>NC_080565.1:33665615-34265615 GCF_030253575.1 Rhododendron vialii | reverse complement strand
CATTTCCTTGTTTGGTTCCTGAAAAAGAGATGGAAAATTTTCTAACTTCGGCAATTGAATATAACTCTCCTATTTTACCATCTATACTCTTTTTTTCTTTTTTTTATTTAGTGTAAATTTACTATATTATCCCTTCATGTGTGGAAAAAATTTATAAAAGGGTAAGAAAGTAAATTTCATGAATAAGGATTAGAAAGAGATTGTGGATAGTAAAAAAGGAGTGAAAATCACCGTTCAAACTTTTTCCTTAAATTTATATTCGGTCTTTCTATTGTCAGCCTTGTACACAAGAAGATAAGAAAATACATATTTTTGTGTATTTTTTACATCTTTTACTACACATTTGCACATTTGTTACTGTCGATTTTAGAATTTTCCAATTTCCATTTAACTTCCGGTCGAATTTCCATTTTACTCGTAGTTAATTTTTCTTGGTTTCCCCTTTCGTCCCAAACAGAGCCTTTTGTTATCGGCGCAACAACGGAAACCGAAGTAATTTTCTCACGAGGCCCATAGGCCATAACCACCGCTCACCAACTTTTTCTCGCCGACCAAACACTCGAAACCCTCTGGTTTTCTTCATACCCCAAATCTTTCCTCACGATCTTCATCACTTAAAAACACACTACGAAGATGAACCCATCAAATCAACCCCCTCAATGGACTTCTCCTTTCCCGCATTACCTTCACAACCCCTTCCCCTTCACCATCTCTGCTCCTGGACAAAACCCTAACCCTAATTCGGTCCCAGTCCCCGTTCCTAACCATGATCCTTATCCGGTCCCACCGTACGAGCCAAATCCAAATCCCAATTCTAATGGTAACCCCGGTGTTAATATTAACCCTAATTGGAACCACCTTCTCCCACTGTATGTCCCCAAGAAGCGAAGACGAGGTAGACCCCGGAGTACGGCGCAATCCGCGCATTATCACAACCAGGTATATTGTTGCAATGGTTTGAAAGTTTTCTTTCTTTTTTTAATAACTCTGGCAGCTTTCACGCACCTCGACTAGTTTGGGGACCCATCCCACCACCCGCAAGGTCTCAATTAAAGTCAGAGCAATGGTCTGTAGGTTTTGACCGTGAGATCTTAGGAAGAGCAAATCCCTAAATCCTAAGTCTTAACCACTAGGCCAACCCATTGGTGTTAATGTTTTGAAAGATTCAGAACCTAATTGTTTAACTTACTGTTCAAATTGCTAGTCTATCTTCCATTTTGGAATGTCTCAAATTGTTACTTAGTTTTTTAAAGGCTGCGTTTTCAGTTGCAGCCTTGCAGGGGAAAAAAGGGAAGAAAGTGCCGGAATATTCAAATTTTCTGCATTTTAACGTGTCTAATGTTTATTTAGCAGGAAAGTTGTGGGACACTGTTCCTAAATACAAGATTTTGCGGGAATATTGTTTTTATACTATTTAAAACACAATTAAACTACTATTTTTTAACGTTCTCTTAAATTTCTTATATCAATTGAATGCATAAAAGAAAGTACTTATCATTTTCCTTGACTTCACTTCACTTCATAATTTTCCCTGGAAAAATTTCTACATCAATTTCTTGACAAGTGAATTGTGCGAAAGAGTTGGTGTAATACTTTTAAATTTCCGAAACTATACCTTGTATTAGAAAATGTGAGTAGAAGCATTATATCGGAAATCGATGTCTTCCAATTGAATTTGACTGCTATTATTGCTTGTCTCCTTAGACCGTTCGAATGTGGGAGGGGTGGAGTGTATCAGCTACAATAATATGATGCCCCAGTTGATAAAATTATTTTTGGGTGACTAGAATATTTTTTTAGCTATTTGTGAGCACTTGATTCCCCATGAGTTTCATATTGAAGCCTCTGTAAACGCCTATAGTGAGTTATCGTTGGAGAGATCTCTTCTTAAAAAGTTTACCTATTTTCTTTGTCTCGTGGTTTCCCATGAAACAGTGGTCATTTTGTGTCCAATTCTCGACAACACGTAAGTAAAATGTACTTGGGGCAATCTTAACAGGCCCGTTTCCTTAACCGCCCTGAGGACATGACTTCTCAATGAGTGTGGTTGTGACTCTCTGTTGAGGGGTTTGATCTTAGAGCCGTTGGTGTCCATTAGAACCTTCAAGTGGGGGGGGCAACACTACTTTAAAACAGTCAATGCCATGCCTCAAGCCAATTTTCTGTTTTTCTCTGATTACAAATGTGTCCAATTTTTCCTTTTGATCGGCACTAATATGTCGAATATTACTGTCTACTGTTCGCATATGTTCTTAAATTATTAATTATTATATTTTGATTGTCCAATAACATGTTTGATCCTATTTTCTAACAGGTATATCACATGCCTTATGCTTCAAATGGTATATTTGGCGTTAGTAATGGGGAGTTATCTATGCCTTCTTCGTCTGCTTCAGCTATCGTACCTAATATTGGAGTTTCTAACTCTTCAAATGCTAATTACAAGAACCCTAATCCTTCAACGCAAACAGTTCCTGATGTATCTGATGAGATCATTGTGATCAATAAAGAAGCCACTTCTGAAGCTTTGACTGCACTTACGTCTGGGTTTCCAGCCGATTCCCTTACCGAAGAGGAAATAGACGCCAGGGTTGTTTCTGTTGTCGGTGGAATTGAACAGGTTAATTACATTCTTGTTAGGAACCACATTATCATGAGATGGCGTGAGAATGTTTCACATTGGATCACGAAGGAGATGTTTGTTGATGTTATACCTTCACATTGTAGTAAACTCTTGGACTCTGCCTATGATTATTTGGTTTCACATGGATATATTAATTTCGGGGTTGCCCCTGCTATAAAGGAGAAAATTCCATCAGAGCCCAGTAAGCCAACTGTGATAATTGTTGGAGCAGGTTTGGCGGGTTTGGCTGCAGCACGGCAGTTAATGAGGTTTGGATTCAAAGTGACTGTTTTGGAGGGAAGGAAACGTGCTGGTGGAAGGGTTTATACGATGAAAATGGAGGGAGGGAATAGGACTGCTTCTGCAGATTTAGGAGGAAGTGTGTTGACCGGTACACTTGGGAACCCACTTGGGATTTTGGCTAGACAACTGTCATCTCCTCTTCATAAGGTGAGAGACAAGTGCCCACTCTACAATTTGGATGGAAAACCTGTGGACCCAGATGTGGATTCAAAGGTGGAAACTGCTTTTAACCATCTTTTGGATAAGGCGAGTAAGATTAGACAGTTAATGGGAGATGTTTCACAGGATGTTTCTCTTGGGTCAGCACTGGAGACCTTTTGGCAGGTTTATGGGGACGCCGCAAAAGCGGAGGAGATGAACTTATTTAATTGGCATCTTGCTAATTTGGAGTATGCAAATGCGGGTTTACTTTCTAAGCTTTCCCTTGCTTTCTGGGACCAAGATGACCCATATGATATGGGAGGAGACCACTGCTTCCTTCCTGGAGGAAATGGGAGGCTAATTCAGGCTTTGGCTGAGAACATGCCGATTCTTTATGAGAAAACTGTGCATACAATTCGTTATACTAGCGACGGAGTACAGGTTGTTGCTGGGAGCCAGGTGTTCGAGGGCGATATGGTGCTATGCACTGTTCCTCTTGGGGTTTTGAAGAGTGGTTCAATTAAATTTTTTCCAGAGTTGCCTCAGAGGAAGCTTGATGGGATAAAGAGGTTAGGATTTGGTTTGTTAAACAAGGTTTCAATGCTTTTTCCTCATGTGTTTTGGGGAACAGATCTGGATACATTTGGTCATCTCACTGATGATCCAAGCCGTAGGGGGGAATTCTTTCTGTTCTACAGCTATGCAACTGTGGCTGGTGGTCCTCTTCTGATTGCTTTAGTGGCAGGAGAAGCTGCTCACAAATTTGAGAGCACGCCTCCCACTGATGCTGTGACCCGGGTTCTTCAGATTCTCAAGGGTAAATATGTGTTCATATATATGCATTATATGTACGTCTTTTTATACGCTATATCTTAAAATTTCGATGGGAACTCCCTTTGTTGTAGAGATAAACCATGGTATATTTTTGTTGAGTGGATGTAAGATATACATGGTGGCATAGTTGCATCATACACCATGGGACTTCTTGTGGAATTAACATTTGTTTTTTCCAAAGGTAGGAGGTTAGGGGTTAGCAAAGTAGCTTACTACTGAGGTTGTAGATGCTGCTCCATCAGCATGAACCCAGAAGCTACACAATTATTGGGCCAACTACCATGTCAGAATCAAACCTAAGCAGTGAAATTTGAACAATTCCGGATGATTTTCTTTCAGTGATTACTATCTTCTCTTTGGTAATTAGATTTGCTTAGACTCGCTGCCTACTCGTTGAGCTGAATTGGCTATTGAGTTCAGCCCATTTGTCTGTAAATATATAGTTTGGTTAATTCAAATTCTCGAGATTCCTGAAGTTTGATTATTCAGTAGTTTTCAAGTACATGCTCCTCATTAAGTTAATTACTACATTAAGATCTCTGCATCCAATGCATGCAGGTATATATGAACCACAAGGGATTGATGTCCCAGAACCTATCCAAACTGTTTGTACCAGATGGGGTAGTGATCCTTTCAGCTTAGGTTCTTACTCTAATGTCGCTGTTGGGGCGTCAGGAGACGACTATGATATCTTGGCAGAGAGTGTAGGAGATGGAAGAGTTTTCTTTGCAGGAGAGGCAACTATGAGGCGTTACCCTGCAACTATGCATGGAGCTTTTCTTAGTGGGCTAAGAGAAGCTGCAAATATGGCCCGCTCTACTAGCCTTAGATCCATGAAAACAAAAGTAGATAGGAGCCCGTCAAAAAATGCACATTCTTGTGCATCACTTCTTGCAGATTTATTCAGGGAGCCCGATATGGAGTTCGGGGGTTTTTCTGTAATTTTTTGTCGGAAGAATTCGGATCCCAAGTCTATGGCAGTTTTGAGGGTGACATTGAGTGGACAGCGAAAGAGGAACCAAGAAGGCTCAAAGCCAGACCAGCCGCACTCCAATAAATTACTATTCCAGCAGCTTCAGTCCCATTTTAATCAGCAGCAGGAGTTTCATGTTTACGCTTTGTTATCAAGGGAACAGGCACTTGAGCTGAGGGAAGTAAGAGGGGGTGATGATATGAGATTGAATCACCTGTGTGAAAAGCTTGGAGTGAAGCTGGTTGGGAGAAAAGGTCTGGGGCCAACTGCGGATTCTGTGATTGCTTCCATCAAGGCCGAGAGGGGAAATCGCAAGTCTGCTTCAACGTCTATGTCACTTAAATCTGGTTTGTGGTTTGAGATTCATTTCTAGGTTTTGTTATTGTTCTTGATTATGAAGTCTAGCTTATAAAACTTGACATTAACATTTACCCTTGTATTTCTTTTGGAAGGGACATCGAAGCCAAGAGCTATTTTGAAGAAAAAGTTTGTTAGGTATGGGATAAAAATCTTTATTAATTCACCTTACGTTTATTCATCTCAAAGTGTCACCCCATAGTATCTTGTTGGTTTTTACAGGAAGGCTCAAATAATGCGCATCAACAATGGTTCTACACCTCCAAATGTAGGAGTGGGAGCTAAAATGGTAGTTAATGGCTTTGGCTCTCTCTCTACCCCAAATCAAAATGTGGATTCCATAATTTTTGGCAATGGCAATGGCTTTACCCATTCTTCAAGCATAAATGTTGGGGGCACTAGCTCCTCTCCCCCTACAGTAAATACAGACAGTGGTGGTGGACATGGCTCACTTCCTCCTCCAGTATAAATGTGATGGACTGTAAACTGAGACCAAATGTAGGAGTATATGTTGGAGCTAGTACATTGATGTAGCACAACCTTGGCTCTTTGTGACAGGTAATATTCAATTCACTTGATTTGCTCAACTTACCCTTGGTGCATCTGGTAGTCAATTGGAAATATACTCCTTCATATTGTGGTTTAACAAGGCATTTGTTCGAGCTAATTGTGATTTAAGAGCACTCAAAGCTTAGTTACTTACTCATGTCTGTGGATGATCTTCCAGCTGCATCTTTTTGTTTGGGCAAAAGGAAGTATTTGTGTCTGTGCCCAAGTGTAAGTTTGTTTGTTTGTTCTGATTTATTACATCTTATTGACATTTGTTTACAGACGGTAGTAATGGTGTATCTCCATTCCCTCAAACATTTATGTGCGGAGATGAGGCCTCATGCATTTCAGCATCAATTGTTAGGTCATTATTGAAGGGATTTGGGAATTTAACGTTAGTTGTCACTTTCTGGTGGTAGTTGCAGTTCTGTCTTGTTTAGTTATTCCATTTTGGAAGCCATATGTTATTCTTGAGACTGTGAAGAACACCAAGTTTTTCATTACCTTGGAATGGTCGTCTATATGATTCTCTGATGCCCGCAGGCCAGCACTATGGATGGAAATGCCCTTCAATATTCGAGCAAGAGTTCGATGGTGGTTCTTGTTGTCCCCTGACATGGTACTCTACTAAAGTCGGAGTTACTTGCAAAGGACCTGGACTGCAAGTCCTGGCCCATGGCTTCTGGTTCGTGCAATATGGCAGACTACCTTCTGTCTCAACTCCTCATTGGGTTCTGTTATTTACAAACTCGCAGCAGGAGAGATCTCGACTCTAAGGTGGAAGGTGGATATACAATTCATTGATGGGATTCTCGATGCCTACCCTTACTCCCAAAGAATGCTGCTTCTGGGCGTCTTGGCGTGATGATCATAGTGTTCTTCAACTAAATGTCTTTTAGTTCTTGAACATGTACATACAAGCAGTCAATCCATTGCATTGTTGCTTATTCTTATTATCCGCATCTGTCGTGCTGCTAAGCCCTAAGCCTTCAAAAAACTCGTGCGAATGATGGGAGGCCAGAGCTGAACAGACGTGCATGCCATTTTCTAGGCTTGTGAAGGCATTTTTGCTCGTTGATCCTGTGTAAACTCAGAAAGTTCTCAATTTCTTTTTCTTTTACATTCATATTGTAGCCTAATGGAAAGCTTGATAGCTTAGGTTGCCTGTGCCCTTAAGGGCCCGTTTCTTTATCCAGATTGAGCATTGGATTTGACTATAAATCTGAGGGACTACACATCGGGGAGTTGTTGAATTTTTTTTTGTTTTTTTGGCTCGGCCCAGCCGGATAATGTCTTATCAGAAATATTGTCCCACAAAATAATGAATCTACAATACCATGAGAGTTTGTATTGTTACTTCGATGGGATCGCATATTTTACGGGTTATTTGTCCTTCACTATTAAACCCATCAAACAAATGGGCTATAAATGTTAATTGTGATTTTTCTTGTTCTTGGGACAAATAAACCGCACAACATATTTCCTAAACCGCGGATCAAAAAAAACAAAAAAACATATTTCCTAAACCGCAGAAGTTCAAGACCAGAAAGTACCTCCAAAGAGAGTTCAAGCCAATCTAGGTTTCTGCAATTTTTCCAATAACGAGTGAATGGTCCGTGATGCAGAATCCGCAAAATGACGGCTTTTTCTTTGCTTTTTGTTTTCGTAGAAAAGGCACAATGTCCAATTATATTGCAGGCTTGCAGCACTGACGAAGGTTCTGACTACCGAGTATCAATTTTTCTACCGGTTATCGATTATTCAACCAGTAATATGTTATATACATGCCGATACAGATCAACAAGTAATATGTTAGTATATACATACTGATACAGGTGCGATGCCGGATACCGTTTCGAACTTATCCCTACTAATATTATTTCCTCATATCAAAAAATTTAGCACAAAATACCCATTTACTTAAAAGAAAAACATATAAAAAATAGTATGGTACCAGGGTCCTGAATTTGGCCAAAAACAGTATGTATTGGCTGGTACGATATGGAATTCAAAACCCTAACACTGACAGTCGATCAATGTACTCCCACAAGGGAGATAAATCATGCAAGGAGAAAAAGACCACCTCGCATGGAGGTAGAGCTACAAACCTCTCTACGTAGGGAGGATCACAAGAAGGATAAGTAGCTATGGGTCTCTATCACCATTTCTTATGATATTTCAGGAAGTATTCACAGACTTTGCTGGACCAACAGGACTGAGATCATGAACTTAATTCATGCAAACGAACTGTGCTGCTATAAAATGTTGATGCTACAATTTCCCATATCCTTTTTCTAAGCAAAGGTAAGAATAAGAAGCATATGGCACCAAAGGAAAAACATGCATTAGCACCACACGAAATGAGGACTAGAACAAACACCATAACTACAGGTTCAAAACTTACAATACCCGGATTCGTTAGTATCAGTTCGGCTCATCAATCAAGTCAGAACCTAATTAACAAGCTGAAAAGAGGGGGGAAAAACAAGTCCAGTCATAACGTACACATCCCAAAGTACCAAAAGAGAGTTGATCTGAATATCTTCGGCGTAATCAGAAGAGATAATCTGATAAACAGCATCTACGTTCTCCGATGACTACAGCAAATTCCAACTAATCTGCATAACACAATTCCATATATACAACTTCATGGAGGCAGACAATTCGACGAATGCAACTTCTTCATGGAGGCAGACAACACTGCCCCAAATGGCATATAGGCACATTGCCACACATAGCTGTCAACACGAACACTCGCAGCACATTTCGAACATAGATTTGATTGCTGGACGATGAAGTCCGGAAGAGGGGAAAAAGAGGAAAAGAAAATATTGACAACTATATTTTCACAAAAAGTAACCATGAGAACTCTCCCGTGAAGGGCTATACGATGATAATCGTGTGAGGTTTTCTTCCTTACCTCAGCTCCTAGAAAATGAAAGTTTAATGAACTGTATCTTCCTGTTCCCCATTTTCTGGAGGCCCAAACAGATCAGTTTCCTTAAATTAAAAGACTACAACAATAAGAATTAGTGGTCAGAGAGAATAGAGTTTGCTCTAATTGAAGGAAACACAACAAACTAAACAGGAGTTCTACCACATAACGTTTCATGCTACAGTCTGGAATAATAGTACATTCACATGCTAGCCAAAAACAAAAGGCAGAAACTTCCTGAAACCATATGCTACAACAAAACAGGAGATTAGGTTTTCTAACATACCTACTCTGCCATACCGCTTGAGAGAATGACTACAAACAAAAGGCAAGCACTTCCCTCTGAAGCTCTTTCTCACCAAAAACTAAAGACCAGCATCATTAGTAGAAATAACCTCTGCACTTCAAAGACCCACACAGGCATTTTTTCTTCCTTGGCTCTGGTTTGCCAGACTGAACTATCCCATAATCGTACATCAACTCTGTCATAGGAGGAATGTGATTGATTGCAAAAAATGCAATATGGAGATTAGATTCCTCTCGCAAAACAGGCTGCCAATAGACATTCGGAGTACAACTGTGATTCATAAACCGAGCCACATTCCCACCTTCTTTTGCACTAATAACAAGTGGAAATGGGAGTTTTTGAGAGTCATCAGCATTTCCAGGCATTAGCTCCACGGGTTCACAAGTGCGAGTAGCATCAAATATATAGTTATCTTGATTTCCACTTTCCTCAGTCATGGACGAATCAATGACTTCTCCGGCATACTCACAGATAAAAGCTCCTGAACGGATAGGATCCCAAGACCTTAGTCCCCAACCTTTATCCTTTGTCCTAAACACCTCAAGACGGACTCTCAAACCCGCCTGGGAAACCCGGTTCCGGCAGGTGGGAGGGCATAAACAGGAAGGACCACACTCATATATCAGGGTTTTGAAACTCAGAAGAACCCCCAGTGTAGTATATGGGAGAACTCCACCATTTTTCTGAACGCAAGCGCAGTTGAGGTCACTAGAATGACATCCTTCACGGCAAGTGCAGCTGAAAGAAGAAGGTTGAGGCGAATCAACTGGTTTTGAGTACTTGAGAGTTGGAAAATAAGTGAAATGAGCCGGACCTTTCTCATGATCCACATCGTTCACAAGAGAAACTGGTAGCCTCTCTGCCCCCGAAGTAAGGTCTGGCAAAATTACCCCAACCCTTGAGGTAGTATCGTTTTTCCATTGCTGAATTGATTTCCACAAGGTATAGGCTTCAGGCTGGCCAGCACCTCTAACCAACTTATACTTGAACACATTACAGCCTGACTTGTCTCTCTCCACCCATGACTCTACGATTTTGTAAAGGCCATCATAGAGGTAGACTTTGGCAGTTCGAGTTGGACTTGCCTCATCCCTCAAACCCCGAATTACTCTTACCTCATTGCCGCGATGCAAACTTTTCTCCAAAGCTAGATTACCTTTTTCAAGTTTTTGATCCATCACAATTCCATCTCTCCTGAGAACCCCACCTTGGCCACTGTAAATCAATACTTCTCCATCCTCATCATTATCTTCATATGACCCGGAAGAAACAATGCTTACAGCCACAGGCTCTTCATCTAGACTAATCTTGAAACTCATGTAATCGATTCCACCCATGATAGGTGCATGCAAGCCCACCAAGCACATTTCCACCCTGAAAAAGAAAACATCCCCAACTTCGATTCCCGGTACAGCTCCAACCCTCTTTGTCATGTTTGTTCGAACCCCTTTCTTATTCATCAAAATCGACCCCGCCTTTAAGTCCGGGCGTCTTGTGACCCCTGGAGTTGCCTCCTCAGAGTCTTCAACTTGAGTAATTCTTCTCCTGAGCAGATTATATACCATTGTTAAATACCTAACTGACTCCTTATCACCATCTGATAGTTTGGCTGGATCGAATCGGGTAAGATCAAACGATGTGAGAAAATCAATGGCTACAGCGTCAATGTCAACATCATGGGCAGTTGTCATGTTGCCACTCCTTGTCTTTCTCTGGGAACTCCCCTTTGAACTCCTCTTAGACGACCCGGCGCTTCCATTTGCCTGTACTGTTGGTGTTCTATACGAGGTTATGGGTACGGGTGATGGAATGGAATTGCTATTATCAACACCATAAGAACGCCCTGCTTGATTGAGTGGTGCAGCAAATGGGGTTTGAGGGTTCTGTTGTTCAGTTGGAATGAGGAATGGGAAAACAGGAGAAACCCCGGGTGGGAAAGGACCACTTGGTGGGACACAGACAAAGGGAGAAGCTTGGGGAGATGAAATTGAGGACATGCCGCCAGGGTTTGATGGGAATATTGGAACAAGACATCGCAAAGGCTTGACATTCAAAACCCTAGACTTGTCATCAGACCCAGACGCAGGAACAGACTCTGAACCCATACCTTGGTCCATTATCAACCACTCACACACAAAACACACTTTCAAGCCACTTAACTTAAAATTTCCCAAGCAGAAACACAACACCTGGTTTAAACAAGAAGAAGAAACCGTAGCCTTGACAACAGACCCAGATACAGGAAAACCCTAATCTCACACAAAGCCACGAGCTTTCAAGCCACTTGAGTTCTAATTTCACCAACACAAACACAAGATCTGATTTAAACAACAAGAATAGAAAACGAAAGGGAAATACCTTTCACAAAATGGATATGGAAACAGGAAAAAGGTTCAAACTTTAACAAAAGCTGGGACCCAGAACGCAAGTAGAATATTTTTGATGAAACTGGGACATGCAAGAAGAGATTAAGACGAGCCAAACCCAGGAAGAAACCCTAGCCTTGACAACAGACCCAGATACAGGAAAACCCTAATCTCACACAAAGACACAAGCTTTCCAGCCACTTGAGTTCTAATTTCACCAACACAAACACAAGATCTGATTTAAACAACAACGAGAGAAAAAGAAAGGGAGATACCTTTCACAAAATGGATATGGAAACAGGAAAAAGGTTCAAACTTTAACAAAAGCTGGGGCCCAGAACGCAAGTAGAATTTTTTTGATGAAACTGGGACATGCAAGAAGAGATTAAGACGAGCTAAACCCAGAAAAGGGTACCCAAGTTAGTTAAAAACCCTAGAAAACCCATCAGATGCGAGTGAGGTTCTGTGCATGTAAAGAGATGTAAGTGCAAACAAACAGGGAAAAATTGGAAAATAACGGTCTGAAGGGTTGAGATGAGAGAGACGTTACCATTTTCCAGATCGGAAGGAGCTCAGAATTAAAGGTTGATTCTCAGAACCGGGAATTTTGTGAAGGGGGGAAATGGAGGAGTTCTCATTCTTCTGAATGGTCTGGAAATGGACAAAGTGCGGTGAGATTTTGATGAGGTGAAATGGGGGTACTTGTAGAGAGAATTAGTGGGAATTACATTAAATGCCCTTAACTATAGCCCGTTAAGAGTTGCCCCCCTAATAATGTCTGTCGGAGAGGAGAAAATTAAAAATTGCCCCTCCAAAATTTGGCTTGGAGCATCCCAAACCCATCTCCAAAATTTCAATAAAGAGTGGATGTGATATATTGGAATTTATTTCCTTTTTTTTTTTCATTTTTATATGTTTTTGGAGAATATTTGAGGGACGCATCGTCCGTTTTAGAGATTTGGTCTCCACAATGAAAGTGTGATCTCTATATTTGGAGATCAAATCTCTAAAAAAAAAAACGATAGATCCCTCCGAAATTCTCGCAAAAAGTATATAAAAAAAATAGATAAATTATAAAATATTCTTTCATTACATCCCTTCTCCATTTTGGAGTTTTGGAGATGGGTTAGAGAAGCTCTTATGCATTACATAAATTGAATAATCAAAATCCATTTGGTTCGTAGGTTAGGGTGAGATTTTCTTTATTGACTAAACAGATTAAATTGACTAGAGTTCTATTCATTTGTCGGAAATGTTGTATAGAAAATTGGTTCTCAAAAAAAAGTGAAATAAGGTAAAGTGAAGAAAAATTAAATAAACTTTATTTTTCTGTATATGTCCCACTCGAGCTAGATGTCGACAGAGGACTTGAGGGAGGTGGCCTTGCGGCACAGGTGGTGGCGGGCACTGCTGGAGCGGTGGTTCATGTGGCAGTGGGGTCTTGTAAAAAATTAGCTCCAACGGATATCGGTAAGTATTACTTTTGGATTCGTAGAGGGAAACTGGATTCGTAGAGGGAAACTGAGTTTCCCTCTACGAATCCAAAAGTAATACTTACCGATATCCGTTGGAGCTAATTTTTTACAGTGCCTTATAAAATAATATTTAAAAATTTATGGATATTTTTCTAGATTTTGTGGGATCCGAAATGCGTCCAAACACATTTTTCCTTACGTGATTCGTTGCAAGTTTTCCTTGCATATAGTAAAGGTAAGGATGTAAACGAGCCGAGCCGAACCGAACCGAATATTGACATATTCGAGCTCGGCTCGACAAGCATGTATAAAGCTCGAGCTCGGCTCGTTAGTATTTGGTTTGAAATAAACGAGCCGGCTCGAATCGAGTTCGAGCTTGAATTCGTCAACTTTTCGGCCTTAATATTGAAAAATTGACTAAATGAGCTGAGTTGAAACAAATATCGGCAAGTTCGAGCCAAGCCGAGCCGAACCTATATATTTCGAGCCAAGACGAACCTGTTCGCGAACCTATATATTGGCATGTTCGAGCCGAGCAGAGCCGAACCTATATATTTCGAGCCGAGACGAACATGTTCGCGAACCTGTTTGAGCCGAGCCCTGCTAGGTTCGAGCTCGGCTCGTTTATCAAACGAGCTGCAAAATCGAGCTCGAGCTCGGCTTGTTTACCCTTCGAATCGAGCCGAACTCGCGAGCTGCTCAGCTTATTTACGACCAGCAGAGCTCATTGCTTCAACATTATTTTTTGGGGTGGACATGCCTGACATAAAAATAAAATAAATCTATATAATTGCATTAAAAATAAAATTTTTATGGGCAATTTTATTTATTAGACATTAATTCGGTGAACGGTCAATAAAGAAAGAAAAATAAAAATTTAGCTAAAAGATTTTGGAGATATGAGAGGAAAATGACAGAAATTACCTGTTGGCCACCCCTGATTCATTTTGCATCAAAAAGGGGCTGGCCATTAACGACGGGACGAGGATAAGAGAGAGAGGGAGAGAGAGGGAGTGAGTGAAAATGGCTTCTTCTCTGGTTACCTTCGAAAGCGTCTCCTTCGCTTGTTCCCATATTAGGCCAATCTTCTCATTACCCTCAAACCCATTTGTAGTTTCGACTTTTTCATATCCAAAAACTGCTAATTATATCAAGCTCAAGCACCTCCCAAGAGCATCATCATCTTCTGAAGGTTTGCTCTAATTTCACCACTGCAATCTAATGCCTACTTGGTATTTTCTTGCTGGGTTTTTGTTGGATTCAACTTGGATTAGATTTTTTCGTTTATCCGTTTGATTATTTTGGCTAAAATTTTTCATTTATCCATTTTGCCCCGGCTTTGAATGTCCAGTGGTGGTGTAATTGATCTTTAAGCTGGCCCGGACTCATATAAAAGACATATTTTTGTTGTAAATATATTTATTGAGAGACCTTTACTAAACTGTGCTCTTTTTTGTTTTTTTTTTTTAATGTCTGTCATCAAAATTTTGAGAAGTAGTTATTTGGTCCATTTAAATTAAAGATTGGCTTTTAATATTTGTTATCAAAAGTAACAAATTTGCTTCCCAGATGACGACCAAACACTGCCACTGCTCGGTTACAGTAAGAGTTGTTTTATAACTTTTGTTCCCCAAAACTTTTGGAATTGATGTAAAAACTTAAAAAGGAAGTAACCCGAAGGGTTTGGCCAGGTGGATATGAGAAAGCTAATAAGAGCTTGTTCTTTATAAGGTTGCATGTTCAAATTCCACGGAGGCTAAACATTTTAAACCTTTGGGCCCCTGGAGGTTCGTCTAGTCTCGCCTAGTCGGTAACTTCAAGGCATCGAAATTAGTCGAGGTGCACGCAAGCTGACTCGGATATCCGGTTATAAAAAAAAAAAACTTGAAAAAGAAATGGGTGCTATAGTGTATGTCAGTTCAAGTACTTTACATTGCCTTCTCTTCATAATTATTTTAGAGTGACAGGTCTTGTGGTCTATTTTAATTGTAACTTCCCAAGAAAAACACTATGCGATTATCTGTGTGGACTGTGGAGCCATACTTTATTTGGGTTTCTTTAAGTAGAGTGGAACCAGCTTTTTTATGGGTAAAATACTTCTGCATTTAGATGGCCATAAAAGGCTAACCTTGTAGAAAATGACGATCTATCTGTTGTAAAAGGTTAGTACCACCAAAATTTCCCACACACAAGTTGAGCTCAACGAATCTTATTACACCAGAAATGGTAACAATTTAATAAAGACACCTTCAGTTTCTGAACAGTTCAATTTTGACACTGCTTGGAACTGGTTCCGGTGATAGATATGCTGAAGCATCCACAACCAAACTAGTTTAGAATTTTGGGAGGATAACATCATACAATTCTCTTCATATCACTAGTACCATTTGGAAATCGGTAGTGTTGTTTTTTGGTTAGTTAAAGACCGCAATCATGTAATCCTTTAGTATGACACTCCGCTCCCGCTCTCAATTCTCGCTCTGCGCTTCCGCTCCCGCACGTGCACGCGCATTATGTGACTTAGGGGAAGACACAACACAGATACAACACAAAAATAAGCCACCATCTCAGCCAGAGCAAACAACAAAATCAGAGAGCAAAGGCCCCATACGCAGCTCGAGTCCTTCAACTGTTAATGAGCACCCATCTACAAATGTTCCAAGATAAACACGTGGCCACTGGCCAGTTTTTCCGAGTGTTCACCACCTGCCAGGAGAAAATTCTGCCTTTTGACACTTTTTCCCAAGCTTTGAAAAATTGATATGGGGTCTCTAGCTTTATTAGAGAAGATCCTTTCTTGCCTTATGTGAGGTATAGCTGCTGCCATAGGGAGATTATATACCTAATTATGGGAGTACTCCTTTCTGCAATGGGAGATAGCCCAATTAAGTTTCTGATTCCAGCCCCTTGGGCTCCTATTGGTCTGATGTAGCTCCAGAATTCTCTTCCAAATGTAAGAAGAATGCCCACACAGTACTGTGGTGACCATTATGGTATCATCATACTCATTGAAGTGATCTTCATACTTATATACTCCGTGCATCCGTGAAATTCAAGTCATCGAAGAGATTTTTCTTTTCAATCCTTAGCCTGAGGGATTTTGGGATTATGTTTGCGTTTCTTTCTCTTTGAAAACAATTCCTTTTTTTAGTTTCTTTGATTCTAAAGTTTGCACGGGCCATTCTATAGGCCTTCCTACTGAGTTGATTGAAGATTCCAAATTTGTCCCGTTGACTGCTGAAGATCCTCAATATGGTCCACCAGTAAGTTCTGGTTAGTTCGTTGCCTATTTTTTTTGGATGTTTGCTGTCCGTTTGTTACATTTGATGTTAACCTTCGTCCAAAGATTTGTTTTAAGTTCCTGATTTACTTCTTGCGTAGTTTGGATGGTGGAATCCTTGTGTTGGAACTAGCAAAATAGGGAAAAAGGGTTGGATTGGCCATATCAGTATCCTATGACTGCTAGCCATAATAGAAAAACAATTTGAAGTGAACATCCCAAGTTATCTGGAATCAAACCTGATATTCATATGCCATCCTTTTTTATCTGCTACTTTGAAAGGAGTGAAGTACCACCAACATACATGCCATGTTACGTAGAGACTTAACTTCTTCGTGTTATATAGAATGACTAGAATGGAAACCTCACAATTGATCTTTGTTACAGAATCCTGGGATATGTAGATTAGAAGAGTACAACACTTGCATATGCACCCTCTCGCAACATAGTATAGGTCTGTGGAGCAAGTTCACTGCTTTCGACCAAGCTTTATGATTTGGAACCATTTTGACTATGGGACTTGAATAATAAAGCATTTTTTATTTGTCACTTTGAAGAATATAACCTTCCTGTATATTGAAGAAGATGTGAGTCATGTGACATTTTCTGGAATCTCTTATAACTTTTTCTGCATTCAGACTTGGTACCTGGAGTTGATTCAAAACTTCCTCCTGAACACAGGAAAATTTGTATGTTAGACCTTGTAAATACCACAATATCCTGATCAAATGAGGTTGAGATTCACATCTTGCTTTGCAGGCTTTATTGTTGTTGGGCTTTAAAGTGGAGGAGGCAGCAAAGGTAAACTTTAGTCTTCTATCAGTTGTCATTTCTGTTTACAGCTTTTTAAGTGGTGGTCATTGTTAATGATTGTTTTGATGAAGTTGGGGATAGGTAGAACAGAAGGGATTGACACCAAGTTATTCTGAGTCATCCTTATTAAGTGTATCTTCTTCGGTCCAAAATGGTACTTCAGATTTATGATCAGATTATGCATCTTGATTCCTGGATATTCCTCATAAAGAATGACTAGTTCAAGAAAGAATTCTGTATCTAGGATTCTCTCTCTCTCTCTCTCTCTCTCTCTCTCTCTCTCTCTCTCCATTGTAAGTTCTAAGATGGTCTCTTTGTATTAACCTTCTTCAAGTTGAATGGCCTTATCAAGAGCTTCCTAGAAAAGATACGGTGCCTAAACTCTCTAGAAATCATGGAATTGTTGTCAGGAAAGAAGGTTATTTCGTAGCTTGTAAGGTGTGTACTTTGTTGCAGATACAGCAACTTTTGAAAGGCATGGATGGTGAATTCCTAGAGGTAACTTTCCGGATAGCATCTCTCTGTTTGCTCTCATCTGTACTGTGTTTCTAAGGAGATGAGGGAAGAACTACACAAGGAGCCTTTGTGTTATTAAGGATAGCTTCAAGATTACGCATACCTATTTTTTAATTACTGGACGCTGCCAACTATTTTCTTGTTCTAAATTTGAAAAAAAATTTCCTTATGAAGAACTCAAACCTGAATATGTTTTAACTACCACAACCACATTCTTAAACATTGTTCAGGTTTTTTTGTTTTGTTTTGTTTTGATGATTTCTTCATGAGCTGAGATATTTTCATGTGCTTCTTGTTTTCCTTTAGAAAAGGGTTAGTGTCTAGTGATAGAAATGAGTAGAAACAAATGTTTTACTAAGAAAAGTTCCATTAGTAGAGTATAGCCAAGAAGAGTGTCTCTCTGGAATTTCTTGACTAACTGATACTATATTTTCCATGTCATAGTGGTTGTTTACCTATTTATTCCAGATTCTCTCGTATGAATGAACTGCAGCAGTATCATTATGAATTCAATCAACTTTTTCTGCATCTAATTTATGGATTACACTTCTGAATATATACTGCAGGTTATCTTCTGTACTGAAGACATGATTACTCGCTCGCTGTGGGACGCAGTTAATACAAAGCAGCCCAATTTGGATACTGTGAAGGTTAAGATTCTAACCTGCCTGAAATCTTTTTTATGTTAATTTGATCAACTACTCTGCCTTTTGATTTCCTGGAGTGGTGTGCATTAATGAAGTGCATTTCTAGGTATTTCCCAATTCCATATTTGTTACAGTTATGATACATAATCACATACTGGTACAGTTGATGCTAAGTGTTAGTTGAACAGCAAAGGGCTGAGTGGAAGTCATCGGACTTGCATTGACTGCTCATCCTGAATCACAAATTTTAATGTGCAAAATACAGAGATTAGAGTAGGGGCGCAGATCGAATGGTACGGTTGTTAATCTCGCAGCTCTCGCCCACTCAAAATCGCGATGAGGTCTCCTGTACATTTGTTCTCCAAAGCACCTCAGAGCTCAGTGGGTCCCATCAAACTTGAGTTCGAGATATCGTTTAGATGGCTTCCCCCAAGCAATATGCACAATATTACCGAATCCCATAGTTGGTTTAATTCATACCTGGTTTGCACAGTAACATTCCATTGCATTGGTAATTGTGAGGAAATATACAACAGACATTAATATGTTTCAGTTGAAAATTGTTATTATTTCCAGTTGTCCACATCGTTCACCATATGAAACACCGAAGGTAATATGGAGGCAACATGATGTGTGACACTGTGAATGTGTCTTTGTTTTTTTCCCTCCATTATTTGCTTTTCTTCTTTTTCTTTTTTCGTTTTGATTATGGGAGGAGTGAGTTGGGTGACTAGACGTACCTGTTGTCGAAAGGCAAAGTTTTAGGGCCTTATAGCTCGAAAAAAAACTCCTGTAAACTACTACCTATTCTGTTCCACGTAGTGCAGGCAAGCATCTCTGTCACAGCTTGGAAAATAATTCCATAGAATTCGCTTCATATTTAATCCAAATGGATACTGTTCTGAATCCACATAGTATTGATTCAAATATAATCAGTGTTCCGTGCTTTGCAGATTGCAAATTCGGTGCCACGAATATGTTTCTTATCTGGTCTTACGGGGGAAGAAATGATGATGTTCGTTGATGCTTTTCCTGAAATTGGTACCTGATTTTCTTATTAGTACTCCATTTTACCAGTCAGGATTTGGGTTAATTGTTTCTGATCAGGGTTCTAGTTAAATTTGTGACAAATTTCAAATTTCCAACAAAGTCCTTGTAATTTTGCTTTCTCATTACAAAAAGTATGGTTAAACGAGTTGTATACCCACCAAAGTAAAATTATAAAAGAACCTAGACATTGATTCTTGCTATCTTTCAGAATCATGTTTCGGAAATACTGTTTAGAATGCTCATTTTCAGAACAAAACGACTTATCATTTCGGTATCTAATTCATTTCTTAGTGGTATGGTTTCAAGATTATGAAATATTCTCTCGAAATTATCATATTTTCCCAAAAGACCCGTGCAAAACTAGTTTCTGAAACCGTCAAGCCAACAAGTTTTATTTGGTTTTCAGAAAATAAACCTAGAGAACGGGTTCTGAAAATTTAAAACAAACAATATTGAAGACCAATTTATCTTAAAATATCCTAAACCATCAGTTTGTTATAAGGTACTAAAGCTACATATTAGATAGACAAAGTGTCTTGTCTTGACTCAAGGTATACACATCCAAGTTTTGCATGGAACGAATTGTGTTTCCATTATGTGAGATATGAGGCGTTTCGAGTCTTGATAGTTGATGCATTTGTCAACTGCTTGTGAAAAGACTTGCATAATTTGCTCTTTATCCTAAACCAGATTTTTCATTGAGATTCTTTTCGGTTTTCGGCTTTGATATTCATTTACGGTTTTGGCCTCATTACTTGGTGCTATGCAGGATTAGAACCTGCTGTATTTGCAGCTCTTGTTCCCAACAGCGCTGATAAACCGCTACAAGAGTTGATTGAGGAGATTATGGGAGACCATGAAATGCTTGTAAGCTAACATCTCCTTGATTTGAATGCAATTTTCTTTGCATTTATCTGCTCATTCGCTTACAGTAGATTTTCAACTTGGATAGTCAGCAAAGAGATCGGGCTAGGTGTTGCAAAATGCAGATTAGAGATTTGAAGGATCAAGAATTGAATGACTCACGATATTGTGTGTATGTGCCAATAGTTCTAGCTTGACCTTATCAGCACGGTTACATTTATTTTTCGGAGTCAAATTATTGCGGAAGATGACCCACTGTTTTTTCCTCCCTTGTTCTCTCAATAATTAGTGAGTGTAGTAGAAAAGAGAAGGATATACAAACAAGCTTTTGAGTTTTTGTATGAGTTAGTAACAGTTCCCTGGTGATAATTCCAATACATGTCTATCAACAAAAGTGCACCTGTCGATTTAGGTCCTTTTTTTTTGGAACATGATAGAAATGCATTGATTAAGGATAACAGTTTACAGAACAGTTACAGACCAAATGAAACAAAAGGGAAGCAACCAAATATACAACCCATGGAGCAAGGTAAACAAAAAATAGTGCCCTGCGGTAGCTCCGGTCCAAAAAGGGATGCCCCGTGCAGCTGAAGATGTTCTTTTTTTTGGAACATCGATTTAGGTCTTGTGACTGTTTCTTTTTTGTTTCGTTCTTCTCTTGGCTGTAAGGCCGGCCTTGAGCTAAGGCAGTCGAGGCTGCTGACTTAAGCCTCCGAATTTTGGCTCAAAATTATGGCCCCAGATAGGTATAGTAAGGTATGTAATATATATCCAATATAACGCTTATATAACAAATGACCTAGCTAGCCCAGTGGAAAATTTTAGTTTTGCTATTCAATAGGTGCATGGTTCAAGTCCTAGGGACCTCTTTTTCCTTCCCGAGAATCTAAAGGCTGGCCCTGCTTGGCTGGAAAAAGTAATTCTTGTGGTACAGAATAAAAGAAAAATGAAATGAAGCTGCTGTTGTAAACTTGTAATGGATTACCACTTGGACATGATTTTCTCTATGTTCTTGGTTTCTTTATATTGTTTTCCTCTTTCAAATGGATAACTGTTTTTGGGCATTATGGACTACTTAAAGACCTCTCTTTCATCCCTAAGTGAGTATCTTACACTATCTACTGTAAGTTTAGAAATACCAATTACGTACAACGCCCCCTCCTCGCTCATCTGTAGTTTGTCGAAAAACTAGGAGAGGTTGCGATCCTGATCCCACCTTAAATGGGTATAAGCTCAAGCTTTCTCTCAATGGTGCACAGACCGCAAAAATTACAGAGAACTTTCAATGGTACATAGACCTCTGAAGATGACTGAAATGGAGTAACAAAAATGCTACTGGCACAGCAGCTGCGCACAGATCTCTTTTGTGCCTGTTTCGGGTCCCGCAAAGATGATCGGAGCCGCTCATTTTGTTCAAAATATTTCGTTTAAGGTCCCTGTAAAAAATCACCTCAATCCGATATCGAGAAGGGTGTTTACGAATTATCCAACTTTGCTTCAAAATTTAGCCTAAATTGCCTCCTCTCGGCCAAATTTTTAGCAAATTCAAGATCCAAACATAATCCTGCATTATGTGATGGTTGGTGATCCTTCCTGCTCAGAGATTAGTTTTTCCCCGGCCTTTCTCTCTCTTGGGAGCTTTAATATTCTGCATCGATGTACTTCACTGGTCGAGTTTTTGTCTCTGATAAAAAGAAATCCAAGCATAATCAGCCTACGAGATTATTGATATGCACATTCAGCCAAGTCCCTCACATTGCCTTGTGATAAAAACAATGCAGGGTGAACATAAATAATTTTAGAAGTAGCATAGACGCGATGACAACTTGTTCCAACAGGAGAGAGAGAGAGAAGAAGTCTTGAGATAGATTTTCCAAGTCTTTCCATTAGGGGTGATACCGTCCGGTTTCGACCGGTTTGGGTGTATTTTTCGGTCGAAACCGGTTATCCGGTTTGAGATTTTTAGAAACCGGAACCGGTTGAGATAAAATCGGTCCGGTTTCGACCGGCTCAATCGGTTTCAGTCCGGTTTTCATTCATGGACCATATTCTTTGCTTAACACATCAAAAAATTCACAATTCAACCCATAAAATATCAACTAAAAATCTATAATTCAACCCTTTTTTTTGGGCCCAACAAAAAAGGATCAATTTTGAGCCCAATACATAAAAAAAACCCCATAAAAACATAATTAAGCCCATAAAAATAGTTTTTATATAATAAATATATTTATTAGACCAATATACACCACAAAATATCATCCAAAAACTCATAATTCAACCCTCCCCTATGTTTTTATATATATACATATAACCGGTCCGATTTCAACCTGTTTTTAAAACACATAAACCGGATCGAAATTATTTTTCCGGTTTATAAAATTTTATAAACCGGAACTGGATCGAAATTATTCAACCGGTTTAAAAAATTCGGTCTTGTCCGGTTTTTCCGGTTTCGATCGATTTTCCGGTTTTGAGTAACAGCCCTACTTTCCATAGTGAATCAGTGTAGCTTTTTCCTTTTCCCACGGTGACTGCCTGTTCCACAATAAAGGAATTTCCTTTCCATAGGTGTGCAAGTTCGTTGTGAGCTTCCTTTAAACTAGACTTGACTTTGTGAAGTTCACAGATACTCCTCCACTCGAATATCTCTGTTACAACTGCTGTATTGGCAAGAAAGAAGAAGTAGCCATGAATAGTTGCATCACAATTGTGTTACTTCTCCTTCTGCAATTTGCTGCAATTTGCTGCAATTTGCTGCAACTTCTAGCAACAATATTCCAGAAGATTTCTCTTTCAATGTACATACGAAGCCGGATGGAACCGTTGAATTCAGTTCCAATGGCCTGATCACACTAAACGATTATGAAAGACGAGCAAAGGGCCGCGCTTACTACAACTTGCCCATCCAATTCAAGAACTCCTCAAAAGCTAGTGTCATTTCCTTTTCTACTACTTTCATCTTTGCAACTGAACCCGAGTATCAGATATGCAGCATCCACGGACTAGCGTTTGTTATTTCACCAACCGAAGAGATTCTTCCCGGAGCCCTTCCCGGCCATTCTCTAGGGCTCTTCAGTGGTACAAACAACGAGAATAGTTCAAATCATATACTTGCAGTCGAGCTCGACACCATCTATAACTCTGAGTCTGACGACATAAACGACCACCAGGTTGGCATCGACATTAACGGCCTGAATTCAATCCAATCTAATCCTGCAGGCTATTTCCCAGATCAAAATGGTGATTTCAGGGATCTAAGTCTCACAAGTGGCGACCCAATGCAGGTTTGGGTGGAATATGATGGCATCAACAGACAACTTGACGTTACCATGTCACCCATTAACATATCCAAGCCTGCACGCCCACTCTTATCCTTGACAAGGGACATTTCACCATTCCTGCTAGAGTATATGTATGTGGGGTTTTCATCCTCCACAAGCTCAGTTAGCGCAAATCATTACATCCTAGGTTGGAGTTTCAAGATGAATGGTCAAGCCCAACAAATCGACGCTTCTCGCCCTCCAAAGCTCCTCCGAAGTCAACAAGGGAGAGATGATAAACAAATCAAGTGGTTTTTGGCAATTATAATGCCACCAGTTGCATTTCTTCTACTCCTAGTCCTGATCTTTGGTTTTCTTTTCACCAAAAGTATGAAGAAATTCATGGAAGTCCTCGAGGATTGGGAGGTCCAGTATGGCCCTCACAGATTTCGTTACAAGGATCTATTCATTGCTACAAAGGGTTTCAAGGAGCTCCTTGGGCGAGGAGGTTTTGGTGGAGTATACCGAGGTGTGCTTCCAACACCAAACATACAGGTTGCAGTTAAAAGGGTTGCTCATGATTCAAGGCAAGGATTGAGGGAATTTGTCAAGTCCCGCGATTTCGGAGAAGCCTCAAATGAGCAGGATGTGGAACTACCAACTTCAGTTACTTCATTGACGATCTCAGAGCCATTCACCTCTACAGGCCGTTGAATTACTTGTTCATCTATGACTGCTAGCTTTTTCAACAGAATCTTTGTTTTAAGTTCCTATATATCTTCTAGTTATTTTGCCATGTAATCTTAAGGATGTCTCTCTTCAAATACTACATGTCTGTAACAGGGTCTTGAAACGCAGTATTAGCCATTGTAATGGATGCGAGGTCATCTGTTATGTGCAACAGATATCGGGTGTATTGACTGATACGTTAGGGCATTGGATGTCGTCGCGACCTTGAATCTGTTTCTGGTACTAGCAAATGTAATAAACTTCATTGCTAAGAAGCTAGTTGGCTTTCTTCTTTTTGTGTGTCTTTTTTCCACATTTGTTAGTTTCACGTCAAATTTATGTGTATTATTAGTTTATTTCGGCGAGACGAAAATAAGCCAAAAAGTCTTTTTGTATCGAGGCATACACACGGAATTGGATGTCAGTGAACTTGAATCTGTTTCAAGCACTAGCAGATGTAATAAAACCCATTGCAAGGTTTGTACTGGTTTCCAATCTACTCCTAAATTTCAACACCGACATGTTTCATGCATGACATTGAACTTTTCTGTTGGTCTTTTAGCCAAAAAAATAAATTGAGCAAATGGCTTGTGGGAGTCGAAATTCACCATCTAGGGCGTTGAAAAAGTCACTGAAATAATAATTCTACCCAGGAAACACTAAATATTTGTTGGTTGAGGTACAACCATACAGTAACCCAAACCCATTATCCACTCCCCATCTGCAATTCCTAATCCAAACCAATAAGCTAAAACTCCCTCCACAACCCAAAATCACCAAATCAATACCCAAAATAGAGGCCAAATCGAAGAATTTAAACCATAATCAATCATTTTTTTTTGTGCGGCAAAGTTTAACCCACATCTCTTTGAATCAACACTTTCCAGCCAAATCAAAGAAAAATTTACGCAGTTCCACACTTTTTTGACAAATAGTATGTATATAAATATATATGAACACTTTTTGATGACTTTTGAAATTTCAGATTATTTGAAAAGCCATGATACAGAATCCAGCACTAAAGTCAATCTCTACGCACTGCAAATGCATGTGTTCAATATTCTCAATCCACCCTTCTTCGATCAGAACGTCGTCTCCTAAAGAGCTTAAGGTTGGACATCATGACCACGTCTCGAAATCACCATGCTTCTCACAGCTCACAGGGACAAACATTAACCAAACCCCACTGTAGTATTCTAAGAAGCTATTATTCATACTTCACTACTCAACTGCAGGATTAAAAGAAAGCAAGAGACAAGGATAAACAAGATATACTGCTAGTTGTTTCAACTTCTACTTTTCCATCAACTCTCGCACATCCCCGTTTAAGAAACTAAAATCAGAACCATCAAAGACAAAACTGCAAAATGATTGTCTCAATTCCCTCTCCAACTTTATCCTGCAGATATTGCGACCTTAAAAAAGTCGTATCCTAGACCCAGAAAAGGGTAGACCAGATATACACCCGGTAATTCTACTTCACAATATCATTTGCATTCACAAAATGGATCTTTGATACAAAATATTAAGCATCTAACACAACTTCAATTCCCCATATAACATTAACCAACCAAATTAGCATACAAAAAGCACATAGCCCAAAAAACACACATAAACAGAACAAACACAAAAGCATCGTGCCTCTGCCTTTACTTCAAATCAGATGTTCCAAGGAAACCCCCAGTTAACAGTCGCCCATCGTCATCACTCTCATCACTAAAATACCCAGATCTCTTCTCTCTCTTCCCATTTCTTCCTCTTCCCACCCTCCTCCCTCTTTCTCATCAACAACCTCTCATTCGCATCCGTATCCACCACAGATGCCCAATTATCATCGTCGAACACCTCCCAACCCTCCTCCTCATCCTCCTCCACTTCCCATTCTAAATGCCGCATTGGGCACTTAACGGTCGTAGTCATGAGTAATAGATAATTTAAAGGTCTGTACTGGTTTTCAATGTACATTTTAACACCTACATGTTTCATGCATAATATTGAACTTTTCAATTGATCTTTTAGAGCCAAAAAAAGAAATTGGCAAACTAGCTTATAGGAATCGAGATTCACCATCTACGATGTTGGAAAAGTTACCGCAATACATAATTAGAAGCAAACAAAGTCAAATACTTTATGGTTGTGGTACAATAACCCAATCCTCTTACCCACTCCCCATTTCCATTTCCTAACTCAAAACCCCAGGTCAAATCAATACCCGAAATGGAAGCCAAATTGGAGAATTTGAATCTGAATCAATCATTTTTTCTGTGGGCAAAGACGAACCAAAATCTCTTAGACTCAACTTTTTCCTGCCAAATCAGAGCAAAATTTCCAGTTTCACACTTTGCAAACAAATAATTGATAAAGGATAACTTTGAATTTCAAGAAATTCCCAAAAGCCATGGAACACCATCTAGGCCTTTAGTATATACACACTGCAAATGCATGTTCTAAGTATTCTCAAGCCACCCTTCTTCAATCAGACATTCAGAATGTTGTCCACCCACCCTTCTTCAATCAGAATGAAGCTGCTGTTATAATGGATTACCACTTGAACATGATTTTCTCTCTGTTCTTGGTTTCTTTATAGTGTTTTCCTCTTTCAAATGGATAACTGTTTTTGGGCATTACGGACTTAAAGACCTCTCTTTCATCCTTAAGTGAGTATCTTACACTATCTATTGTAAGTTTAGAAATACCAATTACTACGCCCCCTCCTTGCTCATCTGTAGTTTGTCAAAAAACTAGGAGAGGTTGCGATCCTGATCCCACCTTAAATGGGTATAAGCTCAAGCTTTCTCTCAATGGTGCACAGACCGCAAGAATTACAGAGAACTTTCAATGGTACATAGACCACTGAAGATGAATGAAATGGAGTTATATTCTTTCTTGTTATGAGCATATCCATTGTTACGTGTATAAAATGTGAAAGCTATTTCGCTTAACGTGCACCCCTCTCGGCCAAATTTTTAGCAAATTCTAGATCCAAACATAATCCCGCATTATGTGATGGTTGGTGATCCTTCCTGCTCAGAGATTAGTTTTTCCCCGGCCTTTCTCTCGCTCGGGAGCTTTATTCTGCATCGATGTACTTCATTGGTCGAGTTTTTGTCTCTGATAAAAAGAAATCCAAGCATAACCAGCCTACGAGACGATTGATATGCACATTCTGCTTAGTCCCTCACATTCCCTTGTGAAGTTGTGATAAAAACAATGCAGGGTGAACATTAATAATTTTAGAAGCAACATAGACGCGATGACAACTTGTTCCAACCGGGGAGAGAGAGAGAGAGAGAGAGAGAGAGAGAGAGAGAGAGAGAGAGAGAGAGAGAGAGAGAGAGAGAGAGAGAGATTTTCCAAGTCTTACCATAGTGAATTAACCGGTATAGCTTTTTCCTTATTCCATGTTGGCTGCTGTTCCACCATTTGTTTGGAATTTCCTTCCCGTGGTTGACTAGTACAGGTGTGCAAGTTCGTTGTGAGCTTCCTTTAGACTAGACTTTGTGAAGCTCACAGATACTCCAATTGAATATCTCTGTTACAACTGCTGTATGTATTGGTAAGAAGAAGTAGCCATGAATTATTGCATCACAATTGTGTTACTTCTCCTTCTGCAATTTGCAACTTCTAGCAACAATATTCTAGACGATTTCACTTTCAATGGAAATCTGACGCTGGATGGATACGCCGAACTCGGTTCCAATGGCCTCTTCACATTAACCAGACAAACATACGGGTATGGCCATGCTTTCTACACTTTTCCCATTCAATTCAAGAACTCCTCAAACGCTAGTGTCATTTCCTTTTCTACGACTTTCGTCTTTGCAATTGTTCCCGAGTCCCCGATACGCAGAGGCCACGGACTAGCGTTCGTTATTTCACCAAACAAAGAGATTCCCCGAGCCCGTCCTGGCCAATATCTAGGGCTCTTCAAAGACACAAACAACGGGAAAAGTTCAAATCATATACTTGCAGTCGGGCTCGACACCATGTATAGCTCTGTGTTTGACGACATAAACGACAACCATGTTGGCATTGACATTGACGGCCTGAACTCAACCAAATCTGCTCCTGCAGGCTATTTTCGCAGATCAAAATGGTGCTTTCAGAAAAAATGGTGCTTTCAGGAATTTAAGTCTCATAAGCAGTGACCCAACGCAGGTTTGGGTGGAATATGATGGCATCAACAGACAACTTAACGTTACCATGTCACCCATTAACATATCCAAGCCTGCACTCCCACTCTTATCCTTGACAAAGGACCTTTCACCATTCCTGCTAGAGTATATGTACGTGGGGTTTTCATCCTCCGCTGGCTATTTTCGAGCGGATCATTACTTACTAGGTTGGAGTTTCAAGATGAATGGTCAAGCCCAACAAATCGACATGTCTCGCTTTCAAAAGCTCCTCCGAAGTCGGCAAGTGAGAGATGATAAAAAAATCAAGAGGATTTTTGCAATTGTACTGCCAACAATAGCATTTCTTCTACTCCTAGTGTTGATCTTTGGTTTTCTTTTCGTGACAAGAACGAAGAAATTCATGGAAGTCCTCGAGGATTGGGAGGTCCAGTATGGCCCTCACAGATTTGGTTACAAGGACCTATTCAATGCTACAAAGGGTTTCAAAGACAGAGGACTCCTTGGGCGGGGAGGTTTTGGTAGAGTATTGATAGGTGCTGAAAAGCACCCATTTACTCCCTCTAATTTACACCTTGTTTATCCGTTTACCTTGTTACTTGATGCGTTTTAGTGTTTTATGGTGTTTGCAGACCTCAAAGATTGATGGGTGCGAAAATGTGCAAATTGGGTTGATTAATAAGAAGATTAAAAGAAGCTTGGGGTCATAGTGCAGATTGTCTAAAAGTTGCATGATTAATTTATTATTACCCAGAGTCCAAAGGGGCTTAATGTAATTCATGGCTTCAAAGTTAATAAAACCCTACACTATAAAGTATACAGGATGCTACGAATCAGGCGGGACTTCTTCGACGTGACTTTTTGGACGTGATCAGGCGGCAGTTTTGGGCTTGGGGTTCTCGACCGGATCAGTGGATTTCATCAATCCAATACCTCTACAGTTTCCATTCCCATGGCCGGCTAAACCCCTTGTCTAGGGAGAAGATGAAATTTCGCGCCAAGTAACCTCTTTTATGCATGGGTTTTGATTTATTTTTCGGATCGATTGTAAAACTCAGAATCCTTTTCGTTTCAATTGAATGAATTGATTTTAATTCGTTCTATTGATTGAGTATTTGTATTCTAGATTTCAAATACCTAGTTTTGCAATGGTTTTCACTTATTG
Organism: Rhododendron vialii; assembly: GCF_030253575.1. Taxonomy (NCBI): domain Eukaryota; kingdom Viridiplantae; phylum Streptophyta; class Magnoliopsida; order Ericales; family Ericaceae; genus Rhododendron; species Rhododendron vialii. The sequence goes on along the minus strand of NC_080565.1, from coordinate 34,236,292 downwards.
TGGTTGGAGTTCTGAGATAGATTATGCTCGTAAGACGGATCGTGCCGTTAGGTGGCCAGATCGTGCTATTGAGAGACGGTCCGTGCTATGGGATAGTCTATGCCTTTTAACAATCTGATTATTTTCTTGACGATTATCGTTAGGATTTGCAAGTCTTAGCGATAATCCCTTTTGATTCGAATAAATAAACCTAGGCTATGCATATTGTTGTTACGCTGTCGGTGTGGATTCGAAACCCTAGATATTTTCCTCCATCGTTTCTAAATCTTTTAATTAAATTGTTCTTTAGTTTAATTAGCTCTTTAAAACAAATCAACCAATCAATATTTATTTTTCCGAATTAATCTAAAAATCAATCAAATTTGTCGTAACTTAGCCATACTGTCTCCGTCGGAACGATACTCGGTCTTAACCACTATTCTACGGAGTAGAAGTTAATTCTTGGTTTTTATAAATTTATTTTTGACACGGAACGACGCGGTCAAATTTTGGCGCCATTGCCGGGGTAAGTTTGCACAGTTACATTCTTTCGATTAGTTTTTATTTTAGTTCTTAGTTAGCATTTTTTTATTATTATTATTGTTCTTTTTGCATTAGTTTTTCTAGCGCAGGATTATTGACTTTACGAGGAGAAAAAAAAAATGGAAGCTGGCAACTGCTTTGTGGTGGGGAAAATTCTTAACAAAGTGCTGTAAGTTTTTCTTTTACTTGTATAAGTTGAGAAGCTTGCACTTGGTTTTTATTTATTTATTTGATTTTTTTTCTGTCTCTTCTTTAAAAAAAGAAAAAGAAAAATCAAAATACCAAAAAAAAAAAAAAAGAGATGGCTTATTTTGCAAATTGCTATGGAGGGTATGAGAATCACTTTAATCGTTCAGTGTCCGCTTTACCCAATTATTGGCAACATGTGTTTGATGATTCTGTTCCTAAATTTTATGGTATCGATGGGGAAAATCTGTACTTACACTTAGACAAACTTGAGGAGATTTGTGGTGACAATAAAGTGGCTCTGTTTAGATTGTGTCCTTTGTCTCTAAGGGACGTTGCTAAGAATTGGTTTCATTCTTTAAGCCAAGACTTGAATCGTAGTTGGGGAGATATGTATACACAATTTACCAAAAAGTTTTCCCCTGGGTATGAGACTCATATGCTATTACGCGAAATCTTAGATTTTTATCAACTACAAGGTGAGTCTTTTTTTCGATGTTGGTGGCGGTTTAAATGTTCACTATTTGGTTGGCCACAACACACCTGTGATCTTGGGCGCATTCTTGATATTTTCTACAAAAGTTTAACTTTTGAGACACGTGAGATGATAAATATGAGGGGCGATTGTGAATTTTTGGATAAGGATGCAGAAGAGATTGATGCTTATTTTGATCGACTAGCTGATTCTCTTTCTTGCAATGAAGTTAAAATTTTTGAAGTGATCAATTCTTATGCATTGGAAGACGAAATAACAGAGCCACTTGTAACTTGCGAAATAGTTGATCCAAGCGATGAACCTAAAGTGCTACAATCTCCTCAAGAGCATTCTAGTACACTTGAGATGAATTTTCATGATACGACTCTTGAGAATTTAGTGCCAATAACTGTGAAAAGTCCACTTGATCTTGATAATCTAATAACCCCGACCATAGATGATGTCATTCCTCCTATTGAGCATCCACCATTACAAGAGATTATCACATTAGAACAAATTGACTTTCTTGGCGTTGATAATTTTAATATGGTTTACCACCCATTTTTTCTGAAACTCTTCAACAACTTGAAAGTTAATTTTGTTTGGAATTCGCACTTGGTGGAATCTAAATTTCAAACGCGGCTAAAGCAACTGAGATACTCTAAGTATTTGAGTTTGTGGCATGGTCGCGTACAATTTTTAACGAAATGCTTGAAGTGGGGTGAGATGTTAATATTTGTTGCACTTCATAGTGTGATTAATATTTGGGTTTCACGTGATGGGAGTGCATGTCATAAACTTTTTGTATAGTTTTTGTTTTTATTTTTTATTTTTCTCTCTTTCTTTAATTTTTTTTCAGCCTACCTTTCTAGCCTTTTTTTCTTCCTTATTTATTTATTTAATTTTTTGCTTTGTCCATTCATTTCCTTCTTTATTTTAGTGTCTTGTTTTGTGGAGTCTAATGCTTTGCAGGTTACATTGTTTAAGTTGGGGGGAGTTCCATTTTCTCCCACATCTTTTTAGTTTGCGTGTCTCCGTGCCAGAGGTGATATCTTTCCTCTCTTTTCCGCTCTTGTCTTACCTTTTAGTGTGCTTGTTTTCAATGAGGACATTCAACGGTTTTAAGTTGGGGGGGGAGTGACTCTTTGGTGCTTGTTCATGTTTAGAATCTTTAAAATTTTGAAAATTTCAAAAATAGTGGGATCTTTCTTGCACGGAACTTGGAATTTGCGAGTTACTTGTTGGTTGCTTGAGTTGAGACATGTTGTGCATTGGATTGGTATTCTACAGGTTGCTAGTTCTTTATGCTATCTTGTTAATGCGCTTCTCAATGGCACTTGCATTTTGCATCTTCTGCACTTCACGTCTATTTGGACTTAGTTTGCTTGTGGGTGTCGTTTGAACGTTCTCAATGGCTAGATTAGTGGAGACTTATGCCCTAGTGAGCTTTCGAGCCTTATCTTTTATTGGAGTGGTGTCACGTAACTTCTTAGTATGTCAACGAAAAGAATATACTTGTTGATGGTCTCATTATTCTTGATTGCTGAGTGTTGGAACTTGAACACATAATACTATCTCTTGGTTTTGGTTTGCCACATGGGTGTTACACCCTTGGGAGAGAATAGGCATTTTCTTGATATTTGGGCCGATTCGTTCCTTTATTTTCACGTTTATCCCTTGCAAGCCACTTTGAGCCTTTTATACTTAGCCTTTTCTTGGTTAGCTCCACCTTCCATATTGTGTTTGGAGAAAAGCAAGAATGTAAAGGTAAAATTTTTGGGTAGATTGTGAATTTTTGTGCCTGAATTGGTGGTGTCCCTTAAAAAAAAAGAAATACAACAAAAGAAAAAAGAGAAGAAGAAGAAGCAGAAAGGGGCACCAATATATTTGAAAATGAGGAATCGTGTTTTATGGTTGAAAAATGTTGAAAGGTTAGAAGGAGAGATAAGGTGGAGTTGAAAAGAGAAAAAAAAATGGGCGCACATTGTTAAATTAGCCTTGAGTTGTTTGCCTATTCTCGGACACTTGATATTTTACCCTAACCTTGAAATATTTTTCCTTACCCAACATTACTACCGAAATTAAAATCCTATTTGATCCTTGGGGTGATGGGAAGTGGATTGATGGATGTGAGAGTGAGTTCCAATGCTTGGTGTTTTGTCCATGAGATCGTGTGTCCACCATATTAAACGTTCTTTTCGTGTCATAGTGTGCGAAGTGTTTTACTTTCAATTACATAACTTCCAAACCGCACACTCGAGAGTTCATAATGCACCTTGTTTCGAGCGATTTTATTTGTGAGTGCATGACACTGTGAGAATTGAAGTCGAAGCTCGGTCCAAAGAGAACTTTGAGTGGCATGTCATCAGTGACTAAGTCCAAGTGTTCACACACGCTAAATTAGGTGCCATAGTTTATATGCATGTCTTGATAGCATTTTGAACTGGTGTTGCCTAATATATTTGTGCAATGACTTTGTGCCTTGGCTTGAGAGACTGATGAGTTACTTGCTGATTGTGGGTTCCGTGTAAGGGGATTCACGGTGTTTTGTGGGTGATCATTGCTGAAAACCCTCACGAGACTTCACTCGTCCTACTGGGGCCACCTAGGGGTTTAAAAGAACTATCCATTTTATTTGTTTTCTTTAGTTGCATTTTATTTCTTTGCTTGAGGACTAGCAAAGTGTAAGTTGGGGGGTGTGATAGGTGCTGAAAAGCACCCATTTACTCCCTCTAATTTACACCTTGTTTATCCGTTTACCTTGTTACTTGACGCGTTTTAGTGTTTTATGGTGTTTGCAGACCTCAAAGATTGATGGGTGCGAAAATGTGCAAATTGGGTTGATTAATAAGAAGATTAAAAGAAGCTTGGGGTTATAGTGCAGATTGTCTAAAAGTTGCATGATTAATTTATTATTACCCAGAGTCCAAAGGGGCTTAATGTAATTCATGGCTTAAAAGTTAATAAAACCCTACACTATAAAGTATACAGGATGCTACGAATCAGGCGGGACTTCTTCGACGTGACTTTTTGGACGTGATCAGGCGGCAGTTCTGGGCTTGGGGTTCTCGACCGGATCAGTGAATTTTCTAGCATTCCGACCATGACTTCATCAATCCATACCTCTACGGTTTCCATTCCCATGGCCGGCTAAACCCCTTGTCTAGGAAGAAGATGAAACTTCGCGCCAAGTAACCTCTTTTATGCATGGGTTTTGATTTATTTTTCGGATCGATTGTAAAACTCAGAATCCTTTTCGTTTCAATTGAGTGAATTGATTTTAATTCGTTCTATTGATTGAGTATTTGTATTCTAGATTTCAAATACCTAGTTTTGCAATGGTTTTCACTTATTGTGGTTGGAGTTCTGAGATAGATTATGCTCGTAAGACGGATCGTGCCGTTAGATGGCCAGATCGTGCTATTGAGAGACGGTCCGTGCTATGGGATAGTCTATGCCTTTTAACAATCTGATTATTTTCTTGACGATTATCGTTAGGATTTGCAAGTCTTAGCGATAATCCCTTTTGATTCGAATAAATAAACCTAGGCTATGCATATTGTTGTTACGCGGTCGGTGTGGATTCGAAACCCTAGATATTTTCCTCCATCGTTTCTAAATCTTTTAATTAAATTGTTCTTTAGTTTAATTAGCTCTTTAAAACAAATCAACCAATCAATATTTATTTTTCCGAATTAATCTAAAAATCAATCAAATTTGTCGTAACTTAGCCATACTGTCTCCGTCGGAACGATACTCGGTCTTAACCACTATTCTACGGAGTAGAAGTTAATTCTTGGTTTTTATAAATTTATTTTTGACACGGAACGACGCGGTCAAGTATACCGAGGTGTGCTTCCAACATCAAACATACAGGTTGCAGTTAAAAGGGTTGCTCATGATTCAAGGCAAGGATTGAGGGAATTTGTGGCAGAAATCGCTACCATAGGCCGCCTACAGCACCCAAACCTAGTTCGCCTTCTTGGCTACTGCCGGCGTAAACAAGAACTCCTTTGGGTTTACGATTACATGCCAAATGGAAGTCTTGACAGGTTTCTTTATGGCCAGCTCAAGGGGACCCTAAATTGGATGCAAAGGTTTAAGATCATCAAAGACGTAGCGTCAGGCCTCTTCTATTTGCACCAACAATGGGTAGAGGTTATCATTCACAGAGACATCAAAGCCAGCAATGTATTGGTAGACAACGAATTCAATGGAAGATTGGGGGATTTTGGGCTTGCCAAGTTATGTGATCACGGAACTGATCCCCAAACCTCTCATGTAGCCGGAACCCTCGGTTATATCGCACCTGAGTTGGCACGTAACGGAAAAGCAAGTACGAGCACTGACTTGTTTGCGTTTGGGGCATTTATGCTAGAGGTGGTTTGTGGTAGAAGGCCAGTCGACCCACGAGCCTCTCCAGAGGAAGTCATTTTGGTAGATTGGGTATTCGAGTGCTTGGAAAGGGGCAACATTCTTGAGGCAATTGATAGACAACTAGGTACTGAATACTTGGTTGAAGAGGCTGAGTTATTGTTGAAGCTTGGGTTGCTCTGCTCACACGCCGTAGCTGTAGCAAGGCCGAGCATGTCTACCGTCGTGCAATATTTAGAAGGTAGAGCTCAACTACCTGATAACTTGAGCGATATTATCATGTCCCGCGATTTCGAAGAAGCCTCAAATGAGCAGGATGTGCTACTACCAACTTCGATTCCTTCATTGACGATCTCAGAGCCATTGACCACTACAGGCCGATGAATTACTTGTTCATCTATGACTGCTAGCTTTTTCAACAGCAGCTTTGTTTTAAGTTTCTATATATATCTTCTACTAATTATTTTGCCTCATAATCTTAGCCTCTCTTCAAATCCTACATGTCTGTAATAGGGTTCTGAAACGCCAGCGTAATGGATGCAGTCATGTGTAACATATATCGGATGTATTGAGTGATACGCCAAGGAATTTGGAGTCGCGACCTTGAATCTGTTTTAGGTACTAGCAAATGTATAATAAACTCCATTGCTAAGATGTTCTGACCTCATTCAATGCAATTTAAGTTTTCAATCTCTATTTTAACACCTACTATATGTTTTGTGCAATCGCGCCGTGCGTAATGTTTAATTTTCAGCTGGTTTTTTAGCAAAAAAATAAATTGGGATAATGGCGTATGGACAATGGGTATCGAGATTCACCATCTAGTACTATTATGTTGGAAAACTTAATGCAATAGTACTTTTTAACTACTCCTACGAAGCAAACAAAGGGGGTGTTTGGCAGCTTTGTTTTTGCATTTTTTGTTTCTCCTTTTTCCATTTTGGCTGTTTGGCTGAGAACAGGAGAAATGGATTTTCAGATTTTAAGAAAGGAGAATAGAAGTGAGAAATTAAAGAGCTCCAGAGGAGATTTTCCCATTCTCGTTTTCTCATTTTCTGTTTCCATCCACACCAAAAGACATCCCTACCCTCTCAATTTTGAGATAATTCCACAATACCCTCATTTGGATCTCCAGAATATCTTGTATTCGCATGGAGAGAGAGAGAGAGAGAGAGAGATGGGTATGAGTTGTTTTGCTTCCTGAAACCCCTTTCTTGCTCTCTCTCATGATTTTCTGGAAAAAATTTACAGTGTACTGGTTAGGTAGTGAGTAATTGAAAATTGAGTTTGAAAACCAGTGCGAGTATTCAATAATTTCAGTGTTTTTGTTCTGGTATTCACTAATTTCAGGGTTTGAAATCCAATGCTTTTCTTTGTAAATTTATGTTCAGAGAGAGAGAGAGAGAGAGAGTGAAGGTGAGACATAAATAGTGGAAGAAAAGAGGAAGACAGAGGAGAGAAGAAGTGGATGAGAGCGGGACGCAATGAAAATAATCCCTCTGCCCCAAGGGCAATATGGTAAAAAACTAACTCATAATAGTATTCCCTCCGTTCCAAAATGTTTGTCCGGTCCGCAAAACGAGAACTCCAAAAATAATGCAGTTCTTTCAAGAAAAAATTCAAACTTTTTTCATAAATTAAAAGAACTTATCGATATCTAGTGAATTGTTGAAAGAAATTTGAATCTTGAAAAAATTGTATAATATTTACGTCATCGTTTTGTGAATCGGACAAACATTATGAGATGGAGGAAGTATATTTTCATTACACATCTTCCAAACACTATTTTTGTTGCAAAAAGTATTATGTACATATCATCCAAACATTTTACCAAATTCAAATATATTTTGACCAAAATTCAAAAAGCCAAAAAATTAAAAATAAAAAGTCAAAAGTAGGTTTCCAAACACCTACAAAGTCAAATACTCTCTCAACTTTTCACATTTTGCACCCATCTTCTCAAAGCCCAAAACATCCTTGAAGGACCCTATTATCCCATTTTGAGTGTTTGGTTGTTCGAGAGAAAAATGGACTTTTGCTAAACGCGTTTTATGTTTTCCACTTTCTTAAACAGAAGTCAAAAAGAGGGGAAAGGTGCCTTTCCAGTTCTCAACTTTTCACAGTACATTTTGCACTCATTTTCTCTTAAGCCCAAAACACCTTTGAAGAACTCTGATAATACCCAGAAAACCTCCCATTTAAGTGTCACTGTATTTGTATTTTGTATTTTGTGTAATTTTTTTAATAAGTTCATAATTTGTGTAATTTGGACGTTCGTAACATTGTAATTGTAATTGTAATGGTAATGAGTACGTTTTCCCCCCCTTGTAATAGTAATTTGTACATTTAAGCTCAGATGTTGAACAAGTTTAACAAATTTGATAAAAAAACTATTAACACAGGTTATAAAACCATTGTAACCAATCAAAGACAACATGATAAAAAATCAACCCATAATTCATTCTCATCATCTCCCAAATACTACTCTTGTTCGAAAATGCATTTTGCACATTTCTCACAAATATAAGATTCAAAACACATTCTGACAATAATTCAAAAAGCTAAAAAATTGAAAATGAAAAGCTAAAAATGAGGTTCCCAAAAGGTTTCAAAGACAAAGGACTTCTTCGGTGAGGAGATTTTGGAAGAGTATACTGAGGTGTGCTTCCAACCAAGGTTTTGAATGCCATACCGGTTAAAATACTGATTTTTTTTACTGATATAGTACATACTAGTATCGGTGAGATACCGAGTACCATTTTGGATCTATCGCTATTAGTGTTATTTTCGCACATAAAAGAATTTATAGTATAATATACACAAAATGAGGTTCCCAAAGGGTTTCAAAGATAAAGGACTTCTTGGGTGAGGAGATTTTGGTAGAGTCTACTGAGGTGTGCTTCCAACCAAAGTTCTGAATATCGTATCAGCTAACATACCGATTTTTTTACTGATACAGTATGTACTAGTACCGGTGAGATACCGAGTACCATTTTGGATCTATCGTTATTAGTGTTATTTTCCCACATAAAAGAATTTATAGTATAATATACACATTTGTTAAAAAGAAAAAAAAATTAGTTCGATATTTGACTGGTTCTGTTTGGTATTGACCGGTACCGATCGGTAATCTACAATACTTGAAGAAAAAAATAAATTTAAAAGTAGTCCGGTATTGGTTGGTATCGACCAGTATTTAAGCCGGGACGGAATTAGAGGTGTAGAGTATCAAATTTGGACAATACTGATACGTACCAGCCAGTACGGTATGGGATTCATAACCTTGCTTCCAAAATCAAACATACAAATTGCAGTTAAAAGAGTTGCTCATGATTTAATGCAAGGATTGAGGGAATTTGTGGCAGAAATCGCTACCATAGGCCGCCTACAGCACCCAAACCTAGTCTGCCTTCTTGGCTACTGCCGGCATAAGCAAGAATTCCTTTTGGTTTATGATTTCATGCGTAACGGAAGTCTTGACAGGTTTCTTTATGGCCAGCCCAAGGGGACCCTAAATTGGATGCAAAGGTTTAAGATCATCAAAGACGTAGCGTAGCGTCAAACCCCTTCTATTTGCACCAGCAATGGCCAATGGGTACAGGACCTATAGGTTATCATTCACAGAGACATCAAAGCCGACAATGTATTGATAGACAACGAATTCAATGGAAGATTAGGGGATTTTGGGCTTGCCAAGTTATGTGATCATGAAACTGATCCCCAAACCTCTCATGTAGCCGGAACCCTCGGTTATATTGCAACTGAGTTGGCACGTAACGGAAAAGCAAGTACAAGCACTGACTTGTTTGCGTTTGGGACATTTATGCTAGAGGTGGTTTGTGGTAGAAGAATTTCCGTTTGACCGAAAAAGGTTTGTGGTAGAAGGCCAGTCGACTGACGAGCCTCTCCAGAGGAAGCCATTTTGGTAGATTGGGTATTCAAGTGCTTGGAAAGGGGCAACATTCTTGAGGCAATTGATAGACAACTAGGTACTGAATACGTGGTCGAGGAAGCTGAGTTAGTGTTGAAGCTTGGGTTGCTCTGCTCGCACGCCATCGCTGTAGCAAGGCCGAGCATGTCTACTGTCGTGCAATATTTAGAAGGTAGAGCTCAACTACCTGATAACTTGGGCGATATTATCAAGTCTTGCGATTTCGGAGAAGTCTCAAATGAGCAGGATGTGCAACTACCAATTTCAGTTACTTCATTGACGATCTCAGAGCCATTCACCTCTACAGGCCGTTGAATTACTTGTTCATCTATGACCGCTAGCTTTTTCAACAGAAGCTTTGTTTTAAGTTCCTATATAGCTTCTAGTTATTTTGCCATGTAATCTTAAGGATCTTAAGTCTCTCTTCAAATACTACATGTCTGTAGCAGGGTCCTAAAATGTTGTATTAGCCGGCGTAATGGATGCGAGGTCATCTGTTGTTATGTGCAATATGAGGTGTATTGAGTGATACATTAGGGAATTGGTTGTCGCGACCTTGAATCTGTTTCAGGTACTAGCAAATGTAATAAACTACATTGCTAAGATGTTCTGACCTCATTCAATGCAATTTAAATGTCTGTACTGGTTTTCAATCTACAATTGTGCCATGCGTATATAATATGAATTTTCAGCTGGTCTTTTAGCCAAAAAAATAAATTAAAATTGGGATAATGGATGATGGGTTTCGAGATTCACCATTTGGTATGTTGGAAAAGTTACTGCAATAATACTTTTTAGAGACGGAGGGAGTATGAAATAAACAAAGTCAAATATCTTTTGGTTGTGGTACTAACCCAATCCCCATTTTCATTTCCTAATACAAACCCACAAGCTAAAACTCCCTCCATAACCGAAAACAGTGCCGGTCTAGGGATTTGGGTTGCCCTAACCCAACCTTATACTTTTGTTGTCCACTTACTATTAAGTTATACAAAAAATAAATAAAAAAATCACATTGTTCTTTTAGCTTGAATAACATCACAAAAAATCAACATCAAAATATAAACTCTGGTTATAATGCTTTATGATTAGCATGATCCAACACAAAGAAAATAACCTCTCCTTGCATTTTTTGAAACAAAATTTTGAATTGAGCCATCGTTCTTTACTTACCCAATAATTTGGGGGGGTGGGGGCTGTTGTCCCCAAGGGGACAGCAACGTGCTGCTGTCTCAATTTTGGGGCCCACCCCGATCTCGCTCCGATGATCTGAATCGTTCACTTTGTAGAACTCGTCGAGTAGAACAACTATGCACGAAATCAGCTTAATTGAATATCATTAAATACCTGATCGGAGCCCATATAACTCTCAGTCCATGGGTTACAGTGGATTTGATCCAGTGTTTCGGATTCATTCTTTTTAAGATAAAAAGGTTCCGATCAGGTACTTAATGATATCCAATTAAGTTGATTTTTTTCATAGTTGTTCTACTCGACGAGCTCTACAAAGTGAACGATTTCGATCATCGGAGAGAGACCGGGATGGGCCCCAAAATGGGGCACACCAGCCCCCCTCCCTCCCAATAATTCGGGGCCCATTCCGCTAACTTTTGACTTATTGTGCTTTTTAGTTGATATATGTGACAAGAATGACCTGTCTCAAAAAGTGTAAAAAGCTAAAATAGCCCCAAATGCTCTTAGTGAGCCTCGTTTTCAATTGAAATCAAAGCCAATCTCTTTAATCTCTCAATCGAAATAGTAGTTCGAGGGTAAAAATAAAAACCATGTTAGCTCGGTCGATTTATTTATGCTATGACTTTTTTTTAATTAAATGTAAGAACATACTCCCTCCGCCCCCATTTAATGGTCCCTCATTCTATTATAACTTGATAAATAATAAGTTATATTCTAAATCAGTAATAAATTTTATATGAAATACGAATCTTGTTTGATAGAGCTCAATTAGTTCTATTAGACAATATTTTTAAAATCTTGTAAAACATTATACATTACGAGATATAAACAATTAAAAAGTGGCACCAACTCCTAAAAAGGACGGTTAATGAGGACGGAGGGAGTATCACTTATACATTAATGTTGTTTGTTAAATCGAAAATTTTCAATAAATTTTCAACAAAGTAATTTGATTTTCATAATATTGTAGATTGAGAAAAAAATAAAAAGAGATAAAACAAAAATGGAGAAATAAAAGGTAATAAAGGAAAGATGTAGTAGCACAAAAATGGGAAGAAAAAGAAAGTGAAGAGGCGGTGAGATCCTGGGAATCAAACTCAGTGTCCGTCAAATCTTTGATAACTTTCCATGTCCACAGCAACAATCAAAGGGTCTGTGCTTCTGCAGGGAACTTTTTTATACTTATTATGTCCAACTAATGTTTTTTTTATTTTGGTTGTCCCAGCCCGAGGGTTGCCCAAACCCAGGGCTTGCTGCGCTCACCCAGGGGCCAGCCCTAACCGAAAATCACCAAACAAATACCCGAAATGGAAGCCAAAAAGAAGATCATTCTTTTCTTTAGTGAGAAAAATTTCACAAAATATATTAAAATTAAGACAAAAGACCAATTAAAGCTAGGTTTTGCTTAAATAAGCTAGTTGGCTTTTTTTTTCTTTTTTTTTTTTGTCTTTGAATTCTTCTTTTTCACATTTGTTAGTTTCACGTCAAATTTATGTGGATTATTAGTTTGTTTCAACGAGACAAAAATAAGCCAAAAATTATTTTTGGGTACGAACTAATAATTCACATAAATTTGACGCAAAACTAACAAATGCCGATAAAAAGTGATGTGGCGTGCTCTTCAAGATTGGGCCTCTCCTTCTCAGATCCGCTCTGATTCCTTATGGTTGGGTTAGCTAGCCCCCCTCTCTTCTTCCGGTCATTGCACAGAAGAAACCGGTTAATGCCTACCTATAACGACTCGAATCCTCAAGCACCACAATCAAGATATAACAAAATTGAATGTGTTACACCACTAACTCAGTAAACGACAAATAACTAATGAAAAGTCATCCCCCACATCCATAGATAATTAGATATTATAGTTTTCCAGATAACAGAATGAAAATAGAAAAAAAAAAAAGAAAAAAGAAAAAAAAGGAAACAAATTTGGGACAGGTTTAGTCTGTGTGAAACTATGAATGATGAGAGTGACATTATTGTAGTAATTGTGGTAATAATACAGTCTAAATTATTGAACACGCAGGACCCACATTAATAGTGTAAACCATAGTTAGGCTCCATTCTTGTAAACTTATTTTTCTTCTTTGTTTTGTGTGTTTTGTTCGTTGCTTTTGGATTTTTGTTAGATTCGTGTCACATTTTTTAGATTAATTATCTGCCTCGACAAGAGGAGTCTAAAGGTATAAAATTATGACGAAAAGTAAAAAAAAAGTTCACTAAAAACGAAAAAAGTTTCTAATGGATGTCTAGCTTATTTGTCTAAAGTGGCATCTTTTTTAAATTTTTCCAACATCGATCCATATTTTATATGTTTCCGATTCGTCTTGTCAAACGAACGATTAACTCAAAAAATTACAAAAAAAACTAAACAAAAAGTCAAAAAAAATAAAAAATATCAAAATAAATTTTAGACTTACAACAACCCTTAAGCAGGAGGGTTTCTGCTAGATTTGCTTATGTATGCATAAATGATTGGTTGGCTGCAATAGGGGCATCCATAGTGGAATAACCAAAAGTCAATAATCAAAAGTTGCCACATCATTTCTTGATTATTCATTTAAGAGGTTGCTAAGGTTAGCAATGTAGAGATCCACAATAATACAATCAAAATTGAATAACTAAAACTTGCCACATCACCTTTTCAACTTATAAAAATCTAAAAATTGTGACATGGAAAATAATTTTTTAAAAATAGTTTTCAAACTAATAAAAATAGGTTATTTGAAAAAGAGAAAATAGTTTTTTGAAAACTTTGATTAAAAAAATAGTTTTCGGGAAAAAGTTTAAAAAAAAAGTTTTTGAATAAAAAAATGGTTCTTTGAATTTTTTTTCTTAAAAGAACAATTTTTGAAAAAAAAAGTTTTTAAATAAACTGTTTTTGCCAAAAAAAAAAAACTGTTTTGGGAAAAAACAGTTCAAGTACACAACAGTTTTTGCAAAAAAATAAAAAATATTATTAAAAGTATTTTTTTTAGAAACATGTTGAAAATGGAAGAGAGGGGTTTTTATTGTAATGATACTGTACTTGATTAAAAAAATGTAGGAACAACTAAATTTAGTTATTGGTAAAAAGTTGTTAGTTTTGATTATCCAATGGCCAAAATTTGATGAGTTGTTAAGAGGTTACTAGGTTTGGTTATTCCAATGTGAGCTCTTTTTTGAGCAAATGTTCCCAACTTTGACAACCTTTTGGTTTTGATTATACCACTGTGGATACTCTAAACAAAATGAGAGTGAGATGTGATGTGAGGAGATTGGAGTGGTGCAACAAACCAATCAAGACTCCAGATCACCACGACGCTACGAGCACAAATGGACAGCTGGTATCCCAAATAATGGACAGCATATCCCAATCATTCAAGACTCCAGATCACCACGACGCTAAGAGCACAAATGGAGAAAATTCACATCTGCCGTCAATCAAAGGCATTCAAATTGGTTCAGAGTCAAATGGTGTGCATGTGTCACATCTGCAATTCCCTGATGACACAATTCTGTTTTGCAACAATGGTCTAGGTGAAATCCTTAGCATTAAAAGAGTTTTAAGGTGGTTTCAAGAGATGTCAGGTCTAAAGATCAACATGTCCAAGAGTATGCTATGTGGTGTAGGTATCCAGGAGCAAACTGTCAACAAATTGGCCCTTATCATAGGCTGTAAAAGTGGAAAACTCCCTATGAAGTACTTGGGACTCCCTCTTGGAGCCAACCCAATGAAGATTCAAACATGGGCTCCTGTTATTGATAAGGTAGAAAAGGCATTGAAGGTATGGAGGAGAAGGCGTATGTCCACGGCTGGATCCTGGAAGACTAACTCTGCTGATTTCAAATATGAGCAGCCTTCCTATTTACTATATGTCCCTATTTAAGATGCCAGCAACAGTTGCAAACAAGATTGAAAGAATGCAAAGGCGGTTTTTATGGGGAGAATCAGAAGGGACAAGGAAACTACATTAATAAATTGGGAAAAGCTCTCCAAAAACAATAAATTTGGAGGATTAGGGATCAAAAGGCTTTCAGAACACAATGTGGCATTGCTCGCTAAGTGGTGGTGGAGGTTTAATGATAGGCACGTAAATGTTCACATTAGCGCCTCCTAATTTGTCTTTGTTAAGTTTATTTATATTGTTAATCGGAACTCAATACTTAGTTTGTATACTGTAGGTGTTTGGAAGCTTAATACGGTAGTTGCCGATCGAACCGTGAATTGTGCCATATAATTTTTCCTCCGTAGCACAGTGGTGTTTGAAGTGAAATGGGTTGCAAAAAATATTCCAACTCACACGTGTATTTGGTGGGCCCAAAGTAAATGTTTAATTAGAAAATTAGAAGCCGGTTCCTCTTTTTAGGCTCGGTTTGATGTCCAACCCTGAATAGTATTTTTGAACCTATATAGGTTCGGATGTGTTATGTCGTGACTTTTTTGCCCCGAGCTCAGACGAATATGGTCTCCATGATCTCCCCTTTTTCATTCCAAAACTCTAGAGAGAGAGAGAGGGGGGGACCACCTCGGCTACCACCACCTCGTCCCCTCCACTTCGCCGCCACCACTGGCGCTGTCTGTGCTGCCAATGATGATGTCAACGACGACCTCATTTCCGAATGCATTCTCCGCTAATTTCTGTCGTTGTTGTGGTGGCGGCGTCGCTATCTCTTTGGGCTTCGGAGTTACCGGAAGTAGAAGCAGCTAGAAGATCAAGCGGTGGCTGATCGTCGACGATCCCAAAGTCACTGACGGATAGTGCCTACGACACCGATTATGAGTTCATCCACGACTCCGACTCCAATGATGCCAATGACACGGATTACGAGTTTATCCATGATGACTGCGAAGACTCTGACCACAAAGTGCAGCCACGTTTGGAGCTACAACCACCGTCAATGGCTGTTTCGCGGCGTTCGTCGAATTGAACATAGCAAAACTTGTTGAGGTCGACGGCGAAGGACCCGACAAAGGAGAGAGAGTAGGATTTGAGGGCGTCAGCAGTCAACAAAACCACCGGCTGGACTGAATCGAATACGAAATTAAAGCAAATTAATATTGATCAACCTGTAACGGTAATTGGTAATGGAGTTTCCGTTGATTGAGGAGGGAGGAATGGGTATTATTCTATGCACTCGTTATTGCATGGACAAGCCATCTCTGGTACACAAAAAATGATTGTACACGTTTGATTTTGATTAGTTTGATTTTTTTTTTTTTAAATTTTTGTTCACGTGTGTATTTTCTATGAAAACGATGTATTTTTATATAAAACTGTGTACTGTTAATGAGAATTGTATATTTTCTACGAGAACTGTTTATTTTTTTATGAGAACTGTCTCTGAAAACTATGTATTATGAGAACTGTGTGTTGACTACGAGAACTGTCTATGAGAACTGTGTATTTTTCTATGAGAACTGTTTATTGTCTATGAGAATTGCGTATTTTTCTATGGGAACTGTCTATGAGAACTGTGTATTTTCTATGAGAATTGTATATTTTCTGTGAGAACTCCCTATGAGAACTATGTATTTTATATAAGAACTGTATATTTTCTATGAGAACTGGGTTTTTTTCTATAAGAACTGTCACTATCCATGATGATTGTCTATGAGAACTGTAGATTTTTCTATGAGAACAATGTATTTTCTATGAGAACTGTGTATTTTAGTGTGTGGTGAAGCTATTTGAACGGTGTATTTTTCAGTTCACATAGCCATTTCACATGAGAACTGTGTTTTTTCTATGAAAACTGTGTTTTTTTTCTATGAGAACTGTTATTGTCCATGATAGTTGTCTATGAGAACTGTTTATGAGAACTGTGTATTTTCTATGAGAATTGTGTATTTTCTATGAGAACTCCCTATGAGAACTGTGTATTTTATATAAGAACTGTATATTTTCTAAGAGGACTGTATTTTTTCTATGAAAACTGTGTTTTTTTCTATAAGAACTATTATTGTCCATGATGATTGTCTATGAGAACTGTGTATTTTAGTGTGTGGTGAGGCTTTTGAACTATGTATTTTGCAGTTCACATAACCATTTCAAATGAGAAATGTCTATAAGAACTCTATTTTTTCTAGGGTGGATTTCAAAAAACCCCCTCCATCTACCACGGAAAAACAACCACCCCCACCATCTACCAATTGAATCATTAACCCTCCTCTATTTATTTTCGAGTTTCGAGTTCCCACTTTTTGAAAATTGCCGTTAACGTAGAACACGAAACGTCCATATTACCCATAACCCTAAAATCATTTGGGCGGGGAACAACTCTCGTTTTCCCCCATTAACCCTTGTAACCCTAAAATCCTTATAACCGTAAAATTCCTGAAGTCTTCTCCAATCTGCTTACCTTCGTAAGAAACATGAGCTCTCTTGTTTCTCTCTCATACGTGATGGAAAAGAAGATCTGAGCTCCATACGCGACACACTAATGAAGTAGCTAAGAAAGAAATCGCAAGCCCTGTTTTTCTCTCATTTTTTTAGAAGAATCGAAAATCCTCTTCCGGAATCTAAAGTTGTCTTCCAGGTAATTAGTGATTAAAAAAAGGTTAAATTAGTAGTATAAAATTACAATTTTATGCATGTGTTGGGGTGTGGTATGATGTCCCTTTTGGTTTAATAATAATTTATTGATCTCCTCCTATTTTTCTATTTACAAAGATTTGTAGTGGTCCCCTCCTGCTTGTCTGCTTGTATTAAATATGGAGTTGATATGCCCTAATTCATTGAACTGGTCCCCTTTGTTCATCTGTAGGTCATAAAAAAATGGTGGAAATGTGGGTTACATTGAATATTTATTTCGGGGTAGGTTTATCGATGCACCGCAGAGAAAGTATGTGGGTGGGGTTGTAGGTATAAGCAATGTTGACCGAAACCTTTTCACTTATGCTAATCTTGTTGATGTTATTGAGGAAATGGGTTGTCCGAGAAACTCTATCATATACCATAAACTACCAAATGCTGACTTAGATGGTGGTCTAGTAGGGTTGACTGGTGATATTGATTTGTTAAATGTCCCAATTGAAGTATATGTTGATTCTCCTGGGATGTATAATTGAAGTGAAGATGATGATGAGGAGTTTAATGTCCCAAGGGAATTAGACCTTGACACTGAACATGAGGGTGATGAGGGAGACAGTGAGAGTGATACTAGTGGGCTTGTAATGTCTAGTGAAGAGAATGAGGAGCATGATGTCCCTATTGAAGAGGAGGTTTAAGAGATTCATGAGGTTCAAAAAAGGGTTTGTACAGGTTCTAAGTTTATGGATGACCTTTCTGATGGTGATAGTAGTGACACTGAACAATTAACATTTCCTAGTGAAACACAGGAACATGGTGATGGAGTTGAATATACTCAGTTTGATGAGATTAAGGACATGGATGATCCTGAAGTGGTGAAAGGTATAATGTTCAAGAGTGTGTATGAATTCAGGAAATTTCTTAGAGAGTACCATGTAAAGATAGGGTCTGATTTCACATATGTCAAAAATGACAAAGACCCACAGTAATATGCAAGGAAAAATGTGGTTTTCGAATTCATGCATCCAATGATGGTAACAATACTGCATTTCAAGTTAAGAGTTACATAGGTCCTCATGAATGTGGTAGGAATTATAACAATCCCAAGGTTTCATCTGCATGGTTGGCTACAAAATACATTGATAAGCTAAGTGATGATTCTACACTGAAGGTCAAAGGGATGAAAAACACTATGAGGAGGGAATGGATGGTTAATGTTTCAAAAATGAAAGTATACAGGGCTAAGAGAAAGGCATTTGAATTAATTCAAGGAAACTATGATGAACAATACCTCAGGTTATGGGACTACTGTGAGATGGTTAGAAGGCATAATCCCGGTAGCACAGCGATGATTAAGGTAGAAAGGAATTGGCTTCAAAATTCACCAATTTTCCAGAGGTTGTTTGTAGTTTATGAGGCCCAGGTTGGTGGGTTCCTTAATGGATGTAGGCCTTTGATACAGTTAGATGCATGTTTTTTTGAAAGGTCCATATGGTGGTCAACTCCTAAGTGCAATAGCTAGAGATGGGAACAACCAAATGTTTCCTCTTGCGGTTGCTGTTGCAGAATCAGAGAACAAGAGTAGTTGGATATGGTTTCTTGAAAATCTTGTAAGTGCCTTAGGAAGATGTAGTGGGATGGTGTTCATATCTGATAGGCAGAAGGGACTATTTGAGGCAGTGAAAAAGGTCACACCAGCCAATGAACATAGATTCTATATGAGGCATTTGTATGCAAATTTCAAACTAGGGGGTTTCAAAGATAAATATGAAAAAGATGCAATGTGGGAGGCTGCATGTGCATACACACAACAGGGATTTCAAGAAAAAATGGATGAATTGAAGGCTTTGAATGAAGCAGCTCATAAATGGATGTTAGATCAAAATGTGCAAAACTGGGCAAGGTGGAAATTCAGTGGTTTGGCTAAATCTGCAGTTATTGTTAATAATTTGGCAGAGTCTTTTAATGAAATGATCATGGATGCTAGGGACAAGCCCATAGTCACAATGTTGGAGATGATTAGGAGGCAATTCATGGTGAGATTTCAAGAGAGGCTGCAATACATTCAAAAGTTTAAGGGTCCCTTATGTCCATCAATTCATAAGAAGCTAGAGGGAATAAAAAAATGGGCAAAGGGCTGTCAGTGTCTGTACTCTAGAGGGAGGATATTTGAAGTTTTTAATGAGTTAAAGACTTACCTTGTGGATCTAGATAACTGTATCTGCACATGTAGAAGATGGGACTTGAGAGGAATCCCATGCATCCATGGTGTAGCTGCAATTTATACTGACAAAGGCAAGCCTGAAAATTATGTCCATGAATTTTACCATATCAGCACCTAGCTTAGGGCTTGGGATAGACAGATCTACCCTATTCCTGATAAGTCAACGTGGGTACAAACAGACTATGATCCCATAATGCCTCCTCCATTGAGGAAGAAGGCTGGCCGACCCAAAAAAGCAAAGAGAAGAGTTGTTGATGAGCCAAAGAACCCAAATGCTATAAGGAAGCAAGCTGAGTCTTTAAAGTGTGGAAAGTGCAGAGAATATGGACACAATTCCAGAACATGCAAAGCCCCAACACAAGTAGATATAATCTTTAGGTTCAAATTTTTTATTTCTACCTTCAATTTTAAATGTAGTCTTTAAAGTATTTGATTTCGATTTGAATTATTTGTCTGATTTCACAATATTTACAGGTTCAACAGGCAAGAGGACGAGGTGGAGCTAGAGGTGGTGGAAGAGGCAAGGGTGCAAGTGGAGATGGTGGAGGAAGAGGTGCAACTGGAGGTAGGGGTGTAGCTGGAGCTGGAAGGAGTGGAGCTGAAAGTGGTGGAAGAGGGGGTGTAGTTGTTGGTGGTGGAAGAAGAGGTGCAGGTAGAAGTGGAGGAAGGGGTGTAGCTAAAAGTGGTGGAGGAAGGGGTGTAGCTGAAAGTGGTGGAGGTAGGGGTGTAGGTGGAACTGGAGGAAGGAGTGGAGCTAAATGTGGCGGAAGAGGCAGGGGTGCAACTGGAGGTGGTGGAGGAAGGGGTGTAATTGCTGGTGGTGTAAGTAGAGGAAATCATGCAAGTGGATGAAGGGGTGTAGCTGGTGGAAGAAGAGGAAACGGTAGAAGTGAAGCTTCAATCACTGCAACAACCAATGGAAGGAGGACTGGCATTGGTCATTGGCTTGGCATTTCTAGCCAAGGATCTTCATCAACACCTTATGGGGAGGGATCTTGAGTCACTGCTGCAACTTCTTCAACACCATATGGACTGCATTTTAAGTCAATGTTACAGCTTTTTGTTTAATGCCAGCAGTTAGTTTATGTTATGGATGAAGCACTTTATTATGACTTAAAAATTACTTAAATTAGGACTAATTTATGTAATGGATTATGCACTGTTATGACTGATGGCTTTTATTGTAACGACCCGCTCTATCTTTGTACAATATTGTCCGCTTTAGACGCCTAAAGCCCATAGACTTCCCAGTGAGGTCACCCATCCTTGGATTGCTCCAGGATGAGCACGCTTAACTGTGAAGTTTCTATGCGTTTTGGCCTGCCCTCACGGCTTTAAAAGGCCTTGTACAAGTAGGAGGGATCTTTTCTTATAAACCATGACCTGCCCCCTTCCGTCCAGACGCTTCCTGGAGTACCGCCGGCCACCGAAAAGCGGGGTGTCACAATCTACCCCCCTTAGGGATGCAACATCCTCGTTACACAGGCCCAACAATCTTCCCCTGGTGGCCATGGTGTGGCACTTAGTTCTGTATAGCACAATCAGTGTGCTCGTACCAGATTCTAGAGGTGACCCCCACCATGTAGACCAGGGTTGTGCTCTGATACCATATGTAATGACCCGCTCCATCTTTGTACAATATTGTCCGCTTTAGATGCCCAAAGCCCATAGACTTCCCAGTGAGATCACCCATCCTTGGATTGCTCCAGGATAAGCACGTTTGACTGTGAAGTTTCTATGCGTTTTGGCCCGCCCTCACTGCTTTAAAAGGCCTTGTACAAGTAGGAGGGATCTTTTCTTATAAACCATGACTTGCCCCCTTCCGTTCGGACGCTTCCTGAAGTACCGCCGGCCACCGAAAAGCGGAGTGTCACATTTATGATTGGATTATGCACTGTTATGTAATGGATTATGCACTGTTATGACATGTTGGCTTTTGTGCTTGGCTTTGGCTGTTATGGATTGTAAAAAATAACATGTGCAGATCTTCCATGTAATACCCGGTTCGAGTATTTTACTAATTTGAATGGATATGACGAGTGTGTGGGTTTGTGTTCATGTTTGAGGTAATAAAAATAAAGATCAGTGCTCATGCTCTTGCCTACAAGGCAAATCCAGTTTGGCATTTGTAAGGGATTAGGCTCTTGCTTAATTGAATTTTTTTTTTTTGTGACTAGATCAGTGCTCATTTTTCTGGTATTTGCTTAATGGATTATCAGTGCTCATAGTCTGGAATTTGTAAGGGAAAGGAATGTAGAAAAAGAACTTGATAATTTAGCCACAAGACGTGCCTAAAACCACACAATGGCATTCCATTTCATTCATAATCTAATCAAAAGGACCATTACATTTTTTTTTGTTCAAACGGAAATTGAAAAGGACCATTACATTCGTCCACATAGTTGCATTACATTCATCACATGACCTCTCCCTCATGGCAAGAACAATATAGTTCCTTTGTTCACAAACCTGAAACCCCTAAGACAAATTGCAAAGCACACAACTACCAAAACAATCAAAATAAGCTGGAGCTTCAACACCTTAGCTTCAGACAATGCTAAGGACCTCACAAACTCTTCATTTCTCTTCGTTAACTGATGGATGTTGTCGCACAAGCCTTGAACTTTTTTGGCCAGTCTCCTTTGACATCATCAATTCCTCAATTTTCATTTTCATTGTTTCATTTCTCCTTAGCAAATCTTCATTTTCAACCTGCCTTTGACATCATCAATTCCTCAATTTTCATTTCCATTGTTTCATTTCTCCTTAGCAGATCTTCATTTTCAACCTGCAATTTCATCAATTTTCTTGACAGATGCCTTCCATAATCCATTCCTCTAATACAAGTAGGGGGCCGGGGGGTCATACCATGTAAAAAAGGTGCAACCATTCGGCTTCTGCAGTAATCAAATACCAAAAATTAGCTATACATTTCACTAAATTGCAAAATCTGTTTTACCAAAATGCCAAAAACAGTGGAAAACCCACACTTTTTATTAGCTTTTTTTCTTTTCGGGTTTCTTTTGTTCCAAGGTCGTGATTGTGAAATGGGGGAACAAATCAGAGAGTCAAAACATACTTCATAATTTATGCAACCCAAGAACCTTCTACCTGGGTTGTCATCTATCTTGGATGTAACAAGTAGAGCCCTAATTCCACATTTACATAACACAATCAGACTGGGGCTTGAACGTTTCTTGCTATTACCAGAGCTGCTACTTGTCATCCAAGAAGACGTGATCTAAGAATGGAGAGACGGAGAACGAATGTTACAAATGGAGTAAGAAACAGGTTAGGGAGGGAAGAGATGTGGAGGAACAAGACGTGATGATATGTAGATGTAGGGGAGAGACTCAGAGAGAGATATTTCCTTACCCAAAAAACAAAGAAATGGGGAAGAGGGGCATTTAAGGGATTTGTTGTGGTAGATAGTGTTTTACCGTCAATTTTGTTAACAGATTTTATAAAAAGTGGGACATTGAAACTCGAAAATAGATGAGGAGGGTTAATGATTCAATTGGTAGAGGGAGGGGGTGGTTGTTTTTCCGTGGTAGATGGAGGCTAGGGGTTTTTTTTGAAATTCACCATTTTTTCTATGAAAAATGTGTTCTTTTCTATGAGAACTGTTATTGTTCATGATGATTGTCTATGAGAACTGTGTATTTTTCTATGAGAACTATATATTTTAGTGTATAGTGAAGCTAATTCAATTGTGTATTTTTCAATTCATATAGTTCTCATAAAACTGACTATAAGAATTGGTAGTCTAGTTCATAGAGCCAAGGGTATTTTTGTCCAAAATAATATGGGTCAGAAATTGATTCTAAAAATATAAATTTTACTAAAAATGGACACGTAGACAAAAAATTAAGAAGAATGGAAATAATAGTAAAAATGTATGAAAAGTCTAAAATAAAGAAGAATATATTTGTCAGGACTATTTGAAATCTGAACCTAGAAAATTGGGCCGGCCTAAAAATTTTCCATGTTTAATTGTAAGGGAAAATGATGAGCCATGACGTGTTTTGATAATTAATACCCGTCGAGAACAAGCTAAGAACATTTATTAATGCTGAAAATATTCTTAACGGGTATTAATTATCTAAACATGTCATTGACTGTCATTTTCCCTAATTGTAATTGGTATGACTGAATTGGGCTTTGGCCGAAACGGGAAATAAGAAAAGGAATTGGCACATTCTTTGCAAGGTGGGCCCACGAGGATTACACGGTGGGCACTAAAGGATTATAAAAGGGCAGCAACGGTTTTGATTACGGGGGGATCACTGTATACATGGAAAAGAAGAGAACGGGGCTGTCGTCAGAGACTTCTGGAACGCGAAACTAGAACGGAGGGCGGGGCTGCCGAGGCAATTCTTTGTTCCGATAGTTTTCTTCCGAACCCTTCTCTTTCAAATTTTATTTGAAGTTTTGTTCAATTATTTGTACTCCGATAACTCGTTTTAATTTCAGTTCTTTATAAAAGTTATTCGTTGATATTTGATTAGTTGATATTTCTTATTTATTTTATCTCGCGTATTAGAGCATCCGCAATGGGAATAATCAAAATCGATAACCAAAATGTGCCATATCAGCATTTGATTATCCATTTAGTTCATAATCAAACTTAACAAACTTGACCTCCATATTGGTTATTTTTGTATCCTTATAAAAAAAACCCCAACAATACGCAATGCACTTATGTCTAATTGCAAACAAGTTCCAATCACGCACCCGACCACACCAAATTATTCATCTCGATGAGACGATTCTAATGTGAGGTGTTTTTTTTAATTTTTTAGTTTTGAATTTGGTTATTGGGTTTGGTTATTGGTAAAAGTTGTTAAGTTTGGTTATGAAATCGGTGGAATTTGGTTATTTGCTAAAAGACTTGTAACTTTGCTTATTACAATATGAGATGTTTTTTTAGTATTGTTGTTAAATTTATTTATCCATACCAATTTGCTTATTACAATGTGGATGCTCTTATAAGCATATTTCAATCTAGGGTTTCTTTTGTTTATTGTTTAATGATAAGTGAGTAGTTGTATAGGTAAGGTTGCGGGGTGATTGGCATACCGTGACAAGGTCGGACACGTTTTGCTCCTGTTTTTCAAACAATAAAGAAAATGCAATTTTAGGTTACTAAAAAACATTTGGTGGACGAATCCGGGTATCGTCGGAGCCCATGTGAATGGGGTAATGAGAGTCCGAAACTCATTCTCTGTTGCGCATGGGTAAACGGTGACCCTAAGATTTCGCATCTTGCGGGGTATCTTTTTCAATCTAAAATTGAACGTTTTTAAGAACACCGATTGGAGCAGATGAGCCCGGGCCGATTGCGAGTGCTATGAACCCTACGATCGTACCTTTTTTTTAATTATTTGAAAAAGATAATTAATTTCCTAGGTTTTAGTTAATTTCAATCAATTGTCAAGGGGTGGCTACCTAAGAGCCAGTTTAATCAGTAACAACCCGAATTTTTAAGTCAGCACACATCACTGTCTCTGTGGATTCGACTCTGGTCTTACCGGATATTGTGCTACGTCCATCTCCGCCTTACGCATGGTGCAACCCATTAATTTAGGATTAGGAAATCGTCAAGCATTTAATAAGGAGAAGGATTCACTTTGGGTACAAATAGCGTTGAGCAAGTATAAGTTGAATGAACAGACTTGGCTTCCTCAGCTACCATGTAGAGGAAAGGCATCTATCATATGGAAGGATATTTGCTCAGTAGGGAGTTTGTGTGCGGATATGGGAGAATTTGTGATTCAGGGTTTCAAGTTCAAGGTCAACTAATGTACAAGGATTAAGTTCTGGAAAGACAAGTGATTGGGAGAGGAGACTTTAAGAGCTGTATTCTCAAGATTGTACATGATTTCTGCTCAACAAGAAACAGAACCAAGATAACTGGGATTTTCATTTCATAAGAATTTTGTGCGATTGGGAAAAGGAGCAACTTCTAACTCTTGTCCAGTTACTAAGTGTAGTGCAATTACAAGAGTCTCAAGAGGATTGTAATGAATGGAAGTGGAGCAAAAACCTGACCTTTTCAGTGAAATCTGCATATTCCAAATGGGAAGATCAGAAATTCAGAGAAGATAAAGAATTATATGCTGTCTGGAAAAACATTTGCCCCCCAAAAGTAGAGCTATTTGCATGGATGGCTGTATAGGAGTGTGTTTCAATCAGGTCTGTTTTGGTGAGAATAGGGATTCTTAATGATGAACTTGGTTTTTGTCCCTAATGCAACACTGAGGAGGAAACACCTAATCATCTTCTTATCTTATGCGATGATGCTAGGAGGGTATGGAATGAAATGATGACCTGGTGGCATATTGTTTGGGTCTGTCCTGTAACTTTGAAAGACCTTTTTTTGTTCTGGGATAGCTTCACCTTTAAAAATTTGGAAAAATCTTGCCGGCGAGCCACTTTTTATGCAGTTGTTTGGACTATTTGGCTGTGTAGAAACAATACAGTGTTCAATAACAAACCATGGGAAGTGGAAGACATTGTGGACTTGGTTAAAACTAGAGTGGCACTATGGATAAAAGGCAAATTTAATATGCATGATTATTCTGTGGAAGATTTCAAGTGGAATCTGGATGGAATTAGGAGAGTGATCGAAGGTGTAAGTGGTTTTTCTTAGAGTCAGTCTGGGTTGTATTGGGGTTGGGTCTGGTCTAGGCTGGTTTGGTTTGGTTTTTTGGGGTGGGCTTTTGGTCTTCTTTTCTTGTCTTTTGGGTTTATTTTGATCTCCATTTTGTCTAGGGTGGTATATTGTGGTTTTGGTTGTGTCGGGGTGTTTTTCTTTTGGTTTGTTGGGTAGGTCTTTGGTCTTTTTGGGGGTTGGGTGCAGTGTGTTTGGTCCTCCTGGTTGGGAGTAGGTTTAGGGTTTTTTCCCCTTTGCTGTGTGTGTCTCTCTTTTTTCTTTTAGTCTGTTTGGCTTTAGTCTTTTTATTTCCTTCAGAGTCGGGGGTCAGATTGGAATCTTGTGTTTTCTTCCTGTTCCAACTCCATTCTTTGGAGAGCTAAGAGTTCCTCTCTTGGCTATGCACTGCTGGAGCTCCTGAAGACTAAGAAGCTGTATAAGGATGTGAGGTCTTGCCATATTTCCTCTTTTCAACTCTTAAGTTTTGGAGGGCTAAGAGGGTGCTTGGGAGTCGAAACTTTTGGACAAGATGCTATGATTGTTGTTCTATGTGAAATTCCAATACTTATTTAAGCTTTGGAGGTCCAAGAGTATAAGAGCAGTCTGGGCCCTCTCTGCTTTGAGGTCAAGCTGTTAATTTCTGCTGATGTTTTGGGTGTCCTTATTTCTTAAATGCTTAATTACATCGAGTGAATATTATTCTCTCTTTTCAACTCCTAACTGTAAGAGGGCTAAGAGACATTTTGCATGTTTAGAATGCTGTTTGGAAATCCATGATCCGTTACTCTTTCAACTCCTCAGTCTTGGAGGGCTAAGAGTATTACATCAGTGGTCTCTTTTCTCTCTGTTCAACTCCCAAATCTGGGGAGGGCTAAGAGACCAATTGAATCTGTAGCCAACACTGAGAGGCTAGTTTCTGTTGCTGCTGGATCTGAACTGAATGCCGAACCAAATTAGTTTGAATTCTTTCTCTCTCTGGTTCAACTACTGTTTTCTTTTGTTTGCTGCTAGACATGAACTGAATGATGAACTGAATTAATATTTAACTTGCTGCAAATCCGTTTGAGCTGTGGAGATTCATGACCTAATGGGACTGAATTGCTAAGGTCTTGGTTGCTAATGGAGCTGAGCTGAGCTGGAGGATCTGAATGTCAATTTCTTGCTACTCAATCTTGGTGGGATAAGTGGAGGAATTTTGCTTCTCTACTGAGTCCTGCAGCTCTTTCAACTCCAATGTTTTGGAGCGCTAAGAGATGTTCCCTTCAGCTGCTTTTCTCAGTGAGGATGTTGAAATTGACGTCTACAGATGCCCAATGCGTGTCAAAAAAAAAAAACAGATGCCCAATGAATGTCAAGGTATTATGCAAGATGCCATCTTTGGTAGCTGGATGAAATTGTTTCAAAGGCTTTGCAATGATATTATCCTTTCTCTGTCATATGCTGCATTTGGAGCTACTCAAGTGCTGCCAAGTACTAGTTCAATTGCTGCTGATTAGTATTATGAGGAAGTGCCTAATTGTGTTTCATTTTTGCAGAAAAATATGGTGGGGATGGTTTTGGGCTCATTCAATTTTCTCATTGGATGAAATTTTCGTTTCTTTTGTTTCCTTTCCTTGGCCTTATACTATGTCTCATCCTATGTGGCTAGTATTTGGTCTCGTCTCGATGTACCATTTGTCGAGTTTTTTAATAAAAATCTTGTTGCCTATAAAAATAAAAATAAAAGAACTACCGTTTGCAGAATCTCACCCGCTATCTTTCGTTAATAAAAATCTTGTTGCATATAAAAAAAAAAAACTACCGTTTGCAGAATCTCACCCGCTATCTTTCGATCCCCTAATGTCTCGCGGGAAATGGTGTTCGTCGAAATCTCAAACCGTATCTTTGTGGAGGGAAACTATTCCTCTCTCACATTTCAGTCTCTTTGAAGCCCCCAACATCTCAGAATCTCTAGTTCCTGGGTGTAAATTTTTTCTATTATCTCCACGTTTGCCCCAGTTTTCAGTTTATCAAAGGATTCCTAGGCGTGATACTTTCTATTATCTCGTTCTATTGGGGAAGTAGAAGATCTGAACCATTGGATGTAAATTAAGGCTCCGTTTGTTTCGATGTAAAATATTTTTCATGTAAAATAATTTTTTGGAAAATAAACTTCAAACTTTTATTTTTCGGTGTTTGGTTGATATTTGAAAATATTTTCAGAAATCAACAAAATAGTGTAGAGAGAGAGGGGGGCTTAAACGGTTGAGGGATCTGAGAACATTAGAATTGAACGTGGGTTATGACTGACGATTGAGGAAACTGAGCAGTGAGAATTGCAGTAAAAAGGCATTGGGTTCATTTCGAAAAATAACTTACGGGAAGATTTAAGGGTAAGTCATTTTTTAATTGATGAAATATTTTCCATGTAAAATTGTTTTCCTATTTTTTTACACAACCAAATACCGAAAAATCGGTAAAATATTTTATACCCAAACAAATGGTGCCCAATGGAGGGCCATTTTGGAAAGATTTGGCCATGAGCAATGCTACTGGTACAATAGAAGTGGGCACAGACAGCATGTACAACGCGCGTTTGGGCCCGTCTTGGGTTCAACAAAAATAATCGGAGCCGCTCATTTTATTCAATATATTTTGCTTCAGATCTCAGTAAAAAATTAGCTCCATCCAACATCGATAAAAGAGTTTATGAAGCATCCAAAATTGCTTAAGAAAATTTCTGAAGCGATTTTTGATGCTTCGTTAAGGCCCTTATCGATGTCGGATAGGGCTGATTTTTTACGGAGACCTTAAGCAAAATATATTGAACAAAATGAGTGACTCCGATTATTTTTTTTGGATTCGAAACGGGCACAAACGCACGCCGTAGCGCTGTCTGTGCCACTTCTGCTGTACCAGCAGCATTTCTGTTTGGCCATAAAGCAAGCGACACGATGGACCATTTTCCCATTTCCAGTGTGGCTATTTGAGAGAAAAAGAGAGTGCCAAAACGTGTTTTCCGTTTTTCCACTTTCTAAAAACAGAAAAGTTTGCCTGCTTCAACTTTTCAGCGTTTCCCGGAAGGTTCTTTTTTCGTTTTTGCAACTTTTCACATTTTGCACCCATTTTCTTTTAAAGCCCAAAACATCCTTCAAGGACCCTATTATCCTATTTTGAGTGTTTGGCTGTTTTAGAGAAAATGAGTTTTTTGCAAAACGTGTTTTCTGTTTTTCACTTTCTAAAATAGAATTCAAAATGAGGGGAAAGATTCCTTTTTTGCTTATCAACTTTTCATATTTTGCACCCATTTTCTCGGAGGCCCAAAACACCCTGGAAGGACCCTGGTAACACCCAAGAAATCCCGTTTAAGTGCTTCTTGTTTTTTTTTTAATAAGTTCGTAATTTGCAGTTGTAATTTGTGTAATTTTTTTAATAAGTTTGTAATTTTTGTAATTTGGACGTCCGTAACATTGTAATTGTAATGAGTATGTTTTTCTTTTCTTTTCTTTTCTTGTACAGTAATTTGTACATTTATTAAGCTCAACTGTTGGAACAAGTTTAACAAAATTGATAAAAAAAAACTATTAATACACATTATAACAATTATGGGCAACATGGTAACCATAATTTATTTTCATAATTATCTCCCAAACACTACTTCTATTTGAAAATGCTTCTACATATTTCTCCCAAACATTCTACAAGATTCAAGACATTCTGATAATAATTCAAAAAGTCAAAAAATTAAAAATGAAAAGTTAAAAATGAGACCTCCCAAACACCCCCAAGAGTTGACCAATTCTGTTATTGGACACTTCGTACGGATAAGGTACTGCATAATTTGATACTTAATAAAACTTGAAGTAAGTTCTAGCTTTCTCCAAACTACAAGTGAGCACTCACTACGCGAGTGGGGAGAAAAATAAGGAAAATACAAACGGTTACGGGTCATAGCTATTTAGCTATTTTCTGATTGAACTACCATTTTGTCCAAAGCAGTTATTGTTGGAATGTGTATCACATCATCTAGATCGATATGCCCCATTTGTACTGGTTATAAGGTCTCAGTTTCCCTCTTCTTTAACACCTGGGTTTTAAGAAAAGTGTGGGTTGGACTTTTCAACTTTGTATCAGAGCATGCAATAGATCCTGGTTTCGAAACTCACTTCCTACCTAATAATTAAAATTTACACATGTTTAGCCCACTTATGGAAGAAAGTCTAGCTACACGTGAGGAGGCATGTTGAGAGTATAAATAATAAAGTTGCCCCTCTCTCTAAGGTACAAAGAAAGTATATCCGGAAATTACCCAGGATACACCAAAGATTATTACTCCTATGTAAACAACATTTCGTGGTTAACGATGATATCCACTGTTACGTGTATATTACAAAAAAACTACCAATGACTATTTAGATTAATGTGTCACACCTGGCCAAATTTTTAACAAATTCAAGATCCAAACATAGTAGTTATTAAGCCCACGATATGATTTTTTTTAATTTATTTTTGTTATCATTGCCCATGAGATGATTTATATACACGTTCTGCTTGATCACTCACGCTCCGGCTCTTGATTAAAACAATGCGGAGGGGGAATATTACTAATCCTTTTGTTTCTTTACTTTTCTTTTCTTTTTCTATAATCCGGAATCAATCCCACCAATCGTAACCTTAGAACAATGGCAGAGCCAGGATTTTAATTCAGGGGCGGCTTAGTATGACATACTCCCTCCGTCCCAAAATGGATGACAATTTTTAAAATTTGTGTCATTTTTCATTACTTATATCTTTCAATCTATAATGTTTTTCATGAATTTGAAAACCTTCTATAATAGAACTAATCGAGAACAAGATCCATATTGTATATTTTTTAAGATTTATTTTGAAAAATATAAGGAATTGATATTGACACAATGTAGACACCCTATTTTGGGCTTCTCATAATAGTTTATTTACGGTATTTGATTCTTCGATGATGAAATAGATCAAGAACATCCCGAGAATGTTAGTGTAATTGAGTTTTGAGCGGTTAAACCCCTTTTTACACCTTTTTGAACCTAACCTAACCTAAGCCAATTCTCAATCAAAATCCTACCTGAATACGCCGGTCCAAAACCAGCGTGCGCCGATCCATTTGCCACATTTTAGTCATCGATCAGGGCAGTTTGGACCTGAGTACGCAGGTCAACTACCTGCGTACGCTAGTCAAACTTGCTTTATTCAGTATGCAGAAACCATGATTAGGGGTTTACAGCACATGAGAACCTTCCAATCCGTCTAAAAAGCAGTTTTCGCCAGGGGACATCTCTTACACCCATCCCATTATTTTGTCCCTCTCATCCAATGAGGCAAAGCTATCAGTCCCTTGACTGGTATAAACTCCTATTTCTCCCTCTCTCCCTATATATACCCCTTTTGGTTATCCTAGCAAAGGGTTGGTTCACCAAGTAACAAGATTACCAAGTTGGTTCACTAAGTTTTAAGGTAATTGATGAAGTGGTTTTTGGTCACCTTCGGAAGAGGGGTACCTCAACTGTCCATCTAGTCCTTCAGCGGATGAAACGGCTTCGTGCATGCTCGATTAACAACCTGCAATACAAAACAGAAAAGCTATGGGCACCGGCGTGGCTGTCGCCATCACCCCTCCGATGCCTAAGTCAGTCGATCTGCTTTAGAAGAGAGTATGGACTGAGCATGAGTTCTATAATTTTTGCATTGCGTACCTTTGTGAGGTGGAGATGTGATCTTTATATAGGCATTTTGGGAGAAATCCCTTGGGACCGGGACTCTTAAGTCTCATCCGCTCGTGGCGGGTATAGATAGGTGTTGGAGTGTCCTCCTTACCTTAGGAATCCTCTGATTCTTATCAGGTTTGAGGAGTCCCTTCACTTTTGGACTCTTGTACCTGCTTATCAGGTTAAGAGTCCTTACGGTGCTGGGACCTCTTGGGCTTATCCGTACATGACGGAAATAGGTTGGTGATGGAGTGTCTTCCTCACCTTAGGACTCCCCTGATCCTTATCAGGTTTGAGGAGTCCCTCCTCCTGACCTTAGGAATCCCCTGATTCTTATTAGGTTTGAGGAGTCCCTTCACCTTTGGACTCTGCGATTATTATCCAGATCAAGAGTCCTTATGGTGGATGAATCTCTATGTTTATCCTCTAAGGCTCGTGGCCTAATCTCTTCGGATGAGATAAAGTCCTGCCTGTTCTATGAGTCTCATAGACTGTATGAACTTTTGCCGTGGAGTGTTTTATAAGTCTCTGGCTATAGGTTTGTCATATTTACCGAGTTCACCTGGTGAGCTGAGCTCTGTATTCTTCTATGAGCTGTGCTCGTGAGCTTGCCTTCGTCCTTGGACTGGTTAATAGAGGCTAGTTTTTATAGGCTATATTCCATGTTCTTGGGACTCTAGCTCGAGCCCTTAAGGCTGTGCTCACGAGCTCTTTGGTTTGGGCTGACCTTGGGATGACCTTTGGCCCTTAGGCTGGTCCATTAAGCTCAGTTCTTCAAGCTAAGCTCCATGTCACTAGGTCCCCTACATGGCCCGTCATGTTGTGCTAGGCTTCCTGGTTTGGGCTGACCTTGGGAGGTTATTTCCTACTTATCAGTAATCAAGTTGGTTTTCATCCTTTCAAGCCATTGTTTGTCCTTCTCTTGAAAGCAAGCAACACAACATCCATACTCATTCTACATACACACCTTCTATCAAACAACCCACAAGTTCAAAGCTAAATCATCTTTCAAACCTAAAACCAAGGTGTACACCTTTCAGTGTGGGGTCAAAATCCCTGTTTTATGCTTTGTTTACTGTCTATTCATCATTGTGAGTATGCTTAGTAACTAATTTACTCCTTTTTCATGTTAAAACTGTTAGCTGTATTTCAATACTCATATCTGCTGCAATGAAATACCTCTGGGGTCTTTCTGAACGTGTCTCTGAATCCAGAAGGTGCAAAGCCAGGAACTGACCAAAAGGGTATAACCTGCATGCTGCAGTGGTTTACCTGCGCACGCAAGTGATACTGAGGGCAGTGGCTGGCCATTGCATGGTAACTAGGCATTGGCCTCTATTTTTACCTCCACACTGTTTATAGGGTGTTTTATTCTTTTGGCGGCCTCTGAGCCCATACAACTACTTATAAATTGTATATTACATGTATATAATACTGTTTGGTTTGTTCTGGGTGTACACTGGTCATTTCCAGAGCCCAGAGGGTTGAAAATAAGAGTTGTGACTTTAAACTTATTGGCGTATGCTTGTGTTGGTGTGGCGTACGCAGGTAGTGTCAGCATGCAGTGACTTGATCAGTGTATACTGATTCTTTCTTGCGTATTTCATTCTAAGACAATGTCTTCCAGTCTCTTTAAAACTCTCACATCAGTCTGTTTTCATCATATACTAATTGTTTCAATAACGCGAGTATGTCATTTTATCACATTCTGCCAACATGTTATAGTTTTAATCCCCTTTAACTGTTTCCCTACCCTAACTGGCTAAAAATCAATTAAAGAGAGAGATTAAAATGTTTTACAAATGCCTGAATAGAGACTGATTTCTGGATTGGACGAGAGGGGTGCCTTAAAACTCTTTCCCTCTCGTAACCTGGCTCCCAAACCTCATATATCAAAGGTGACGACAGACCGGTTTACGCCTTTTCAAAATCAAACAACATAGCTAGCGTTTCAAGTTCGGTTCCTTAGGTGGCTTACCACAAAAATCCAAGTGACAACTCTAAATCGAAGCGTTTCGCTGCTCTTTTTCCAAGAAGGGCACACCCGATTTCATACGAAATTTTTGGGTGTGTGCCCACACACAAATATAAAAAATTGTCATCCAATTTGGGACGGAAGGAGTATATTTTTTATCAGAACATATACTAATTCTATCGTAAGGTTTTTGCTTTTTAATTCATTACATTTGAATATTAAAATGATTCTTTAGGCTACATCAATCATCACGTGCTCATTTTTTTATTTATGAAAGAAATTGAGAAAAGAGAATATAAAATAACTAATTTTTTATCAAATCAAACCAAAATTATTGAGATTATAAGTAGCTATATACGGAGAATTATTAATAATATTCAACTTTAGGTATATACAAAATAAAAATTTTAAAACTCAGACACTCAAGAAACTGGGACCGGAACCCGGGGGGCCCAACATAGCTCCGTCCCTGCCTTAGAGCCCGTGGGTGGTCACATTGTAAATCATACTCCCTCCGTCCCTAAATGTTTGGCACTTTTGGGAGTTCTAACTTTTAAGGAACAAATATTATTATATTGTGTAAAAATCAAGTGTCCAATCTTACCCTTCTAGTGTACTTTGAATAGTACTTGAAAATTTGAATTTGAATTTGAAATTTGGTGCCCAAAAGAAAAGGGTAACATAAGAAATTTACCATATTTTGCTTTTGACTTTTCAAAATGAACAAATAATATGAAACAATAAAAAACATGAAAGTGCCAAACATTTAGGAACGGAGGAAGTAATTCCCATTCCTCAGTTATTTCGTACAAGCTTCCGCTCCCTCATTAGGAGGGTGACCAAAAACATTTTTGCTTTTCGGAACTGATATAGCACGTTGACTGCTGTCCATAGTTGACTGCTACTACAGATCGCACTTATTAAATACTATATATCTGTTACCGCTGCTGCATTGGAAAGAACAAGAAGACGACGAAGTAGCCATGAATTGTTGCATCGCCATTTTGCTACTTCTCCTCCTGAAATTTGCTCCTTCTAGCAACAATATTCCAGACGATTTCACTTTCAATGGATATCTGAAGCTGGATGGACGTGCCGAGCTCAGTTCAAATGGCCTCTTCACTCTAACCAATTCTGCTACGCGATCGATGGGCCATGCTTTCTACAATTTTCCCATCCAATTCAAAAACTCCTCAAACGCTAGTGTTATTTCCTTTTCTACTACTTTCATCTTTGCAATTGTGCCCGGGTACCCGACACTCGGTGGCCACGGAATAGCTTTTGTTATGTCACCAAACAAAGAGATTCCCGGAGCCCTTCCCACCCAATATCTAGGGCTCTTCAACTCCAGCAACGACGGGAATAGGTCAAATCATATAGTTGCAGTTGAGCTCGACACTGTCCAGGACTTTGAGTTCAATGACATAAACGACAACCATGTGGGCGTCGACATTAACAGCTTGCGTTCAATCAAATCTGCTCCTGCAGGCTACTTTGCAGATCAAAATGGTTCTTTCAGGGAACTAAATCTCATAAGTGGTGACCCAATGCAGGTTTGGGTGGAATATGATGGCATCAACAGACAACTTAATGTTACCATGTCACCTATTCACATACCCAAGCCTGCACTCCCACTCTTATCCTTGACAAAGGATCTTTCACCATTCCTGCTAGAGTATATGTACGTGGGGTTTTCATCCTCCACAGGCTTACTTCAATCGGATCAATACATACTAGGTTGGAGTTTCAAGATGAATGGTCAAGCCCAACAAATCAATACGTCTCGCCTTCCGAAGCTCCCCCAAAGTCGACTAGTGAAAGATGATAAACAAATCAAGAGGATTTTGGCAATTATATTGCCACCAATAGCATTTCTTCTACTCCTAATCCTGATCTTGGGTTCTTTTTTCATGACAAGGATGAAGAAATTCATGGAAGTCCTCGAGGATTGGGAGGTCCAGTATGGCCCTCACAGATTTGGTTACAAGGATCTATTTATTGCTACAAAGGGTTTCAAAGACAGAGAACTCCTTGGGCAAGGAGGTTTTGGTAGAGTATACCGAGGTGTGCTTCCAACGTCAAATATACAGGTTGCAGTTAAAAGGGTTGCTCATGATTCAAGGCAAGGATTGAGGGAATTTGTGGCAGAAATCGCTACCATAGGCCGCCTACGGCACCCAAACCTAGTCCGCCTTCTTGGCTACTGCCGGCATAAGCAAGAACTCCTTCTGGTTTACGATTACATGCCGAACGGAAGTCTTGACAGGTTTCTTTACGGCCAGCTCAAGGGGACCCTAAATTGGATGCAAAGGTTTAAGATCATCAAAGACGTAGCGTCAGGCCTCTTCTATTTGCACCAACAATGGGTACAGGTTATCATTCACAGAGACATCAAAGCCAGCAATGTATTGGTAGACAACGAATTCAATGGAAGATTAGGGGATTTTGGGCTTGCCAAGTTATGTGATCACGGAACTGATCTCCAAACCTCTCATGTAGCCGGAACCCTCGGTTATATTGCACCTGAGTTGGCACGTAACGGAAAAGCAAGTACAAGCACTGACTTGTTTGCATTTGGGGCATTTATGCTAGAGGCGGTTTGTGGTAGAAGGCCAGTTGACCGACGAGCCTCTCCAGAGGAAGTCATTTTGGTAGATTGGGTATTCGAGTGCTTGGAAAGGGGCAACATTCTTGAGGCAATTGATAGACAACTAGGTACTGAATACGTGGTTGAAGAAGCTGAGTTAGTGTTGAAGCTTGGGTTGCTCTGCTCACACGCCATCGCTGCAGCAAGGCCAAGTATGACTACCGTCGTGCAATACTTGGAAGGTAGAGCTCAACTACCTGATAACTTGGGCGATATTATCAAGTCCCGCGATTTCAGTGAAGCCTCAAATGAGCAGGATGTGCTACCGACTTCTATTCCTTCATTGACGATCTCAGAGCCATTCACCTCTACAGGCCGTTGAATTACTTGTTCATCTATGACTGCTAGCTTTTTCAACAGAAGCTTTGTTTTAAGTTTCTATATATATCTTCTACTAATTATTTTGCCTTGTAATCTTAGCCTCTATTCAAATCCTACGTGTCTGTAATAGGGTTCTGAAACGCTGTATTGGCCAATGTAATGGATGCAGTCATGTGTAACATATATCGGATACATTGAGTGATGCGCCAAGGAATTGGGTGTCGCGACCTTGAATCTGTTTTAGGTACTAGCAAATGTATAATAAACTCCATTGCTAAGATGTTCTGATCTCATTCAATGCAATTTAAGTTTTCAATCTCTATTTTAACACCTACTATGTGTTTTGTACTTTTGTGCAATGGCGCCGTGCGTGATGTTTAATTTTCAGCTGGTTTTTTAGCAAAAAAATAAATTGGGATAATGGCATATGGACAATGGGTATCGAGATTCACCATCTTGTACTATTATGTTGGAAAACTTAATGCAATAGTACTTTTTAACTACTCCTAAGAAGCAAACAAAGTCAAATACTCTCTCAACTTTTCACATTTTGCACCCATTTTCTCAAGCCCAAAACATCCTTGAAGGACCCTACCATCCCATTTTGAGTGTTTGGTTGTTTGAGAGAAAAATGGATTTTTGCAAAACGCGTTTTATGTTTTCCACTTTCTAAAACAGAAGTCAAAAAGAGGGGAAAGGTACCTTTTCATTTCTCAACTTTCCACATTCAGGAGTGCTACATACACTGCCTGTTTCCACTACCCGCACTTCTTTTCTCTTAAGCCCAAAACACCTTTGAAGAACCCTGATAATACCCAAAAAACCTCCCATTTAAGTGCTATTTGTATTTTGTATTTTGTTTAATTTTTTAATAAGTTCATAATTTGTGTAATTTGGACGTTCGTAACATTGTAATGGTAATGAGTATGTTTTTTTCCCTTGTAATAGTAATTTGTACATTTAAGCTCAGGTGTTGAACAAGTTTAACAAAATTGATACTAAAAAACTATTAACACAGATTATAATACCATAGTAAACAATCAAGGGCAATGTGATAAAAAATCAACCCATAATTCATTCTCATCATCTCTCAAATACTACTCTTGTTTGAAATTGCATTATGCACATTTCTCACAAATACAAGATTCAAAACACATTCTAACAACAATTTAAAAAGTCAAAAAGCTAAAAAGTTAAAAATGAAAAGCTAAAAATGAGGTTCCCGAAGGGTTTCAAAGACAAAGGACTTCTTGGGTGAGAAGATTTTGGTAGAGTATACTGAGGTGTGCTTTCAACCAAGGTTCTGAATACTGTACCGGTTAAAGTACCGATTTATTTACTGTACCAGTATTGGTGAGATACCGGGTACTATTTTTTGGTATTGACCGGTACCGATCGGTATTGTACAATACTTGAATAAAACAATAAATTTAAAAGTAGTCCGGTATTGGTCGGTACTGGCCAGTATTTGAGCCAGGACGGAATTAGAGTTGTAGAGTACTAGATTTGGACAATTCTGGTACGTACCGGCCGGTACGATACGGAATTTGTCACACCCCAAAAATGAGAAGTGACCGGCCGTAAACCATGAGGCTAATCCATGAGACACGCAGCCTAAATAAATTTAAGTAATTGAAAATCAAATGATCTCTTTTTGTTATTAATCAAATCCAAAGTCAAATATGTCCCAATCATAAACATGGGGCACAACCATCCCATGAACCAAATAATATCTAGTGATCCAACAATAATTAAAAGAATTTGTAATCTGACTAATTGTTTCAAATGCGGAAGCGATTAATAAAATAAAAATATGATGAGACACCCTAGGGAGGTCAACAAAAGAAAATCCCCGAGATGTCGCAAGAGTCTTTGCCTAACTCCCCAACTTGCTTGAAAGAGAAGTTGGAATAAATCCGTCAGCTGACGAGCTCAGTGAATAGCAAGTATGTATAATAAATAAAGTTGAAAGCGGGGATTAAAATAATTTACCATTAAATCATAATTTGGCATAAAGGTGTCCATAGAATAATAAATAAATCAATGAAGCATTTAACCAAATAAATATTATTGGTGGTGATCACAACATTAACTCTATCAACAATGGGAAACTACAATCAAACAGTACCATGGCCAAAATAAATTTCATCAAAATTGAATCCAATATCGAACTTAGAGTCACCAGGGTTGGCAGCCTGTGGTACTTTTCCCTAAGACGATCCGGCGAAAGAAAACCTTTGAGCATTAGAGTCACTGGCCTAACACGGTCTTTTCCCCAATGGCCAAGGTCACCAACACGAGAAAGAATAAGTTCCCTGGACTTCCGAAATAAATGTTCCCATTAATATCCACCAAGTTCTCACCAAAAAGAATATTAACAATTGATCTCAGAAAATTTATCACATGCCAATTTATAGAACAACTTATAAACAGTTTTGAGTCTCCGAATAACATTCATATAAATTTCTAAAGGAAATACTTTTAAGAGACATAGGAATCTTTCGAAAATACGTAACATACTTAACTACTCACCTGGGTCCAAACGTAATGTACCCGAACAATTTACGCGAAATGAGGCTATCTTGAACAAGCAATCATATAGAAATATAATTATCACTAATTGGGTCAATATATCAATAGCAAAGAAAGACCACCTAAAAG
Organism: Rhododendron vialii; assembly: GCF_030253575.1. Taxonomy (NCBI): domain Eukaryota; kingdom Viridiplantae; phylum Streptophyta; class Magnoliopsida; order Ericales; family Ericaceae; genus Rhododendron; species Rhododendron vialii. The sequence goes on along the minus strand of NC_080565.1, from coordinate 34,196,898 downwards.
AATATTTTACTAACCTAGACTAACTACAAAACTCACTGGACAACTACCAACCCAAAGCTCTAATTTACTGTACTCACAGCAGCAACCAAAATCCACCCACGGAAACTCCAAAGATTTCTTTGTTTTCAAGAACAATATCATGAGTACACCACCTGTCTTCATCTGAAACACCCAAAACAAACAACCCCAATATAAAACTAAACTTTGTTTCTACCACCAGCAAGAGAATGACACAAATCACCACCTCAATATGCCCTTCACAGCCACGCACCACACACCTCGCACAAATCACCACCGCATAAAGATGTTCTCTCTCTCTCTCTCCACAAAATAAAACCCATAATTAAACTTAGTCTCCAACACCAGGGTTTGATCAATCTGTGAACAGTACCCATCAAAGAAAAAGTAACGGATGAAGTAGAATATTACCTCGTCGAACCAAGAAGTTCGACGGCTGCGACTCTCCCAAAATAGTCAGAAGTTCTCTCAAGCTTATTATCTCAGACGTTCTCTCAAACAAAAGCCCTAATAACCTTTTGAATATCTGACTAAGTACAACTCTTATAACTACCCCCTAAATAACGTGGTACCCTAAACTATAGCTAATTAGTATTAGATAGAACGTAACAAAATTTATAAAATTACCATTCGATTCCACTATTTTACCCAAAATCAATTTTATACCCCAAATATTACAATCGTGTCAACAATATCTATAGCGCTTGCAAAGTAATTAATTTAACTAGTTTAGAATTTTGGGAGGATAGCATCATACAATTCTCTTCATATCAGTAGTACCATTGGGTAATTGGTAGTCTTGTTTTTTTGGTAAGTTAAAGACCGCAGTCATGTAATCCTTTAGTATGACACTCTGCTCCCGCTCTCAATTTTCGCTCTGCCCGTATGCACCTGCGCATATGTGACTCAAGGGAAGACACAACACAGATACGACACAAAAACAAGCCACCAGCCCAGCCAGAGCAAAAAAGGCCCTACGCAGCTCGAGTCCTTTAACTGTTAATAAGCACCCGTCTAGAAATGTTCCAAGATAAACACGTGGCCACTGGCCAGTTTTTCCGAGTGTTAACCACCTGCCGGGAGAAAATTCTTCCTTTTGACACTTTTTTTCAAGCTTTGAAAAACTGATATGGCGTCTCTAGCTTTATTGGAGAAGATCCTTTCATTCCTTATGTGAGGTATAGCTGCTGCCATAGGGAGATTATATACATAATTATGGGAGTACTCCTTTCTGCAATGGGAAATAGCCTAATTCAGTGTCCGATTCCAGCCCTTTGGGCTCCTATTGATCTGATGTAACTCCAGAATTCTCTTCCAAATGTAAGAAGAATGCCGACACTGTACTGTGGTGACCATTATGGTATCATCCCACTCATTGAAGTGATCTTCATATTTATATACTCAGTGCATCCGTGAAATTCAAGTCATCGAAGAGATTTTTCTTTTCAATCCTTAGCCTGAGGAATTTTTGGAATAATGATATTCAATGGTACTAAGAAGTTTATGTTTACGTTTCTTTCTCTTTAAAAACAATACCTTCTTTTAGTTTCTTTGATTCTAAAAGTTTGCATGGGTCTATAGGCCTTCCTACCGAGTTGATTGAAGATTCTAAATTTGTCCCTTTGACTGCTGAAGATCCTCAATATGGTCCACCAGTAAGTTTTGGTTAGTTCTTTGCCTATTTGTTTTGGATGTTTGCTGTCCGTTTGTTACATTTTATGTTAACCTTCGTCCAAAGATATGCATTAAGTTCCTGTTTTACTTCTACATTGCGTAGTTTGGATGGTGGAATCCTTACGTTGGAATTGGATTGGCCATTGTACCTTTTATCAGTACCCTATGACTGTTAGCCATAATAGAAAAATGATTCGAAGTGAACATCGCAAGTTATCTGGAATCAGACTTCATATTCATATGCCATCCTTTTTTGTCTGCTACTTTGAAAGGAGTGAAGTACCACCGACATACATTATTACATGCTATTTTACGTCGATACTTAACTTCTTCGTGTTATATAGAATGACTAAAATGGAAACCTCACAACTGGTCTTTGCTACAGAATCCTGGGGTATGTAGATTAGAAGAATACAACACTTGCATATGCACCCCCTCGCAACATAGTATAGATCTGTGGAGCAAGTTCACTGCTTTCGACTGAGCTTTATGATTTGGAACCATTTTGACTATGGGACTTGCTCAAATAATAATGCATTTTTTATTTGTCACATTGGAGAATATAACCTCCTGTATATTGAAGATGATGTGAGTCGTGACATTTTCAGGATTCTCTTTTAACTTTTTCTGCATTCAGACTTGGTACCTGCTAAGAAGCACAGATACGGATAAAGATACGGATATGGATAAGGATACGCGGATACGTGATTTTTTCAAAAAGAATGATACAATACGTAGGGGGATACGTTGATAAAAGTAAATAAAAAATATATTCTATATAATTTTTAATTCCAAAAATTTCATTAATGATTAAAGTTTTCTATTACACAAGTTCACCATTTCACATGCCGAGAGATATATCTACGTATAGTTATATATAACTGTATCTATATAATTTTATATATATTTACATACACACAACACGCGAGAGATGAGAGATGAGAGACGAGACTTGCAAGGTTGTCGAGAGAGAGGATATCGTCGGTGTGTTTCTGGTGTCGATTGGTGGGGAAAAAACAAAAATATAGTCCTACTTGCAATTTTAACCGATATGTTTTAAGTAATAACATATTTACCCTCGTGTGTATCCAAAACGTATCCGAGCATATCCAAAATGTATCGGATACGTATCCGGAGCGTATCCGTGAGTATCCGAAACGTATTGGAATACCAAAAATAATTCTAAATGTATGATACTTGAAAAAAAGCGTATCGGATACGTATTTGGAGAGTATCCAAGAGTATCAGTATCCGTATCCGGATACGATACGTGATACGGAGGCCAAAATAGAGTATCCATGCTTCATAGGGTACCTGGAGTTGATTCAAAACTTCCTCCTGAACAGAGGAAAATTTGTATGTTAGATGTTGTAAATATAACAATATCCTGATCAAATGAGGTTGAGATTTACATCTTGCTTTGCAGGCTTTATTGTTGTTGGGCTTTAAAGTGGAGGAGGCAGCAAAGGTAAAATTTAGTCTTCTATTGTTGTTTACAGCTTTTTAAGTGGTGGTCGTTGTTAATGATTGTTTTGATGAGGTTGTGGATAGGTTAGAACAGAAGGGGTGGACACCATGTTATTCTGAGTCATCTTTATTAAGTGTATCTTCTTCTGTTGAAATTGGTACTTCAGATTTATGATCAGATTATGCATCTTGATTCCTGGATATTCCTCATAAAAAAATGACTAGTTCAAGAAAGAATTTTGTAACTAGGTCTCTCTCTCTCTCTCCATTGTAACTTCTAAGATGGTCTCTTTGTATTAACCTTCTTCAAGTTGAATGACCTTATCAAAAGCTTCCTAGAAAAGACACGGTGCTGAACTCTCTAGAAATCACGGAATTGTTGTCAGGAAAGAAGGTTATTTCGTAGCTTAATTATAAGGTGTGTACTTTGTTGCAGATACAGCAACTTTTGAAAGGCATGGATGGTGAATTCCTAGAGGTAACTTTCCAGATAGCATCTCTCTGTTGCTGTACTGTGTTTCTAAGGAAATGAAATGAGGGAAAGAACTACACAAGGAGCCTTTGTGTTATTAAGGATAGCTTCAAGATTACACACATATATTTTTTAATTACTGGGCGCTGCCAAATATTTGTTCTTGTTCTAAATTTGAACAAAATTTTTCCCTGCGAAGAACTCAAACCTGAAGATGCTTTAACTACCACAACCCCATTCTTAAACATTGTTCAGGATTTTTTGTTTTGTTTTGTTTTGATGTTTTCTTCTTGAGCTGAGATTTTTTCACATGCTTCTTGTTTTCCCTGAGAAAAGGTTTAGTGTCTAGTGAGAGAAAAGAGTAGAAACAAATGTTTTACCAAGAGAAGTTCCATTAGTAGAGTATAGTCAAGAAGCGTGTTTCTCTGTAATTTCTTGACTAACTGATACCATGTTTTCCTTGTCATATTGGTTGTTTACCTATTTATTCCAGATTCTCTCGTATGAATGAACTGCAGCAGTATCATTATGAATCCAATCAACTTTTTCTGCATCTAATTACTATGCAGTGATACTTTGTGGAACGAAAATTGCATATCCGTCATTACGATTTACACTTCAGAATTTATACTGCAGGTTATCTTCTGTACTGAAGACATGATTACTCGCTCGCTGTGGGAGGCAGTTAATACAAAGCAGCCCAATTTGGATACTGTGAAGGTTAAGATTATATCCTGCTTGGCATCCTTTTTATTTTAATGATCAACTACTCTGCCTTTTGATTTCCCAGAGTGGTGTGCATTAATGAAGTGCATTTCTAGGTATTTCCCAATTCCATATTTGTTACCTTTGATATTTAATCACATACTGGTACAGTTGATGCAAAGTGTTAGTTGAACAGCGAAGGGCTGAGTGGAAGTCATCAGACTTACACCAACTGCTCACCCTGAATCACAAATTGTAATGTGCAATATACAGAGTAGAGTAGGGGCTCAGATCCAATGGTACGGTTGTAAATCTCGTGGCTCTCGCCCATTCAAAATCATGATGAGGTCTCCTGTACATTTGTTCTCCGAAGCACCTCAGAGCTCAGTGGGTCCTATCAACCTTGACCTTGAATTCGAGATATCGTTTAGATGGCTTCCCCCAAGCAATACGCACAATATTACCTAATCCCTTAGTCGGTTTAATTCATACCTAGTTTGCACGGTAACATTCCATTGCATGTGGTAATTGTGAGGAAATATACAACAGATGTTAATATGTTTCAGTTGAAAATTGTTATTGTTTCTAGCAGTCCACATCGTTCACCATATGAAACACCAAAGGTAATATGGAGGCAACATGATGTGTGACACTGTGAATGTGTCTTAGCTTTTTTCCCTCCATTATTTGCTTTTCTTCTTCTTTTTCTTTTTCTTTTTCATTTTGATTATGGGAGGAGTGAGTTGGGTGACTAGACGTACCCATTGTGGAAGTGCGGAGTTTTAGGGCCTAATAGCTCGAAAAAAAACTCCTGTAAACTACTACCTATTCTGTTCCACTTAGTGCAGGCAAGCATCTCTGTCACAGCTTGCGAAATCATTCCATAGAATTCACGTCATATTTAATCAATATGGATATTGTTCTGAATCCACATAGTATTGATTCAAATATAATCAGTGTTCCATGCTTTGCAGATTGCAAATTCGGTGCCACGAATATGTTTCTTATCTGGTCTTATGGGGGAAGAAATGATGATGTTCGTTGACGCTTTTCCTGAAATTGGTACACCGGATTTTCTTATTAGTAGTACTCCATTTTACCAGTCAGGATTTGGGTTAATTGTTTCTGATCATGGTTTTAGTTTAAATTGAGACACCTTAGCATAATCAACATGCAGTAGGGTCTCCTTTTGACTTGTTCAGATTTCAGATCATGGTGTGGCCAAATTTATGACATATTTCAAACTTCCAACAAAGTCCTTGTAATTTTTCTTTCTCATGACAAAAAGTATGGTTAAATAAGTTGTATACCCGCCAAAGTAAAGTTATAAAAGAACCTAGACATTGATTCCTTGTTTGGTTGCTGTCTTTCAGAATCATGTTTCTGGAAATACTGTTTAGAATGCTCATTTTCATAACAAAAACACTTCTGGTATCTAATTCATTTCTTAGTGGTATGGTTTTCAAGGTTATGAAAATATCATACTTTCCCAAAAGACCCGTACAAAACTAGTTTCTGAAACCGTCAAGCCAACAAGTTTTATTTGGTTTTCAGAAAATAAACCTAGAGAACAGATTCTGAAAATTACAAACAAACAATATTGAAACCCAATTTATCTTAAAATATCCACAACCATCAGCTTGTTATAAGGTACTAAAGCTACATATTAGATAGACGAAGCATCTTGTCTCGACTCAAGGTGTACACATCCAAGATTTGCATGGAACAAATTGTGTTTCCATTATGTGAGATATGAGGCATTTCGAGTCTTTATAGTTGATGCATTTGTCAACTGCTTGTGAAAAGACTTGCATAATTTGCTCTTTATCCTAAACCAGATTTTTCATTGAGAATCTTTTCGGTTTTCGGCTTTGATATTCATTTACGGTTTTGGCCTCATTACTCGGTGCTATGCAGGATTAGAACCTGCTGTATTTGCAGCTCTTGTTCCCAACAGCGCTGATAAACCGCTACAAGAGTTGCTTGAGGAGAATATGGGAGACCATGAAATGCTTGTAAGCTAGCTAACGTCTCCTTGATTTGAATGCAATTTTCTTTGCATTTATCTGCTCATTAGCTTACAGTAGATTTTCTACTTGGATAGTCTGCAAAGCGATCAGGCTAGGCATTGCCAAATGCAGAATAGAGATTTGGAGGATCAAGAATTGAATGACCAATCACGATATTGTCTGTATGTGCCAGTAGTTCTAGCTTGACCTCATCCGCACGGTTACATTCTATTTTCGGAGTCAAATTATTGCCGAAGATGACCACTGTTTTTTTTCTCCCTTGTTCTCTCAATAATTATCGAGTGTAGTAGGGAAAGAGAAGGATATACAAACAAGCTTATGTGTTTTTGTATATCAATAAAAGTGCACCCATCGATTTAGGTCTTGTGACTGTCTCTTTCTTGTTCTGTTCTTCTCTTGGCTGGAAAAAATAATTCTCGTTGTACAGAATAAAAGAAAAATGAAATGAAGCTGCTGTTGTAATGGATTACCATTTGGACATGATCTTTTCTGTTCTTGGTTTCTTTACCTTGTTTTCCTCTTTCATATGGATAGCTGTTTTTGGGCATTATAGACTTGAGACTTCTCTTTCATCCCTAAGTGAGTTTCTTACCCAAACCATTTACTGTAAGTTTACACTATACCAATTACTACGCCTCGCCCCCTCTTCCCGCATCCCTAATTTGTCAAAACTAGGAGAGGTTGCGATCTGGATCCCTGGGTATAGGCTCTAGCTTTGTCTCAATGGTGCACAGACCACTAAAATTATAGAGTTCTTTCAATAGTACATAGACCACCGAAGATTACTGGAATGGAGTAATATTAGCATATCCATTGTTACGTGTATATGAAAATGTTAAGGCTATTTAGCTTAATGTGCCCCCTCTCGGCCAAATTTTAGCAAATTCAAGATCCAAACATAATCCCACATTACGTGATGGTTGATGATCCTTCCTGATCAGAGATTTGTTTATCCCCGGCCTTTCTCTCTTGGGAGCATTAATGTGCATCGATGTATTTCATTGGTCGAGTTTTTGTCGAGGGCTGTTATTCCCAACCCCCCCCCCCCCCCCCCCCCCCCCCCCCCCGACACACACACCCCCCGGCCCCACCTCCCCTTTTCCCGAACTACCCTCTCCCTCTCTCCCTCTCTCTCTCTCTCTCTCTTTTACAGTTTCTTTCTTTCTTTCTTTTTTTTCCTTTTCTTTTCCGGTTTGGTTTTTTTTTTTTTAATTTCCTTTTCTTTCTTTTCGGTTTGATTTTTTTTTTCTCTTTAATAATAGGTTCAAGTCTAATTCTAGGCTTTATAAAGTAATTAAGAAAAAAAAAGTGTTTCAATTGATCATGTTTATACGACTATTTTATTTTTCTTTTTTTGTCCTTTATAGATTAAAAAATATAGTTACGAAAATAAGTGTTTCAATTTTCAATCTTTTTGAATCAGTGCAAAGATGTTATTTTTCTGATCATTTCATCCTAAATGGTCGTGATAAATTTTTGGCTCCAAGGCCTTTCAATGAACACCCTAACCCAGTAGTATGTTGTTTCAAATCACATTTCTACTCCATAGGATTGCAAATGGCTGGTTTCTATTTTTTTTAAAACTAAAACGGAAACGTTTTAGGGGCTACTGTGCCAATGGGAATAGCAGAGCCCTTAGGTCTCCCCTACTTTTTAATTTATTTTTTTATTTAATTACTTATATCTTATTTATTTAATTTCTATAAATACACCCTTTGTATATTTAAAAATATAATTCAAGAATTAAATGCTTTAATTTTCAATTCAGTTAAATCAGAGCAAAGATCGTTTTTTATTATTATTTTATTTTAAATGGTCATAATGAATTTTTTGGTTTAAAGCCTTTCAACAAGCATCCTAAGACTCATTATTTAGTTTCAAGACTCTCTTAGGGTGTCCATTGAAAGGCCTTTAAGTCAAAAATTTATTACAATCATTTAGGATGAAATGATCAGAAAAATAACATCTTTGCACTGGTTTAAACTAATTGAAAATTGAAACACTTATTTTTGTAACTATATTTTTTAATCTATAAAGGACAAAAAATAAAAATAAAACAGTTGTATAAACATGATCAATTAAAACACTTTTTTTTCTCTTAATTACTTTACAAAGCCTAGAATTAGACTTGAACCTATTATTAAAGAGAGAAAAAAATTCAAACCGGAAAGAAAGAAAAGGAAATAAAATGAAAAAAAAAACTAAACTGAAAAGAAAAGGGAAAAAAGAAGAAGAAGGAAACTGTGAGGAAAGAAAGAAAGAAAAGGGAGAGAGAGAGAGAGAGAGAGAGAGAGAGAGAGAGGGGAGCTCGGGAAAATAGTGGTGCGGCCGGGGGGTGTGTGTCTGTGGGGGGGGGGGGGATTAGCAATTTTCTTTTTGTCTCTGATAAAAAGAAATCCAGGCATAAGCCATAATCAGCCTACGAGATGATTGATGTGCACATTCTGCTTATTTTTGAACATTCCCTTGTGATAAAAACAATGCAGGGTGAACATTATTTTCCCCTCGTTTGTTTTTTAGAAGCAGCATAGACGCGATGACTACTAGTTCCAACAGGAGAGAGAGAGAGAGAGAGAGAGAGAGAGAGAGAGAGAGTTCAAAGTCTTGATAGAGATTTTCCAAGTCTTGAGAGAGATTTTCCAAGTCTTTCCATAGTGAGTTAACCGGTATAGATTTTTCCATGGTGGCTGCTGTTCTACAATTTGGAATTCCCTTCCCATAGTTGACTAGTATAGGTGTGCAACTAGACTTTGAAGGTCACAGATGTTGGAACATTTCCAAAATATTAAATGTAAATATTGGTGAACGGTTTTAATCCAAGAGGCGTGACTATTCAGGTTAAAAGAATAGACGTGAATATTGGATTTGAGCACAAAAGGTGTGTCTATTCAGGTTAAATGAATAGACATTACCAGACCAAAAGGTGTGACCATTGGGGTGAAATGAATAGACATGACTATTATAAATAGACATGACTATTGCATTTAATAAAAGAGGTGTAATCATTAGCCAACGGTCACGATCTATGCCTATAAAAGGCAAATGGTTCTACCAATTGAAATGATGAAGAGAATCAGAACAATTCTGATTGTTCTTTCTCTCTAGAATTATCTCCTACGATTATACTAAAGAGGCTCGCAAAATCCAAAGCTATTCGGATCTCTCTTCGTTTGTGCATAACGCAGTTAGACAACAGTTGGAGACTGGGCTTCATTTTATCTTGGAGGCGGCTTCGCTGTAACCCGGTGCACACCGTATTCTCTTGAATTGGTGGGGGCGAATATCGTCTTAAGGACAGCGACATAGTAACGTGACTTGAAGCATCTCTGTTTATCCACTTTTATCGGCTACGACGAATTTTGCACCAACAATCTTAAGACGATATTCTTTCGGAAGATGAAAGTGGATTGATTACGTTATGGATCCTTAAGACGAAGACGGATAGATGCGATTGGAGAATTCTCAAAGGAAAACGATGATGTAATCGAATTATGGCGCTGCGGTTTTTTCCGTAAGTTTCCTCTCATAATATTCTTCATTGCCATGGAGTAAGGTATGTTCTAAATTTTTTTTTTTGATATACCAATGGTGTTTAAAATGTGAACTCAATTTTTCTCGGCCATGATCTGTAGTAATTACTATTGATTTCCGTATCATCTGAGCTTCACATTTTGAGTTGTTAATATTTTTTGATATGGGTCGGCACTCTTTAGGATATAAATGGTTAGAATCAACCGTTGTGTTGGTTAATCAGTTTCCTAAGGGACCTAGTAGGTGGTGTAGCCTAGTTGTTACTTCTAATATTTTTGGCAGTTAGGTCCAAGGGTTGGAATTAGTTTCCAAGGGTGGCGGTGACACCGATTCGGTAAAATCGATTTCGGACCGTTATTGGCTTTAACTGCCTTGGTGTCTTTTGGAAGCAGACACTTAACTGACGTTGAAATAACTGACGTTGTGTCTCTACGAAAGAGTTGTCTAGAAATAACTATTTTTTGCCTATTTAAGGAGTCAAATTCCGTGGGTCCAGAGTTACGCAATATTGGTTTAGTATTTTGTTTCGCTAAGGAAGAAAGCATACAGACCATTTCGTTATCCGGTTTCTTTGGTTTCTCGGTTGTGTTACAATTTTGAGGCGCATTCTTTTTGTCAAGATGCCTTCTGAAATCCCTTTGAACATCATACGTCTTTGGGCTCCTTTCCTTCCACCGTTTAATATTGTTTTGGGAAATTCATCACATCCAAGTCCCGATGATATTCTTTGGTTTAAAGAATGGAAAGAGGTCTTTGCAAGGCGAGGCCTCTTGCATGAGAGTCAACCGGTGATGATTGATATCTCTTCTGATGAAGAGGACTCTTTTGTGGTAGAACGTTTAGTCCAAAACGTTGCGGCCATTCCGGTTAAGGAAATATCGGAACATGGATCTCAGGAAATTGAAAAGGATTCATCTATGTATGATGATTTTCATAGTCCAAAGGAGATGGTTCCATTGGAAAATATGGAGGATTCCGATGAGTCTACTGCAGCAATGGGAGGTTCGCCTAACAGTATCAACCATGAATTGTCCCCTCCATCGGCATTTGAAGGAGTGAGCGAGAGTGTTTATACTTCGACTCCTTTGCGTCAATTGCGGACGATGAAAATGGCGCGAAAGAAACGTCGTGATGGTTTTGGTCACAAAGGGCCAATAATTAGGCGAACGGCGCGTAAGAGCGTTCCTTGCCCTGGATCTTTAAAGAAGATCAAATTTTCGGTTGATTAGGATGTTGAAATATGTGTGATAGTTTATGTATCCACATGCTAAGTAGGTTTTATCTACAATTCTTTTAATTTTGGAGATGTTTGCTGTGTACTCTTGTGCTTTTAATAAAGTGTATTTAATTGACAGTTTTGGCAGTGATAATACTTTATTCTATGTATGGTAATACATATTTATTTAAAGTTGTGAAGCGCTTCATATCTGTATATGAGAGTCATGTGTTACTGCTTGAGAAAAATCTTACACCGTTTGAAGTTTTGAATATTATACACCTTTTTGTATTCTTGGATAAACAAATTAGACGACTGTGTTTTGTTGTCTTTTATTTAAAAGATCAAAATGGTTATATGGGCTCACTAGACTTGTAGAGAATTCATTGATACCCATAATAACCATGGCAGTGCCTATGGTTAAATTGTGCATTATTGAATCTTTCAATAGATGTGTTTTTTCGTTGGATGGTGACTCTTTGAACAGTCATGGCTATTGCTTGAGTTCATAGTGGTTCAGAGCTTTGATAGTTTCGGGATTGATATATTATTCGTAAAGTATTAATTAGAATTTATCTAATTGTAGCTTTACTTCGTTAATATCTATGGAGATATTGTTGCAATGCATGTATCAGATCTTTGATGAGATCTGATGGAATAGTATGCTTTCCCAGGTTATTTTAGTTCATGTGAATCGGTGACTTCTATTGATATTTTACTAATATTTAAATTGTTGCACCGTTTGAATGGTTTCGGTTTTGGACCATTGTAGAGGAGTTAACTACCATGCATGGTAACCGTGCATATGCAACGTTTTTATTTAAAATGTTTCTTTTATGAGTATGGAAATAAGATTTTATTGATGGAAATCTTTTGCCATATTTAGTGTCAGGAATATTTTTATATAGCCAAGGTGTTTATATGGCCTGTCGAAGGTGATGCCTGACATGGTATTTGTGTCAAGGTAGTGTTTCGGTAACACGGAAATGTGTTATGTGACTCTTGATGAGCGGTGTTTGTCGGCCTTGATAGAATCGTGTTGGGGTAAGTACAAGGTTACAGTACGGTTGGACACGTGGTCGGTAGTTAACCGAATTAGCGGCTATTTAAATTATCTTGAATGTTTTGCTTTGTGCAAATGATATGAAAATTTTATTTATATGCATGTTATTTGCATAAGGTAATCAAAATGGTGGGTGCTGTGAATTCTTTATATGAATGAGTTTTTATGAGAAAATTAAAACTGACAGGACTCATCTTTTGTCTTTACCGAAATACACTTTGATATACTATACATGTTAATGTATTTATGTGGAGGTTAAGGATTTAACCCATGGGTGTTACCCAAAAAGTGTGGCTTTTGGATTTTAATAAATGGTGTAACCATTGGAGGCTAAATAAAGCGGTGAGGTGTTTGGATTAAAATGAAGAGTCATGATTATTCCAAGAAGTATGAAACGTGGTTTTCATTGGAAGGAATGTAGTTAATGTGGCCTTTAGGTCATGTTCTCCAATGTATATTGGAGAGTAAACAAAGATGTGGAATAGTGGATTCCTATTATCTTAGTTGCATAGTTGTTCCAAACAATTATGGCCCATAAGTTAATCAAATCCAAATTTGTTTATTTGGAGGAGTTGGTTTATATGCTTGTAATTGGTATCCATTAGTTATGATGGATACAAAGGCGCCTGATATATTTGAAGCATAAAAACCATGGATAAATAGTAAGTCTATTTTGTGGGGTTTTCTCTCTTGAATAAAGTAAGGATTTTACGATGAGATGGGGTGATATTGTATTTTGTCATTGATATATTTCTCAGTAAATCACTTAAGAGATGGTTGATAGTTATGATTGTGATGGTAGTCCGGACAAGTGAATCACATCATAAACTATGGTGATATAGCTATGGTAAATATTGCTTTCAAGGCAATAGTTTTATTTACTCTTGCAAGGGGGTTTGATGTGGCAAACATCAAAAGGGATGGGGTTTTAGCCCAATTAGTTTAATCACTCCTGGTGGAAACTCGACTCAACGCTTGAGCCATACCTCAAGTCTTGAGTTCAATGAGCAAAGTACACCATATGTCGTGATTGTGAGCACTTAATTTTTAAATTGATCCATCCCAAGGTAAAGTGCTTGGTACCTGTAATGTTGAAAAATAAGAGGGTGAACTACTTAGTTCTTAATAGGATTTTTGTGTTATAATTACAGGAACACTGACAAAATCCTACCTATATGAGTGTGGAGGTGGTGCCGCTTCCTATAGGTCTCGGGGGCTTTTGACTTTAGAGCACTCATGAAACCAAGATATAGATCCAAGGCCAATACATGGGTCGGCTTTTATGAATTACCTAAGGAAAAGAAAATTTGTGTGTGAGACGTGTCCGGTTAGTCAACAAGGATTGCTAGTTCAAAGACAAGTCTACTATGCTCTTCCGACTAACTTTGATGTGTCTTCACTAAGTGAATGGTTCAAATCGTAAGATACCTTCATTTATGCACAAATTTTCCGAGCTAAAACAAGTTTTATTTTCAATATTTTGAAAATGGTGGGGGATTGTTGGAACATTTCCAAAATATTAAATGTAAATATTGGTGAACGGTTTTAATCCAAGAGGCGTGACTATTCAGGTTAAAAGAATAGACGTGAATATTGGATTTGAGCACAAAAGGTGTGTCTATTCAGGTTAAATGAATAGACATTACCAGACCAAAAGGTGTGACCATTGGGGTGAAATGAATAGACATGACTATTATAAATAGACATGACTATTGCATTTAATAAAAGAGGTGTAATCATTAGCCAACGGTCACGATCTATGCCTATAAAAGGCAAATGGTTCTACCAATTGAAATGATGAAGAGAATCAGAACAATTCTGATTGTTCTTTCTCTCTAGAATTATCTCCTACGATTATACTTAAGAGGCTCGCAAAATCCAAAGCTATTCGGGTCTCTCTTCGTTTGTGCATAACGCAGTTAGACAACAGTTGGAGACTGGGCTTCATTTTATCTTGGAGGCGGCTTCACTGTAACACGGTGCACACCGTATTCTCTTGAATTGGTGGGGGCGAATATCGTCTTAAGGACAGCGACATAGTAACGTGACTTGAAGCATCTCTGTTTATCCACTTTTATCGGCTACGACGAATTTTGCACCAACAACAGATACTCCACTTGAATATCTGTCTCTGAGTGTGTGTGTGTGTGTGTGTGAGAGAGAGAGAGAGAGAGAGAGAGAGAGAGAGAGAGTTGAGAGATATTTTTGAATTCTTTCCGTCAGTCAATTAGAGAGAGAGAGAGAGAGAGAGAGAGAGAGAGAGAGAGACTTGAGAGATATTTTCGAAGTCTTTCCATCATAAATTGACTGGTGAGAGAGAGAGAGAGAGAGACTTGAGAGATATTTTCGAAGTCTTTCCATCATAAATTGACTTGTGAGCTTCCTACTGACTAGACTTCGTGAAGTTGACAGATAATGCCTAATCCCTTTGTTACAACTGCAATATTCGTAAAACAAGAAGAAGAAGTAGCCATGAATAGTTGCATCACAATTGTGTTACTTCTCCTTCTGCAATTTGCTGCAACTTCTAGCAACAATCAAATAGTCACAAGTAGTTTTTTTTTTTTGGTATACACGAGTGGATATGTTCGTAACAACAATTAAAAAGGTGTTTATCCATCAATAATTAATATTCAAGGAAACTAACGAAGTCCTTGAAATTGTCTTTAGTTGGAAGAGATAATGTCTATTGTATGGCCAGATTGGCTGAACTCTGAAGTAAAGAGAGAGAATAAGCTCAAGTAGATCAAACAGAAATGCAGCTTTATGTACTTCGAGTGCATAAACCGTTGAAATTATTGATATATAAACGTCTTTTTGTTGGTACGAGCATATCCACTCATGTATACAAAAAAAAAAAAAAACTACTAATGACTATTTAGAATAATGTGTCACTCCTGGCCAAATTTTTAGCAAATCCAAGATCCAAACATATAGTCAGCCGCCCATGAGATGATTTTTTTTTTTTTTTGATATTTGCCCTTGAGATGATTTTTTTTTTGACATCCCATGAGATGATTGATATACACGTTCCGCTTGATCACTCACACCCCAGCAAATGATGAAAACAATGCAGGGTGAATATTAATTCCTTTTGTCTCTCTTCTTTTCTTTTTCTGTAATCCGGAATCGATCCCACCGACTGCAACCTTAGATCCCGTGGTCACATTAAAAACAATAATCCCCGTTCCTCAGTTATTTCGTATTACAAGCTTCCGCTCATAAGGAGGGTGACCCAAAACATTTTTGCTTTTCGGAACTATAGAGCACTGCCATCCTTACTACTTGAATTATTGCCCTTTGTTTGAATTCTAACAGGCCTAGGCGCAAGGACTACCGTCAACACGTATGTCTCTGTTTGTACATGTGTGTGTAATTATTTCCCACGATGCTGCTGTCCCACCAATCGGAATTTACTTTCCATAGTTGACTAGTACAGATGTGCAAGTTCGTTGTGAGCTTCGTGAAGCTCATAGACACCAACACTTAAAATATCTCTGCTACAACTGCTGCATTGGTAAGAAGAAGAAGACGACGAAGTAGCCATGAATTGTTGCATCGCCATTTTGCTACTTCTTCTCCTGAAATTTGCAACTTCTAGTTCTAGTAACAATATTCCAGACGATTTCACTTTCAATGGATGTCTGAAGCTAGATGGACGTGCGGAGCTCGGTTCCAATGGCCTCTTCACACTAAATGAATCTGCAGAAGGAACGATCGGCCATGCTTTCTACAGCTTCCCCATCCAATTCAAGAAGTCCTTAAACGCTAGTGTTATTTCCTTTTCTACTACTTTCATCATTGCAATTGTATCGGCCAACCGGAACTACCGTGGCGACGGACTAGCGTTTGTTATTTCACCAAACAAAGAGATTCCTGGAGCCTTTCCCAGCCAATATCTTGGGCTCTTCAATAGTACAAACATGGAGAAGAGTTCAAATCATATAGTTGCAGTTGAGCTCGACACCTTTTTGGACTATGAGTTTCACGACATAGACGACAACCATGTTGGCATCAACATTAACAGCTTGCTTTCAATCAAATCTGCTCCTGCAGGCTACTTTATAGATCGAAATGGTTCTTTCAGGAATCTAAGTCTCAAAAGTGGTGACCCAATGCAGGTTTGGGTGGAATATGATGGCATCAACAGACAACTTAATGTTACCATGTCGCCTATTCACATATCCAAGCCTGCACTCCCACTCTTATCCTTGACAAAGGATCTTTCACCATTCCTGCTAGAGTATATGTACGTGGGGTTTTCATCCTCCACAGGCTTACTTCAAGAGGATCATTACGTACTAGAGGATCATTACATACTAGGTTTGAGTTTCAAGATGAATGGTCAAGCCCAACAAATTGACTTGTCTCGCCTTCCCAAGCTTCCCCAAAGACGACAAGTGAGAGATGATAAACAAATCAAGAGGATTTTGGCAATTGCATTGCCACCAATAGCATTTCTTCTACTCCTAGTCTTGATCTTTGGTTCTCTTTTCATGACAAGGATGAAGAAATTAATGGAGGTCCTCGAGGATTGGGAGGTCCAGTATGGCCCTCACAGATTTGGTTACAAGGACCTATTCATTGCTACAAAGGGTTTCAAAGACAGAGAACTCCTTGGGCAAGGAGGTTTTGGTAGAGTATACCGAGGTGTGCTTCCAACATCAAACATACAGGTTGCAGTTAAAAGGGTTGCTCATGATTCAAGGCAAGGATTGAGGGAATTTGTGGCAGAAATCGCTACCATAGGCCGCCTACGGCACCCGAACCTAGTACGCCTTCTTGGCTACTGCCGGCGTAAGCAAGAACTCCTTCTGGTTTATGATTACATGCCGAACGGAAGTCTTGACAGGTTTCTTTATGGCCAGCCGAAGGGGACCCTAAATTGGATGCAAAGGTTTAAGATCATCAAAGACGTAGCGTCAGGACTCCTCTATTTGCACCAACAATGGGTACAGGTTATCATTCACAGAGACATCAAAGCCAGCAATGTATTGATAGACGACGAATTCAATGGAAGATTGGGGGATTTTGGGCTTGCCAAGTTTTGTGATCACGGAACTGATCTGCAAACCTCTCATGTAGCCGGAACCCTCGGTTATATCGCACCTGAGTTGGCGCGTAACGGAAAAGCAAGTACAAGCACCGACTTGTTTGCGTTTGGGGCATTTATGCTAGAGGTGGTTTGTGGTAGAAGGCCAGTCGACCCACGAGCCTCTCCAAAGGAAGTCATTTTGGTTGATTGGGTATTCGAGTGCTTAGAAAGGGGCAACATTCTTGAGGCAATTGATAGACAACTAGGTACTGAATACGCAGTTGAAGAAGCTGAGTTAGTGTTGAAGCTTGGGTTGCTCTGCTCGCACTCCATCGCTGCAGCA
Source organism: Rhododendron vialii (assembly GCF_030253575.1). NCBI lineage: Eukaryota > Viridiplantae > Streptophyta > Magnoliopsida > Ericales > Ericaceae > Rhododendron > Rhododendron vialii. The sequence goes on along the minus strand of NC_080565.1, from coordinate 34,179,344 downwards.
AGGCCGAGCATGTCTACCGTCGTGCAATATTTAGAAGGTAGACCTCAACTACCGGATAACTTGGGCTATATTATCAAGTCCCGCAACTTCGGACAAGCCTCGAATGAGCAGGATGTGCAACTACCAACTTCAGTTACTTCATTGACGATCTCAGAGCCATTCACCTCTACAGGCCGTTGAATTACTTGTTCATCTATGACTGCTTTTTCAACAGGAGCCTTGTTTTAAGTTCCTATATATCTTCTAGTTATTTTAAGGATCTTATGCCTCGATTGATAACAGTGATAAATGGTTAGGATTTGTAAGTAGATGGGATTAGGATTGGAATTGGTAAAGAGAAGGGATCGGTAATGAGTACGTTTGTTTGGGATGAGATTAAATGATGGGATTATTAATATGTTTCACATAGGATAGAATTGGATTATAGTATAAATTTCCATTTTTACCCCTCCCCCTCCCCCCACCCATACAACACCACACGCTCACAGGAAAAAAAAAACCCAAGGAAAAAAGTAAAAACACCCAGCAACATAGACGCACTACTTTTCCCTACTTTACTCTCTCTCTCTCTACACCCACGCCACACCCTCGGAAAAACCAACCCAGCGGAGATTACGATGACGACGAAGACAATGACCCAACCAAGCTCATAATCAAGGTCTCTCTCTCTCTGCACATATACATATATATTTTGTGTGTGTGTATTTGTGGTGGTGGTGGTGGTGGTGATCTTTTGCTCCGGTGGTGGTGGTGATCAATATGTTTCTCCGGTGGCAGTTTTGTCTTTCTCCTTCATACAACCTAGGATTGGATTATTAATACCGAGTCGATGGGGGTATTACCAATCCCCCCTATTCCCCCCCAAGAGGCTTACTCATCTCATAGGATTCACAATCCGGAGGGATTTTGTGGTACCAACAAGATATTCACAGTCTGGTGGGACTGTTAGTCCAATTCCAAGGCTGAATTTGATTAACAAGCGGGGTTAAGTCTCTCTTCAAACATTACATGTCCGTAACAGGGTTTTGAAACGCTGTACTAGCCAGCGTAATGGATGCAATGTCATTTGTTATGTGCAACAGACATCGGGTGTATTGAGTGAAACGTTAGGGAATTGGGTGTCGCGGCCTTGAATCTGTTTCAGCTACGAGCAAATGTAATAAACACCATTGCTAAGATGTTCAGACCTCTTTCAATGCAATTTAAATGTCTATACTTGTTTTCAATCTGCAACTGTGCCGTGCATAATATGAATTTTCAACTGGCCTTTTAGCCAAAAAAAATGGGATAATGGATAATGAGTTTAGAGATTCACCATCCAGTATGTTGGAAAAGTTACTGCAATAATACTTTTAGGGACGGAGGTAGTATGAAATAAATAAACAAAGTCAAATATCTTTTGGTTGTGGTACAATAACCCAAACATATTAGCCAATCCCCATTTTCATTTCCTAATGCAAACCCATATAAGCTAAAACTCCCTCCATAATCGGAAACCGCCAAACCAATACCTGAAATGGAAGCCGAAACGAAGAATTTGAATCCTAATTGATCGATCATTCTTTTAGGGATGTGATTTTGGCACTTCATTTTTAGTCTGTGGCACTCTACTCTTTGTTTTACAATCTCACATGAGCAAGAGACAAAGTGGAGTGTCACTAGCTATAATTTGAGTGCCAAAATTAATTTCCTTCTTTTATTTAGTGTTAAATTTCATAAAATATAAAAATAAGACAAAAGAGCAATTAAAGCTAGGTTTTGCTTAAATAAGCTAGTAGGCTTCTTTTTGTGTGTGTGTGTGTCTTTTTTTTACATTTGTTAATTTCACGTCAAATTTATGTGGATTATTGGTTTGTTTCGGCGAGACGAAAATAAGCCACAAAGTCTTTTTAGGTTATTTTTGCTCTTACTCAATTTTTTTAGTTTCCATTATAATTTTTTATTTTTTCAAATTTTCTCGTCGAGACGAACTAATAATTCACAAAAATTTGACACGAAATTAACACATGCTGATAAAAAGTGAAGCGGCGTGCTCTTCAAGATTGAGCCTCTCCTTCTCAGATTCACTCCGTTTCTTTCTGGTTGGATTAGCTAGCCCTCCTCTCTTCTTCGAGTCATTGCACAAGAAGTAACCGGCTAGAGTATCCACAATGTTATAATCAAAAGTAAAAGATTTTCAAAGTTAACAATATTGGTGCAAAATATGGCTCACAATGCTATAATCAAACTTAACAACTTCCTTAAAGATAATCAAATTTTGGGCTTTGGATAACCAAGACTAGTAACCTTTTGACAATGACCAAAATTATTAGAGTACCCTACATATTCTCAATCAAATACACCAATCATTATACAAAAATGTTTTATTTCTCTTCCCTTTTCCTCTCTCTCTTTCTTTTCGAACAATATTTTCAAAAAAATTATTATTTTTAAAATAGTTTATTTTCAAAAAAAAAAGTTTCAAAAACTATTTTCTATTTCTAGTAAATAGTTTTTATTAGTTTTAAAACTATTTTTAGAAAACTTGTTTTCTACTGTTCACAGTTTTTAGTTTTTTGTCGTTTGAAAAGATGATATGATAAGTTTTGGTTATCCAATTTTGATTATGTCATTGTAGATATCTACATTGCTAACTTAGCAATCTCTTAAATGAATAATCAAAAGCTGATGTGACAACTTTAAGTTATCAATTTTTTATTATAGCATTGTGGATACCCTTAGTGCCTACCTGTAACAACTCGGATCCTCAAGCACCACGACCAATATATAACAAAATCGAATGTGTCAACAAATAACTAATGAAAAGTCATCCTCCATATCCTTAGATATTTTTCAGATAATAGAATGAAAAAAAAAAAGAAAAGAAAAAAGAAAAGAAGCAAATTTGGGTCGGTTTTAGTCCGTATGAATGATGAGAGTGGCATTATTGTAGTAAATGTGGTAATAATATAGTCTTCAGTAAACAACAAATAACTAATGAAAAGTCATCGCCCACATCCTTAGATATTTTCCAGATAACAGAATGGGAAAACAAAAAACAAATTTGGTCCAGGTTTAGTCCGTATGAATGATGAGAGTGACATTATTGTAGTAATTGTGGTAATATTACGGTCTAAATTATTTAAACATGCAGGACCATAGTTAGACTCCATTCTTGTAAACTTATTTTTTTTCTTCGTTTTGTGTGTTTTGTTTGTTTTCGTTTTTTTCTAAATTTTTATTAGAATCACGCCATATTTTTTTGATTAATTATTTGTCTCGACGAAAGGAGTCTAAAACGTACAAAATTATGACGAAAAGTAAAAAAAAAGTTCACTAAAGACGAAAAAAATATCATACAATGGTCTTATATATTTGTCTAAAGTGTCGTTTTATTTAAAAAATTTCAACATCGAACGATTAACCTTAAAAATTACGAAGAAAAGCTATACAGAAAATTATGAAAAATAAAAAATATTGAAATAAGTTACAAACTTCAAAGTTTAAAAAACGTAGCCTTAAACAGAATGGGTTTCGGCTAGATTTGCTTATGTATACATAAATGATTAGTTGGCTGGAATAGGCAAAACAATTATTATTCAACCGTAAACACATACACACATTTTATACACACATTCACATTTTTTGGTGAGTGAATTTGTATAAATATTTATGTAAGTATTTGTGATTGTAGAATGATTATCAGCCCAATGAAAGTGAGAGATGTGAGATGTGAGGAGACTAGAGTCTTCTCGTGCCCCACACGGCAAAAAATTTGTATCCAAACTATGGAATCTACTACTTAGTAAAATATAATGCTAAGATAGTGAGGTGCCGTTTTGCTTTCTTTAAATTTTCTTTTTCAAAAATAAAGTAATTTCAAGCTCAAATATAATGAAAATGAAAAATAATTTTTCAATTTTTTTGCACCGATTAAAAGATCTCAATGAAATCTATCAAACAAGATCCATATTGGTAGGAAAATTATTTGCGTAAACACATGATTTTTGAGCTTGAAATTACCTTCCTTTTCAACAAGCACTTTTCAAAGAAACTGGAACGGGCCCTGACAGCAAATTTGGTCCTTTATACAGTACTGTTCTCTTGGGCAAGAAGATCTGAACCGTTGAATGCAAATTAAAACCAGTGGAGGGCCATTTTGGAAAGACATGGCCAAAAAGCAAGCGACACAATGGGGCATTTTCCCATTTTACTCAGTGATGTGATTTTGACACTCCATTTTTAGTCAATGACACTCCACTTTTAGTTTTATTTTCTCACATGATTAAGGCACAGAGTGGAGTGTCAGTAACTAAAATTGGAGTGTTAAAATCAATTCCCTTCTACTTATGCCATTTTGAGTGTTTGGCTATTTGAGAAAAAAGGAGAGTGCCAAAATTTGTTTTCTGTTTTCCACTTTCTAAACAGAGAATTGACCAATTCTCTTATTGGACACTTCGTATGGATAAGGTACTGCGTAATTTGATAAAACTTGGCATAAGTTCTAGCTTTCTCCAAACTACAAGTGAGGCACTAACTTAGTGAGTGGAGAGAAAAATAAGAAAAATACAAACGGTCGCGGGTCATGGCTATTTTCTGATTGTAGAATGATTATCAGCCAAATGAAAGTGAGAGATGTGAGATGTGAGGAGACTAGAGTCTTCTCGTGCCCCACACGGCAAAAAATTTGTATCCAAACTATGGAATCTACTACTTAGTAAAATCTAATGCTAAGATAATGAGGTGCCGTTCTGCTTTCTTTTTAAACCTTCTTTTTAAAAAATAAAGTAATTTCAAGCTCAAATATAATAAAAATGAAAAATAATTTTTCAATTTTTTTGCACCGATTAAAAAATCTCAATGAAATCTATCAAACAAGATCCATATTGGTAGGAAAATTATTTGCGTATACACATTATTTTTGAGCTTGAAATTACCTTCCTTTTCAACAAGCACTTTTCAAAGAAACTGGAACGGGGCCTGACAGCAAATTTGGTCCTTTATACAGTACTGTTCTCTTGGGGAAGAAGATCTGAACTGTTGAATGCAAATTAAAACCAGTGGCGGGCCATTTTGGAAAGATATGGCCAAAAAGTAAGCGACACGATGGGGCATTTTCCCATTTTACTCAGTGATGTGATTTTGACACTCCATTTTTAGTCAATGACACTCCACTTTTAGTTTTATTTTCCCACATGATTAAGGCACAAAGTGGAGTGTCAGTAACTAAAATTGGAGTGTTAAAATCAATTCCCTTCTACTTATGCCATTTTGAGTGTTTGGCTATTTGAGAAAAAAGGAGAGTGCTAAAATTTGTTTTCTGTTTTCCACTTTCTAAACAGAGAATTGACCAATTCTCTTATTGGACACTTCGTATGGATAAGGTACTGCATAATTTGATAAAACTTGGCATAAGTTCTAGCTCTCTCCAAACTACAAGTGAGGCACTCACTTAGTGAGTGGAGAGAAAAATTAAAAAAATACAAACGGTCGCGGGTCATGGCTATTTTCTGATTGTAGAATGATTATCAGCCAAATGAGAGTGAGAGATGTGAGATGTGAGGAGACTAGAGTCTTCTCGTGCCCCACACGGCAAAAAATTTGTATCCAAACTATGGAATCTACTACTTAGTAAAATATAATGCTAAGATAGTGAGGTGCCGTTCTGCTTTCTTTTTAAACCTTCTTTTTAAAAAATAAAGTAATTTCAAGCTCAAACATAATGAAAATGAAAAATAATTTTTCAATTGTTTTGCACCGATTAAAAGATCTCGATGAAATCTATCATACAAGATCCATATTGGTAGGAAAATTATTTGCGTATACACATTATTTTTGAGCTTGAAATTACCTTCTTTTTCAACAAGCACTTTTCAAAGAAACTGGAACGGGGCCTGACAGCAACTTTGGTCCTTTATACAGTACTGTTCTCTTGGGGAAGAAGATCTGAACCGTTGAATGCAAATTAAAACCAGTGGAGGGCCATTTTGGAAAGATATGGCCAAAAAGCAAGCGACACGATGGGGCATTTTCCCATTCTACTCAGTGATGTGATTTTGACACTCCATTTTTAGTCAATGACACTCCACTTTTAGTTTTATTTTCTCACATGATTAAAGCACAGAGTGGAGTGTCAGTAACTAAAATTGGAGTGTTAAAATCAATTCCCTTCTACTTATGCCATTTTGAGTGTTTGGCTATTTGAGAAAAAAGGAGAGTGCCAAAATTTGTTTTCTGTTTTCCACTTTCTAAACAGAGAATTGACCAATTCTCTTATTGGACACTTCATATGGATAAGGTACTGCGTAATTTGATAAAACTTGGCATAAGTCTAGCTTTCTCCAAACTACAAGTGAGGCACTCACTTAGTGAGTGGAGAGAAAAATAAGAAAAATACAAACGGTCACGGGTCATGGCTATTTTCTGATTGAATTACCATTTTGTCCAAAGCAGTTAATCTATCCTAAACAATAAAAATAATAACGATTAGGAACAGTTTAGAAATTAGACCCCAGTGGTTTTAAGGGTTTTGGATTTTGAATTCTAATCATTATCCTATTTTCCTCCAATCATTACTTCCATTTTCTCTCTATCTCTCTCCATTCTATTTCCAATCCTTATTATATTTCTCTCCACACTCATTACGTACAAATCATAAATCCCAAAACGAACGGAGTCTAAAAGTCTATACAGCTTCACAAAAGGGTTGTACCTCTCATCATATTATAAATAGAATAGCTATATGGTGCACAGACAAACAAAAAAAAAATTATATGCTGAACTTTCGAGTGCATATAGACCGCTGAAGATTATTGATAGATAAACAACTTTTCGTTTTTAATAGGATATCCGTTGTTACGTGTGTATAGTACAGAAAAACTACCAATGACTATTTAGATTAATGTGTCACTCCTGGCCAAATTTTTAGCAAATTCAAGATCCAAACATAGTTATTAAGCCCACGATATGATTTTTTACTTTTCCGATTATAAGAAGTTTTTCAGTGCCGGGTGGACACGGACCACATGGTGCCTATTGCCATCCTTACCACTTGAATTATTGCCCTTTGTTTGATTTCTACAAGCCTAGGCGCAAGGACTACCGCCAACACGAAAGTCTGTATGTGTGCGAGCGAGAGAGTTCCCAAGTTTTTCCATCATAAATTAACGAATCTAATTTTGTTTACCTTTCTTAAATTAAAAGACGGTGAACATTATCCTCCTTCCTATTAGTTGAAATGGTGTGAATCTCACCACAAAATGATGTCATATTTATCAAAAAGTGTATTCTAGAGGTGAGACCTACACAGTCTACACTATTTCAACCAATAATATGAAAGGTAACGTACACCCTCTTTTAAAGACAACGTACAAAATTGCATTCTAAATTAACTGATAATATAGTTTTTCCCACGGTGACAGCTGGCCCACCACTTGGAAATTCTTTCCACAGTTGACTAGTACAGATGTGCAAGTTCGTTTTGAGCTTCGCAGAGAGCCAAAGACTAGACTTCGTGAAGCTCACAGATAACAAGAAGACGACCAAGTAAGTAGCCATGAATTGTTGCATCGCCATTTTGCTACTTCTTCTCCTTCTGAAATTTGCAACTTCTAGTTCTAGTAACAATGTTCCAGACGATTTCACTTTCAATGGATGTCTGAAGCTGGATGGACGTGCGGAGCTCGGTTCCAATGGCCTCTTCACACTAAATGAATCTGCAGAAGGAACGATCGGCCATGCTTTCTACAGCTTCCCCATCCAATTCAAGAAATCCTTAAACGCTAGTGTTATTTCCTTTTCTACTACTTTCATCTTTGCAATTGTACCGGCCAACGGGAACTACCGTGGTGACGGACTAGCGTTCGTTATTTCACCAAACAAAGAGATTCCTGGAGCCCTTCCCAAAAAATATCTTGGGCTCTTCAATAGTACAAACATGGAGAAGAGTTCAAATCATATAGTTGCAGTTGAGCTCGACACCTTTTCGGACTATGAGTTTAACGACACAGACTATGACCATGTTGGCATCGACATTAACAGCTTGTTTTCAATCGAATCTGCTCAAGCAGGCTACTTTGCGGATCAAAATGGTGCTTTCAAGAATTTAAATCTCATAAGCGGTGACCCAATGCAGGTTTGGGTGGAATATGATGGCATCAACAGACAACTTAACGTTACCATGTCACCCATTAACATATCCAAGCCTGCACTCCCACTCTTATCCTTGACAAAGGACCTTTCACCATTCCTGCTAGAGTATATGTACGTGGGGTTTTCATCCTCCACAGGCTTACTTCAAGAGGATCATTACATACTAGGTTGGACTTTCAAGATGAATGGTCAAGCCCAACAAATTGACTTGTCTCGCCTTCCCAAGCTTCCCCAAAGTCGACAAGTGAGAGATGATAAACAAATCAAGAGGATTTTGGCAATTGCATTGCCACCAATAGCATTTCTTCTACTCCTAGTCTTGATCTTTGGTTTTCTTTTCATGAAAAGGATGAAGAAATTCATGGAAGTCCTCGAGGATTGGGAGGTCCAGTATGGCCCTCACAGATTTGGTTACAAGGACCTATTCATTGCTACAAAGGGTTTCAAAGACAGAGAACTCCTTGGGCAAGGGGGTTTTGGTAGAGTATACCGAGGTGTGCTTCCAACATCAAACATACAGGTTGCAGTTAAAAGGGTTGCTCATGATTCAAGGCAAGGATTGAGGGAATTTGTGGCAGAAATCGCTACCATAGGCCGCCTACGGCACCCGAACCTAGTACGCCTTCTTGGCTACTGCCGGCGTAAGCAAGAACTCCTTCTGGTTTATGATTACATGCCGAATGGAAGTCTTGACAGGTTTCTTTATGGCCAGCCGAAGGGGACCCTAAATTGGATGCAAAGGTTTAAGATCATCAAAGACGTAGCGTCAGGACTCTTCTATTTGCACCAACAATGGGTACAGGTTATCATTCACAGAGACATCAAAGCCAGCAATGTATTGATAGACGACAAATTCAATGGAAGATTGGGGGATTTTGGGCTTGCCAAGTTATGTGATCACGGAACTGATCCGCAAACCTCTCATGTAGCCGGAACCCTCGGTTATATCGCACCTGAGTTGGCACGTAACGGAAAAGCAAGTACGAGCACTGACTTGTTTGCGTTTGGGGCATTTATGCTAGAGGTGGTTTGTGGTAGAAGGCCAGTCGACCCACGAGCCTCTCCAAAGGAAGTCATTTTGGTAGATTGGGTATTCGAGTGCTTGGAAAGGGGCAAAATTCTTGAGGCAATTGATAGACAACTAGGTACTGAATACGTGGTTGAAGAAGCTGAGTTAGTGTTGAAGCTTGGGTTGCTCTGCTCACACGCCATCGCTGTAGCAAGGCCGAGCATGTCTAATGTCGTGCAATATTTAGAAGGTAGAGCTCAACTACCTGATAACTTGGGCGATATTATCAAGTCCCGCGATTTCGGAGAAGCTTCAAATGAGCAGGATGTGCAACTTCCTACTTCAGTTACTTCATTGATGATCTCAGATCCATTCACCTCTACAGGCGGTTGAATTACTTGTTCATCTATCTATGACTGCTTTTTTTCAACAAAAGTTTTGTTTTAAGTTTCACCTCTACAAGCAGTAGTAGTTATTTTGCCTTGTAAATAAGCCTTTCTTCAAATCCTCCATGTCTGTAACAGGGTTCTGAAATGTTGTATTGACCTAGGTAATAGATGCGAGGTCATCTGTTATGTGCAACAGACATCGGGTGTATTAAGTGATACGTTAGGGAATTCGGTATCGTCGCGACCTTGAATCTATTTCAGGTACTAGTAAATGTAATAAACTCCATTGCTAAGATGTTTGGACCTCATTCACTGCAATTTAAATATCTGTACTGGTTTTCAATCTGCAATGAATTTTCAGCTGGTCTTTTAGCCAAAAATAAATAAATTGGGATAACGGATCATGGATAATGAGTTTCGAGATTCACCATCTAGTATGTTGGAATAGTTACTGCAATAGTACTTTTTAGGGACGAAAGGAGTACAAACAAACAAAGTCAAATATCTTTTAGTCGTGGACCTGTGATACAATAACCCAAACATATTACCCAGTCCCCATTTTCTTTTCCTAATACAAACCCATAAGCTAAAACTCCCTCCATAACCGAAAAACGTCAAATCAATACCTGAAATGGAAGCCAAAACGAAGAATTTGAATCCTAATTGATCATTCTTTCAGAGATGTGGTTTTGGCACTCCACTTTTTGTTTTGCGATTTCACTTGAGTAAGACACAAAGTGGTGTGTCAGTGGCTAAAACTGAAGTGCCAAAATTAATTTTCTTCTTTTATTTAGTGAAAATTTTCACAAAATATAAAAAATAAGACAAAAGACCAATTAAAGCTTGGTTTTGCTTAAATAAGCTAGTTGGGCTTTTGTGTATGTGTGTCTTTATTCATTCTTTTTTAAATTTGTTAGTTTCACTTTAAATTTAAATTTATGTGGATTATTAGTTTGTTTCAACGATACGAAAATAAGCCAAAAAGTCTTTTTGGGTTATTTTTGTTCTTACTCAATTTTTTTTTTGAGTTTTCATTATAATTTTTTATTTTCCCAATTTCCCTCATCAAGATGAACTAATAATTCATAAAAATTTAACGCAAAATTAACAAATGCTGATAAAAAGTGATGCGGCGTGCTCTTCAAGATTGGGCCTCTCATTCTCAGATTCACTCTGTTTCTTTATGGTTGGGTTAGCTGGCCCTCCTCTCTTCTTCCGGTCATTGCACAAGAAGCAACCGGTTAGTGTCTACCTTTAACGACTCGAATCCTCAAGCACCACGACCAAGATTTGATAGAATCGTAAGTGTTACGCCACTAACTCAAGTAAACAACAAATAACTAATGAAAATTGAAAAGTCCTCCCGCACATCCTTAGATATTAGTAATATAGTTTTCCAGATAACACAATGAAAAAAAAAAAAGAGAGAAACAAAATTGGGTTAAAAAAGTATCAAAATAAGTTTCGGACTTCTAAATTTATTAGTAAAACGTAGCCTTAAACAGGATAATGAGAAATTTTTCAGTGCTGGGTGGGCACAGGCCATGTGGTGTCGAGCACGCATCTCGACCGTCCAAACGTGTTTTGAACGACACATATCTATTTGGGTTTTGGACGGCCAAGATGGTGCTCGGCACCACGTGGCCCTCTCGGCACTGAAAAACTTCTCGTAGGATATGGTTTCTGCTAGATTTGCTTATGTACACATAAATGATTGGTTGGGTGTAATTAAGATGTGATGTGAGGAGATTGGAGTCTTCTTGTGCCCCACACGGCAAAAAATTTGTATCCGTCCTTTCCACGGTTGACTAGTACAGATGTGCAAGTTCGTTGTGAGGTCCTCCCTCGTTAACTTGCAGTTGTAATTTGTGTAATTTTTTAATGAGTTTGTAATTTGGACGTCCGTAACATTGTAATTGTAATGAGTATGTTTTTCTTTTTCTTTTCTTGTACAGTAATTTGTATACATTTAATAAGCTCAACTGTTGGAACAAGTTTAACAAAATTAATCAAAAACTATTAGTAATACACATTATAATACCACAATAAACAATTATGGGCAACATGGTAAAAAATTAAATCATAATTTATTTTCAACATTATCTCCCAAACCTAAACACTACTTCTGTTTGAAAATGCATTCTACATATTTTTCTCAAACACTTTACAAGATTCAATACATTTTGACAACAATTCAAAAAGCCAAACTACAAGTGAGGCACTCACTAGGCGAGTGGGGAGAAAAACAAAAACAACACAAACGGTTACGGGCCCTGGCTATTTTCTGATTGAATTACCATTATGTCCAAAGCAGTTATTCTATTCTAAACAATAACAATAATAAAGATTAGAAAACTAAAAGTCTATACAGCTTCACAAAAGGGTGGTATCAAATGGTGCTCTCATATTATAAATAGAATAGATATGTGGTGCACAGACACACACACACACACACACACACAAAATTATAGGCTGAACTTTCGTTGTTACGAGGATATCCATTGTTACGTGTATATATAGGCCCCGTTTGTTAATCTCTTTCAGCCTTGGGATTGGATTGATAATCTCAAGGGATTACTAATCCTTGTTTGTTTTCACAATGAAGGTGTGGACTATTAGTCCCATGGGTATCTGAATCCCCTCATTAAGAGGTATTACCAATACCTTGGGGGACTTGGCATTAAAAATTCAATCCTCTCATTGCCAATGCACAAATACAAAAATAGCCTTCACCAATCCCATCTTCTTACCAATCATATCCCATGTGAAGGGCAAAAATGAAAATGTATACTATCAATCCACTCCTTGCCAAATTTTTAACAAATTCAAGATCCAAACTATTAAGCCTACGATATGCTATATATATATATATATTTATTTATTTATTTATTTAGTTGTTATCATTGCCCAGGAGATGATTGATATACACGTTCTGCTTGATCACTCAAGCTCCGGCTCTTGATGAAAACAATGCAGAGGGGGAATATTACTAATCCTTTTGTTTCTTTTTGTTTTTTTCTGTAATCCGGAATCTATCCTACCGACTGTAACTTTAGAACAATGGCGGAATCAGGATTTTAATCCGGAGGCGGCTTAGTATGACATACTCCTTCCGTTTCAAAATTGATGATAATTTTTAAAATTTGTGTCATTTTTCATTGCTTATATCTTTCAATCTATAATGTTTTTTATGAGTTTGAAAACTTTCTATAATAAAACTAATCGAGAACTATCAAACAAGATCCATATTACATATTTTTAAGATTCATTTTGAAAGATATAAGGAATTGAAATTGACACAAATATAAAAAATTATCCTCCAATTTGGGACGGAGGGAGTGTATTTTTTATTAGAACATATACTTATTCTATTATAAGGTTTTTGCTTTTTAATTCATTACATTTGTACATTAAAATGATTCTTTAGGCTACATCAACTATCATGTGCTTATTTTTTTATTTATGAAAGAAATTGAGAAACGAGAATGTAAAATAACCGATTTTTTATCAAATCAAACCAAAATTATTGAAATTATAAGTAACTATACACAAATAATTATCAATAATATTCAACATCAGGTAAGAACAAGAAGACGAAGTAGCCATGAATTGTTGCATCGCCATTGTGCTACTTGTAGCAACAATATTCCAGACACAATATTCCAGACGCGCGATTTCACTTTCGATGGATATCTGAAGCTGGATGGACGTGCCGAGCTCAGTTCAAATGGCCTCTTCACACTAACCAATTCTTCAAGAGAAGCATACGGCCATGCTTTCTACAACTTTCCCATCCAATTCAAGAACTCCTCAAACGCTAGTGTTGTTGGGCTTCACCCACGTGTGATAATTTATCGAGGGGGTGCTTGTTAATTATTCGCGTGTAGTTATATTATATTCGGTTTTGGTTAGAGAATCAAATCCTATGGCAAGTTGGAGGAGTTCCATACTTGGCGGTGTTACTATGGAAGAGTTTCCTTCTTGATGTATTTCCTAGTCCGAGTAGGAAAAGGAATTATAAGGCAATAGGAAGCATTGAAGGTCAAGGCTTGATACTCTATAAATACCGAGGTGTATTTGAGATTTATGTGTGACATAATGTGAGGGAGAGGGTGAGGCGAGCGTGGGGGGCCGAGTTGTGGCCTCCCAGAGAGGAACCGACGTGTGGTTCCCGGAGAGTTTTTTCATCTTTATTGTATATTGTGTCAATATATAATCAAAGGGAGTTTTTCTCTGAAATCACTGCGTTGTTTGTGTGCATGGTGTCCCTCACGGTCCTAACAATTGGTATCAGAGCAGGGTTGAAGAAAAGGGGGTCACCAGAAAAACCACGGGTTCGATTTCTGAAAAAAAAAAAAAAAAGGTGCTCACGAACTTCGTTTTTGTCATCCGAGGAGGTTGCACAGGCGATTGGAAGTGGCGGAAAGGACGATTGACGGAGCAAACTTGCAAGGATCAGAGGTTGATCAATGCAAACATGCGCGAAACTAGTGAGCAAGGATACACTCGGGTTGGTAGTGACACAGGCACTTACTAGAGCGAAGGTTTGCAGAGATGATTGACAGTGATTAGAGGCAGTCTCGTTCAATCGGGTTTGAAGACCTATCATCAAGAGTTGCAGTTGTGATTTGGGCTGCATGAGGATGATGATGGGCAACTGATACATACTTGTGGAGAGTACAGACAGATGGAGCTGATGTTTGGTACTAGACAAGCAGTATGATTTTTTGGTGACAGTGAACAGGTGAAGCAACAGTTGCGGAGACACACAAGAAGGGCACTGGAGTACGAGGAGTCATGACCTGAGATGTACAAGAGTGTCGGTTACCGAATCAAATTGTGTATGGAATAATCTGCAGACAGCGGGCAACTGGTTGTTTGGGAGATGTTCACGGAAGCTCCGGACAGAGGGATTGAGATAGAGACCAGACAATGCATCATTGGGGTCTCTTCCTTTGTGGATTTTGTGACTAGATTTTCTCTAGGATGTGCGGCCGCATAAGGAGAGATGGAGTCACGGATCGTGTCCTGCGAGGATGCGAGCACTCCGGTGCACCTAGGTGAGGGGGTGCAAAATCATCCCACATGGGCGAGGGGGTGATTGTTGGGCTTCACCCACGTGTTATATTTTATCGAGGGGGTGCTTGGTAATTATTTGCGTGTAGTTATATTATATTCGGTTTTGGTTAGAGAATCAAATCCTATGGCAAGTTGGAGGAGTTCCATACTTGGCGGTATTACTATGGAAGAATTTCCTTCTTGGTGTATTTCCTAGTCCGAGTAGGAAAATTATAAGGCAGTAGGAAGCCTTAGAGGTCAAGGCTTAATACTCTATAAATACCGAGGCGTATTTGAGATTTATGTGTGACATAATGTGAGGGAGAAGGTGAGGCGAGCGTGGGGGGCCGAGTTGTGGCCTCCCGGAGAGGAACCGGCGTGTGGTTTCCGGGGAGAGTTTTTTCATCTTTATTGTATATTGTGTGAATATATAATCAAAGAGAGTTTTTCTCTGAAATCACTGTTTTGTTTGTGTGCATGGTGTCCCTCACGGTCCTAACAAGTGTTATTTCCTTTTCTACTACTTTCATCTTTGCAATTGTACTGTACTTGAGTACGTGAAACTCGGCGGTCCCAGCCAATATCTAGGGCTCTTCAACACCAAAAACAACGGGAATAATTCAAATCATATAGTTGCAGTTGAGCTCGACACTGTCCAGGACTTTGAGTTTGATGACATAAACGACAACCATGTGGGCGTCGATATTAACAGCTTGCGTTCAATCAAATTTGCTCCTGCAGGCTACTTTGCAGATCAAAAATGGTTCTTTTAGGAATCTTAGTCTTAAAAGTGGTGACCCAATGCAGGTTTGGGTGGAATACGATAGCATGAACAGACAACTTAATGTTACCATGTCACCTATTCACATACCAAAACCTGAACTCCCACTATTATCCTTGAAAAAGGATCTTTCACCATTCCTGCTAGAGTATATGTACGTGGGGTTTTCATCCTCCACAGGCTTACTTCAAGCGGATCATTACATACTAGGTTGGAGTTTCAAGATGAATGGTCAAGCCCAACAAATTGACTCGTCTCGCCTTCCCAAGCTTCCCCAAAGTCGACAAGTGAGAGATGATAAACAAATCAAGAGGATTTTGGCAATTGCAATTGTATCGGCCAGCAATGGCCAGCCCAAGGGAACCCTAAATTGGATGCAAAGGTTTAAGATCATCAAAGACGTAGCTTCAGGACTCCTCTATTTGCACCAACAATGGGTAAAGGTTGTCATTCACAGAGACATCAAAGCCAGCAACGTGTTGATAGACAACGAATTCAATGGAAGATTAGGGGATTTTGGTCTTGCCAAGTTATGTGATCACGGAACTGATCCCCAAACCTTGAATTCGAGAGGTCCCACCCTTTTGTGATGAGGTCTCCTGTACATTTGTTCTCCAAAGCACCACAGAGCTCAGTGGGTCCATCAACCTTGAATTCGAGATATCGTTTAGATGGCTTCCCCCAAGCAATATGCCCAATATTACCGAATCCCTTAGTCAGTTTAATTCATCCCTGGTTTGCACGGTAACATTCCATTGCATGTGGTAATTGTGAGGAAATATATAACAGATGTTAATATGTTTCAGTTGAAAATTGTTATTGTTTCTGGAGTCCACATTGTTCACCATATGAAACACCAAAGGTAATATGGAGGCAACATGATGTGTGACACTGTGAATGTGTCATTGCTTTTTCCCCTCCATTATTTGCTTTTCTTCTTCTTTTTCTTTTTCGTTCTGACTATGGGAGGAGTGAGTTGGGTGACTAGACGTACCTGTTGTGAAAAGGCGGAGTTTTAGGGCCTGATAGCTCGGGAAAAAAACTCCTGTAAACTACTAGCTATTCTGTTCCATGTAGTGCAGGCAAGCGTCTCTGTTGCAGCTTGTGAAATCATTAAATAGAATTCACTTCATATTTAATCAAATTGTTTTGAATCCACATAGTATTGCTTCAAATATAAACAGTGTTCTGTGCTTTGCAGATTGCAAATTCGGTGCCACGAATATGTTTCTTATCTGGTCTTACGGGGGAAGAAATGATGATGTTTGTTGATGCTTTTCCTGAAATTGGTACCAGATTTTCTTATTAATACTCCATTTTACCAGTCAGGATTTGGGTTAATTGTTTCTGATCATGGTTTTAGTTAAACTGAAACCACTTAGCATAATCAACACGCAGTAGGGTCTCCTTGTGACTTGTTCAGATCATGGTACTAAAGCTACATATTAGATAGACGAAGCATCTTGTCTTGACTCAAGGTATACACATCCAAGTTTTGCATGAACGAATTGTGTTTCCATTATGTGAGATATAAGGCGTTTCGAGTCTTGTGCATTTGTCAACTGCTTGTGAAAAGACTAGCATAATTTGCTCTTTATCCTACACAAGATTTTTCACTGAGATTCTTTTCGGTTTTCGGCTTTGATATTCACTTACGGTTTTGACCTCATTACTCGGGGCTATGCAGGATTAGAACCTGCTGTATTTGCAGCTCTTGTTCCCAACAGCGCTGATAAACCGCTACAAGAGTTGATTGAGGAGATTATGGGAGACCATGAAATGCTTGTAAGCTAACATCTCCTTGATTTGAATGCAATTGTCTTTGCATTTATCTGCTCATTTGCTTACAGTAGATTTTCAACTTGGATAGTCTGCAAAGCGATCGGGCTAGGCATTGCCAAATGCAGATTAGATATTTGGAGGATCAAGAATTGAATGACAGATCACAATGTTGTGTGTATGTGCACGGTTACATTCTATTTTCGGAGTCAAATTATTGCGGAAGATGACCCACTGTTTTTTTTTTTCCTCCCTTGTTCTCTCAATAATTAGTGAGTGTAGTAGGGAAGAGAAGGATATACAAACATGCTTTTGAGTCTGTTCTTCTCGTCTGGAAAAAGTAGTTCTCGTGGTAATGAAATGAAGCTGCTGTTGTAATGGATTACCACTCGGACACGATTTTTTCTGTTCTTGGTTTCTTTAAATTGTTTTCCTCTTTCAAGTGGATTAACTGTTTTCGGGCATTATAGACTTGAGACTTATCTTTCATCCCTAAGTGACTTTCTTACCCAACCATCTGCTGTATGTTTACGCTATACCAATTACTACGCTCATCGGTAATTTGTCGCAAAACTAGGAGAGGTTGTGTGACAAAATCAGTAAATTGAAATAGAAGTGAGAGAGAGAGAGGGAGAGAATCTTGTTCTATTATTTCCTCAACTGTTTTTTTTTGTGTTTACAGAGAAGAGAAACCCCTATTTATCTCTCGAGATGAAACAGCTCCTATTGGACCACAAGTACACTGCTTGGATTGATGAGCTGGCAATCCAAACTTACATCTCAACTAACTCACAGAGAAAGCAAAAATGAAATACAATCAAACTGAATTTCAAATGAATTTGAACAAACTACCAAACTAACTTCTCACTAACGTCTAACTGTTGTGCACTGCTGTGCTTTCCTTTATACTCCCCTGCAAACTCATGGGGGGTGATAAGGCCATAGCAGAGCGATTGTCACACCGAAGAATATGGGGAGGAGAAATGGGAATGTGCAGCTTAGATAAAAGCAGTTGTATCCATACCAGATCAGCTGTTGTTTGAGCCATTGCCCTATACTCAGCCTCCGTGGAAGATCGAGCAACGGTGGGCTGCTTTTTGGCACACCAAGAGATTGGTGTGGATCCCAGAAAAACAACAAAACCAGAGGTGGAATGTCGGTCCACTGGATCTCCCGCCCAGTCAGCATCTGCAAATGCAGTCAAAGAAAGAGATCCCGAAGTAATATGCAGACCATGATTGAGAGTTCCTTTCACATATCGAAGAAGACGTTTAACAGCAACAAAATGACTGACTTTAGGCTGATGCATATGTTGGCATACAGTATTAACGGAGAATGCAATCTCAGGTCTAGTGAGAGTAAGGTATTGTAATGAGCCCACCAAGGATCTGAACAATGTAACATCATCAAACAAAGGATCAGAAGGATCATAAGGACCTTTGGAAGATGTTGGTGATGCACTCGGTTTGCATTCCTGTATACCAGCCTTAGTCAAATTTCCTGAGCATATTTGACCTGAGACAAAAACAACCCATTTGGTGTAGAAGTGACCTCAATCCCAAGAAAGTAATGTAAAGATCCTAGATCTTTCATGACAAATCGGGAGCTAAGCAAGTGAACAAGATGAGTGAGATATGCAGAATCACTGCCTGTGAGTATGATATCATCCACATAGACCAATATTAGAGTAAGAGAGGACCCCTTGTGAAGAAGAAATAAGGATGTATCTGCCTTACTTGCTTGAAATCCAAGCTCCAAAAGGTAAGAAGAAAACACAGAGAACCATGCCCTTGGTGCTTGTCTAAGACCATATAAAGCTTTATTGAGTTTGCAAACAAAATGTGGATGAGCAGGATCTTTATATCCCAAGGGCTGCTTCATATAAACATCTTCGTGAATAACTCCAAGCAAGAAAGCATTGGAGACATCTAACTGCTTTAAAGGCCATTTATAGTGCACTGCCAAGCTCAAAATAATTCTAACAGTAGGTTGTTTCACCACTGGGCTAAAGGTTTCCAAAAAATCCAATCCCTCTGCTTGTTGATTGCCATTGGCAACAAACCTAGCCTTATACCTGGCAATGGAACCATCAGAGTGCCTCTTTATTTTGTAGATCCACTGGCAACCAATGACATTTCCATGAGAAGGGGGTGGAACCAAAGTCCATGTTCCTTGAGTGATTAAAGCCTCATATTCCTCAGCCATAGCCTTTTGCCAAACTGAATGAGGAATTGCCTCTTGAAAATGTTTAGGTTCTGGGATGGAAGAAGAAGAAGCTATAAACAGAGATATGAGATGTTTTGGTTTGAAAATACCAGATTGAGATCTGGTTTTCATGGAATGAAGAGATGAATTAGAAGAGGCTTGAACATTAGTGGAACTAGGTAAAGAACTAGTAGAAGGCAGAGAAGAATCCATGTTAGAAACAACTTCAGGAGCGAGAACAGGAAGAATAGGAGGAGGAAGAGAAATGGATGCAGTAGCAGGTTCAGACATGATAGGTTCTGAAGTAGCAGAATCAGAAGGAATGACAGGCTCAATTAAAGGGGAAGATGTGTCTGTTGAGACAAGAGATGAAGAAGGCACAGATGTAGCAGGAGAAAGAGGTACAGAAATCATGATATCATCAAAAGTAGTTAGAGGAACAGAAAAAGAAGTAGAGCAAGAGTTAGAAGGAACAAAAGAAGACACAAGACTAGCATAAGGAAAATAATGTTCTTCAAATCTAACATGTCTAGAAACATAAACTCTGTCTCCAATAGGGTCATAGCACCTGTACCCTTTTGATGTAGTACAATAGCCCAGAAAAACACAACAAATGGACTTTGGAACAAGTTTATGCGGCATAAAAGGTTTTAACCAAGGGAAACATGCACATCCAAAAGGCTTAAGAGTAGAGTAATCTGGTGTTTTATGAAACAAAAGAATATAGGGAATCTGAAAGCCAAGAGATGAACGAGGCAATCAATTAGCCAAGTATACTGCTGTATTTAATGCCTCAAGCCAAAACTTTGTTGGCATCCCAGCATGTGTCAACTGAGTTAGAGTAGTGTCTAACAAATACCTATGTTTTCGTTCAATCACTCCATTTTGCTCAGGAGTGTGAGGACAAGAAGTCTGATGTATGACTCCAGCAAAAAGAAAAAGTTGTGACAAATAGTTGTTTATGAATTCACCTCCATTATCAGACCTAACCATTTTAACAGAGGTGTTGAACTGATTTGAAACATAGGCTTTGAAGTGTGTAAGAGTGATTTTGACTTCAGATTTGTAATGTAATGGAAACAACCAAGAATATCTACTATAATCATCAATGATAAGCAGATAATATCTAAATCCTTGAACGGAAGGAATAGGAGCTGGACCCCATACATCCATATGCAACAACTCAAAAGGAGCATGAGAAAATGTTTCAGAGAGTGGAAAGGGTAGTTTGTGACTCTTCACAACATTACAACTAAAACAAGTAAGATCATATGGTTTTGTTACAGGCAAATTGAACTGTTTTATTAAAGACTGAAAAATAGGTAAACTTGGGTGTCCTATTTCTGGTGCCAAGTAGCAGCTGAAGAAACTGTGTTTGTAACAAAGGCATGAGAACCTGGAGTTGAAAAATCATCTTTAGAGAAGATCTTGATGGGGTACAATCCCTGTAGACAGGGCCCTTGTGAAGAGTTTGAAGAGTGAGTTTGTCCTGAATAGTATAACCATCACAATCAAAAACAAGAGAGCAATTATTATCCTTTGTAAATTGATAGAAGGTGTATGCAAAAGTTGATTAAGATGAAACTGAGTAGATGGAGCAGATAGGATGCCTTTACCAGTATAAGCAACAGGTAGAGAAGTTCCATTTCCAACAAGAATACCATCTCCAGTTGGACAAGGTTGTGGTTGTGAAAGATTGGCCAAATCATGAGTTACGTGAGACGATGCTCCACTGTCAAAGTACCAATTGTTAGATGACTGTATTGGATTCCCAACTGAATAACTAGAAACACCAAAATATCCTTGATTTAACTGACTTGAACCAGGAAAACTAGATGTTGAACCAGAAGCTACAAAAGCCTGTGCAGGTGCATAACCAGAGAAGCCTGCAGGTGTTCCTTGTGGTTAAGCAAAAGGAGTGTAGGTTAACATGTTAGCTTGTGGAGGAACTGAAGCAATATTCCCAGAATAAGATCTCTAACTCATCATATTATTCTGAGGCAAGAAAGAACCAGATTGACAATTGCCATTGTTCCATGACTGATGATAATTGCCATTGTTCCATGACTGATTTGCAGATCTCCTTGGACCAGAAAACATAAACATTGATGGTTGATACTGTAAGTTTTGTCTATGATGACAGTAAAAGGCAGTATGATTGTATTTCCCACAGATTTGACATTCTACTCTAGAGTTTTGACCATAACCAGGAGCTTTTCCACCTCTCCATCTATTTGAACCACCACTGTAATTCATATTCCTATTGAACTGATTGAAGCCCTGCTGTGGATAAAATGGTCCCCTTACACGGTTTAGAGCTCTAGCTTTCTCTCAATGGTGCACAGAAAGCGAAAATTACAGAGAGCTAGAAGTTTCAATAGTACATAGACGACTGAAGATTACTGGAATGGAGTAATATTAGCATATCCATTGTTAAGTGTATACGAAAATGTAAAGGCTATTTAGATTAATATGGCCCCTTTCGGCCAAATTTTTAGCAAATTCAAGATCCGAACATAATCCCACATGATGTGATGTTCGGTGATCCTTCCTGTTCAGAGATCTGTTTTTCCCGGGCTTTCTCTCTCTCTCTCTTGGGGGGCTTTATTCTGCATCAATGTATTTCTTTGGTTGAGTTTTTGTCTCTGATGAAAAGAAATCCAAGCATAACCAGCCTACAAGATTACTGATATGCACATTCGGCTTAGGCTGAGTTCTTCTCCACTTATTATTTTTCTTGTTTTGTGTGTTCTATTCGTCTTTTCTGAATTTTTGTTAGATTCGTGTAAATTTTTTGAATTAATTATCTGTCTCGACAAGAAAAGTTTACAAAATTATGACAAAAGGCAAACAAGAGTTCACTAAAGATGAAAAAAGTATCAAACAGTTGTCTTTTGGAGCTTAAATATCATCTTATTTGAATTTTTTCAACACCAGTCCATATTTTTATACTTTTCTAATTAATCAAAAAAATTACGACAAAAAGCTAAACGAAATGTAAAAAATACCAAAATAAATTCCAGACTTATACTGTATAAGTTTTAAAGAACGCAGCCTTAGTCCCTCACATTCATTGATAAAAACAATGCGGGGTGAACATTAAAGCAGCAGAATAGACGTGATGACAACTTGTTCCAACAGGAGAGAGAGTCTTTCCATAGTGAATTAGAGAGAGAGAGAGAGAGAGAGAGAGAGGGAGAGAGATTTTCCAAGTCTTTCCATAGTGAATTAATTAACCGGTATATAGCTTGGCTGCTGTTACACCATTTGTTTGAAATTTCCTTCACGTTGTTGACTAGTATAGGTGTTGCAAGTTCGTTGTGAGCTTCCTTTAGACTAGACTTGACTTTGTGAAGTTCACAGATACTACTACACTCGAATCTCTCTGTTACAACTGCTGTATTGGCAAGAAAGAAGAAGTAGCCATGAATTGTTGCATCACAATTGTGTTACTTCTCCTCCTGCAATTTGCAACTTCTAGTAACAATATTCCAGACGATTTCACTTTCAATGGATATCTGAAGCTGGATGGAACCGCTCAACTCAGTTCCAATGGCCTCTTCACACTAAACAATTCTTCAGGAAAAGCGCACGCCGTCGGCCATGCTTTCTACAACTTTCCCATCCAATTCAAGAACTCCTCAAACTCTAGTGTCATTTCCTTTTCTACTACTTTCGTCTTTGCAATTGTACCGGCCGAGTACCTGACACTCAGCGGCCACGGACTAGCGTTCTTTATTTCACCAAACAAAGATATTCTCGGATACGTTGGCAGCCAATTTCTAGGGCTCTTCAATAGTTCAAACATGGGGAGTAGTTCAAATCAGATACTTGCAGTCGAGCTCGACACCATCCGTAACCCTGAGTTTAACGACATAAACGACAACCATGTTGGCATCGACATTAACAGCTTGCTTTCAATCGAATCGGCTCCTGGAGGCTACTTTGCAGATCAAAATGGTGCTTTCAGGAATCTGAGTCTCATAAGTGGCGACCCAATGCAGGTTTGGGTGGAATATGATGGCATCAACAGACAACTTAACGTTACCATGTCACCCATTAACATACCCAAGCCTGCACTCCCACTCTTATCCTTGACAAAGGACCTCTCACCATTCCTGCGAGAGTACATGTACGTGGGGTTTTCATCCTCCACGGGCTCATGTCTCACAAATCATTACATACTAGGTTGGAGTTTCAAGATGAATGGTCAAGCCCAACAAATCGACATATCTCGCCTTCCAAAGCTCCCCCGAAGTCAACAAGTGAGAGATGATAAACATATCAAGAGGATTTTGGCAATTGTATTGCCACCAATATCATTTCTTCTACTCGTAGTCTTGATCTTTGGTTTTCTTTTCATGAAAAGGATGAAGAAATTCATGGAAGTCCTCGAGGATTGGGAGGTCCAGTATGGCCCTCACAGATTTGGTTACAAGGACCTATTCATTGCTACAAAGGGTTTCAAAGACAGAGAACTCCTTGGGCGGGGAGGTTTTGGTAGAGTATACCGAGGTGTGCTTCCAATATCAAACATACAGGTTGCAGTTAAAAGGGTTGCTCATGATTCAAGGCAAGGATTGAGGGAATTTGTGGCAGAAATCGCTACCATAGGCCGCCTACGGCACCCGAACCTAGTACGCCTTCTTGGCTACTGCCGGCGTAAGCAAGAACTCCTTTTGGTTTATGATTACATGCCGAACGGAAGTCTTGACAGGTTTCTTTATGGCCAGCCCAAGGGGACCCTAAATTGGATGCAAAGGTTTAAGATCATCAAAGACGTAGCGTCAGGACTCCTCTATTTGCACCAACAATGGGTACAGGTTATCATTCACAGAGACATCAAAGCCAGCAATGTATTGATAGACGATGAATTCAATGGAAGATTGGGGGATTTTGGGCTTGCCAAGTTATGTGATCACGGAACTGATCCCCAAACCTCTCATGTAGCCGGAACCCTCGGTTATATCGCACCTGAGTTGGCACGTAACGGAAAAGCAAGTACGAGCACTGACTTGTTTGCATTTGGGGTATTTATGCTAGAGGTGGTTTGTGGTAGAAGGCCAGTCGACCCACGAGCCTCTCCAGAGGAAGTCATTTTGGTAGATTGGGTATTCGAGTGCTTGGAAAGGGGCAACATTCTTGAGGCAATTGATAGACAACTAGGTACTGAATACGCGGTTGAAAAAGCTGAGTTAGTGTTGAAGCTTGGGTTGCTCTGCTCACACGCCATCGCTGCAGCAAGGCCAAGCATGTCTAATGTCTTACAATATTTAGAAGGTAGAGCTCAACTACCTGATAACTTGAGCGATGTTATCAAGTCCCACGATTTCGGAGAAGCTTCAAATGAGAAGGATGTGCAACTACCAACTTCAGTTACTTCATTGACGATCTCAGAGCCATTCACCTCTACAGGCCGTTGAATTACTTGTTCATCTATCTATGACTGCTTTTTTCAACAAAAGATTTGTTTTAAGTTTCTATGTAAGTATCTTCGTAAGTAGTAGTAGTTATTTTGCCTTGTAAATAAGCCTCTCTTCAAATCCTCCATGTCTTTAAAACGTTGTATTGTCCTGGATAATGGATGCGAGGTCATCTGTTATGTGCAACAGATATCAAGTTTATTGAGTGATACGTTAGGGAATTGGGTGTCGTCGCGATCTTGAGTCTGTTTCAGATACTAGCAAATGTAATAAACTCTATTGCTAAGATGTTGTAACAACTCTGATATTTAGTAAATAAAAATTTTTCATTTAAATATTTGAAATTCCTTTATTAATTCTTGGATTTCTTTATAACTTTCTTATAAAATTCTAAGAATTTATTTCATTCACTACGAAAATAGACAAGTGTTCTTACAAGCATACTTGTCTTTAGAAAATGACTAGATCGTGCAAAGTAAATTTAATTTTATAAGTCTAAAATTTAATGATAACTTGTACCCATTGTTGGTGCAAATAGAAGACGCCTGACGCTATGTCTTTGATGATCTTAAACCTTTGCATCCAATTTAGGGTCCCCTTGAGCTGGCCATAAAGAAACCTGTCAAGACTTCCATTGGGCATGTAATCGTAAACCAGAAGGAGTTCTTGTTTACGCCGGCAGTAGCCAAGAAGGCGGACTAGGTTTGGGTGCTGTTGGCGGCCCATGGTAGCAATTTCTGCCACAAATTCCCTCAATCCTTGCCTTGAATCATGAGCAACCCGTTTAACTGCAACCTGTATGTTTGATGTTGGAAGCACACCTCGGTATACTCTACCAAAACCTCCCCGCCCAAGGAGTTCTCTGTCTTTGAAACCCTTTGTAGCAATGAATAGGTCCTTGTAACCAAATCTGTGAGGGCCATACTGGACCTCCCAATCCTCGAGGACTTCCATGAATTTCTTCGTCCTTGTCATGAAAAGAAAACCAAAGATCAGATCAGGATTAGGAGCAGAAGAAATGCTATTGGTGGCAATATAATTGCCAAAATCCTCTCGATTTTTTTATAAAAAATTGGTTTAGAGTCCATTATAGAGAACTTGTAACCCAGTTAGTCTACTTCTAATGTTTGTAACCCCTCTGATCCACTAATATAGAGTCTAGTAAGCTTTAAGTCCACTTTTTTTTTAAAAAAAATTAAACCATTACAAAAATGTCCTCCTATATGTAAAATGTCCTCCTATATAAGCTTGTCATATAGAGAGAAATCCTAAACCAGAAACAACTCTGGGGCACAACCTCTCTCTCTCTCTCTCTCTCTCTCTCTCTCTCTCTCTCTCTCTCTCTCTGAACCTGCTGAGCTTCGAGTGATGGGAGCAGCAACGGAATGGTCCACCAGGACTGTCGCCCACAACCTCACTGGCAACACTATTGATACTTCGAGAGCTCTTGTCAAGAAATCCCAGATCAACCTCTTCCGATGCTCGAGTGTTGGGGTTGGATTCTTCTCTCTTTGCCGCCAGAGAAAAGTCGTGGGCAGCGGCCGTAAGTTTTGACTATCTCGGCTGTGGGCTGTGGACTTGTGGGCTTGTCACCCAGATTTAGAAGGTTGATGGAATTCCTTATTTTCATTCCTTCCTTATACACTCTCCCTTTGTGGTTTCCAAACTAATTTAAACACATAAAGGTATTGTGGGTGGATTCTGAATATGAAAAAACAATTACTATATCACTCTTTCGTATCAATGGGATCCTCAAAGCGTAGAATTATTTAGTTATACAATCCTTAATTTTTTGATTGTGTTATTATGCATTTGAATCTTAGAATCTTTTTTTTTTTCTCTCCATGTTTTGTCTTCGAATTGAACAGAGGGCTTGAAGCAGAGTGATGGTTAACAAGAGATACAGGATACACCAATAAGTCCATGGTTTCCAACTACTTGGATCTAGTGGTGGTATGTTTATTTTTTTCAGCGGATCGAGTGTTTTCTACCCCGAAGGATTCCTTTTTGCTGATCTATTGTAAGATTGTTCTATAGTCCATGGTTATATGTCTCAGATTTATATATCTTCGTTTTTGATAGCGTACAGAGAACAGATTGAGACATATAAGATTATATGTGCACTTTTGTTAATGTATTACCAAACATAAGGCATGAATGCAGATTGTGACATTTAAGTTTATATGTGCACTTTTTCAATATGCAGAGAACATATTTGGCATGGTACAAAATGCAGATATACACATATAATATTATATGTGTTTGTGTTGGCAAAAAATACATTACAGATATCAATAGATAACCTTATATGTCTCAGATCTATCTTCATTTTTTATAAGATTATATGTGCACTTTTGTTGATGTAGTGCCAAACATAAGACAAGAACGCAGATTGAGACAAATAACGTTATATGTTAAAGTGTAGCGGGTTCAAGAAGGGAATGACTCAAAATAGGTAAAAAAAAAAAGAAATTTTTGTCACACATATAACGTTATATGTTAAGGAGTGGTGGGTTCAAGAAAGAAATGGCTCAAAACAAGAAAAAAAAAAATAGAAATTTTTGTCATAGATATAACGTTATATGTTGGTGTGGTGGTGGTGGTGATAGCGGAGGTTGTGTCAGCGGGTATGGTGGTGGTTACGTGATTGCAACAAGATCGAAAAAAATAAAAAATATATATTTTTATGTTAGCTAAACAAGGCCCTTGTTTCTTTTATATAGGATGATTTTGTCATTAGTAGACTAGAGGGGTTAAGAACTTTAAAAGTGGACTAGTGGGGTTAGAAACATGCTAAAGCGGACCTCTTTTTTATCATCTCTCACTTGCCGACTCTATGGTATTTTCATGCTTAATCCATCGACTAGTCTATAAATTCAACAAGTTAAGCACAAAACTCAACATCAAGACAAGTAAATTAAAAACTAAAAACATGTATACATGCTCATTACCTCTTTCAAATGAAATCAAAGTAACCATGTTACCAATCGAACTATTATTTCTTATATTTCAAAAATCCGTTCTTTCTTCATATTTGAGAAGTTCGAAACCACATATATTTTCCGGAATAAAAGTCGAGATATTATATGATCATATTTCATTTCGAAATTTTAGTAAAACAAGTTTGCTAACTATTTTTAGTACTTTAACTTGACATGCATTTTTAAACAAAAATATATATATAACTAAAATTTTTACTAGAAAAAGTGAGTGAAAATATTCTATCGTTCTTCTTGGCAGATGGTATGGTTACGGAAAAGAAAATATGTCAGCTTACGGAAGGTGAATGTGGCCGGGTTTCATTGTGGTTTCAAAAATATTTTCTTTTTAAACACGTATTTTCATGATCAACACCCTACGTGTCATGTTTCTAGACTTTCTCGATTTTCATGTCTCGTTTTTATGTAAAGACTCCGCAGTCGGACTTTTCACATAAGAACACTATATACGGTGTCTCGTAAACATACATCATTGATTGTAATCTTGAAACTAAACTAGAATAATTAAATAACATGATCATCCAACTCTATGGTATTTTTCATACTTAATCCATCGACTAGTCTATAAATTCAACAACCGGACATAGAAGTAATATATTACCTCATGTAAATTCAACGATTTCTAAATAACACATATATGTTCAACAACTTCCGGATAAACAGTTAACAATAACACATGCACGTTTACTATTCAACTGGCGTTAGTGTCCATGTAATCAAAGTTTCTCCTACGCAATATTTTCGTAGACCGTGTCATCATTTTCACTTTTCTTTTTCTTTTTTTTCCAAATTAACATTTTCAGAATCATTTACACACTCAATCTCGGTTCCGCCGTTCCGGGCTCCCTAATCAGAGTTTCTCCTACGCAACATATTCGTAGACCGTGTCATCATTTTCACTTTTCTTTTTCTTTTTTTTCAAATCAACATTTTCAAAATCATTTACACACCCAATCTCGGTTCCGCCGTTCGGGCTCCCGAGTATCCTCACAATAGTTCCGCCGTCCCGGTTTCCCATTGACACACAATTTGCATTGGCTCCTCTCCGCGGATAATCAAGCTACAATCAATGATAAAACGAAATCCAAGCATAACAAGCCTACAAGATGATTGATATGCACATTCTGCTTCTTAAGTCCCTCACATTCCCTTGTGAACATAAATAATTTTAGAAGCAGCATAGACATGATGACAACTTGTTCCAACAGAGAGAGAGAGAGAGAGAGAGAGAGAGAGAGAGAGAGAGAGAGAGAGAGAGAGTAAGTCGAGAGAGAGATTTTCCAAGTCTTTCCATAGTGAATTAATTAACCGGTATAGCTTTTTCCTTTTTCTATGGTGGCTGCCGTTCCACAATTTGGAATTTCCTTCCCATAGGTGTGCAAGTTGCAATTTGCAACTTCTAGCAACAATATTCCAGACGATTTCACTTTCAATGGATATCTGAAGATGGATGGAACAGCTGAACTCGGTTCCAATGGCCTCTTCACACTAACCAATTTTTCAAGACAAGCATACGGCCATGCTTTCTACAACATTCCCATCCAATTCAAGAACTCCTCAAACGCTAGTGTTATTTCCTTTTCTACTACTTTCATCTTTGCAATTGTACGGTACCTGAGTACGTGAAACTCGGCGGCCACGGAATAGCGTTTGTTATGTCACCAAACAAAGAGATTCCCGGAGCCCTTCCCAGCCAATATCTAGGGCTCTTCAACACCAAATACAACGGGAATAATTCAAATCATATAGTTGCAGTTGAGCTCGACACTGTCCAGGACTTTGAGTTTGATGACATAAACGACAACCATGTGGGCGTCGATATTTTGTCCATGGGAGCAGTCTTTCTCTACGCTTGTATTTTGTTCGTTGTTTCGATTACATCTGTTTTATTGTGTAATGGTTTACTGGGATTTCGTTTGAGATCTCTCTGCTTTGTCCCGGACAGGATTCTCATATCGGCACCTCGTGCTGATTGCGTTTGCAGGGTGTCCTAGGATCCCGGATTCGGTAGTTTGGTGCACTCCTGTATTGTGCGATGTAATCTTCGCCTTCGGGGTTGAATGAATTGACATTTTCAAAAAAAAAAAACAGCTTGCGTTCAATCAAATCTGCTCCTGCAGGCTACTTTGCAGATCAAAATGGTTCTTTCAAGAATCTTAGTCACAAAAGTGGTGACCCAATGCAGGTTTGGGTGGAATATGATGGCATAAACAAACAACTTAATGTTACCATGTCACCTATTCACATACCAAAACCTGAACTCCCACTCTTATCCTTGAAAAAGGATCTTTCACCATTCCTGCTAGAGTATATGTACGTGGGGTTTTCATCCTCCACAGGCTTACTTCAAGCGGATCATTACATACTAGGTTGGAGTTTCAAGATGAATGGTCAAGCCCAACAAATTGAGTTGTCTCGCCTTCCCAAGCTTCCCCAAAATCGACAAGTGAGAGATGATAAACAAATTAAGCAAGAGACAAGGATAAACAAGTAATCAAGATATACTCCTAGTTGTTTCAACTTCTACTTTTCCATCAACTCTTGCACATCCCCGTTTAAGAAACTAAAATCAGAACCAGCAAAAGACAACTGCAAAATGATTGTCTCAATTCCCTCTCCAACTTCGTCCTGCAGATATTGCGACCTTAAAAAAGTCATAACCTAGACCCAAAAAAGGGTAGACCAGATATACACACGGTAATTCTACTTCACAATCATTTGCGTTCACAAAATGGATCTTTGATACAAAATATTAAGCATCTAACACAACTTCAATTCCCCATATAACATTAACCAACCAAATTAGCATACAAAAAACACATAGCCCAAAAAACACACATAAACAGAACAAACACAAAAGCAACGTGCCTCTGCCTTTACTTCAAATCAGATGTTCCAAGGAAACCCCCAGTTTACAGTCGCCCATTGTCATCACTCTCATCACTAAAATACCCAGATCGCTTCTCTCTCTTCCCATGTCTTCCTCTTCCCACCCTCCTCCCTCTTTCTCATCAACAACCTCTCATTCGCATCCGTATCCACCACAGATGCCCAATTATCATTGTCGAACACCTCCCAACCCTCCTCCTCATCCTCCTCCACTTCCCATTCTAAATGCCGCATCGGGCACTTAACGGTCGTAGTCATGAGTAATAGATATCGAGAGTATTGATAGATATGTAAGGGATTTGGTCATGACCTTGAATCTGTTTCAAGTACCAGCAAATGGAAACCCAGTGCCAAGCAAGTTCGGACCTTATTTAATGCAATTTAAAGGTCTGTACTGGTTTTCAATGTACATTTTAACACCTACATGTTTCATGCATAATATTGAACTTTTCAGTTGGTCTTTTAGCCAAAAAAAGAAATTCGCAAACTAGCTTATAGGAATCGAGATTCACTATCTACGATGTTGGAAAGTTACTGCAATACATAATTAGAAGCAAACAAAGTCAAATACTTTATGGTTGTGGTACAATAACCCAAACCTATTACCCACTCCCCATTTCCATTTCCTAACTCAAAACCCCAGGTCAAATCAATACCCGAAATGGAAGCCAAATTGGAGAATTTGAATCTGAGTCAATCATTTTTTTTTGTGGGCAAAGCTGGACCAAAATCTCTTAGACTCAACTTTTTCCTGCCAAATCAGAGCAAAATTTCCAGTTTCACACTTTCCAAACAAATAATTGATAAAGGATAACTTTGAATTTCAAGAAATTCCCAAAAGCCATGGAACACCATCTAGGCCTTTAGTACATACACACTGCAAATGCATGTTCTAAGTATTCTCAAGCCACCCTTCTTCAATCAGAATGAAGCTGCTGTTATAATGGATTACCACTTGAACATGATTTTCTCTCTGTTCTTGGTTTCTTTATATTGTTTTCCTCTTTCAAATGGACAACTGTTTTTGGGCATTATGGACTTAAAGACCTCTCTTTCATCCCTAAGTGAGTATCTTACACTATCTACTGTAAGTTTAGAAATACCAATTACTACGCCCCCTCCTCGCTCATCTGTAGTTCGTCAAAAAACTAGGAGAGGTTGCGATCCTGGTCCCACCTTAAATGGGTATAAGCTCAAGCTTTCTCTCAATGGTGCACAGACCGCAAAAATTACAGAGAACTTTCAATGGTACATAGACCACTGAAGATGAATGAAATGGAGTTATATTCTTTCTTGTTATGAGCATATCCATTGTTACGTGTATAAAATGTGAAGGCTATTTCGCTTAACGTGCCCCCTCTCGGCCAAATTTTTAGCAAATACTAGATCCAAACATAATCCCGCATTATGTGATGGTTGGTGATCCTTCCTGCTCAGAGATTAGTTTTTCCCTGGCCTTTCTCTCTCTCGGGAGCTTTATTCTGCATTGATGTACTTCATTGGTCGAGTTTTTGTCTCTGATAAAAAGAAATCCAAGCATAACCAGCCTACGAGATGATTGATATGCACATTCTGCTTAGTCCCTCACATTCCCTTGTGAAGTAGTGATAAAAACAATGCAGGGTGAACATAAATAATTTTAGAAGCAACATAGACGCGATGACAACTTGTTCCAACAGGGGAGAGAGAGAGAGAGAGAGAAAGAGAGAGAGAGAGAGAGAGAGAGAGAGAGAGAGAGAGAGAGAGAGAGAGAGTTCAAAGTCTTGAGAGAGATTTTCCAAGTCTTTCCATAGTGAATTAACCGGTATAGATTTTCCCCTTTTGGCCATGGTGGCTGCTGTTCCACAATTTGGAATTTCCTTCCCATAGTTGACTAGTACAGTATAGGTGTGCAAGTTCGTTGTGAGCTTGCTTTAGACTAGACTTTGTGAAGCTCACAGATACTCCTCTTGAATATCTCTGTTACAACTGCTGTATGTATTGGTAAGAAGAAGTAGCCATGAATTATTGCGTCACAATTGTGTTACTTCTCCTTCTGCAATTTGCAACTTCTAGCAACAATATTCCAGACGATTTCACTTTCAATGGAAATCTGACACTGGATGGATATGCCGAACATACGGGTATGGCCAGACAAACATACGGGTACGGCCATGCTTTCTACACTTTTCCCATCCAATTCAAGAACTCAAACGCTAGTGTCATTTCCTTTTCAACTACTTTCGTCAATTGTTCCCGAGTCCCTGATACGCAGAGGCCACGGACTAGCGTTCGTTATTTCACCAAACAAAGAGATTCCCCGAGCCCGTCCTGGCCAATATCTAGGGCTCTTCAATGATACAAACAACTTCAAACCATATACTTGCAGTCGAGCTCGACACCTCTGTGTTTGACGACATAAACGACAACCATGTTGGCATTGACATTGACGGCCTGAACTCAATCAAATCTGATCATGCAGGCTATTTCGCAGATCAAAATGGTGCTTTCAGGAATGATGCTTTCAGAAAAAATGGTGCTTTCAGGAATTTAAGTCTCATAAGCAGTGACCCAATGCAGGTTTGTATGGAATATGAGGGCATCAACAGACAACTTAACGTTACCATGTCACCCATTAACATATCCAAGCCTGCACTCCCACTCTTATCCTTGACAAAGGACCTTTCACCATTCCTGCTAGAGTATATGTACGTGGAGTTTTCATCCTCCGCCGGCTATTTTCGAGCGGATCATTACTTACTAGGTTGGAGTTTCAAGATGAATGGTCAAGCCCAACAAATCGATACATCTCGCCTTCCGAAACTCCCCCAAAGTCGGCAAGTGAGAGATGATAAAAAAAATCAAGAGGATTTTGGCAATTGTACTGCCAACAATAGCATTTCTTCTACTCCTAGTGTTGATCTTTGGTTTTCTTTTCATGACAAGGACGAAGAAATTCATGGAAGTCCTCGAGGATTGGGAGGTCCAGTATGGCCCTCACAGATTTGGCTACAAGGACCTATTCGTCGCTACAAAGGGTTTCAAATACAGAGAACTCCTTGGGCGGGGAGGTTTTGGTAGAGTATACCGAGGTGTGCTCCCAACATCAAACATACAGGTTGCAGTTAAAAGGGTTGCTCATGATTCAAGGCAAGCATTGAGGGAATTTGTGGCAGAAATCGCTACCATAGGCCGCCTATGGCACCCGAACCTAGTCCGCCTTCTTGGCTACTGCTGGCGTAAGCAAGAACTCCTTTTGGTTTATGATTTCATTCCTAACGGAAGTCTTGACAGGTTTCTTTATGGCCAGCCCAAGGGGACCCTAAATTGGATGCAAAGGTTTAAGATCATCAAAGACGTAGCGGCAAGAGTCCTCTATTTGCACCAACAATGGGTACAGGTTGTCATTCACAGAGACATCAAAGCAAGCAACATGTTGATAGACAACGAGTTCAATGGAAGATTAGGGGATTTTGGGCTTGCCAAGTTATGCGATCATGGAACTGATCCCCAAACCTCTCATGTAGCCGGAACCCTCGGTTATATTGCACCTGAGTTGGCACGTAACGGAAAAGCAAGTACGAGCACTGACTTGTTTGGGTTTGGGGCATTTATGCTAGAGGTGGTTTGTGGTAGAAGGCCAGTCGACCGACGAGCCTCTCCAGAGGAAGCCATTTTGGTAGATTGGGTATTCGAGTGCTTAGAAAGGGGCAACATTCTTGAAGCAATTGATAGACAACTAGGTACTGAATACGCAGTTGAAGAAGCTGAGTTAGTGTTGAAGCTTGGGTTGCTCTGCTCGCACGCCATCGCCGCAGCAAGGCCGAGCACGTCTAATGTCGTGCAATATTTAGAAGGTAGAGCTCAACTACCTGATAACTTGGGCGATATTATCAAGTCCCGCGATTTCGGAGACGCTTCAAATGAGCAGGATGTGAAACTACCATCTTCAGTTACTTCATTGACGATCTCAGAGCCGTTTACCTCTACAGGCCGTTGAATGACTTGTTCATCAATGACTGCTTTTTTCAACAAAAGCTTTCTTATAAGTTTCTATATAAAGTATCTTCTAGTTATTTTGTTCGAATCGTATAAGTCTGTAACGGTGTTCTAAATTGCAGTATCAGGTCAAAGGGACGTGGTCGTGGGTAATGGTTATCGTGTGTATCGAGGGATACACAAGGAATTGGGTGTCAGTGACCTTGAATCTGTTTCAAGCACTAGCAGATGTAATAAAACCCATTGCAAGGTCTGTGCTGGTTTCCAATCTTTCATTTCCCCATCGGCATGTTTCACGCATGACATTGAACTTTCCTGTTGGTCATTTAGCCAAAAAAAAAAAAAAAGAAAAGAAATTAGGCTAATGGCTTGTGGGAGTCGAGATTCACTATCTAGGGCATTGAAAAAGTTACTGAAATAATAATTGAAAAAATGACGGTCCATGACGTGTTTTGATATTTGTTGGTTGTGGTACAACCATACAGTAACCCAATCCCCTTATCCACTCCCCATTTGCATTTCCTAATCCAAACCAATAAGCTAAAACTCCCTCCACACCCAAAATCACCAAATCATTACCCAAAATAGAAGCCAAATCGAAGAATTTAAAACATAATCGATCATTTTTTTTGTGCGGCAAAGTTTAACCCACATCTCTTTTAATCAACACTTTCCAGCCAAATCAAAGAAAAATTTACACAGTTCCACGCTTTTTTGACAAATAGTATGTACAGTATATAAATATATAGATGAACACTTTCTGATGAGTTTTGAAATTTCACATAATTTGAAAACCCATGAAACAGAATTCAGCACTAAAGTCAATCTCTACGCACTACAAATGCATGTGCTCAATATTCTCAATCCACCCTTCTTCGATCAGAACATCGTCTCCTAAAGAGCTTAAGGTTGGACATGATGACCACGTCTCAAAATCACCATGCTTCTCACAGCTCACAGGGACAAACATTAACCAAACCCCAGTATTCTAAGAAGCTATTCATACTTCACTACTCAACTGCAGGATTAAAAGAAAGCAAGAGACAAGGATAAACAAGATATACTGCTAGTTGTTTCAACTTCTGCTTTTCCATCAACTCTCGCACATCCCCGTTTAAGAAACTAAAATCAGAACCATCAAAGACAAAACTGCAAAATGATTGTCTCAATTCCCTCTCCAACTTTGTCCTGCAGACATTGCGACCTTAAAAAAGTCATAACCTAGACCCTGAAAAAGGTAGACCAGACATACACCGGGTAATTCTACTTCACAATATCATTTGCATTCACAAAATGGATCTTTGATAAAAAATATTAAGCATCTAACACAACTTCAATTCCCCTTAACATTAACCAACCAAATTAGCATACAAAAAACACAGCCCAAAAATCACACATAAACAGAACAAACATAAAAACACCGTTCCTCTGCCTATACTTCAAATCAGATGTTCCAAGGAAACCCCCAGTTTACAGTCGCCCATCATCACTCTCATCACTAAAATACCCAGATCTCTTCTCTCTCTTCCCATGTCTTCCTCTTCCCACCCTCCTCCCTCTTTCTCATCAACAACCTCTCATCTGCACCCGTATCCACCACAGATGCCCAATTATCATTGTCGAACACCTCCCAACCCTCCTCCTCATCCTCCTCCACTTCCCATTCTAAATGCCGCATCGGGCACTTAACGGTCGTAGTCATGAGTAATAGATATCGAGAGTATTGATAAATATGTAAGGGATTTGGTCATGACCTTGAATCTGTTTCAAGTACCAGCAAATGGAAACCCAGTGCTAAGCAAGTTCGGACCTTATTTAATGCAATTTAAAGGTCTGTACTGGTTTTCAATGTACATTTTAACACCTACATGTTTCATGCATAATATTGAACTTTTCAGTTGGTCTTTTAGCCAAAAAAAGAAATTCGCAAACTAGCTTATAGGAATCGAGATTCACTATCTACGATGTTGGAAAGTTACTGCAATACATAATTAGAAGCAAACAAAGTCAAATACTTTATGGTTGTGGTACAATAACCCAAACCTATTACCCACTCCCCATTTCCATTTCCTAACTCAAAACCCCAGGTCAAATCAATACCCGAAATGGAAGCCAAATTGGAGAATTTGAATCTGAATCAATCATTTTTTTTGTGGGCAAATCCGGACCAAAATCTCTTAGACTCAACTTTTTCCTGCCAAATCAGAGCAAAATTTCCAGTTTCACACTTTCCAAACAAATAATTGATAAAGGATAACTTTGAATTTCAAGAAATTCCCAAAAGCCATGGAACACCATCTAGGCCTCTAGTACGTACACACTGGAAATGCATGTTCTAAGTATTCTCAAGCCACCTGTCTTCACTCTGACATTCAGAATGTTGTCCACCCACCCTTCTTCAATCAGAATGATTTTCTTGGTAACTGAGAACTTTATTAGAAAACACTGTCAAGAGGAAAAACCTTATATACAACAGAGCAAAAAACCTATGCATGGCTAAAAACCAATCGCTAGAACCATCGACACGACAAGAAAAACAACCTATGGAATAAAAATACAACTTGAGATATGCCAGTTTGTACGAAGTAAGAAAGACTGATCAGTTAACTTGCCATCCCTACTTTGGGTTGCTTTAATTCTCACTTCAGATTTGATCTGGCCATTGGCCAATGACAATTAGGGGAACTCCAATCGGAATGTTGTCTCTTGAAGAGTTCAAGGTTGGATTTGATGATCATGTCTCTGACTCACCATGCTTCTCAGTTCTCACAAATCAAACATAACCAAACGCCCCTGTGATAGTAGTCCCAAGAAGTTTGCTTATACTTCACTACTCAACTGCAGGATTTAAAGATAGCAAGAGGAACTGCTCAAAAAGTGCTCAAGAGTCAAGATACCATAGCAATCCTACAATTGTTTCAACTTCTAATTTTCCATCAACTCTCGTTGATCTTGTATATGTTACTAAATTACTAATGGAACAACAAACCAAATGCCCCGACTCCAAATCTATCCTTGTAATTCTACTTCACAATCATTGGCATACACGAAGTGAATCTTTGATGACAAAATATTAAGAATCCAACACTACTCTAATTCCTCATAAATCCCATTTGCACTACTAACCAAATCAGCATTAGAAGAAACACATAACAGAAAAAGTCTTCCTAATATACGATCCCCTTTACACATTATTCACCCCATAATGGGTTGTGTTTAGCATTTTCCTAACGAGGAAGGACGTACCTTTAGCCCATCAAAAGCAGACGTTCCAACCAAACCCTAGTGATGAGAGTGATGATGATGAGCGAATGTAAACAAACCCTAGTTTACTCATCATCATCACTCTCATCACTAAAGTACCCGCCTTTCTTCTCTCTCTTCCCCTCCCTCTTCCTCTTCCTACCCTCCTCTTTCTCCCTCATCAACAACCTCTTGTCCGCCCCCGTATCCACCGCGGACGCCCAGTTCTCATCCTCGAAAACTACCTCCCCACCCTCCTCCTCCTCCTCCTCTTCCAACTCCTCTCCCCTCCCGCCGCCTCTCCTGCGGCCCCTCCCCCCTACTTCCCCGTCCCTCCGCGGCTGTTTCGGTTGCGGCCGCTCCCTCGCCCCCAACTGATTCCTCGGACACTCGTACGACAAATGCCCTTCCTCTCCACACTCATAACACCTGCTCTTATCCTTATACACCTTCCGCCGGATAAACTCCGTCGTGCGGCCGTTGTCCGCGGCGATGGAGGCCTTCAGGGTTCGGGAATTGAGGATCTTGCCGTCAACCCCGCGGACGGCGGCGAGGGCCTCGTCGCGGGAGACGAAGAGGACGAAGGCCACGCCGCGGCTGAGGCGGGTGCGGCGGTCCTTGACGACGGTGACCTTGGCGACCTTGCCGAAGGCGGAGAAGATGGTGTGGAGGTCGGAGTTGGTGAGGGTGTAGTCGAGGTTGCTGACGTAGACGGTGGACTTGGACGGGGCGAGGCCTCCGCTCCTCCCGCTTCCGCCGCCGGAGGATTTTTCTAGGGTCTTGGCAGTGGAGGCGGAGGAGGGTTGGGGTGGGGCGGAGGAGTAGCGGTAGTAGAAGGTGTCGTCTTCGTCTTCGTCGCTGTGGTTCTTCCCCACCATTTCTCTCTCTCTTTCTCTCTCTCTCTACAACTCGACTAGAATTGCCCTCTGTTTTCTCTCTCTAGATCGAACAAGAATCCCTCACCGTAGCAATATTGGGTTTCATCCTGTGGGACCAAGTCCATCTTCATAAAAATAATTTCACACGAATCATCTCCGATTATGAACTAATCAGCATTGGATTAATACAATATTTAACATGGTTTAGCTTCGTGACACGATCTATAACTTGAACAGTTTAGATCATAGAAATGAACCGAAATGAGTTCACAATTTACGAATTACACGATGCACTCAGGAGATTCATGAAATTGGGTTTGATCCAGTGAATTCGAACGTATTTTATCATGATAAAATTCATATAAATCATCTCCGATTATAGGCTAATCAATATTGGATTAATATAATCTTGAATATATTTTATCTGATTAACAAAATCTACAACTTGAACAATTTCGATTGTGAAAATAAACCAGATTG
This sequence comes from Rhododendron vialii, assembly GCF_030253575.1. NCBI lineage: Eukaryota > Viridiplantae > Streptophyta > Magnoliopsida > Ericales > Ericaceae > Rhododendron > Rhododendron vialii. The sequence continues at coordinate 34,140,103 of NC_080565.1, read as the reverse complement.
AGTTCACAATTTACGAATTACGAAGTTCCAACATACTTCGCATGTTCAAACTGAGAAATGTGTATGAATCCAAGCGACGTCGTTTTATGTAACCTCGCGTTCCTTAAACGCGAGTTCGTGTTGAATTCCTTGTCCTCCGTTGATAGACAAGCAAGCCTGTGGGCCCGAGCCCACTCCACTCCCCTAAACAGTCTCTCTCTCTCTCCAAAAACTTAACCCACTTGTTTTTTTTTTTCGTTCATTCAAAAAAAATCGTACTCCGTATTTGTTAATTTTGCATTAAATTTTTTTGGATTATTGGTTCGTCTCGATGGGAGAAATTTGAAAAATAAAAAATTGTGATCCAGACTCAATTTTTTTTAAAAAAATCCAAAAATTTCTGTCCAAAAAAAATTAAGTTTGAACGATATTCTTACTTTCTCAATTCCTCTTCCTCTCGTTGAGATGAATCAATACTCTAAAAAAAATGCAAATTTTTTTGAATAAAAATAAAAAAATAACTTGAGTGACTTTATTTAGCCAAAACACCCTTAAATGAAATGTTTTCCTTAGTCCAAAGCATCAGTGTTGTAACCCCCAATCATCAGTGTTCAAATAGAAAAAAATCCGTTTTACATTTTCTATTTGAATCTCTTTGTATTTTAGTCCAATGCATCAGTGCTGTGTGAAGAAAACAACTAAAGTTAAATTTTAGTACATTTGTGGGAAGAAAACCATTTCCATTTTTTGATAAACTCTGAACACAAAGGGATGACGAAATCCTCATTATCCAACACATCAGTGCTGTTATCCCAATCAAGATTAGATGCATTTCATTTCAAAAATACGAACAGTACGATCTTGAATCACTTTTTGTTTTCAAAAATTAAGCCAAATTAGAATCGAGACATTAAAATTAAGCCAAATTAAGAGAACAAAACAGTACGGATAGACAAACCAGGGGGGCTGTTCTTTTTAGGTTCACAAAGTTTTTTTCAACGGCACCAAGTGCAGGAAGCGTTCAATACTACAGAAAGCTAAGTTCTTGTTGATATCTATTTACAAACTTATTCAGAAGCCGAGGAAAACCCCATTCAGAATATCACATCGAGGACACCAAGCCTTCTGGTTCCGTGGTGGATCCTGACAGGGAGCCCTGAGTCCACCTCTTCAGCATCTCTAGTGCTGCTTTGGGTTGATCCATTGGAACCATGTGACCGGCATCATGGACCTGATTGTCATCACACATGACCACGCAAAACTGTTAATATGAGCAATCACCAGATATATAGCCATATGGCATGCAATATATCAAGGAGAGCAGCAGTTTAGTGTTCCTTTCTTTCCGAAGCTATGTAAAATCCTTTCGAAAATGTAAAAAATGTCACGCTTATAGATTGTTCAAGCTATCCCGACAAACTGCTTCAATTTTGGATCTCTCAACTTCTACCAACTACAACTTTCAATAATGGCCCACTCGGCAGTAGCTAAGGTTCAAAGAATGCCAAAAAACTAAGTTAGATGCAGTTCAATGATCTTTCACATGCGTCTACTCATTTGCCACATTTTTTTGATCCTTAACCACCGCCCACCGAACAATAGTTAGCATCTTCTATTCTACAGTTTTCAGTGTCAACTTCTTCATCCCTTGAAACTGCTGCTATTTTGATTGTGAACAATCAGGGCTTTTGTTTATGAGATTTTAATAGAACACCTTCAACATAAAGAACCTCTAAAACTTAACGTGTTTGAGTGAGTGAGTGTGTGTGTGTGTGTGTGTGAGAGAGAGAGAGAGAGAGAGAGACCTTGAGGAAACTAAGAGGCCCCTGGCTCTTCAATATTCCTGCTTCAGAACCATCAACTTCGAAGGAAACGTCAGGAGATGCTACAAACTCTTTCTGACCAGTCCATTCCATGGCATGCACCCATCTTGAATTACCTGCTCAGAAAGAAATTTAATACCACATAAGTAATGACACTTTCCAATGATATGACAACCTAAACAATAGTTATCTAGCTTAATAAGACTTACCAAGCCAGTTGCAGATGAGATCATATTCTCCAGCATACACAAGTAACTTGATTCCATCCTCGAGAAGAGCAGGAATGCCAACCTCAAGGTTCCTCATCCAGTCCACCAGCATAGCCTGATACACAGTGGGGCTGCAGGAAACAAAGTCTATTTCCCCAACACCAAGAGCTTCCCTAACTGTTTTCTGGTTCAGAAATTGCTCCATATTCGAGAAGTCATAGCAAAGGCTGCCCTCACACTTCTTTCTGAGGTCATAGTACTGCAGACAAAGACATTAAAGCTATCCGATACTCAATTCTCTCTTTTCAACAATTCATAAGCCATTTTGTCTTATCAAACAAGTATTTGGAACCAAAATAAAGGTCGTTATCGCAAGAAACTGTGTTTTTTCAAGGAATTTTTCTCTATAACATCATGAATGCCACACGATTTGGAAATATGTGGAAAATGGTTTACAAAGCAGTCCAACATGCTAATAGTAACTAACGAAGGGAGAGTTTGTGGGGTTTCTTACGTTGACATCTCCAGCAATTGCCATGATGCTACTGAATATGCTATTACAAACAAAGAATGAGGCCACACAAGAGATAGTACCATCAGTGCCTGAAAAAGAAAAAAACAGAACAGATGTTCAACTTCAGTCTAACAACAGAAATAAACACTTTATTCACTTACAAGTTTTGAATTTTTTTTTACTCTCTTCACGATTCTCAATAAATTTCTCTATCTCTCTCTCTATACTCATTACCACTCATTACATCAAAAAAAAAATCTCAAAACCAAACAAAGTGAAAACCACTCATGAATCCTGATACTCAATAACCGACATGTTCTGGAATACAAAACCCATGTAGGAACCGACTTAAGAAAGAAAAAGAAGGAAAGGAAAGACTCTCCTTCAACAGAACAAAAATAGGTGCAAATAAGAAATGGTAAATTACCACAGAGCTTTATTGCTGTTTCACACACGGGAAGCACCTTGTTGATACGATTATACTCAGATTTCTTAATAATCCCCATGTCCAAAGCATAATCTGTGTATGCTCTGTACTGAATCAGAGGATCAGTAAGGCCATTACCAATGGCAAAACCCTGTACAAGCAATGTAAGTCGAGTTCAGTAGTAATTCAAATGACGCATTACAATACTGAAATCTATATAACTACGGGCATACCTTCAGGTTTATGTGAATTCCCTGTTTGGCTTTGTTTCCTCGGTGGACTCGAGCAGCAAAAGCAGGTATGTAGTGCCCGGCATATGATTCTCCAGTTATATAAAAGTCATTTTCCACATACTCAGGATGCTCCTTAAAGAAGGCCTAGTATTATGCAAATGAACCAGCTTCAGTCATGGCTGTCCTACTGATAACTCTAATTTATCCTATGCATTCAATTTTTGCTTTAATAGTCTCTATCTTCAGGTCAAACGAAACTATAAAGCCTTGAAATAATGCCATAAAGAACGGAATCCAGTTACTTAAGACAAACTAATCAGAAAACTACCCAGAGTTAGATTGTGAAGCTGTACATGGAATGTAAGACGCCTCTAACTATTTTTATAAATCAAGTGTGGAATCTATTCAGAAAAGCCAAACAAACTATATAAAAACAAGAACAAAATTAGTACCAAAAGATTGCCAACATAAACATTTGGACTGACATGTGATTATTAACACAAGCAAAATTTGAACGGTAACTGCTGATTTCACATAGTTAATGAAGCAATAATAAGTGGTTTGACAAGATGACTGAAATTTATTTCTCAGAAACAGCTTTTGAAGGTTGAATAAACACACCTGTAAGAAATCATACAAGTCATTACTAACACCGTCTTCATTGTGTCGTATATCACGTTTGTCAGAGCTATAACTAAATCCAGTCCCAATAGGCTGATCCACATAAAGAAGGTTTGATGCCTGCAGAAACATCGTAGCAGTTGGGTTAACTTTTTCCACAGAAGTCAGTCACAGCTAGTTAGCCATCCAACACCAAGAACAACAAAAGAAAGAATATATCAGTGTGAAACAACCAGACAAGAAGTCCCATCAGTATCAAATCCTCATGTTAAAAAGTAAGATAGATAAAGTACCGGTCTTATTAGACAATAGTGAAGGACAAATGGACACATTCATGATGTAAATCATAATGCGCAGAGACTACAGCCAAATGGCTCAACTTTACCTTACCTTTTCTTGCCCTGTACTTCTCACCTTTACGGTTTTACCTTACATTTGCATATATGGTGGAATGGGTCCTTTTGACTTTTGGGATTTGGTTTGGAGGATTTAACTGTGAATGGATAGTACATTTGTACTTGATTTCAGGCCTGAGGGAAGTGGTTTTTCTATAAGTTCATGAGACCAGTGTTCAAAAGCATTCGCCACACTTCTAGTTGATTTGACTGAAGAAACTTGAAATGAATCCCATTTCCCACTCTCTTTTGATGTGTTTGAAAAAAAAAATACCCATTATCTCATAACAAGGATTCATGACTTTTCGTTGAAGATCCTCACTGATGTCAAGAGAGGTCTCTTTTTTGAACTAACTGCCATCATTTTCATTTGCTAAATACAAAAGAAATACAGAATAACTTTCTCATCTTGACAGCATATATTCCAACTGCAACCAAGACAAATATGATAGCTGCAATGATCTGCCGTGGACTGAAAGTTAACAATCATCACCACAAACCACATAATGAGACTTGGAAAGCGAGATAGGGCCTCTAACTGGGAGGCAGGAAGAAGACTACACGAGTGGTTATGGAAGGAATCTCTTTGACTTTCTGGTGCCATAGCTTAGACTCCACCCCTGTAATAGTAATAGGAGGGAGCCGCTGCTTCACCCTCTTTTCAGGGAGATCGGGGTGAGGCAAAAGGGGGCTTTATTAAAGTCCTCTGGGTCGTCCACTATGTTTTTTGTGTAAAACAAATCTAATGAACAAAGCCAAATCAAGCCTTGATCATCTCACACAAAGCCTCCAGTGTCGTTAACATGTCAATAAATAGTTGGATGATGGGAGTTATATATTTTTTAAAGAAGACGAACTCGAATAAAAAGAGTCTAACCCACAAGCTTCACAATAAACAATAAACTCCTAAATGCCACTCTCTTAGTATTGCAGCGTATTTGCTAAGCAACAAAGCCACATGCCCCCTCTTTCATATGTAAGAGTCAATATTCCATATCATCACACTTCCTCAAAAACAATAATAGACTTCAGAATGGCAACAAATAATGCGATCTAACTTCTTAAGGACTAGTCCCTAGCGTGTAATTCAGTGCAAAGCAAGGCACATTGAGCTTTTCAAACTTAATTCTTGGCAAATGTACTTAAACTACATTTATGCAGATAAGAAAAAATACATGATATTAGACAAACGTAAGCTTTCAATTACTAAGAATTTCTGGAACCAGTACCTTGTCCCACCCGTACTCATTCCATCCGAGAGACATGTTTTTTGCAATGTTGAAGGGCCCATTTTCATAGAACATAGCCAACTCGCTGCTACAACCTGGTCCTCCAGTCAACCAAATAACAACAGGGTCCTTCTTGCTGTTCCGTGATTCAAAGAAAAAGTAGAACATCCTACAAGAAAAAACAAAATATATAAATTAAAATACCAAAAGCAACCCAAAAACAATCGTCTCGTTTTTTAGCATGTAAAATGTAAACCAAGAAACACTCAAAATGAAACGCAAGGAATATAGCAATTGCCACAACGTGCAAGTAGATATTCTCTTTTGGTCTCCATGCCCTTCATTTAAAAAAATGTCATAAGCTTATGAGCCCAAATGCCCAATGCTATTATAGCAGTAATATTCCATACACCTATGCACACATCCATCTATAAAATTCAACTATATTCGTCTACATTATATAAGTCAACACCTAACAAAACAGATAAATAAATCTCAATATCCCTGCACGGATTGAAAAAATATATATGGAAAAACTCCATAAAAAACCCTATCAATCCACATTCATTTTTTAACTCAGCTGTTCTAGCTCACTTAAGCGCATCTCGATTAATCCTGAGACCAATCCTACCTTCCACCAGCGGCTGCCCAATTAAAGTTAAGGCAAAGCCCGTATGAATTGGCCCCACCGGAGTTGATAGCACTCTCGAATATGAGCCCTAAGGGGGAGCAAACCCTAACTCCAGGCCTTCACCACCAGCCACCAGGCCAAACCCTTGCCCTTGGGTTCCAATCAATCCACGTTGAGCCCCCGTTCCTCCCGGTTTTTTGGGCTTTTTTTTTTCTTGTTTTGTCCTTATTCAAATTTGTTTATGTGACCATTTAATGGATTATTGATTCGTATTGTCGAGAGAAATCGGAAAAATAAATTTTTTTTACTTCTATCCAAGATAAAGCCCAAAAATATGTGGGTAAAGTAAATTTTTTTTATTTTTCTGAATTTTTGATTAGGACAAACCAATAATCCACAAAAGTTTGACAAGACTAACAACCGCGAAGAACATTTGCATAAAGACAAAACTCACAAATCTTGAAGAGCTCCCAAAAAAGCTGAGGAGAACCACACTGATTCTACCCACAAAGCCCCCATCGAAATTCCCAATTGCAAAAACAACAACAAAACAAACCTAGACAAAACCAAAAAAAATCATCGAAATTTCACAAAATGAAAACTCTTGGGTTTTGGAATTACCTAGCGGCGTGAGAATTCTCGATCTTGTAGTACCCCGCATGGTGCCCTAGGTCTTCCTCGGTGACGCTAGGCTCAGCCAGATTGGGAAACCTGAACCGCCTCTCGACGATCCTCGATCCCGTCGACCGCAGAGAGTCGTCGCCGCGATCGACGACGTTGACGGACTCCTTGGGGAACAGGTTGAGCTCTCTGATCAACTTCTCGCCCTGCAGCGACGGGAACATGGCGTCCGAGGGCATGCGGAGGAACGCGGAGGAGAGAGGAGAGAGGAGGATGAGAAGGAAGCATAGCAAAATCACACCCTTCATTTCTCTCACCCTCATCATGGATATGGATAATAATCTTGATTCCAGATGCAGTAATGGATATGGAGAGAGAGATATAGATATATAGATATAGAGAGAGAGGCGTTTGAGAGAGAGAGAGGGGTGTTTTAGAGAGAGAAGGGGTCAGAACTAACTTTCGCTGAGGATGCGGGGTGTGGTCTGGGGTGGTGTAGGTGTCGTCAGGAGAGAGAGAGAGAGAGAGAGAGAGAGAGAGACTGGTGGTTGGTTGCGGTGTTTATTCAATAAAGCTACGGGCACACCATTTGGTGCACGCCAAATGTACAGCTCATTACATGAGAGCCACTTAGGGAACTTATACAAATAATCGAAATCGCTCTATTTGTTTATAACATATTTTGAATAATAATACATTTAAAAAATCAGCTGATTCGTATATCAATAAAAATTTGATCGATTCTACGCCTAATTTACTATTAGAAAATTGAGCAATGAATTAATGAAACTCTTACCAATACCTTAACAAGCTCATTATTTACAGGAATCGTTGAAAAATATTTTTAAAAAATTTATCAGCTTCGATCATTTATACGAAACTCCTGAATATAAATCCCACGAAACCGGTGCACACAAGAGGGTGCGCTCATAGCAGGGTTTCGTGGGTTAATTGTTGCTTTGAAGATTCGGAGGCGGGAAAGAGAAACGGAAAAAGCTTTAAAAAGGCTTTAGGGGTTGAGAGTATTACGTGGGATGTTGCTTTCGAAGGGGGAAACGTACAAGGAAACTGACGAGTGATGATTCGTGATGCTAACGGTGTGCGTGGATAGAAAAGTTTTGGGCTTTAATTTTATTTTAATGAGGACATCCCCTCAACTATGTGCTTGTATCACTTAACCGCCCTCAACTAGTAAAAAATAAACAATCCAACACGTTAAGGGCGTGTTTGATTGCAGATTTCGTTTTGAGGGGATTCGTAATAACGTGGGATTAGGATTGGGATTGAGAATGAGGTAGAATTATTAATGAGAAGATGAATTATTTATTCATGTTTGTTTTGCACGGGATTAGGATTGGGATTCGGATTGAGAATGGGAAGGGATTGTAAATAACATGTTTGTTTTGATTAGGATTAGGATTGGGATTGGGATTGAAGTGTGTTTTTAAACATGTATTGCTCAATCCCATGGGGATGGGATTACTAGTAACACCTCCCCCATGGTATTGCTAATACCCCCATTTTAGGGGATTAACAATCCCATGGGACAACTAGTCCCCCCTCCAAAAACCTAACCAAACAAGGAATTAATAGCCCCATGGGATTATTAATCCAATCCTCCCCTCCCAAACCTCCTATCAAACACGCCCTAAAGAGCTGAGGTTACCTAAATACCCTCAAAATATCTTCCCCAACCCATCTTTTTTCAAGTTCTACAAAACACACTCACAAAGTGTGCGTGAGATCCACACACACTTAGATGTGCAGTGTGTGGCTCCCCACACACAACTTGTGAGCCTGTTGGTGCATTTGTGTTGTGCAAATATTTGTGGATCTAGCATTTTTGTTTCGTACGTACTCTCTTCAAACCCATCACCTAAATATGAAATTACTTATGGAACGTATTTTGTTTTCTTGGTTGATTGGTTTATTCCTAAATAAGAAATTAATGATAGAAACATATTTTGTTTTCTTGGTTGATTGGTTTATGAGAATAAATGGGGAAAATATTTGTTTCCTTCAAATCAATTGTATTGCGCCACATCGCCATGTTTTATTAATTGAGACCACTGTTTTGACACATGTCGCAATGCAATTGATTTGGAAGAAACAAATGTTTACACCAGCAGTGTAAAGAATTTATTCTCTTGGTTTATTTTTGTTTAGGGGATTAACCGGTAGTTTTTCAAAAGTATTAAAGAGGCCTAAAGCTTTTTAAGAGAAATAAATCGGGTAAAAGTACTTATAAGTCAGGTTGTTTCCCAAAAATAACCAAGGGGCTTTTTTTTTAAAATTTTTTTTTTTATGGAGAAATAGCTAGGCTTTTTGCATATATAAGTAGTCCAGCTTGCTTTTGGAAAAGGAAAAAACTTATTCACGGAAAAACCGTGAATAACTTATTAGAGCCGTAGATAAGTTTCTCTTTTGAAAATCAACCCAAGTGATACATGTTGGGATTTGTCCCACATTGGTTAATTATCTCCTCCAAAACTAGTATATAAGCCTGGGCGGCCTCTCCACTCTTAGCCAATTGGTTTGGAGTTGGATGCTTTAACATGGTATCAAAGCTAGGCTTTCGGAGGCTTTTCCCCTTTGTTTGTGCCATAGTTGCACTTTGTTTCATTGTGATCCGTGTGTTTCGGATCCTTTGTTGACCTCTCCACTTGCGAATCGGGGGTCGCACGTGCGGGGGAGTGTTGGGATTTGTCCCACATTGGTTAATTATCTCCTCCAAAACTAGTATATAAGCCTGGGCGGCCTCTCCACTCTTAGCCAATTGGTTTGGAGTTGGATGCTTTAACATACAAGCTGATATTCGAGAAGGTTTCTAGAAAAAATAAGCCAAAAGGTTTTTCCTTAGCTTCGAAGGAAAGGAGACGTGGACAGCTAGTAAAGTGGAGAAATACTTGATTAATTGTATGCTCTCCACTCCAATCACATTGAATTTTGTTTGACTCAGATTATTGAACTAAGCCTGAAATTATTCATGTGATCTCTCTCATATAAATAAAACTGGATGAGCTGATTAATTGTTTGACGTATTTCATTGTTCCAAAATTTGGTAACATACAAATTCTGTACGCAGTTCCAAGTGAAATTTTGGGTTAATAATCCTGTTTTAAACACACAATATTAATACTCCTTTCAAAATTCTGAAGACATCATGACATGTCTTCAGTTCAACAAAGTGAAGGAGAAGAAAGACAAGTACAATGCCAAAAAAAACGTACCCGGAAATTACCCCGAAAAGGCAAACCAATAGCACAGATTCACTTTTGCTCTTTCGGGGTAGTTTCCAAATACATTTTCTTTGTACCTAGCACTCCCCATTGTAAGTATACTGCACTTACGATCTAATAATGTATCAGAAAGCGGTAAGCAGAAGATTTTCAAAGTACCGAAGATTAAACAAAGAACTTACTAATATACTGATCTTTCAACTCTTTCTAACCATTTTATGAAAGAAGTGTCGAGCACCCGAATAGTACGTTTTACTAGGTGTGAGTCATAACCGTGGAGACCATGGTGTTCATTCCGCACATGCCGCATAGTACGTTTTACTAGGTTTGCGTCATAACAGCGGAGACCATGGTGTTCATTCCGCACATGCCGCGTCCCCTGCAAAGGTGATAGTAGCCGTGCATCCCCCACCTCTGTCCCCACGAGTTCTTGATGATCCAGTATGGCTGGTTTCCAAGCCTGAGAATCGAGAAACCTTTGGAACCGTACCCTACAAGCAACACACCATGGTTGACCCACCTCTTGCCGCAGATAAGCGGACACGAGACTCCTCCGATGTAAGTTTGCATGAAAACAGCATTCAGCCCTACTGCATGTGTCGATAGCACTCGAGGTTAATTTCCAAAGAAAATCCATGCTAAGGCAAGATGTTTTACCACGATTGCTTCATGTAATAGCAATTTTCTTACTAAATGAATGTTTGAGTCTACAATTCATACAACGAGTAGAAATGATAAAACCGAAGGATAGAGAAACAACAGAAAGCGAAAGAAGTTAGCTTCCTCTCTACCTTTTTCCTTCTTTCGTTCGGCTACCAAATGAGAAGGCAGCAAAGTAATACTTTGTCACGCAAAACCCTCTTTCCGTTTTCTGTCTGTTATATTACAAGTACGTTAAGTATTTCTCTTTCAATTTCCAAAGTGAGATCCAAACATATACTAATGTAATACCAATGTTTTCGCCAAAATTTCAGAAAGAAAACAACAACCAGGTTAATTTTTCTATGAAAGTGTATTCAAAGTTCTCTAAAAGAATATGTTTTAAATCCTGCAATAGTGCAATATCAGATTGTATAGCCATCAGTTAAAAAAAAAAGAAACGTACCGCCAAGTTGCAAATAGAAGAAGAACGAATACATCGAAGGCCATACATGGAGTTGCTACCGTAAGAAGGTGAAAGCACCACCAAAAAGGGCGAATAAAGCGGGGAGTTGAACCCCATAATTTTAGGTAGAATACCTGCAAGAGGGCCGTGATGGACGAGGTGTGCTGCTATTTGTTTCTCATCAATAGGGACATTGGTGAAATTCACAACTTTGACAGCTGCTTTCTCAGGATTGAACTTACAGTCACCTCGCTTTCCCGTATATGGATATGAATCCTCTTCTTCTATGCCTCCCGCATCAATCAAATACTTGTAAGCATTTGTCATTAGCCCTCCTGAGCATCCGTTATTACAAGCCGTTTTGTCTTTCGCATCGCACTACACACAAAAAAGGACTTTGTGTCAGCAAAATCGAAAATTCCACGGTACTCCAACACTTCTCCCACATATCTTTCTTCTAAAGATAAAAGACAAGCCAAAGCTAGAAATGTTCTAGAATCTAACATCTGCATGATATTGTCTCTATTGCTAAAAAGTGTCCTATGTATTAGTATTAGATATGTTCGCATAAATAAAGAAAGGAAGATGAAAGACCGAAAGATAAGGAAATAGAAGCTAAGTACCGTGTGATCACAATCTACAAGCTGTTGCTCGCTCAAATTGAGGAGCTTCCCGGTTGCAATGTAGTTGGCTCCTTCAATGGTTCCTGTGGTGCTAAAAGCCCAACATGATCCACAAGTACCCTGCATCAACCTTACCAGAACTCAACTTCTAACCCTGAGAAAGTAACCATGGGAAAAACAGAGAATTTTCCCATAACGAACAACCATCTTGATCCACAAGCTTATGTTCAGTTTTGTTTTTAGAGCTGAAAGAAAAAAATAAGAAAAACTCGAAGAAAAAAAATTAAACCCACGCGCTAACCAAATTATGTGATTTCATTATGTAACCTAAACAGAGCTCGAGATTTCTTTCCCTGCGGGATGTTGATATCTAAGCTAGTCTATAAAGATCTTGAATAGGAGCAATAAAAAAATTGCTATCCACTCTTAGAAACTTGCGTGTGTCAAAGTCAATGGAGCATGGCAAAGATTTAATAGCTTTTTGAAGCATGAACCTCAGGAAGGATTGGCCTCATACGCAAGCCCTCAAACGTGTTCACTCTCTCTTAGGTCTCAAGACTCTGGTGGGCCAACCAAAGCTCTAATTGGACTTTCGCTAGTAGATAGTGAAAGTTACACGTAAGGTGGCCTGAACCCTAACTAATCAAGAAGGTGACAAGGGCCAATACAAAATGAGCAATGCTTCAATTGGACTTTTTCTAATGGATAGTTAAATTTTTCTACGTACACTTCAGCTGACCTGAGTTATCAAGAAAGTAACTAAACATAGCGTTTCACAAGTCCTGGCAAACAACCTCGTTCCGACCCATAGGAGGCAGGATCCTCCACTCCATGCCGAAAACTTATTGCCTCAGTGCCGAAGGTTTTATGGCGTTGGATATAATACATAACAATAAAAATGAAAAAATCACACAATCCAACGGCCGAAAAACCTATCCATGAAGAGATAGGACCCCCTATCCAATATCCATATTATGCATAATTACAAAGGGACATCATCTTTGACCAATAATCTTAGAAAATAGGAGCACTCTGAACCACTCGATTTGTATTTAAAAATCATAATTTCAGGGGTTAAATTAGGAAAACTTTAAAAAAAAAAAAAATGAAATTTTTTACTAACAAGTTGAGTACTCGATCGAATTCATACCTGCATCTTCACCTCAGTAACAGCCCCTTTCTCCCTCCAATCAAAACTCTCCGGCAAGCCCTCCACCTCCATCTCCTCCGCCGTACCCCTAACCCCATTCACCAACTGAGCCCCGCCACCACCGCCCCTAACCCCCAAGTACATAGCCTCGAACTCCTCTGCCGACAAGTCGGAGAACGGCGTGATGCCGTGCACCGCGGTGGGGTCCAGCGCCTGGTGCTCCGCCGCCCTGACCAGGTTCTCGGCGAATATCCCGAGGCGGCGCACGTACTCCTCCCTCGTCGGGTACTCCTTCCCGTAGTCCCTCACGAAGCCCCGGAAGTGTCGTTCCGTGTGGGTCCCCAGAAGGTGGTGGTGGTGGTGGCCATTGTCTATGACTTGGAGTATTATCTCTGGGTCCTGGGGTGGGGTCGCGTGCAGGATATTTGAGGAGGAGACGGTGAGCGCGCAGGTTAAGACGGCGGTGATGATGCCGGCGGCGAAAGCCAGACGGGGTCCAGCCATGATTTCTGGTGGTGATGATCAAGAACAGTGAGAGAGCAATGAAACTTTCTTGGGGGGTGGGATAAAATCGTCAAGAATATTTGGAATCGGTGATGAAAATGCGAAGAGAAGAGAAATGTGGGTTTTCCATGCAGATATTGCTGTTGACACGTGGATGGGGTGATCCACGTGTTGTCCTGATATGTTGCCACCTGCCTCTGAGGTCTCAGACACTTTGACGGACCCATTTGGAACAATAAACGACGCCGTAGTATCGGTTGGTTTAACCTCGCAGGTTCAAGAAGCACTGGAACTTCCATTTTATTGATTCAAATCATAGTTCGTTCTACGGGTGAGCATGGTCCGGATTGGTTCGGTTTTATAGTAAACCACAAACCAAACCAATACCTACGGATCATGAATTTGGAGAACCAAACCAACCCACAAAAAGTATAGAACCAAACCAATCCAAACCATTAAATACGGTTCGGTTTCGGTTTTAAACCACGGTTTACTTTGAACTAATCTATTATCTTCAAAAAAAATATTTAAGTACTTAAAATTATGAAGATAAACTAAAGAAAACGTCATATTAAAACCAATTCTATTCAAATTACCAAAACACACTAACAAATTATCAAAACATACTAAATTACTAATATCAACCAACTAATTAAGGGTAGAATACCAACCATTGCCTCAAGTCTTAACTAAAAAAAATGAATAATGGTAAGTTACTAAAATGAACCAACTAAAAATACCAACTACTAAACACATCTTAAGATAATTTAGCCAAAAAAAAAAGGCCAAAGCAAATTCTTAAACTATTGAATTGAAATGAGGCAGCAAAAGGGTAGCAGCAGCAACATGACAGCAACCAACTTGTTGTGATATATAGAAGTTTAGTCCAAATTATCTTGGAAGGGAAGGAAAACTATATATTCCGGTGAATTTAATAGGATCAATAAATTAGAAAAGTAGTTGACTAAGGCTCTCATATTTATTTGGTCAATCATAATTAAATTATATATATATAACACTATAAATATATATATGTGTGTGTGTATTATACGGTTCGGATCGGTTTGAAACCATAACCGTGAACGTGAATCCACAAACCAAACCATATAATGCGGTTTTTAATTTTTTTAAACCATGACCAAACCATACTTCTAAAAAACCAAACAAAACCTTTCGGTTTGGATTGGTCTGGATTGGATTCGCGGTTTGACGGATTTTTTGCTCACCCCTAGTTCGTTCACAACTTGGCCGCAAACTTTTACGTCATGGTCGCTAAGTAAAACTTTCGGGTCAGAAATTGGGTATTCGAGTTGGGCCTTTTAGGCTTCTTTGGACCTCATTGGGCCAGGCTTACTTCCGTTTTAAGTCCAAAAATAATTGAAATAGATCCAAAACAGTTTTGTACAAATCTTGCAAGTGGTAAAGTTCGTACCAGGGTCGTAATATTTTCAAGTTTGAATTAGGCTTTTTTTTTTTAAAATTCGCATTTATTAGTTCTATGCCAAACTTTTATGGATTTTCGGTTCATCTAAGCGAGATGAATCAGAAAAGTAAAAAAATTATGTCATTTATCCAAAAATTTGGAATATATATCCAAGAAAAAGTCAAAAAAACTGGTTTTTACAAATTTTTTTCTTAAATGTTTCTAGCAAAATATTGGGTAAATGTCATAATTTTTTAATTTTTCGATTCCTCTCGTGGAGCCGAACTAGTAATCTTAAAAGTTTGACACAAAACAAATGAATGCGATTTTTTTTAGTAAAATCAAAACAAAAAAGTCAAGTACTGCATTTTTTAGGTTAGTGAAAACGAGGCCTTATTATTCGTCGGTGCTAGATATTTCAACTGGAGTAGTTGATACATCTTCATTCAAACTCCATTTTTTGGGGTCAAGGTATTCTTCAGTGGGCTTAGTCAAGTGAACCCCAGCTCGGCTGGGCCAAGCCCACGAGAGTTTGATAAACGACAGAGCATACGATAATTTTAAACAATATTTTAGTGATAAATTAATTTGCCAAAATCCTTAAAACTTTGGGATAAAAAATATAAATTTTACGGATTTCTAATTGAGCCTTTAATTTTAGTTTTAAACACCAACATTGTTTAGAATGTCTAAGTCAAGTTTGTATTCTCAATGAAACTCTTTAGGGATTATCTAGAGAGTAACTGTTTTGCTTGTTATCAATGAAATTCTTACATTTCTTTAAAAAGACAAAAAAAACCTACTTAGTGAACGCATACAATAACTAGGTGGCTCTTATCCCATCTGGTTTTTCGTACCCTTTGACTTTTAAGGAGGATGTCTAGGGTTCGAGTCTACGGAAAGCTACAATATTGGCAAAGTTAATATTATTTATTTTATGTCAAAAGATGGGTTCCTTGTCTCATTCATGATATTGCGTGGGAAAATTGTGCGATCCTAAACCCCAAGGGATAGTTCAAGTAGCAACAGGGATGAGCCGTAATCCTAATTAAACATCTTGAGTTTGAAACTTAGCAAACTTTTAAAGCCAGGCCGCAAGAGAAAACTCTATTGTGAATCTCTTATTCCCGGCATAAATCATGAATGACATGCCCTTGACCGGAACGGGGAGGGAAATGGTGCGATCCTATCCACCACCATGTTATTCCCCGTGCTATGAATGATGCCGACAGAAGAAACATCAAGTGTTAGGCATGTTAGTTTTTTTAATATGGGAATGACAATGAAAGTATATGCTTTTCTCATTAATTAAAGTTGCAATTAAGTTAGTGTTAGTGTTAGTGTTGGAAACTGCAGATCGAAATACAAGAAGTAGGCCAAGGAATTATACTACTCCTATGTATTAAACAACTTATATAAGAGTGTAAATTCCATGCTTCTTACGTGAAAAACCAAGTTTTCCACCGCCACAAATTGTGGGTCCCACCATGCGTATATTATAATAATCTGAATCGTTCATCTTGTAGGGCTCGCAAAATAGTACATTTTTTCAAAAAAATCAGCTTTATCGGATATGGATAAGTATATAAAAAATTGAAGTTTGGTTTAAAAAATTGACGGTAGATAAATTTAAAGTTAAACTATCTATAGTCGTCTACTCCGTATTTTATAAACTAAGATTTAATTTTTAATATACCTATCAATATCCAATAAATATGATTTTATTTGTGTGAATGTACTAATATGCGGGCCCTACAAGATGAATGATTCAGCTAAAAAAAAATACGGCGGGGCCCGCAATGCGTGGTGGAAAGAATTTTTTCTCCTTATATAAACATCGACGATGGACTTCATTAATTAATAAAGTTAAAATTAAGAGCTTTTAAATTGTTTTAACGGGCCGTAATGAGATCATCTAAAAGTTGTTGTTGAGCGAAAGCATGATGTCATTGGATATTACTATTACTACTAGTTTCTTGGAGAGTATTAGGGTTTTGGCTCGGTCATGATTTCAGAAATTTGTAATAGAGTGTCTAAAAATTATCTTAACTTTACTAGCTCATCTATTAACAAATAATATATGTACAAAATCTCATATGTTAGTATAAATAGTGCGGTAAAAAAAAAACTTTATTCTAAAAAAATTAACTACGATCGAGGCAAAATGAGAACTTAAAATTAGTACTATTTTTTATAATTTTTTTTTTAAAGTTGTCATATTACGTAGTAGACAACTATTGGTGATGATTGTATATATACACATTTATGTGCAGTGTGCACGTACGGAACCAAATACAGATATAATCGAAATCGTTCGATGCATGTATGTAAGTTCAATAGAGTTGAAAGAGATATTCCTACATGATACAATTTTTGTATATTATTCGGTTTTGTACACAGATATGTCCGAATATATGCTCACAAATTTATGTACGTATGCAGACTTCCACTCAGACACTAATCTGGTAGAATATCTGCTTTTAAACACTTTGGTGGTGGTGGTGGTGGACTGGTGGTGATTGTTATTGACTTGGTGTATCTTTTGTTCTAAGAGGTCGCATGGAGGATTTGCAGAGTGTGAGTGCATGAACAGATATTACGAGACGTTTTTGTTTATTAAAATTGAGAAAGAAAATAAGAAAACTATAATCTATCGTTATATTTGTCGGGGGCGACTCCAGGATTTAAATTCCGCGGTGACAAAAAAACAAGTAAAGAATTTTTTTTCGTATGTAGAGCTCTATATAAAATAAATATATAGTATTTTTTTTATAACAAGGTGTCCGGGCCAACTTACGCACACCTCGACTAATCCCTGAGGACCATAACCACCGTCCACTAGCATGGGCCTCACTTGAAGTCGAAGCAAATGCTCCCTATGGACTGACCCCAAAGGTATTGACAACATCTAATTAGAGGTTTCAACTTGAAACCTTCGGAGAGAACAAATTCCTAGATTTCAGTCTTTGATCACTAGGGCAAATCTTTGGAATTAAAATAAATTTTAACATGTTTATTTACATTGAAAAATTATTTGCTTCAGTTTATTTTGTTTTGTTCAGCTACATTACCTACTTACTCACAATCTTAATTATTGAACTATCATTTTCTTTGGCTACGTATAAGTTATTGAGTGCCAACAATATTTTAAAAAAAAAAATCAAACTATACGTTAAAAAATATATATATACAAAATTTTGATGCATTTTTGGCGTTCAGGGGATTCGTTTGAAACCCCAGAACTATAGTGCAGCCGCCCCCGAATTATTTGCATGTGTCAAGAGTTTACGATATTTAATTAGTACCTAGAAAATTACTATTTTTTAAACTCCTGTTGCGCCATTAGCTTACCTTGGTTTTTTTGTTGCTAGCTAGCTAGTTTCTCTAAAAAGTGTGTTCATTAGACTCCAAAACACGATCATAATACTGCTGATTTTTTAATCCAAAAAGATGGATTTCGTGTCTGTTTTGTGGAAAAATGTTGCGATCCTATATATCCACCATACGAACAAGGCCAACGGAGTAAACATCAAAAGTTATTCTTTTATTCTATACATGACGATGAAAGCATATATATATATATGCTTTTTCATTAAAAACAATTAATGTTGGAAGGAACTCATGATCAGTGTGATGATCAGTTTTAGTAGTAAGGGGGTGTTCCACTTTTGAGAAAAAATAACTTTTAGAAAAAGAAGATAATTTTAAGCTCAAAAATCATGTGTTTACGCAAATAATTTTCCTACCAATATGGATCTTGTTTGATAGATCTCATTGAAATCTTTTAAACGGTGCAAAAAAAATAAAAATTTATTTTTTATTTTCATTATGTTTGAGCTTGAAAAACCTTCTTTTTCTGAAAATTCTTTTTACTGTTAATTTGGAACACCGCCTAATTAGTTCCGACAGTCGTGTACAATGCAAACAACTTAGTTAAACATTGACGATGGACTTTGTTCGAATATTAAGTGAAAACCATAGGAATCCATTTTGCTTGGATGAATTGACAGTCTTAATAGAGCAACATGGTGTACTTTCGCAAGTAATTTATTTAGCTTATTATTAATAATCAAGGCTTCTTTTTTTTTTTTTAATCTCTAAAAGCCTAGAACGACCCTCATGAATTGCGAATTAATGCTGATTTAATTTGGTAAGAATGAATCCATGGTGAGAATTTTCTGAAAGACAACAATCTTGAAGTACAATGCATGCTTGCAGTGGAGAATATATGCAAAAGAAGGACGGCGACTTGTGTAGAAACAAAGACTCAGGTGTAGTGATCGATGACAATATTACACGTTCTTGAATAGAACACAAATCCAATAGCGAGTCTTCAAACTTGCTTTGATCCTTAAAATCGATGTGAGATTTCGCTTGAAATGAATAAAGCCAGTCATTTGAACCTGAAGTCCTCCTACGAACGTACCCTCTAGCTTCCTCAGTTGAACCCAACTATTGGATGTTGAGCAACACTTACAATTATATATACAAATCCGGATACAGATGTGTTCGAAATTGTTCAATGCATGTAAATTCCACAAAATACTAAATGGTCCCCTATATATATCAAACGGTACTATTGACACATTTATGTCCAGATGTACATAAATCTAACCAGACAAATTCCGAGATCTTAATCCGGTAAAATATTCTCCCCAAGCACTTTGAATGCTTGGCAAGATGCAATCCCACTTCTTCTTTTATTCACTTTTCGTTTTAATTAACCGTGACGAGGAAACTCTTCTAACTTCGAGGAGTGTTAGGAACATATAAAATTGGCAAAGAAAATATTTTTGAAGTGTACATGAACAGCTCAGATTCACTATGCAGTGTATCTAAGCCGTTTATGTACACTTTAAGGGTACTTTCTTTGCCAATTTTCTTTGCACCCAGCATTTCTCTCTAACTTTACCTCTCCAAACATCATTTACGAAGAGCCATAGCTGAAAGGTACTATATGCAACTTCACTTTAGAACTTTTTTAAAATACGCCAGATTGAGTGGGTGGTGGTGAAATAGAAAGATCGACCAATGCTTTGGCACGGAGTTGTAGATTCCGATGGTGATTGTAGAAATAGAATATCTCTCGAATTATTTTTCTCCTCACTTAAAGGTGAATTAGAGAATTTAATGCATTTATATACTTGCAACTTTTACAAGCGTTTTAAGTTTTTGCGTTTAAAGGTGAAAGAAAGTCTTTTTGTGAGGAAAAGTAGAGATTAAAGAAAAATGAAGTGGGCTAATTTGATAGTGGGCTTTGGACAAAGGGAACAACTTTTGAATTATTTGGAGCAGGACACAACAGCATGACTTCACCTCCGGAGGCAAGCATGATATCACTGGACATGGTTTTCCCGGATACAGAGGAAAACCATGGTATTATGGAAGTGGTTATATATCCAAATCATCTACCATCCGTTTGACTTGTCAAAAAAAAAAAAATCTACCATCCGTTTAAAAAAAGAAAAAGAAAATAAATAAGCTTCCTATTTAAAGAGGACTTATTTAGGTGTTCATCTTAATAAATTTAAATACTTATGTTTTCATTCTTAAATTAGTTTAATGGTCCATTTTGCCCTTGTTAATCTCTCTCTCTCTCTCTCTCTCTCTCTCTCTCTCTCTCTCTCTCTCTCTCTCTCTCTCTCTCTCTCTCACTATAAGTGTACATTTTCGCGCATAATTTTTAAAATTTGCATGAAATTATCTTATATTTTGGTTCAAAAATTGCACGTAAAAATATGGTGGACAACTATTTAAGAACGGGGGAAGTATTAACAAACCTAAAAGATTGTCATATTTAGAGGCAAAATTTACCAAAACAAAAACAAAAAATGCAGTCGCAATAAATTTATTTAAAGGATGATCAAAGTATTAATGTCTTGAGTGAAAATTATCTTCTCAAAATAGGATGTTAATTTGAGGACTTTGATCCTCTCCGAACACATCTAACTTGAGAAAAGCCAATTTTGAAAGCATAAGTGCAATACTGACTCTTAACCCAGTTCTCTCAAGATAAATGTGTACTGAAAAAAATCGTCAAACGTTATTCGATCAATATAATGTTTCGTGTGACTAGTGCTCTCAACGAACATTAAAAAGTGAACAATTTTGTCATCCTAATTTAGTCCCGAAAGAATCAAAAAATAGGTTGAACAATATTCGTTCTTACAGGGACCGGTGAGGATGGGGTCCTGAATGTATTCGAGGGATAAAAGTATCCTACTCCTATGTTTGTTTGAAATGTCTTCCCTTGACCAAAAAGAAATGTCTTCCGATGGAGAAATTTTTTGGGTGCCGATTAGATACTACGTGGCAGTCCCGTCGGTGATTTCAACCGTCCAAACGTGTTTTGGACAATTCAAATTTATTCTCTTTCCCTCTCTCCCCTCACCCGACCACTCTCTCTCCTCTTTTCATCTCTCTAAAATTTGGACTGTGACATGTTTGGAAAGTTGGAATGGCCGACGGGATACCACATGTGTGGAACCCGCTCGGCACCCGCCCAAAAATTTCTCCTTTCCATGACATCTACCTCAACTCGAGGGAGTCTTATGGTTGGCTAATGGGATAATTTTTCAACGGAAGTGATAGTTTCAAGGCACGTGCAGTTATTAAAGCTCCACGTGGTAGTAGCCGAATGGCCAAGAAATAATAGGGTTAGTATAATAATTGAAGGGTGGTTGGCGTGGGTGATTAAAAATTAATTAATCACTACGAAGTAGAAGCACCAAACGTATCGGCAGTTTCTCCTGGTACGGTATATAGAGAGTCATTTTCAAGTTCTCATAACGAGTAAAAGCAAAGCATTTACTCGTAGTATTTTGCATTAGTGGTGACTGGTGACTTTGTGAGTTTTTTTTTGGACTAAAATATCCCCCTTTTGATTTTTTTCCGGAGTGCTTCCAGTAGAGAAAAATTTATAAATTTTTATTTATTGTTGGAAAGTTGTTAGTTTTTTCCGATAGTGAATAAGTTGTTAATAGGTTTGTGAGTAGAGTTACTGTAGCAAAAACAGTTTTTGTTGACAACTTTTTTGTTAGTGGAAACTACGATGGTAAAATGTTGAAACTTTTTTGTTAGTTAAAACGAAGTAAAAACGGGACCTAAATGTAAGATGTTGTATAGTAGATTAGTAGTCAGAGCCCGCTTGTAGAGGAAGTTGTCACTTCTGGCTCCTAATTTTTTGGCCCGAGGAGGGTCTCGAAATATATAGGTTATAGTTTTCAATAATAAGGATCGAGTTTTAATTGCCTTCAAGTAATATTTTCTTGGTTTTGTGGCAGCTTAAGCTCTTTGGATGCTTAAAGAGCTAAATTCGAATATTCACCCCTTAACTCTTCCTCAAGCTTTTGCAACATTTTGTGTCAGAATTTTCGTTCTGTGCCTTAAATATCTTTGAGCCGGCACTGATAGTAGTAACTGCCTCGGCTTCGTCACGTCCGAAAAATCATGGTTCATTCCTTACCTAACGACTACCTACTCCGGCCACCTCCTTCCCCGCACGCAATCTTTTTGTTTTGACCAGGCCATGTCCTCCACTTGTTTTCATAACAAGTTTTTCCATTTTTTGTTGGGAGACTTAAAAAATAGTCCTCGGGTTCAACTCTTTGTAAGTTTTCATTCGGCACTTTTTGAACAGTTATGTTTTCATCCTTTTAGATAGTGAATTACCTATATTACCCTTTTAATAAGATATTCATATGTAGGTGTATATTTACTTCCTAAATTAGTGGGATTCTAGTAATTATAGTTACCTAAAATCATGGGTTGATTAATGGATAGAAATGGGGGAATTTTCAATTTTCAATTTTTAAAATCCTTAATGGACAGATTCTATCTACTTAATTTCGTGAATTTTCAAATCTTTAATTTTTGTGAATTTTCGTAAATTGGTCGTATTAAATTATAAACTTACGTAAATATGGTTCGACCAATTTCAGGAAAATTCATGATTTATTTTTAAAAAATGAATGCACCATTTTAATTCATGAAAATACATGAATAAATTAATAAAAAAACATGAAAACATGAATAAAATAATCAAAATACATGGAAAATATGAATACACATGTTTTTAATCGACATGAATAAATTAATCGGCCATGTTTTTTATGAATACACCATGAAAAACATGAATACACTTTATTCATGAAAAACATGAAAAAACATAAAAATTATAAAAACACATAAATACACCATGTTTGTTCATGATTCACAACCCTCGCATGATTTGTCGCTCAACGCTGCTCACCGTTGATTGCCATTTTATTGCACCGCCGCTTGCCGAGTCCAAAACTTGCAAAATGGAATGGAAGATTTTGCCATGTGTCGTCCGTGCATCTCCTCCCTGCGCCGCCGCTCGCCTCCCTGCGCCGCCGCTCGCCTCCCGTCGCTCGATCATTTCGGAAATTCCAGAGATTGGACGGAGGCAACTAGAAATGGGAAATGTCCGGCCAACTGGAAATGGGAAATGGAAGATTGGGGTAGGGGAGAAGGAATAGTTGCCGACATAATTAGGCGAGGGAGGTTGGGTGGGGTTTTTTAAAGATTTGCCTAAAATTTTGGGATTTAAATTAGGGGTGATTATCCTAAAATTAGGCTAGGACCTTCAAGGTTATTTTTTAGTCTCAAAAATCCCTGCCTATATATACATATATTATATATATAAAGGGTAATTCTGGAATAAATTAAAAGTGAGGGTGAAAATATAACTGTTCAAAAAGTGCAAGATGAAAACTTACGAGGGATGAGATTTAAGGATGGATATTTAAAAACTCCTTTTTTGTTCACGTGTCATATTACATTTTTCAATATTTCTCAACGAAACACGGAATTAGACATTCTTTAGATCTAAAAAAGGAATTAGACATTCCTGATTTATTCCTTAAAATTGAAATAGAAATTGAAAAAGGGTAATTCTGATCACACTTCTCTAAAACACACCTCTCAAACAAAGTGCGTTCCACAATCTATTTCGATCGTTCAAATTGTTCATTTTGTAGGTCTGTCGACGTATAAATTATTCGTGTAAAAAAACTAGGTTAATTGATCGGAATTTGATATGAGTATGAAAATTTTTTATTAGGAATAGGATATTCTCACTTCCATTTTTATAAATTCTCACTTCCATTTTTATAGTAGGAATAGGATATTCTCCCTTGAAATTCCCAGACATTTCCATTCTTAACTTCTTCTCATATCTTTCCTTCTAAATTTCCTTTCTTAACTTGAAAGAAAAGAATGTTCAAAGGGAAGAGAGAGAGAGAGAGAGAGAGAGAGAGAGAGAGAGAGTAATATGATCAGCTGGTTTTCACCAAACATTTAATGTCAAGTTTCCAGCTGTGATCTGTAAACCAATTAAACAGTTGAGCTAATAAGTTGGTGAAAATCACCATGTGAATTGTAAGGCATGTTTGGTGGGGTTAATTTTTGGTAATGGTTGGTAGGTATTGGTAGCTAGGCTAGGTTTTGATGATCGAAATTTGCAACCCAATTCAATTTATATATGGGTAATAATATTAATTCCTTAAAGACACAGAAAAAAAGAAGAAGCCAAAAGAGTATTTAATAAGGTTTCTACACTATTTGTTTAAACCGCATGCATTTTATAATTAAGAGTATTAAACCCAATTAAGCTGACAGAAATATTGGTCATAAAGTACGTATTAGGGCCAAGTAAAAACTACCGTTATTTATTGTGTTATTACCAAGATCTATCGCAGTAAATTCCCGCCGTCCCTCGTACTTTTTGGCCTTAGATAGAGCTCGTAAATGAATCAAGTTACTCAAGTTCGGGCTCATAATTAGTATGAATGTTTTTTGAAGTTCGTTAGTTGTTCAAATTATTAAGCTCAAACAAGCTCACTACTTGGCTAGCTTGTTCTATTTGTCAAGTATACAAAACTCAAGTTATTTGAGATAGGTCCATAATCAGCTCGATTAAATCTCACCTGAGATTATCCCACCTTATAAACAAATTAAGTTTAAATTTATATTTAAATTCGATAAATTTTTAAGTTGAAAAGGGTGCATTCTTTTGGCCTTAACTAAAACTTAAACTTAAAATGGGAATTTTGTTCTTATTTGAATTTTTTTCGCATTTATTAGTTTTGTGCCAAATTTTTATGAGTTATTGATTTGTCTCGAGGGGACAAATGAGAAAAGTAAAAAGTTTTCACTTTTACCCAAATATTTTGAGAAATAATCACTTTTTAAATAACCATGTTTTAGCACTAAAAAGTGGTTATTTCTCAAAATAATTGGGTAAAAGTAAAGAAATTTTACTTTTTCGATTCTCTTGTCGAGATGAATCAATAGCCGATAAAAGTTTGGCGCAAAACTAACAAATGCAATAAAAAATTTAAATAAGGACAAATTCTCATTTTAAATTAAAGTTTAAGTTAAGGCCAAAAGAATGCATTAGAGCATCCTCATTGTAATAAGCAAACTTGAATAATCAAAACTGATTTTGATTATCCTTTTAGAGGTTGCTAAAGTTAGTAATATTAAGTCTCACATTGTTTTTTTTTTTTGCCCATAATCAAAATCAATGGGCCTACTGCCACCTATTCCTTCCCTCCAAAATTTTCACCTCCATTTAACGCTTATTTCAACCCTCCAAAAAATTTCCGTCGTTTCGTCCCAACATTTTTCCCACCGTTCCGTTATTTTGTGGGTTTTGCTAATTTGGGGTTGCCGATTATAATTAAAAAATTATACTTGAAAGCTGAAATAAACCAAAAGAAAGTATTGTTTCCCTGAGAATCAATGATGCTCTTTTTTGGAAGCATTTAGCTGCCGAAATGGCAATTGATCACATGAACATGTTGCCTGCCTTTTAATTGGGAAAGAAGTTGTGAAGAGGAAAGAGGAGAGTGAGAAGGGGTCCAATAAATTTGGTTATTGGCAAAAACATTGCTAGTTTTGATTATGCAAATGCCCAAATTTGATTATTAGTTAGGAGGTTGTTAAGTTTGATTATTACAATGTAAGCACTTTTTTTAGCACATATTGATAACTTTTTTTTTTGCTAGACAACAAAAATTTTATTAGAACTCGACAAAATTTTATTAGCACGTATTGCTAACTTTAACAACTCTTTGATTTTGATTATTACAACGAGGATGCTCTTAACATAACATTTTAATTTCACTTGCTATGCTATTCCACTTTGTAATGTCTGAAAATATTTTATCCCCTTGAACTAATAAAACATTAAATAATCCAAAGTAATTTGAAAACCGTGAATTTGGGGGCAGTGATAGAAATTACTCCAGTTTTGCCTTCTTCTCTTTGTTTTTCAAAAAATTCCCCTAGATTCCTCTTAAATTCTCTCTACTTTGAACATTTCTCTCTCCACTTATTACCCCTATTATTTTTCAAAAAAAAATTCAAAAACCAAACCAAACACATCATTTATAATGGTAAATTTTTAAGAAAATATTCCTTACATTTATTTCATTTAAAAAGTTTAAACTCTTAAAACGTACAGAGAGGAGTACTTCTATGTGTACATATGCAATGTACATACCATGTACATATGGGTTTTGTGGGGCCCACTTTGGGTCCCACAAAGATGATTTGAACCGTCTATTATATTTCAAATATTTTTTTATGGAGCATTGTAAAATATTTTTTTTCCTGGATTTGTAGGCACGAAACTAAACAGTTAAGTAATTCCGCCCCTACAAATTTAGAAAAAATCCTTACCGATATTGAGTTGAGCTGATTTTTTACAGAGCTCCATAAAAAATATCTTAAAAATAATGGACAGTTCTAATTATTTTTGTGGGACCCGAGGTGACCCCCACAAAACTCATATATACATGGTATGTATGTACAAGCTCATATGTACTCATAGTTTTTTTCAAGTAATATATATGGAAGATGTGATCGCATGACTTCATGAACGAGCTATTTTCATGAGCTATTTACGAAGATTCCGTGAATAAGTCAATATCTAAGCAGATATAGCTAAAGAATAGTATAATTCACTTGAAAATGAGGTCAATGGTTCCACATGGGTACAAAATGAAGTTGTTTTCAAGCTAAAGAATAGTATAATTCACTTGAAAATGTGGACAATGGTTCCACATGTGGACAAAATAAAGTTGTTTTGAAAAACCTGTTCACAATATTTTTGGGCCAATCAATTATGCTCTGATTGGTTCGAGGTAAAATGATTTTTCACTGGAATATTTTTCACACTTTCCATTGTTTGATTGGATAAAAGAAAATAAAATCGTCCGGATTTAATTGTTTCTCGTTCTATTTTAACCGGCTAAAAAATGAGTTATATCTTTAAATTCGTAATGAATTTCATATCGAATATGAATCTTGTTTGATAGATATCGATTCGTTCTATAATACAATGTTTTCAAAATCACATAAAATATTATAAATTACAAGATATAATCAATTAAAAAGTGACACAAACTCCAAAAAAACAATTAAATTAGGACGGATAGAGTACTATTTTTCAAAATAAAACATTTTCCGTCGTATGGACACAAATAATTTCCTCCCGAATTACCCGTAAGTTGTTTTACCCCTGGATCTCGACCCTTTGATGATTGACAGCCAATTTTCCCCATGTTCAACAGCCGATGGGTCCGGAGAGTATTATCTCCATGATTGAAACCTTACGGGCCGGGGTTTCAAATTTTAAGGTTCACAAAATCAAAGGTTTCAGGTTTCAATTGCATGTTGGACTGTTCTTACTCTCTCTCTCTCTCTCTCTCTACGTAAACGCATACAGCCTACTGTATTGGTATAATTATATTTTCATATAGTGCATTCTGTAATTGGTAAGTTGTCTTAGACTGTGTTTCATGGGTTTTTTTGTTATGTAAATTTTTTTTCAGCTGCTAATCAAACACCAAAAAAAAAAAAAACACGATTATTTGTTAGGAAAATATTTTACATCATAAAATATTTTACGTCAAAACAAACGGAGCCTTTTTTTTCCTTTGGTTGAAATTATTTAATCATACTTTCTGATTGAAAATTCTCCAAACTAAAATTAGGGGAACTTAAATTTTTTTAGAAGACAATTCAGAACTTAGCAAACAATATGATTTCCTCTTTATTTCCCATCAATTAAACGTAATGATAGAGTTTAATAGTATTATTTTTCTTTCCAAAACAATTCCCTGATCCGTTTAGGTTTTGATAGTAATGAGCTGAGAGAGAGATAGATAGATAGAAAAAATTTATTACAGATCGTGCGCAGGATTTTGATTTTGAGATCCAAACCGAACAAGCCCGCCACCAACAATAATCCGATAGTAACAATTTTGGTTTTTTTTTTTTTTTTTTTAACATAACAATTTTGGTTTTTTTTTTTTGTGAACAGCAATTTTGGTATTTAAAACCCCATAAATTGGCCAGAAGATTTGGTGCGTCAAGTAAGATCTGTAACTCCCAGGAAACGAATCTTTATGGTCTCTTTTGCATTATTAATGGAAATGTTTTTAAAAAAAAAAAACGTTTAATACTTTATTATTTTCCACAAACCTCACGTGGATTTTATCACATTTGATGATCACTCTCTTGTATTTCCCACATAATATAATACTGTCAGTATCTATTACGCTCGCACTATTTATTGCAATGTCCGAGAAATTGAAACCCAACCAAATGAGAGAGAGAGAGAGAGAAATCAGAGGAGGAGAGAGAGCCAGTGATCTTGGAAACCCATGTGCTTGACTGCTTGTTGTCCCTAATCCCTCTTTGACGGAATCTCCAATTTCTTTGCAAGAACAGGAGAGAGAGAGAGAGAGAGAGAGAGAGAGAGAAGAATACCCAATTCTGCCGTGTGTGTGTTCACACTTCATCCATCATCTGCTGCTCCCTCTCACTCCTCTGGGCTTCATTTCCAGAACAGGAACTGTCCTAGTTCCTTTCAGTGTCTCCTTATGGAGTATGTATAGGTGTATATGTAGAGAGAGAGAGAGAGAGAGAGAGAGAGAGAGAGAGTGAGAGTTGAGGTGAAATGGGCATTTTGTATGAAGATGTGGTGATAATAAAAGAAGCTGAGAAGGAAGGGGATCCAACCGTAATTACAGTAAATTGCCCTGACAAGACTGGACTGGGTTGTGATTTGTGCAGGATCATTTTGCTGTTTGGATTGAGCATTTCCAGAGGAGGTATGAATAATTCCATTTCAAAAAGTTGTACCCTTCTGCAAGTTTAGTTTTAGATTTGAAATTTCATAGCAAATACAGTGGTGGTTGTTTGGGATTTCAGGTTTATTAGGTGTCGTTTTGGTGTTCTTTGTGGGATCTGAGGTTCTTTTATGGCAGATTGATGAATACTATCTTGATTTTGTTTTGTGTTTTGACCTCTTTTCTTATTGCAATTGTGAGGTGGGTTTTGAGACCCATTTTGGGAAAGAAAAGGGGCATTCTAGTTTATTTCTGTCTCCCCACAATTGGCAATTTGTCTCTCAAATACTTCTGTCCATGTTTTCTTGAAGTGGATGTACTGCACTTGTTATTCTTACTGATAATCCAAGAGAGAACTAGAGATCCTTATTATATTTGTTGTGCTTTTCTTCTCTTTATATTATGCTTTAAAATTTGAGGTCGATTATGTGATTCTTTCCGAATATGTAAATGGGTAAGGTGAACTTGTTTTTAGGATTAGTCGAGGCGCGCGCGAGTAAGCTGGCTCGGACTCCTGTTTATCAAAAAAAGAAAACTTGTTTTTAGGGAAGTGATTGTTCAATATTCTTAGCAAAAACAAACGTGGGAAGTTCTAATTATTTTCTGTCCCCCTTGCTATTTTCTGTCTTTCGTCCCCCTTTTCGGTGGGTTTGAGGTCCAAAGAAAACCTTTAAATGGGTTGTTCTAGTTCTTTACTTCCGACCAATTTTTCTTCAAATGGATTTTTGCTGCAACTCAAGATTCTTGGTGAAAATTCAGGAGAGGAATGGACATTCTTATCTAGTGTTTGTCCTGTTATTTTCTTCTTGTGTAGATGTTTCAACAGATGGCAAATGGTGTTACTTGGTTTTCTGGGTTGTTGGAAGGCCAACAACAAGGTGGGACTTATTAAAGAATAGGCTGTTGGAGGTATGCCCCATGTTTTCGCCTGCCGCCTCGGAAATCTACTATTACAGACCAGAATTTCAGCAGCCCAAACCACAAGATATGTTCCTATTGAAGTTCTGGTGTTACTTTGATCGGAAAGGCCTCTTGCATGGTACTCCCCTCTCTTGTGCTATAAAATTATATTGGTCAAGTTAAATGTTAATAGGATTAGCAACTATTTCTTCATCTGTGTATTACAGGTCAAAATCTCCTTGCATTGATTTTTATTTTTGTTGCTTTCTTTGACTTCAAGATTGGTTTTGTTTATTGCTATGGAAAGGAATATGCTTTCTTCATGCTCAAGTCATTCATAATATCTTTCTCTATATCCTAAGGCATGCTAAAATCCATGGCAAATAACTGCTGTTTTGCTGGTCAAAGTGAAAATGGACAAAATATTTTTCCAGGTAACATCAAGGAAGTTGGGGTGGATAGAACTGCTTCCAAAGAAATATTTTCGATAACTCGCTATCCAGTCCAAAGGTTTGACTAATCAGGGGACTAATCCCACTGTCCATGGGCTCCAGAGCAATACTCTTATTTAGAGTTGATTCTTCAGAAAACTGTTTAAAATTCCTGGATACGGTTATGTTTTTTGTTGCATACCTTTTTGTTTTCTGTTTTCCTTCGTCTTTCTTTCTTTCGTTGTTTGATTTGATTGTTTTTTCTTTTTCTAGATGTAACCAAGGTTTTGTGTGAGCTTGAGCTTACGATAAAACGAGTTAAGGTATCAACAGCACCAGATGGGAGAGTTATGGATCTCTTCTTTGTGACAGACACCAGGTTCGTTTCTTCCGGTGCCTTATGTTGCTACTTCTGTGCTTGTCATTTTCCATCTGTTTGCGATGTTGGAGGGGGACAAACAGTAGTCAAATATATTGTAACAACTGGAAGTCTTATTTGTTTCCTACTATTCTTAGCACAGATATGGAGCAGTAATGAGAGTATTAAAGTTCTTGTGGCACCCACATATGCTTTGCGTGTAAATCTACAAGAAACAATGTTTAAATAAAGTGACACTTGCAACTTATTATATTGCTCTCAGTGCAAACTAGTAGGGATGATGACGATATCCTACTTGTGGCAATGGAGGTAGGTAACAGGAGTGAAATCGGTTTGGTTTGGTCGGGATTTTGGGCATGGCGGTCCAAACCGAGTCTAGAAATAATGGAAATTGATTCCGGTCAAAATATTTTGTCGACTGATGGGTTCGGTTATGGTCTGGTTTGGTCGGTTTTTCCAGGTTTTTCGGGTTGAGCTTTAAGATTTCTAAAATATCAAAAACCCCTATCCAAGGCTACTAAAATATTAAAACTCCTATCTAAGACTACTAAAATATTAAAACGCTCATCGGTTCAATCGGTCCTAAATGTATATTACGGTTCGGTTCGTACAAGAGTATTTTTAGGTACCCGAGACTAAACCGAAAATTAAAATTTTTGCTCTTCAAAAAACCAATACTGATCGGGACCAAACCTAGACAGACTGAACCCCGAATTTTCCGGTCGGCTTTTTCCGGTCGGTTCAGTTTTCGCTGTTATATTTTCACCCCTAGGAGATGGCACATTCAATAAGCTTAACTATTTTGTTACTATACGTGAAACTATTTGTTTCCACATGCATTATGCTGATTCATTTAGTTTTGACCTATGACTCTCAAAATGAGAGCTACACTGCTTATGCAGTTTGATCGTCTGTGAAGTATGGTGCCATTTGCGGTGCCTTCTGTATGACTAATTAGTAATGATGGTGTAATTTGCCTTCTCTATGACTCGTTAGATATGATGGTGCCACCTTCTCTATGACTAATTAGAGGAAACTCATCAGCAACATGTACACTGACTAGTTTTCGCCCTTTCCTTCGTGTTCAATAGTCATGACTGTCACGCCATCATTTTATATTTCTGATCTAAAGCGTGCACATTTTTTCTCTTTTCTTTATCTTGTTCAAGAAATGAACTCTCTTTTTTTTTTCATAATTCATTTAGCTCCGATACCCTAGAACTTCATAACTTTGCACTTTTTTCTTAACCAGAGAACAGCTTCATACTAAGGAGAGACAGGAGGAAACTATAGGACATTTGAGAGCTGTACTAAGGGACGCCATGACAAGTTGCGAGATTGAACTAGCTGGCCCACAAATTACTGCTTGTTCACAAGGGTCTTCGTTTCTTCCCTCAGCAATTACCCAAGACATGTTCTGCTTAGAGCTGCCCAGCAAACAGACAAATGGTTTCCTCGCATCCAACCTTGTATCTGTCACAGTGGATAACTTCCTCAGCCCCTCTCACACCCTTGTTCAAATCTTCTGCCAAGATCACAAAGGTCTCGTTTACGACATCATGAGAACCCTAAAGGATTACAATATTCAGGTATATGACTTATACTGGTTAGAACTCTTCCTCCTTTTTTGTTGGAATAACTTCCCCCTACTAGAGCTTTCATGATGTTTAGAGGGTGTGTTTGAAACTCAAGGAAAGAATGAGAAAGGAGACGAAAACAATGATATGTCAAAGCAAAGACTGGAAATCCAAGAGAAAATACGTGGGAAGTTATTTTCCTCAATTTCCTGTGATTTCTTTTAGGCTTCCATTCGTCTTTTCCTTTGTTATCTTGAGTTATCAAATTAGGTTCTTTCCCGCCCCTTATAACTGAAGAACGGAAGAATTATGCTCCTTCTCACCTTTGCTTGTTCTTTTCATAACCAAACAGAGAAAGATATGCTATCTGTAAAATTTCAATACCAGCCAGTTTATCTTTCGAAATCTAAAGGAAATCTGTTCTTCAAAATCCCGGAACACCTTTTCTCTTTAGACTATAATAGAAGATTTTTGGAGAAAGCAAGGAATAATCCAGTCTGAATTATGCCATTAGACATGCTGGAATTCTGGAACAAATCAAAGGAAAAACTGGTTCTCTCTTTTTCTTCCAAGAGTGCCAAAGACAAAAATATATATAAAAAAGCATGGTCTAGTGGGACTAAGTTAGACATGTCTTCTTCTTTTTTAACAGATTTCTTACGGAAGATTCTTCGCAAATCCAAAGGAAAACTGTGAGCTGGATTTGTTTGTAATGCAAGTGGATGGGAAAAAGATATTGGACCCTGAGAAGCAAAACGCATTATGCTCTCGTTTGAGAATGGAGCTTGTCCGTCCTCTCAGAGTCGATGTACTGAGTCGCGGCCCTGACACAGAGCTACTTGTAGCGAATCCCGTCGAGTTATCTGGCCGGGGAAGGCCACTCGTTTTCCATGATATTACCCTTGCTCTCAAGATTCTTGACATACGCATCTTTTCGGTAATTTATCTAATTCATTCGGTTGATGCCTTCATGAGTGCATACATTATGAACCCTTCTTGAGTGCACTCGTCTTTTTCATCAGTGCAAACTTAAGAGGTTTCTGTTGCTCTTGTTGTCTCTGTATTGTGCAGGTGGAGATAGCGAGACACCGGATTCACGATCGGGAATGGGAAGTTTACAGGATCTTACTTGATGATGGGGATGGTTTACCTTTGGCCAGGAATGAGATCAAAGATTGTGTGAGAAAGAAGTTGATGGGTTGGGAATGAGTTATCTATCTACAATCCAACTACTACTATTAGCTAGGAGTTTGTCTATCACTGTACATTGCAGTATTTTACACATCTTTTTCTTCTTCTTTCTTTCCCTTTTTTCCAACCCACTTGAGTCTCTACTGCTGCTGCGTAGCTATTAACTGTAAATTATCCTCTGCTTAACACAGTTTAGGAACTACTGTTTATTACAAAGCTTAACTACTAGTACTACCAAGCGAGTCGTGATTAGCATTTTTCTTTGACAGGAAAAACAAAATAATTACTGTGATAGGAGAATAACCACTTCTGCATGTTATCAAATGTTTTTTTTTTTTCTAAAGCTAAAAGTGTTGGCTTATTTTTCAGATTGGAGCTATATCTTTGAAAGCTTTTAGAATGGCCGAAACTGCACCCAAAAAAAAAAATATATATATATATATATATATATATATATATATATATATATATATATCAACCTGTTTTAGAGATATCAAGCGAAGTTCGTACTATTTTTTCTATCCAAACCATTTTTTCTATCCAAACCAGAATTTGCATAAAAACACCAAAAATTCGTCTCCAATCTATGAGAATTTTGAGTATTGGGATGATGCCAAGGGGTGGGGGCGCCCAACAGGACCCTAGGTGGGATGACCGTGGGTGGGCATGCCGGTGATGACGATGATTATCAAAGTAAAAATGCAAAAAGAAAAGAAAAAGAAAGCTCAAATCCTTTTTCACACCTTTTCCCACTAATAGATTTGGATTTAAAAAAAATAGGTGTCGTATTGGAAAAGACATACTCCATCTAATTAAATAGAGCTTTTGGCAGGAGATGCTCTAACAAAAGGGAGAAGTGGCTCATCTCACAATTAAATGTATGAAGCCGATACAAATGTGAAAGAAAAGTAGTTGATAAAAGCATTGTTGCGTATTCGAATAGTTATTTTTGGAGATGCCAAACAAAGAAATGGGAAAAGTAGTCCCAACCAAGACGCCAAGGGAAGCAACGTTTTTGTGTGGTCTACAAACAGAGAGCCTCTTCCTTCCTTTTGTCCGAACGGAGATTCCATCGAATCTTCTCCCTCATTGCCTCCTCCTCCTTCTCTCCCCCAACCCTTTTTCGAATCCACACTCAACGAACCAATCAAAATCCCCATAATTATAAAACTCTGAATCCATAGCAGAATTTGACACTGAAGAAGAGAGAGTGTTGTAGAGGGAGAGAGAGAGAGAGAGAATGAGAGCTTTGAACTCACATTTTGTGCTGATTGATCTCCACACCTCATGGCACTCAGCTACCCACATCCCAACCTCGACTCTCGATTACCTTAAAAAAAAAGCACTGCCTTACCCAATTCCCTCTCGCAAGCATTTCATCGAACGCGTCCTCGTCGACGAAGCGGGATCTCATCCTCCACCTCATCCGTGCCATCAATCCGGCGCCCGCTAGATCGGCTGGCGCAGGGAAATGGGTTGTCGTCGGTTTCGTTTCGGTCTCGACGACGTCGTGATCGGGGAAAGTGTCGGAGCTGGACTTGTTCCTTGAGCTAGTGCCATTGAGGATGAGGAATGAGCTGTTTGGGAACCAGGAGATAGGGAAATACAACGGAGTGAGAGAATCATTTTCTGCTGAACAACGTCCTCTTCGTCGTCGAAGTGAATATGAGAGTGGGTGATAATGATGGGTATGATACAGTGTGGCCAAATCTATTTTCTTGAAATCAAATTCACATTTATCATCTTTGATTATGTATCATTCAGCGTTGGATTCAAATGATCTTTGACATTGTGTATCTTCTGGACAAGCTCTACAAGCTGAGCGATTTTGATCATAGAGATAAATCAAAATGAGATCACAATTTGACGAATTCACGTTGCGGTTCAAACAACCTCGCAGGTCCACGGGCGACGACGTCGTTTTATAGTGAACAACCTTTGTCTCCGAAGAAATGGGTTTGATACAGTAACACCAAGTTTATTTTCACAAAAACAAATTCACACTTATCGTCTTTGATTATATATCAACCAGTTTTGGATTCAGACATTTGTTTCCAGGTTTATCTTCTTAAAACGATCTTCAATATGAACATTTTCGATCATAAAAATAAACCGTAATAAGCTCACAATTTGACAAATTCTGGTTTGAAAGGACTTCTCAAGTTGAATCTGCGAAGTCTTAACGAATAAATACGGCGTCGTTTTCAAGACACCTCCTGTCTTCAAGATGCGAGCTTTCATGGAACCTGGTCGACTCAGTTTGACAAAGCTCGCGTATGGCATATGCGAGGTTCTCGTCAGTGCCCTTACGAAGTTACGATGTAGTGCAGCTAACCGAGCACCACCCGTCGTCGTTCCCATTTTGGCATTTCTTCCAAGATTTATCTCCTCTCTCTCTACATCATTGTATTTCACTGAATCTTCGTTCACAGACGGGCGTCAATCCTCTGCAAACTGATTCTGACATCACATTTTCAATATGCAAAAGCTCATTTTTTTTATCTAAATTGTTTTCGATTCAAATGAGGCTATCAATTTCATTATTTCATATTACCTAACTTAATTCAGGTCAATCTTTTTTTTCGATTCTTGGATTTTATTTCATTTTTTGCAATTCTTGTTATTATCACCAAAACAATAATATTTGTTTTTATAAAAATAGATTTGCGCACACTGTATCAAACCCATTATTATCAGCTACTCATATATTCACTCCGACCATGAGGTTGTTCAGCAGAAAATGATTCTCTCACAATGAGAGCTAAAAAAGTTGGCTTATTTTTCAGATTTGAGCCATCTTTGAAAGCTTTTAGAATGTCCAACTACACTACATCAAAAAAAATTATTAAAAATCAACCCGTTTTAGAGATATCAAGCGAAGTTCTTACCATTTCTTCTACCCAAACCAGAACTGGCATAAAAACACCAAAAATTCATCTCCAATCTCTGAGAATTTCGAGAATTGGGATGATGCCGAGGGGTGGGATGCCCCAGAGGACCCTAGGTGGGATGACCGTGGAGGGCATGCTGGTGATGATAATGATTATGAAAGTAAGAATGCAAAAAAAAAAAATTGATAAAGAAAGCACATACCCGTTTCGCTATACATTTTGATTTTTATCTTTTTCCTTACTCAAATTTAAGGAGACGCAAATTCATACACTTTGTCCTTTTTTTTTTATCCGCACATCCTTCGTCCTTTTCTCAACACCTCTTCTCACTAAAAAAAAAAAAAAACGTTAGATTTGCGTTTTTAAAAAAATCGGTGTAGTATTAGAAAAGACATATCGGCCACTTCCCCAATTATTCATCTCTCATACGTGTGAGATTCATTTTATAATTAAATGTCTAAAACTGACACACGTGTAAGAGATGAGTAGTCCATAGAAACGGCTGTAGCATTTAGAGGTGTGCAAAAAAACCGAGACCCGACGAACCCGACCTGACCCGAAGGGTTTCGGGCGGGGCCGAACATGTGGTTCGGTCGGGTACGGATACAATTTTCCAAAAAAATCAGTTTTCGGTTCGGGGGCTCGGGGTGCTGTTTTTTCTTACCCGACCCGACCCGACCAAAAAGGCAACGAATTCATATAGTTTACTTCGGTTTTGGTCGGACCCGACCCGACCAAAAAAATCGGTTACAGGGGCGGGTATCCCCCCCCCCCCCCCCCCCCCCCCCCCTTCGGTTCGGGTTCGGGTCCCAAAAAAATGTTAACCGTCGGGTCGGGTCGGGTCGGGTCGGGTTCGGAGCCGAACCCGACCCGTGCCCACCCCTAGTAGCATTGTTGCGTATTCGAATAGCGAAGCAACGTTTTTGTGTGGTCTACAAAGAGCCCTCAACTCAACCCACATGGTTCCAACTTCCACAAGCTTCAACGGTCGTTAACAGCTGCTTTCTGTTTGGCCACCTCTTCCTACCTTTTGTGACTTTGTCCGAACGGAGATTCCATCGAATCTTCTCCCTCATCGCCTCCTCTTCCTTCTCTCTCCCCAACCCTTTTTCAAATCCACACTCAACGAACCAATCAAAATCCCCAGAATTATAAAACTCTGAATCCATAACAGAATTTGACACTGAAGAAGAGAGTGTTGTAGAGGGAGAGAGAGAGAGAGAATGAGAGCTTTGAACTCACATTTTGTGCTGATTGATCTCCACTCCTCATGGCACTCGGCTACCCACATCCCAACCTCAACTTTCGATTACCTTAAGAAAAGCACTGCCTTACCCAATTCCCTCTCGCAAGCATTTCATCGAACACGTCCTCGTCGACGAAGTGAAATCTCGTCCTCCGCCTCTTCCGTGCCATCAATCCGGCGCCCGCTGGATCGACTGGCGCCAGGAAATGGGCTGTCGTCGATTTCGGTTTTGACGACGTCGAGATCGGGGGAAGTGTCGGAGCTGGACTTGTTTCTTGAGCTAGTGCCGTTGAGGATGAGGAATGAGCTGTTTGGGCACCAGGAGATTGGGGAGTTGATTGAAGTGGTGATGGATTTGGGCCGGCAGCCTCTGGCTCGGTTTCCTTCGGGGGATTGGGTGATCTCTGAGCAGCCTGTGAAGCCTGAGGATCTAAGGCACGCTATATCAAAGGTCATTTCAAGTCAGTCCTTCATATATTTGATTTGAAACTTTTAGTTGAAGGTTTGATAATCTGATTAATCATGTGACCAAATGTTAAATTGTGGACCACCTACTCATCATCCAAAAAGCTTAAAATGGTAGAGAATATTTATATTCTCAACACGCTCAGTCGCATGTGGCTTGGCTCTCTCCTCCATAAGTAGACCAAACACAAATGAATATTTTAGTTATGAGTTGGGCAATGATTTTTTAACACATGATCCATTCCATGCTCTGATACCATGTTGTTTAAATTATTGATAACCGACTGATACAAAAGCTTAAGCTTTTTAAGGGAGGCAATAGTATTGTTTATGTTCTCAACACTATGTAAATCTACAAAGCTAAACGAGGATCTTCTTGTCTTTGATTAGAACATCTGTACAGAGAGAGAGAGAGAGAGAGGGAGAGAGAATGATTATTTATATACTTTTTGACATATATTTTATATTTGATTGAGGGGTCAATCTTAGTACTGAAGACTGATAGGGACACTTATAATACAATACTAATACAGGGTTTAAGGGAAAATGTGTATAAAATAGTTTTAAGAATGGAGATTACTTTGGATGCATATGTGCTTTTGGAATCTCATAGTCTTGATAAGGGTATAGTTTTGATGCATAAAAAATTGACTTTTTCAGGTTGGTGAGTTCTCGGATGATAATCGTTCAGGCATTGATAGTTCCCTACACCGTATAAGTGCTATTCGAAACCGTAAAATGCAAATTATTGGCCTCACGTGCCGCGTGGGTCGAGCTATGTCTGGAAGTGCTGAAGTCATACGCGACTTGGTTGAGGGGGGAGGTTCTATATTGGTTATAGGACCTCCAGGAGTCGGCAAAACAACCTTAATCAGGTACATACGGTTCTATCATTAGTGGTTTGAGAGATGAGTTTTGCGTAACGATACGGCAACAAGTAGTGATCCTTGTACGTGAGATGTATGTAATGGTGTCAATAATGGTGACTTCTGTGCCAGTGTTCTTTATCTATTTCTCTTGTTATCTAATGATATATAGACAAGTAGTGATATCCTTGTACATGAAATGTATATAAGGTTTTAATACTGGTGGCTTCATCATGTCAAGGACTTTCTTTGATTCCCTTCGCTAATGTTCCATACTGTATTGTTTACATATTGTCAGCCGTAATGAATATAATTGAGAGGAGAATTCTGTAAAAGTTTTGTTCATTGAATTGAATTCCTAAATATCTCAAAAAAGGTCAACTATCCCTTGCATGCAATATTTGTTCGTTTATGGAGCTTTGCTTTGGCAGAGAAATGGCTAGAATGCTGGCAGACGAGCATAAGAAACGTGTTGTGATTGTGGATACATCAAACGAGATTGGAGGTGATGGTGATGTTCCTCATTCTGGAATAGGTCGTGCGAGAAGAATGCAAGTTCCAAATGTTCACATGCAACATAATGTTGGTGTTCAACTCAAACCAGTGTTCATCTTCTCTATTGCTGCCTTGCATGGCCTATATAAGCTTTTTAAGCTGTTGCTTTGTTGCGGAACAGGTGATGATTGAAGCAGTTGAAAACCACATGCCGGAAACCATTATAATTGATGAAATCGGAACTGAGCTTGAAGCCCTTGCTGCGAGTACAATTGCTCAGAGGGGAGTTCAGCTTGTTGGAACGGCACATGGAATGACTATAGAAAACATAATGAAAAATCCCTCCCTTCAGATACTTGTTGGGGGCATAGAGGTACAAAACAGCATTCCTATTTGAATGATAGTTATAAAGATGAGTTAGGGCAATACATGTGTATGCACATGCAATCACGGGCAGAGGGAACTTGTGAAAAGTGGGGTCAAGCGACCCACTTATTTGGAACAACCTCTTACAATAGCTTTTACTAGTAGTGTAACACATCAGCCATAAATAGTAAATAGTTTTACACAAAATAAAAAACCAGATATGGCTCTAAGTATTTGACCCCATTGTCCACAAATCCTGGTTCTGCCCCTGCATCTAATTGTGTCCAAAAGAGGATTGCCATGCTCTCATCTTCTCTCCTTGTTTGGCCTTCTATATGTTAGCTATTTGCATGAACTGTAGCTTTATCTGCACCGGTTGGTTGACCTGCAAAATAAGTTCTAGACATCCCGTCGCAGCTTATTCTCGATAGGATATGTCTGCAAATGTCTTAACAGTAGATTGATTGGGACTGGTTCATTTTCTGAGTAGAGTGTGACTCTGGGTGACGAGGAAGCTAGAAAAAGGAAAGTGCAGAAGACAATTCTTGAGAGGAAAGGACCTCCTACATTTACATGTGCAGTTGAGATGATTTCTAGGACTGTGTATCACGTTCATCACCGGTTGGATATGACAGTAGATGCTATACTGGCAGGTATTGCACATTAATCTTTGAAATTATTGCTAGTGTAACAGCATCTGCCAACTTGTTCAAAGTGTCAAACACTAAATCGTGATTAGAATCGTTTTGTGATGATAGGAAAATCTCCCCGGTTTGAGATCCGTTGCATGGATTCTGAGGCAGATAGTTCTTTGAAGGCAATTGACTCTGTTTCAACACTTGAGAAGAACCATCTAAAGGAATCTCAGCTGGATAATGGTGAAGACAGAAGATCTCAAATTGAGTCTGATGAGGAAGACGGAGATTATTCTCCAAAGAGTTCCAATAAATTGAGCAGAAATATTACTTGTAGCGAGGGGAGGCCGTTAGTTTATGTATATACTTTTAAGGTATCCCTGATTTTCTCCTTTACAATCTTCTTCCCTTTTATAGTTATCTTTCCGTTTTTGAGGAAACGAACCAACCAAGAGAACTAAGTGATATATTTTGATGGTGTGGAAATATTTTGAAAACTTAATCACTAGAACACATTATTTGTTGATCCATGAAAGGCACGATCACCAAAAATGGACAAGCAAAAAGGGACTACGTGAATTCTAAGACTGAATATGGAACTACTTGAATAATAAGGCTGAATATTTGTTTTCAAATTATAGATTCTGGAAGCTGATTTACTTCAAGTGGTAAGTGTAATGGGCCTTGAAAATGAGATTGATGTAACCGACGATATTGGAACATCAGATGCTATCTTAGTATCCAGCTCTGAAATGAAGCAGAATCCCTGGATTCGTACTGTATCTAGATTCCACCAGGTGCCTGTATTTGTCATGAAGGTATCCTCCATTTTATTTTATTTTTTTAAATTTAGTGGTTAGTTAATTTTTTTAAGCCTTTCTAATCAGATACTTACTGATCTAAATAATGCAGTCAAACACAATGGCAAAAATGGTAAAGGCAGTTCGTATGATTCTTGAAATGGATGCCTTTGGTTCTACATCAAAGCGGGGACCCAGAAGTACTTTTGGCATTGAAATTGATGATGATGCACCAAAAAGAAAGCCATCATTGGAGGAGATTGATGCTTTGGAGGTGCT
Source organism: Rhododendron vialii (assembly GCF_030253575.1). NCBI lineage: Eukaryota > Viridiplantae > Streptophyta > Magnoliopsida > Ericales > Ericaceae > Rhododendron > Rhododendron vialii. The sequence continues at coordinate 34,098,691 of NC_080565.1, read as the reverse complement.
ACTCTTTTTCCCTTTACTTACATTTTCTTTGTTCATGATACGGTCATTTATTATGCTGCTATGAAGATCATCTTTCCAGAAGAGGAAAATTAGGTTCAGATCAATGGACACAACAGTTCTATGATGCCAGTATAGCTCAAAAGGATATGCTATTGCCCCATTGTTTCATATATTTTGGCAATGGTGAAGTAATATTCAAGCCAAGGGCAATAAGTTGACATAGATTTTGTTACCTCTGACAATCTGTGGATTGCCTTAATGCTATCCCCATTAGGAGAGTACAAAGATAATTGGAACTATCGTATTTTGCATGTGCGTTGGCCGTTGGGCATAAAGAACATATCTGCAGTGTAATGCTATTATTATTAATTAATCATCAAAAACAGCATTTGTGGGATTGTGTTGTCATCAACGGCTTTAACTTCCCATTTTTCTGCTTCATTTTAGTTTTTGTTGGTCACTATTGCTATCACTTCGAGTTACATAATCCCAAGTTTCCAACTGGGTTTCAATTAAGACCGGTGGCATGGATTCTGTTGGTTTCGCCGCCGTACTGCCATCCCAGTTAGAGTGTACAACCATAAACAGAACTATCAAATTTTACACTTGAAATATGGGTGTAAAGGAACATTGTGTCTACGGTTACGCAGTGACTTCTTAATCTACAGAATTGCTAGTTTGGAATTATGTAGTCAACCATAGCATTGATTTCGCATTTCCTACATGGTCGCTTTCTCCTAGAGATTCCTACATCCAAGTTGGTAACCTGAGTGTGATTATGATTGATGGCATTCATTCTGTTGGGGTGCTCCAAATGATACTGCCGTAGTGTTAGCTAACATTGTGATACTTGCTTTCTTGACAAAAAAAAAAAAACTTGCAATAACAAGCGCTGTTTCTTCTTTGACCGTTGAAATTATGAGGCATCAGGTTTCCCATTCCTTATTTCTCTGCTCCTTGTTGCCATTGTCGTAGTACTGAACATGTGCTTTTTCTATTGATGACACCTTTGTAGTTTAGATTTCAATTGTTCGGCAATGGCATAAACTAGAATGGTTCTCAGCATGTTATACATCTTGATCTATCGTTGCTTTTTCTAAGGTGGCATGTGTAACTGTTTCAGTTCTTCCTTTGTATGATGATGATTGGCTCATCTATGCTCGTTTCCACTTTTCTGGCGTAAGTTTTCTCCCTTGCTATTACAATTGCATAACTGACTTTCTTCTCATATGGTTCGTTATAGGAGGTTCGACTTGCGATTGAATATATTGTGATTCCCGGAGGAGAACCAGTTGAACTTCTTCCCAGACGTTCTGATATTATTGCCAGACAACTTGAGCTTGTGGAAAGCTATCAGCTGGCCGCGGAGAATTCAGGTACCGAGCAAAGCCCCAGGTTACAAATCCTTCCCCAGAAGTTAATCAAGAAGACTGGTTCCGGAAAATACCATAAATCTACTCCAAGTTTATCAAAGGAAATAAGCCTGAAATCACTAACCGGTGGCGTTGGAGGTCGTACTGTCTCTCGGCTGCCACTTTTGCCAGAATAGTTCAACTGCAAATTCCACTGGGAACATACTCCCACCCTTTATTGATGCATGTACATTCACATGTACAGTCCTGTAAATTATACGGTTATCTTGTCGTCATTTAATCTTTGCCAATTGCTTGTGTAATTTCACTCCATTGTTGCGCGAACATTTCTTCTTCATTGAGAAGTCTAAAGGAATAAAATCTTACGCGTATTCTCTCGGATTGGTACTGAATTTGGGAGTGCATGAATTGTTGTCATGCTTAATTCGTTTGTATGGTAAATTTTGAAATAACAAGTTGAGTGGCAACTTAACATAGTGATGGAGTCCAATTTTTTTGATGAATAATAAGCCTACATATATTTACTAATTGATCCATATATTGAACCTTGAAGTGCAGTGGTAAGAGTAGTCTAGAGCTCGTGTTTGTTCGGTAAAAGTTTGTTCAAGATTGGTTTGTTACGTTAAAACTTGAACATTTTCTTGAAGCTTGTTTGAGATTGGCTCGTCTCATAAACAAGCTAAACTCAAACATATTTTTAAAGCTTTTTAAGTTTTCAAACTAAACTTGATCAATAGTTTCCTCAGCTCGTTTGGCTCGTTTATCACTCTTAGTTGTGGGAAGAAGGAATACGGAGAGCATGAACCACAAACATGGTTCTGTTTGAGTTATGGCCACAAACTTTGGCTAGTGGGACGAACTTTTTCTTATGGCTGCAAACTTTTGCGTATGGCCGCAATGTTCTTAATTATTTCTTCCATTGTTCTTAACTTCGGAATGTGGGAAAAAATAAGAAAAAACCAAAGAGAAATTTGCTTTCTTTTCACTTTTTTTTTTCTCTTTTTGTTTTCTTAATTTTTTTTATTTCCATCTTCAGTAAGTTGTTAGTATTTCTCTCCTACGGTTTTTTTTTTTTTACACCGGAAACATTTTCTGCAAAACAAACGAGCAATAACAATATAAGTACACTTTCTCTAGAATTTCTCATTCAGATTTTTCCCATCCATCCTTCCTTTCTATTGTTTTCTATTCCCTCCCACAAGTTCTAAACATAGTCCAGCCCAGCCGAGCTTTGTCGAGCTCGAGTTCGTTTACTAAACGAGCCAAAAACTTGAGCTTGAGCCCGACTTAAGCCGTAACGAGCCAAGATTAGTCATTTACTAAACGAACCTCTTTAATCGAGTCGAGCTTCCCTTAACGAGCTGAGCTTCACTCGACTCGTTTACAAAATGAGTCAAAAACTCGAGCTTGGCTCATTTACTGAACGAGTCGAGCCGAGCGGAGCTCGTTCGGTTCATTTACGGCCCTAAGTCCAACCAATCATCAAGGAGCGATTTCAAATAACTCTGAAAAAGAGAGGACTTCATTGCAAATTGCATTATTCTGATTCCACGTACCTATACTAACGTACAAACCACTGTCCATCTCTCTCTCTCTTGATGGTTTTACTACTGTCCACTGTTGCTCTCTTCAGTCATCACAACTCCCGCGTTTCTCAGATGACAATCATACCGTGGTCCAAGGGTAAACAAGTCGTCGGAGAGAACTCCGGCGCCGGAAAGAGAAAGCGCGTCAACCATGCCGACAAGACCAGCAGTAGTAGTGGCGCCGCCAAGAAGAGGAAGAACAGTGGCGGCGTCCTTCAGTTCGTTGAGGACGCTGCGTACGAGGTTGACGAGGACGAGGATACCGACGATGACTCCCTTTCTGATGAAGGTAACAGAAACAAAACACCCCCCAGAAAAATTGTTCTTCCTCGGTTTCTGATGATCAAGGTGTTTGTTATATATTGTTTGTCCCTTGAATATTTTTTCCTTGTACAGCATTTTTTTAACTGCAGATGAGATGATCAGTGGAAATGAATGGAAAGGACGTGAAAACTAGAATCTTAGAGCTCGTTTGGATGGTAAGAAATGAAGAGATAAGAAAAGAGAGTCACTCCTTAAAAAATCTCACCATTTTTTTGTGAGATTATATGAAAAGGGGAAAAGAACAATCAAAACAATTCTTTTTTGTACTTTCTTTTTTGTTTTTCGCCAAAATGCTCAATTCAAATAAGGGATTTCATAAGAAATCATAACTCTTTCCTCTTTTTTTTTAAAACTTTTTTGGATGTCAATATTTTTTCAAGGCTTAAGTGGCAATCTGACTCCTCTAATTTTCACATCAGTACACCTTGCTCTCCGACCACAGTGTCAAAGGACCTTTTTTAAAGAAAACAAAAAAAAATTGCTATTTTCAAAGTTCAAAGGGTCAAAAAAATGATTTTTGCCACATACCCATGCCAAATTTGAAGCAAACTTGAAGCTGTTAGAGCATTTTCAACTCATCTTTTATTCCTTTATTTCTCTATTTTGGAGAAAATCCTGACTCCAACCCATCTTCTATTTCCTCCTCTATTTTGAAGGATAAAATTTGATTCTTCATATATAGAGTATGAGAAAAAGAGATATAGGATCCTCTATAAAATCACTTTTTGATTATAAAATACAAAAAAAATATTAAATTTGCATTAAAATTGAAAAATGATTGGAGGAAAAGAAAGAAAGCTTTTGAAATAGAAATATAGATGTTTGTGATTAGAGTTTGTATGAATAGTAAACTTTTCTATATCTACTTTTTAATTAAAAAAAATATTAATTTTATCCTCTCAAATAGAGAGTAATAGAGGATGTTGAGCATCTCCAGCCTTGACCCATTTTAAGACTCAAATTTAAAAATGGAGCAAAAATCACAAAAATCTCTCTCCAATCTTTGATCCAAACCCTTCTCCATTTTGGATTTTACCCATTTTTTTGCCCAAATCTGAGACAACTTTTGCCTTAACCCATTTCTCCAACGGCTAGTTAGAGAGAGAGAAAGAGGGAGATGTGTAAAATTTGGATTTGATGGTTGAAGATAAGTCTACCCAAAATACCCAAAATTTGATTCAAATTTGAGGAAAAATATGGGTGAAGGCTGAAGATGCTCTTAAATCCCCGTAAGATTAGAGCAAGCATTTGACGTCAGAATGCTCTTCAATCTTGTTGTGAAAATACAGTAGTATAAAACCAAATCTCACGATTAATTGAACAAAAAGCTTTCAAATGCGACCGTTAATCAAATGCAAAAATAGTCTTTTGAATTATCTTTTTCTTTGTAAATACTACTACTTTGAATTATTTTTATGACTATGGGAGTTCTATTTGTTCTACTTAAAATTAAAGAGGGAAATTTTTTATGCGTTCTAAATTTAAAAATTGACATATATAGGCGTTACTTGAGGCTTCTTCGTTTGTGTTTTGAAAGAAGTTTTCAAAGGGATTTGAGTGGAGAGAGAGAGAGAGAGAGAGATATACTGGGAACGTATGGGCTTTTAAGCCCCAATCGAACAAGCCGGAGGTTGAACCATTGCGTTTGGACCCGCGGAGAAATTACGACGGGACTGTGGTCTTTCCCCTACGATCGCCTCAACTTCCTTCATCTCTTCATAAACCCCAGATTTATGCATTTCCACGGTTTCTTTCGAGTCCATACACCCAAATCTTTAACAAATTAGAGGAGACACCCTAGCTAGATTGTCAAAGAAAAAAAAAAGAAAAGAAAAGGGACGCGAGGCGGTGGTTGTGGGAGTTGGCAGGCGGTGGTGCTGGTTGGGGGAGTTGGCAGACGGTGGTGCTGGGGAATGCAGGTGGTTGGGAGATAGGAGGTGATTGGGGTTGGGATGGCCGTGGCTATGGGGTGTAGGGTAGTTGCTGGGTTTGGTTTTGGGTGGTTACACAGTTGATCGTGGCTTGCGAGGGAGACAATGGTGGTGGAGTTCAAGTTGGAGAAGTTTCTGAGAAAAAAGAAGATAAATGGAAGATGAATGTTTTTTTTTTTTGCCCGATAGAATGTTAGTATATGTTAGATTATTACGAGGGTCAATCTCCTCCTTTTCACAGGAGTCGAACCCTAAACCCTACAAGACCATTGGGCCAAACCCCTAGGTCTGGAACATGAAGTTTGAAAGGGTAAATTGCCGTTTTATGGCATCTCGTGAACATAATCAGTGCATTTAGTCTCGGGTTCATGCTTTTGAGTGTGATTAGCTACATATAAATGGCAAAAGTGAGCACATTACATGTTTTTCTTAAAATGCTTCAATGCATACTCACTGTGTGCCTGTGTATTTTATTTCTTGTTGCCGGCACCAGCTTGGGAAAAATCAGTGTTTATGCACTAAAACAATCAGCTCATTATTGGAAATAAACAATCAATCTTATTTTTGTATGAAGAACTACATACACTGTAGCACTAATGTTGGAGTAATTTGCAATACTGTTTAGATTGATTGTTTGGTTATTTTTCTCTGCTAAGCAGACTTCCAGGAAGATGAATTTACAGCACTGGTTAAATTCGAGGATAAACCTGGAAAAGCCCATTACTTTCCGTTTGGGTATGACGAAGGGGAGCTTAGTGGGGAAGAACTAGAAAAACTGGTGGAAGAGCGTTATAAGCCGAGCTCCAGTTTTCTTACCTATGCAGAAGGTGAATATGAGCCTAGAAGGTTGGATGCAGGACTTGCAGTTGTAACATATGAGCCTGGAGGATTGGTTGCAGATGCAATTGCTCCTTCTTCTGAGGATCCAACCATCTGGAAAGTCAAATGCGCGGTATGGTTTTCGCACATCTAGTCTCTATACAATTGTCAGAACAAAAATATCGGATGGATTGCTATATTAACGTTTGGTATATGAAATCACAATCTGATAGATTTACAATGACATGGTAAATGTTTTTGAGATCTAAAATTAGAAAGAGTTGAATTTTCAAATTCATCGATTCATGTTGTTGAATAGGAGTAACAGAATGTAATGTAAACTAATTGGAATCTTGGTCTAGAGTCAAAGAAAGACACTACTAGAAAAGTATTTTTGTTGCGACTTGTGAGTCGGAACTTGGAGTAAACAAAACCTTTTTTATGTTGAGGAACTGAATAACCATGATTCCTCTGGAACATCTAAGGAACCAAAAGATTAAATTGGAAATTTTGCATCTTCCTCAGTGACTTGTTCGATGTAGGTTGGACGTGAGAGGCTTTCAGCTTTCTGCCTAATGCAGAAGTATGTGGACTTTCAGTCTCTGGGAACTAAGCTAAATATAATCTCTGCATTTTTTGTTGAGCGTGTGAGAGGCTTTATCTATATTGAAGCAGAAAGGGAATTTGATATTGTTGAGGTAATCTTCTTCTTTTACTTTTTGAGATCTTGTTATCATACGAGTAAAATGTTTTTGTTGTTTACGAATATTGTTACTTCTACTGGCAATGGTTAGTAGCTAAACTGATACATAAAGAGATTACTATTAAATTCAGGCATGCAAAGGGATTTTTAGTGTATATTCGAGCTGCGCAACACCTGTCCCAAAGAATAAAGTTTCTCGTTTGCTCTCCATGCAAAGCAAATGCAACGATGTTTCAGTGGGCTCGTGGGTCCGTATGAAGAATGGGAAATACAAGGGAGATCTAGCAGAGGTATAAAGGGTTGAGCAAAGCTATTCATGAGTTGGTTTTAATGTTTCTCTGCTCTAGTCATTTCTTTGATGTACTTGGCTCTTTTCTAGTTGGTTTTTAATATCCGATTTCATGTTTCTGTAGGTTATAGCTGTGAATGAGGCACGGGAAAAAGCTACCGTAAGGCTGATCCCCAGAATTGATCTACGAGCAGTGGCTAGAAAATTTGTAATATACCATTTATGCTCTATACTATTTACGCTCTTATTTTTCTCTGCTCAATTTTCTGGAAGTCTTCGAGGAGAGAGAATGTCACGAAATTTTAGGTCTCCTCTTTTCTTTCATTTTTGTTCTTGCCACAATCACAGAAAAAATTTGCGAAAATAGTGTGCCAAGATGCCAATTTGTTCCTGTTTTGTTTTCTGTTCATTCAATGAGCCACAATCAATTTGTTTATCAGATACATGAGATGAGTTTCATACCTGCGTACAGGGTGGAGGAATTGCTTCCAAGAAGTCTGCCACTCCAGCACCAAGATTGATCAACTCCACTGAACTCGAGTAATACACATGCTCCCATTTTCCTCATTGGCTCTGTAATGTCTTAGTAGGTGTGTGATTATTGTTTACATGAAAACTGTAGGGAATTCCGGCCTCTCATTCAGTATATACGTGACCGTGATACCGGCCAATTTTTTGAGGTTCTTGATGGAATGAAGCTCAAAGATGGTTATTTGTACAAAAAAGTATCAATCAGCTCGTTAATGTTCTGGGGTTTAATGCCTTTTGAAGAGGAGCTCCTCAAGTTTAAGCCTAATAAGAAAGAGGACTCTGATTGTCAAGAGTGGCTCAGTGAACTTTATGGTGAGCAAGAGGAGAAGCGCATTATCAAGAGTCAAATTGGTGGCTCAAAAGGAGAGAGGTCGTCAACATGTACTTTTGAAGTGCATGATCCTGTGTTATTTAAGTACGTACATTTCCTACACTTGCTGCATCAGAAATTCCTACCGGTTAATATTACGTACTATTTTGTCTCGTTGTAAAATATTCTCTTTAAAGTAATCTTCTAAGTAAACATGAAAATCGTTTCCATCTTTTAATTTTCCTGTGTTTGGTAAAAATATTTACTTCCTCGAGAAAAAAAAGAAGTTCTCAAATGACACTTGGAAATCTGAAGGGTAGAAATGACTTACGGGAATCTGAAGGGCAAGTCATTTTACATTGAATTGGTTGAAAACAAGTGAGTTTATGCGCAACCAAATATACTCAACTAGGAAAATGTTTTACATTGCAACAAATGGATCCTTAATTAATGTGCCTTGGGTTTTTACTTGTCTATTTATTTTTACCATTGCAGTCGGAAGGATTTTGGAGTTATTGTAGGCACAGTGGAAGATGATAGTTTCAAGGTACTTAAAATTAAATTGTGTGCTTCATCACTCTATTTTTTCATTCTCTTACGCGTATGATTTGTTTCAGATTTTAAAAGAGGGTTCAGAAGGACTGGATGTGGTGACTGTAAACCAAAAGCACTTAAAGAAAGGGTCATTTGCTAAGAAATTCACTACATTAGATCGTTGCTTGAAGACAATATCGATTAATGATACTGTCAGGGTTTCAGAAGGTCCATTACAGGTTTGAGCTTTAAGTCAGGAGTTTGAACTCTCTGTGTCAATGTAGTTTACTGAAAATAAGGTACCTATAACGCTACTTCGTCATGCATCACAGGGTCGGCAAGGGATTGTTAAGCAAATATTTAGAGGAACAATCTTCTTATACGATGAAATTGAACTTGAAAACAGCGGTTATATCTGCTGTAAATCTCAGATATGTGAGAAAATTGAAACGGGCGATGATGCTTGTAATGAAAAGGTTGTATGTTGTATTATTCAATTTATCTTTTCTTGCATTTTTTGTTTTCTTCTGATGTAATATATTTTTTTAATCAGGGTGATGAATCAAGTTCCGCAATGGTTAGCGGTTTCTTGTTATCATCTAAATCTCCTCTATCATCTAAGAAACCTGTGCAAACAAGGGGAAATACCAGCAACTGTATGTTAAAAAGTCTTTAATGCTTTTACACTGGCATCCTTTTCTCTTTTATCCATAGTGAACTTCTATCATAAATGCAGCCAACCGAGAAAGTAAAGGTGGAAATTTCTCCATTGGTCAATCATTGAGAATTAAAGTGGGTCCTATGAAGGGATACCTGTGCCGCGTCTTGGCCGTTTATCTTTCTGATATCACCGTGAAGCTTGATTCTCATCGTGAAATTCTTAGAGGTTTAGCCTTGGTTTCCTATTCCTGGTTCTATTTTCGTGGTAGGCTCCATCTCTGTTGTAATTTCTCTTAATGTGTTGTTTTTCGCAGTTAAATGTGAGCATCTTTCCCAGGTTCATGGAGAGAGTTCTGCTGTTTCCTTGGGGTATGCTTTCAAGTATTTGCTGAGTCTTTTTGATCAATATGTTTTTAAGTTTAATTTTTGTGATACTCTTTTGATGTCGTTTTGATGTGCTGTTGCCTCTTTCAAGTGAGGCTGCGGAGCCTGTGCAACCAATTGGTCTGCTTGGAATGAAAGACTCTTCTCGAGGTAGGAAACTTTGGTAGATCACCTAGTGAGGGATAGTATCTTTGTCAAATTTGGACTCATGTTTTCCCATACTGATCCTTTGTCTTTTTAAAAACTCCTGAAAGCTCACGATAGATTGAATGCTTTATTTGTAACTTGGTACTAGGTTGTTTAGGAATATATGCCGTATTGTATACCAAGTTTCTGTGCAAATAGTTTGCCTCTCCACGTATGGATCTTTTTGAGTTGAAGGATATTTTACATTACAATAATTAACATACAGTCGCATATCTTGAATCAAGAGTGGCAACGGTATCACAGGGAAAAAGATGTGGTGCTAGAGCACTGTCTCCTCAAAGGTCAGGAAAATTGCACGTATTCATTGTTAATACCCCCTGCTCATGATATGTTCTCATATAGAGGTGGACATTTGCTAAAATGTGTTAGTGGATACAAAAATTGTGCTTATACTTTCGCGTTCTGTTTTCATTTGGTTACTTTTGAAAATATAATTGATACTGATGGTTCTTTTATGCAGAAAGTCTTGGCCTGCTTTCCCATCTTCAGGCTTATCAGTTAGTTTTTAACTTGGTCTACCATCCTCGGGCTTATGATTCTCTCTCTCTCTCTCTCTCTCTCTCTCTCTCTCTCTCTCTCTCTCTCTCTCTCTGATTAATTTTGTTTTGTTGAGTTTTTGATTTACAGCTTCAGTGCAAAACCTATTTTGCAAATACCCGTAACTCAGTCAATAATGATGCCAACAAAGGTATTGGCAGCAGACCGGGTCTGTTAACTGATTTTACAGCATCTGTAATAACATCGTTGCAACCTGTTATTAATGTCCAATTTGTGTTGATTCTTGTACAAAGCTGCAGGAAATCGTAGCTGTAAAGAAAGTTTTAGTGGAACCAAAATAGCTTGGAACTGTTCACTCACAGAACCGAAGAATCAAACTGGGGGGCCTTCTTGGAGTAAGCAAACACATTTGAATAAACGAGTTCAGACGGCAGAAAGGACAGTAAAAAATGACAGTTCTGGCAATAATCCGTTTAGTGGGAACAAAGTTGGTGGGTGGAACAAAAACGGGATGGGAAACTACGGAGATAGCGCATTTCCCCAAAATAGCTGGGACATGACAGGAAGATTTGTTGTGGGGCCTGGTTCAGGGGGGAGAAGGGGAAGAGGCGGTGTCAGAGGAGGTAGAAATCAGTTTGGTAGAGGAAGAACATCTTCGATGAATCCGTTTAGTCGGAATGGTGATGAGGATAAAGGTGGATATGGAGGGAGAGGTGGACTCAACAAAATAGGAGGTAATTTCGGAGGCAGAGGTCAATCAAGCTGGAGAGGGCGTAGAGGTGGAGCAGGATATGATAGGGGAGGCTTTCGAGGAAGGGGAAAGTTGGAAAGAGGAAGTGGTTTCGGAGGCCGAGGACTTGGGACGAGGAATCAAAACGGTGAATGGAGCAACAAACATAACTTGGCATTTGATGGGGGTGAGAAAGAGAGATCAAGTAGAGGCGGGTTTTCTCCAGGTGGAGGGAGGTCGCAAAGAGGAGGTTTTGGCGGCCGTGGGAGGAGTGATCAAGGTAATGCTAGTGGAATTGGTGTTGGTGCTAGTGGTTGGAATAGACAGGTTTCTGCTCAAACCAACCAAGGGTGGGTTTGGAATACAGGAAAAGAATTGGGCAAGGGAGGTGCATCTGGGAGATGGAATTTATCGAATGAAGTCAGAGGAGCAGTTGATCCGCGAGGCAAAGCTGCAGCAGGTTCTTCGGGCAAGGGCTACGGTGGAGGTGGCAAAGCAGTTTGGTAACAACTCTGCTATTATCTAGGCTTCCGGTAGTTTGGAAGTATCGGTTGGTCTTCATCTTCTGAGTTACTGTCTTCGTTTCGTAGCGTTATGGAACCCAAACTACTTTAGCGGCCGTGTTGCATTCAGTCATAAAACATGATACAGTTGGTAGTTACGATGACAGTATTCCAGTAGTGTGGCATATACCACAGCTATGAATTTGATAGAGTTCATTCTCACTGTTATGCATACTTGGTTTTTGTGTTGTTGCGTTCTGATAACTAGCTCCAATGGAGTTGTTTTGATGATATAAGCATTACCGGCGGGCATCGTGTCGTGTTTGTGTTGTGTCAGAATTCTCTAACCCCTAACCCGACCTGTTTAGGTTTTTTGCTATCGTGTCATGTCTTATTCGTGTTCCGTGTCGGAAATAGCTGACTCCAATCCGCTAACTTTGTGTCAGGTTATTGCGTCCTTTCATAAATTCCCACCCCGCGCCGCGTCGTGTCGTATTTGTGTTGTGTCATTTCATGTTCGTGTCAGAGTTTTATCAATCCTAACCTGACTTGTTTAACTTTTCGTGTTATTGTGTCTTGTCGTATTTGTGTTCTATATCAAAAAATATCTAACCCTAACCCGCTAAAAGTGCTCTAACTAAAGATTAGTGTAATGCAATTTATCATGACTATAGCTACTAAAAGATTAGTCTTCAACTTATCTTATCTTAGACCATTCAAACTCCTGATGTATTTTTTATACATCAAGACTTCCCTTGAAATTCCTACGTCCTCGTCCCTTAACACAAAACTCCACCTTAAATATTGAGATTTTGATTGCTTAAATTGATTCTTCCTACCTCCATAATAAAGTCAAATCGGCATGACAAGCTCTTATATCTTGTTTTTACATCCCATTTACAAATAATTGTTCAAACGTGTGTGAATCTTAAGTCTCACGTCCAATTATAATAAAGTATCAAGACTTATTCATCTATAATGAAATGAATATGTTACATCCAATTAAATTACAAATAGTTGTTTGAACATGCCTGAATGTTAAGTCTCACGTCCAATATACACAATAAAAGTTGGGTCAAAATATAAAAACGTTCGATATGTCACTACTTAGGCTTAAGCTTTTAAGTGAGTCTGAGTTCATTCAAGTTATATCGGGTCTACGTGATATGACAGACAGACTCTCGGTTGGCTCGTAGTGAATAGCAGGACAATGTATCATACAAACTCCCAAAAATAACATCCAATATATTACTAATAAATAAGCTCATAAAACATGAATTCAATATTTACTTCCATATTTTTTGTCGTTTATTTAACAGATTACTATAAATAAATGTAACAAAAAATAAGTCAACTGATCACATTATCCTAACGACAAAGCTAGTTATTTTAAACAACCACCCCCATACCTGTCTTCTTCTCGTTTTCCTCTCTCTCTCTCTCTCTCACTCCCCCGAGTCCCAACTCCTCCGCAGACGCCTTCGCCCTCCCCATCTCTCCCTTTTCGGATCTCCCCTCCATTATCCTCTCTCTCCTCCTCCATCAGGTAACAATCTCTCTCTCTCTCTCCTCCCCTTTACCCCCCTGTTTGTTTCCCGAGAAAATTCTCTCTCTCTCTCTCTCTCTCTCTCTCTCTCTCTCTGTATTTACATCTACTTCCTCCTACATTGATCGATTCCTAGGGCTCCAATTGCCCGACCATCCGCACCAACGGTCCCATGTAGAACAAACAAACAAACACACACTAATTAGATACAACAAACCCTAGGGTTAGGGTTAGAGAAATAGATACAGGGACGGTAAAATCATTAGGGTTCCAAAGTTCCAATCATCATGTTTAAAATCATCAAACGGGGACAACGCAAGAGCTCCAAGCCCGAATCCATCGAGCCCCCCACCTCCAGCGTGCCGCCGCCCAGCGTCACCGTAAACCACGCCTCCCGCTCCTCCGCTGCCGCGGCCGCCCCGCCCCCACCGGCTGGGCCCAATTCCCTGCCCGCGCTCAACTCCGCAGCCACGGAGGTCCTGCCCCCGTTGAAGGACGTCCCCGCGTCGGATCGCCACGTGCTGGTCCTCCGTAAGTTCCAAGTCTGTTGCTTTTCGTTCGATTTCTCTGATACCTTGAAATCGGCCCGCGAGAAAGAGATCAAGAGGCAAACGCTGTTAGAATTACTCGATTTGGTTCAGTCGGGTTCGTGTAAATTGAATGAGACATTGCAAGAGGAGTTGGTTAGGATGATCTCGGTGAACATTTTCCGGTGCTTACCGCCGGCGTCTCATGAGAATAGTGCTAGCGAAACCGGTGATCCGGACGAGGATGACGTTTATTTGGAGCCCTCGTGGCTTCACTTACAATTGGTGTATGAGTTGCTATTGAGATACATTGTGTCTTCTGATACTGACACTAAGGTTGCAAAACGCTACATTGATCACTCGTTCGTGTTGAAACTGCTTGACTTGTTTGATTCAGAGGATCCACGGGAACGGGAGTATTTGAAGACTATTCTTCATCGTATCTATGGGAAATTCATGGTACATCGCCCGTTTATAAGGAAGGCGATAAACAACATTTTCTACCGGTTTATATTCGAAACAGAGAGGCACAGTGGGATTGGTGAGTTTTTGGAGATTCTTGGGAGTATTATAAATGGGTTTGCGTTGCCGATGAAAGAGGAGCATAAGTTATTCCTTACTCGGGCGCTTATACCGCTTCACAAGCCTAAGTCTATTTCCACGTATCATCAACAGTTGTCGTACTGCATTACCCAGTTTGTTGAGAAAGATTATAAGTTGGCTGATACTGTCATTAGGGGTTTGTTGAAGTACTGGCCAGTGACTAATTGTGGGAAGGAGGTTCTCTTTCTTGGAGAATTGGAGGAAGTTTTAGAAGCTACTCAGTCTGCGGAATTCCAGCGGTGCATGGTTCCTCTTTTCCGACAGATTGGACGCTGCCTCAACAGCTCTCATTTCCAGGTTTCAATTTGAACTACTACTACTTTCTGTACTGACTTGTAGTTCTTTTTCACCCTTTTGGACATCCATGCATGTGATGAGTTCTCATTATCATTAGCTTATCGATTGGTGGATTCTTTGGTGCCTATTACCTACTCTCTCTTTTTATCAATATTGTTCAGATTATTATATTCTTGTTGTTAAGTTGATTGTTTTGCTGAAACAATGGGAGTGAGGGCAAGATAATGGCTATATGAGGCTTCCTGTATTCAATTGTATTTGAAGTATTGTATTATTGTTCTGTGACTCTGATATTCAGTGATGTTACAATGCGCTTTTGAATGCAAATTACTTGCTTGTTCGCATGTTCGTGAAGAAATGCATATGGTTATAGAGCATCTTCATTTTAATGCTTACCTATTCATGTTGTTCTACGCTCTTTTTGGTAAGCTTTTCTTGTCTTTTTTATGAGGTGATGTGTTGCCCAATTTTATTTTTTTATTTTTGTTTCATATGGGTTATTTTGATTTGGTAGTTCACTTGATCGTCGAGTGACTCGAGTCTGTATGTCTAGTTTTTCCCTCTTCCCCGTGCACAATGTCTTACCTCCATTTGTGCTTTCTGTCTTTATGGTGTGGCTTTATGTTTTTTTGTCTGAATGGGTTTATAAAGCATGTTTTCAGTGGATATTTGTCACCGAAAGGAACTGAATGAAATGCACATCTAGGTTCAGTTAAGAATTGTTTGTTTTCACTTGCTCATAGCAGCTACTTTGCATTTTAATTTGCATGGCTAGGTGGTTGTCGAGCTCTCGCAAGACCTAGACTCCATAATACATTTGGTAGTTGCAATTCTAGGGGCAACAAGCTTGAGTTTGGTGTAGGTTGGCTCCAATTTGATGGATAATGTAAAAATATTCTTGTTATTCTTCCTTGATCGACTTTACTAGAACCACGGTAGTGGTTTTTTTCTTTTGGTATGATCAAGTATGCAATATCCTCCATCTTGTGCATTTTTCTAGGATAAAGTGTCATGCCAGCATGTCATTCTGGCGTCGTATCCTTGTTGCATGTCCACGTTTCCACTTCTTAGGCATGTGAGTTTCCCCGTTGTATTCAGTCTGTTGAAGAATGCTAGCATGTAAACAGGCTTGGTTAGGCTTCTGAACATGCGTCGTTGGGTGTGAATCTGGTTAATGAGCAGGTTTAATCTGTGCTTGTGGGCGGAATCTTAACTACTGAATCAAAGCAAGTCCAGAATGAGTAAGAATATAAGATAGCACCTGGTATTTTGCACACCCCCTGCTTAGCACTAGCTGTAGCTGTCTTTGATTTCTATTGCTTTTTGGATGTGGTTGCACTATCTTGTATTTTGCTATGTTACACTGAGTCGTCTAAATATATCTCTCTACCTAATACCCATGTCAGACACTCCTGGGTAAGGGTGTGGGATGTATGTCTGATACCCATTTTAGACACTTTGATCCTCGAATGCGATATTTGGAAAAATAAAAATAAAAAATTTCTTGCATGAGCCAAAAATAAACATTTCTAGCATTTGATTTGGATGGGAAGTAGAAATTTCCCTTTTTAATGTACATGTACTTCAAATTTCATTCCTACCGAAATCCCAACGTACTGTCAAAATATAAACTTTAGTCGATTAGTCTATACAATTAAGTAATCTGGACGCATATCTCAATATCCTAACATTTGAGTTTGGGAAAATCCGACTCTTGAACATGCACCCTAATCTGATGCTTGTAACAACAAACGCATGCATATTGTTTGCGATATTATACATATATGGTAGTACCTCACATTATTAAGCTTTTACTAGTTCTTTCTAATTATAGGCACATTACAGGTAGCAGAGCGAGCGCTATTCTTGTGGAACAACGAACACATAGTGGGCTTGATTGCCCAGAACCGACAAGTAATTTTGCCACTCATTTTCGAAGCATTGGAGAGGAATATGCAGGGCCACTGGAACCAGGCGGTTCACGGGCTGACCGGTAATGTGCGAAGAATGTTCCTGGAGATGGATGCTGAGCTGTTTGAAGAGTGTGACCGGCAGTTTGCGGAGAAAGAAGCTAGGTCTCGTGACTTGGAAGAGCAGCGCGAGTTGAACTGGAAGAGACTTGAAGCAGTTGCTTGTCAATCTAGTGGGGACCACATGGTTATGGTTCGATAAACTCTTCTCGCCCATATCCTTTCTATGGCATGAGCCCTATTTTGTTTTATCATATGGAGTTCAGATTCTCTCCAAGCCACTTGATGGACTGGAGGGTCCAGTTGGGCAACATCGCATATTTTGATGTTTGTTCATATTTTAGGCCCATGTTCGGGGATGGTCTCGAGAAAAATTTGACTAATCCGATACTTGTAGCTGTCTGATTTCATCATATTTATTTATTTGCTTGTTCTTAAAATCATATGTTGCGATTTTTTGAAAATGAATATGAAGAAACCACCATTACAGTTATTGAATCAATCTGATTTCTTGTCCAGGGATGATCTACAAAAAGGGGCTTAGAACATGAACAATACGGAATTCATCAAAGTAGACTATGTGGCAGGCCCATGTGGCCCAACTAGACCTTCCAATCCATCAGTGGCATGTCCCAATTAGACCATCCACTCCATCAAGTGGCGGAGAAGCCGCCTTCATGTCAAGAAACCTAGGGATCTATCATTAGCAAAATTTAGCTGTGGGTGTCCGCAAGTGATCAATTCTTGTGAAGACATTTTGGTATGCCTTCTGCTTTAGCTGCTTATATCTTTCACTTCTCATAGGGAAAAGGGGGCTGTTTAATTAGTCTTTGTTTCTTCATTTTGATTAAGCCCAGCCCTTGATCCTTTGTTTTTGTTGTCTCCTGGTATCGGGGTAGGCGGTATTTTGTATGGTGTTCTTTTGTCGTGATTACGATAATAACATATGATAACTTTTCCGGCTGGACAGTCTTTTTATCTGATTAGAAGAACAGATCAATATGGCTGTGTTGAATATAAATATGATTTGTTCGTTCATTTCAGTTTCCCTTAATATGATTTGTTTCATTCTTCGTGTATTTATTTTGACTTTTTCTTGGATTTTTGTGTGACAAGATATCGGTCTGTGTCCTGAATCTTAAGAAGCTTCTGAAATATCCACACTTTATGGTACATGGGTGAAGTCCGTTTGTATTTTTTAGTTTAGCTCACCTCGTCGAAAAACATTGCGTCCAGTTTGTTGTTCATGTGTTCAATTGATAGCAAGAGTTTCTCCAATTTACTGTGCCTTGTGAACTAAATTGCATTTTGTCGCATTATTGGAATGTCATTACAGAGAAAGAGAGTTATTTGGTGACATTGCACATTTCATGTCCTGAATTTTGGCTTTCTTGGGATTTTTGTTTGGCTAGATATTGGTCTGCCTCCTGATCTTACTAAGCATTTCAAAGTATTTTCATTTTATGGCATGTGGATAAGTCTATTGTTTTTTTGTCGTACACCTTACTGGAAAACATTGCTTTCAGTTCTTGTTCATGTGATTTGTTGAGTATTTCTCCATTTTACAGTGCCTTGTGAGGCAAAATGCATTTTTGTCACAATGTTGTAAGTCATTTACAGAGACAGTCTTCACAACCCCTTTAAAAGACAATTGTATCCGGAACCGCTCAACGCACCCATGTGCATCGGAAGGTTCCAGACATAGTTGTGTTTTAAGGTTGTGTGTGTTGCTATTGCTCATTTGTGTGTGTTACTGAAACTGGTGGGGAGAGGTGGGTAGTAGCCAGATGGTTTGCGTAAGTTGCTCACGTGCAACCGAAAATGGTCACTGGACGTTATGAAACATCTTTTATACCTCAAATCTGCCCCAGTGGAGCTGGAGCTGGAGCGAGCCAGTTAGGATTGCCATCCCTGCCGGGCATGGGGCCGTGAGAGGGGAGCGGAGAGAACTACATTTTCTCGCCGATTGCATAAACTCTGTAGACGTTGTAATCTGACTATTAACCACTAATGCTGACATTACTGGGAGACAAACGAGTTATAGCTCTACCTATGGCGTAAACTCTGTAGAATCCTGCGAGATTTACTAGTACAATCATATTTTCAACTCCATCTAAAAATCGAGAGAGGGGAAAAAAAATATTTCCCTCGAAAGATGTTTAAAAAGTAGGGAGTATCAATTTTTTTCGCGACTTTACCTAATTTTGAGATCCAAAAAGGCATCTTGATTTTTTTTTAGGAAAATGATTTTCACACTCTTATTTTTTTCCCTCGTGCACTCATTTTCTTTGACATTATATACGTGAAATAACTAAACTACCCTTGTGCATTCACTTTTTTACATATAAAGAGCAATTTGATATTTTCACATGTATAATAGATAAAGAAAAGGAGTGCATCTGGAAAGAGGATAGTCTGAAAGTTATTTCTCTTTTTTGTTTAATGTTGAAGTTTAAAGCCTTAGATTTATTTTTCATGTAAAAATAGAAAGAAACCTCATAAGAAAAATAAGTAGTATAATTTAAAAAATACTCCTACAAACAGTTAGATCCCGTTTTGCTAAGATTTTTATTTTTTAAGTACTTTTTTTTTTGAACGGCAAAAAAAAAATTTCATTAATCTTGAAGTTGTTACGAGATTAATAGGAACAAGGAAATAACATTATGCTAAAATAACAATCTTCTATCCAATCCGAGATTAAGTACTTATTTTTTATTTTATGAGACATGTCATTCTTTTAAAATACATCACATTTGATTCAAAAAATAAGTATTTATTTTCCTTAGCGGAATGGGACTTACGTAATGGCTAAAATAGTTCATTATTAACCAAACAAGATGAATGGGCACCTGAGCGTAGGAAGGACGCTGTGAGCTCTCTCTAGAGAGAGCTCTTCGTCTTTTTCTTTACTTTTCTTTTCAGCCTCCTCCTACGCTCCCACCTCCATGGATGTGAGATGATTGAGACTCTCCCCTTAAGGAGGGTAGATCTCCCATTTCTCCACCATTTTTGGACTCAGGTGCCAAATCTATGGAACTGGATCTGGGCCATGAGTAGTTCAGCGGAGGCGACGTCCACGGCAGATTCATCCCTTTAGTCTATGGCAGCACGAACTCAAGTTGGTGCGGCGGATCATCTCAAGAGTTGCTCTTCCCATACCTTGTCTCTCCTCTTGGTCTCTCCACCCACCTTCACGAGTTGTTCTTCCCATACCTTGCCTCTCCTCTTTGCTTTAGTTTATTGTTTCTTGTATTTCCGGACTAGTAGTGTTCATTTTTATTGTATTGTTTCTTATATATAATATATTTGCATTTTCTGATTGGTCAAAAAACTAGACAAGACGAATGATTGTAGGTAGATAATGGGCCAGGATGCCCCGTTGCTAACCAGCCCAAACCCGGAACTGAAAATAATCCGGGTCGGATCGTATCACAGATTCAAAAATAGCCTCGAGATTTGCTCAAGCAATACGTCCGTTCGACATCCCACCATTTCCCCGCTCTCTTTCAATTCTCTGTACAGAGAGAGAGAGAGAGAGAGAGGGGAGAGGAAAGGAAAGGAGAGGAGAGGAGAGGAGAGAGAGAGCGCTGTAGAGTGTGTTAGACCGACCGAGAGCGAGAGCGAGGGAAAATCGCGGTCTCGCGATGTCGGCCACTGAAGGCTTCTTCGTTCTCGGCTCAGAGAGCAGCCTCGCTGGAGGTAAATCTCACCATTTGCCCTGATTCTCTCAGTTTCACATGTCTTTAGTCTTTTTCTTCACGTTGTTGTTCAGTAATTCTAGCTCGGTCTGTAAAAACAACGTCTTATCTCGATTCGAATTGAAATTCCGCACGTGGTGTCGAAAGTCAAAACTTCGTCTCCCAAGTGCCTGTTAGGGTTCTATTGGATTTCTTTTGTTGATTGTGGTTTTCAGTTTGATTGCTTGGTTTGCAATATCAGCGAAATGTCGATGTTCTAAGATTAAATCTTCGATTCCGAGCATAAACTTGAGTTTCTTTCCCCTGCTCTATTTGTTCTTGAATCAGTTAGGTTAAGTGAGGCGTTCCAAATCTTGCAGACATTCTGAGAAACATTTTTTTCCGTATTAAAAGCTTATATTACGGTAATATCTGCTAATGTCTGGTGGCCTATAAACCCTTGGGCTCCGTCTGAGTAGATTGTGGATTTCAAATGACGGGTTTTGATGTTGAATTCAACAAAAGCATAAGAGGTTTCTCTAAAGGTGGCTAGAGTGGAAGGTGAAGTATACTCATTTGTGGTTAAAGCAACGTTTTAGCTTGGGATACTTTTGCAGGACTAGTGGAGAATATAATAAAGAGCTTAGGGAAGTGAACTCAGAGATGATAGTTGATTTACCTTATAAGTTATAACTTATAAGGAAGACTGCATGACAGAACATGCATAACGGTGTCGTCAGGCCAGCCTCGGAAATTGATGTGGTCGCCAATCAGCAGAACTATAATCCTTTACATGAAGCATTTTAAATTATTCCTTTTTAAGCAACCGTTGAAAAATCAATCCTGATAAAGTTCCCAAACTGAATGTCATAATCTGTATTGACTATTAACTCTAAATTTGAGCTATTCCCAGTGAATGATAATGTGAATTACTTTAAATAGAAATCAACGTCTATCCAAACTGGGCCTTAGTTTTCAAGAATCGGATGATTCAATCCCAATTTCTTTTGCTGTAAATATGAAGCTTAGTTATCCATAAGGGTGCTTGAGGTTGTTGGTTGGCAAAGTAACCATGAAATTCGGTATTGCTATCAGAGAAACCTAAAGTAGCAAAAACAGCAAAGAGCTCTTTTGGAAGTGCAGCAAGGAAGAAGCTTGGTGACATAAGCAACTTGCCGCAGCGGCCTCAATCATTGGTCCAACATGAGAAGGAAAAGTTTGTGCCAAATTTTACTAAAGAGTATATTGAGCAACTCCAGAAGGTACAGCTCTTCTAGGTTTGATAACTTGTTTGTTTGCATTCATGCTTTGTTCATCCTTTAACTTTGGTTTCATTTTCTGAAACTCTTATTCAGGAAAATGCGGCGCTGGTGAAGCTTTTAGCGGATAGAAAGTATCCTTTTGTGTTCAGAGTTGGTTCATTTCGTTCCGATGCATCCTTATTGACATAGATTGATGTGCTTTTTCCATCCCCTTTGTAGTTCTAGTTCCATGCTGATAATTGGTAAAATGTAATTTTGGTAGTTCCATTGATTACTGTCAGAAACTTCTGGTTTTAAGTTTTTCTTAATCTCGTTGAAAGTAAAATCATTGAATTAAGCGGATTTGAGTTACAGAAACTCAGAATCAACTTGCAGAAAATGCAGCAACAGAATATGCATCTTGCACAAGCAAATAACCAGATGCTAGTGGTCTGTTTTTTTTTTTTTTGTTATCATACTTTTATGTTCATTGACCTTTTTGAGATCAAATTTCAGCTTTCTGTAAAGTTTGTATCATGCTGACAGGACTATTTTTTCATTGACTTTGCAGGAACTTAATTCTGGTAAAGATAGGGTAAGTTCTTGCAGAGATCCTAGGTTGTTGATATTTTATATATATGATGTTTAACTTCTAGCTCTTACGTTTTTGTATAGCTTCTTCTAACTTGCGATAGAGTGTTAATCTTTTCCAGCTCAAAGCACTACAGCACGAACTTGGATGCAGAAATGGTTTGCTGAAAGCGAGAGAATTGGAACTAGAGGTTAGAATCCTCTTTCATTATCAGCATGCATGCAGGCTTATGAGAGTGTCTTTTATTTATCATTATATTCTTTTCGTTTTCTCAGGAGACTGCGAAAATGACAGCATGCCAAGAAATGGATAATCAGGTCCACAAGAAAGACATTTTTTGGGTTTCTAGTCTTCATTTTTTCTTGAATGTTCTGTTTTTTCCCTCCCTTTTACATTTACATTTCTCTCTTCGCTATGTGTAGGCGGGAACTAGCAAGTCCGAGGAGGACAGGGAATCCTCAGAACCAGATAGAGATGATAATAAACAATGCAACAAGAATAAGAAGCAGCAATCAAAGAGTCAGTGTTATTGCGGGAGAGCAATGATACATTTTGAGATTTGAGAAACCGATTTAAGTTTTCTGATCATTTGGTCTCTCATACATCACTTGCAGGTTTGAGCCTTGCTACTGTAAAGCAAAATCAGTTAAAGGAGAAAACTGGAAACAAAAGGTTTGCCCATGTATGTTACATTGAATGATGGTTGTTCATTTCACAACAGAAGAAAACTATCCTTGTTTTGATTGTCTTAGCAGTGTTTCTTTAAGAAGGCAATCTGCCAGATTTAAATCTGAAGAACCAGAGCCTACTGAAGACAAATTTGAGGTAGTCGATTCCAAATTAACTGAATGTTCTTTCCATGGGGATCAAATGTAGGAAGATCGACTTTCATGTGTTCACCAGGCAATTTTTTGGGGTTTTCTGGTATTGTTTCTCCATCCATTCTAGGGAAAGTTATGATATCTGTAGCAGTAAGAAAGTTATAACCTTTTATGGTGAATGTTACGAACTATTGTCGTGTTCTTACCAGAGGGTGTACCGTAGCAAAGTCTTAGTTACACGAGGTTGTGGTTATATTATGTACATTGTGGGTTTTTGTTAGGATCTATTGTGGTGTGATACATGCCATTGCGGTGCAGGGGTGTCTGGTATGCACTTTTTCAGGGCGTGTGTTGTAAGTCGTTCCCTCTTTCTATTTTGATGTCCCCCTTCTTATGTGTAGGTCCGAGCTAGCACATCTGAGGAGGCAAGGGAATCCTTGGAACCTGATAGAGATGATAAGAAGCAGAAATCAAAGTGTCAGTGTTTCTTCTGGAAATATTTTGCACTTGAGATTCCAGAAACTTAGTTTTTCTGACCCTCTGGTCTCTCATATGTCAATTGCAGGTTTGATCCCTTCCACTCTTAGACCAGTTCAATTGGGGGAAAAAACTGGAAACAAAAGGTTTGTCCGTGGTGGTTGCTGTTATATTCTATGTCGAGTGTTAATTGAGAAACAGAAGGAAACTATCTTCGCTTTGATTGTCGCACCAGGGTCTCTTTGAGAAGGCAATCTGCTAGGTTCAAGTCTGAAGAGCCAGAGGACGCTGAAGACAAATTTGAGGCGGACGATGCTAAATTGCCTGAATGTTCTCTTTATGATGATCAAATCCCGGAAGATGGTCCAGCTTCCATGCGTTCGTCGGCACTAAAAGATGATGGAGGATGCCGTAGCGGCCCAAATGGTGATGATGCTAAGGAACTTCGGAGGCCATCTATTGGGAGGCCCTCGCGTCTAGCAGCCACAAAGGTTCAGTCTTACAAGGAAATTCCACTTAAAGTGAAAATGCGGAGACCTGAGTGATTGAAATCTTTTGTAGGCCAACCGTATGCACTTTGGGCCGGTAGCACAGGAGGCTGAATCCAAACCCTTGGCTTGTTGTCGTTGATAGCCTTGCTTGGTTCTTTTGTGATTATAGTACTGAGAGTGTGGAGTCGAACTCTTATCTGTTGACTGATTTCTTTTCCCTTCGAAATCATCGTTAGACTTGTACGAAACCCACAGTTATTTCATCTTCGGATGACAACAAGAAATACCGAAGTGGATGATTTTATATGATCTGTAATTCATCAGAACTCTGGTTTAATGGCTCGTAATATTGTAATCGTGTGATGAATGAAATGCTAGTAAACTTTCTCGAACGGAGCTTGTTCGGTTGTTAATTTAGTTTAGTTTTAGTTTTATTTTTCAATCATTACCTTACTTCTTTTTCTAATCATTATCTTATTTTTTCAATTATTACTTTATCATTTCTCTCTATCTCTCTCCAATTATTATTCATATTTTCAATCATTATCATATTTCTCTCTTCACCCACTACTAAAACTAAACTAAACTAAACTCCCAATCAAACAAAGCCACTGTATAGTTTGAATTGTGAGTCACGTCTTTAAAATTATGTTCAAACCATTTATTTTGTGGATATTATAAAGTATAACACTTGTGTAAAAAATTAGCTTAATAGAATATTGCTATAAAAAAAGAGAGGCATATTTTGTTGATTAAAATGGATAGTGAAATAAAAAAAAAAACTCATGCTTAACTAAAATACAATATGTTAACATACCTGTAAATGTTCGATTAACTTGATTTTTTTTAGGCAGTTGGTTATGCCACTCCGCTATTTGTTAACACTATTTTTATTGTTTTTATTAGGTGAATTTACTAAAACATCCTTACACTTTATTTGGTGAATTTATTAAAACACCTTTGCAATTTATTTTATATCATAAAAGTATAAGGGTGTTTTTGTAAATTTACTTAATAAAAGCAAGAAGGGTAGGCGCGCTAACAAATCTAAAATGCTAGAGGCACATTATCTTAGAGGCACATCAACCACACACCCTTTCACATACAAGTGGGTCCCACTGATGTGCCCTTAGCACCTCAACAAGAGAGTAGCAAAATCAGCTGCCTTTCTTTCTTTTTTTAAGGATGTTCTACTTAATTACTAATCACTTATTATTTAGTTTTATGTGTTGAATTGTATTATCAAATTAAGTTTTACTACACTGTTAAAAAAAAAAAATTTTACTACCGTAAAAAAAAAGAGACAGAGATAGAGGGAAAATTTTTCAGTGCCGAGTACCCACTCAGCATATCTGAGCCATCTATTGTATTTTTGAACAGCTCGGATTTGAAAAAAGAAAAATGAGAGAGAAAGTGTTGGAGTAAGAGGAGTGAGAGAGTTTCAATCCGAGTCGTGCAAAAGTATATTGGATAGCTCAGATGTGCCTAGCAGGTACCACGTGGATATACCCACCGCACCAAAGAATTCCTCGAGATAGAGAGAGGGATATGAGGATATCTTAGAGCTGGGCAACGGACACGAAACACGAAAATACGACATGAACCAGACACAAAATTAGCGGGTTAGGGTTGAACATTTCTGACACGAAACATGAAAATGACACGACTCGAGAACACGAATTCTAAATGGATCGGGTTCGGATTGTACATGCGACACACGAAATTGACACGACTAACACGGTTACTAATTTGTGTCACCCATTAATATGAACATATATATATATATATGGTATATTTGTAAATCTATATAGATTTGAGCAACAGATACGATAACACGATACGAACCATACACGAAGTTAACAGGTTAGGGTTGGGCATTTCTGACATGAAACACGAAAATGACACGACTCGAGAAACACGAATTCTAAATAGATCGGGTTCAGATTGGGTGATTCGTGACACAAACCCGACTGACACGACACGCACACGATCCGCCCAGGCATAGGATATCTTATATGGCAAAGCTCGAACCCGGTAAGAAAGAGGGAGACAATAAACAGAGAGAGACGCCAATCCCTCGAACTTTTCTGGCGCGTATCACTCTGTGCAATCCAGAGGGAGATTAAAAGAGAGAAGCCAGAAACCCCGCTCGAGAGTTGCAGCCTCGTTCCAATCAGGTTCTCTCTCTCTCTCTCTCTCTCGATCAAACAAATACCGACACAAAATATATGTACGTATCGTGAGCGTTATCCATCTTTATCACCCTTGATTTGTTGGAAAAACTCAGATCTGACTCCTCCGGGAAAATGTACGGATTCGAAGCGATGACCTTCAACATCCATGGCGGTTATCTGGAGGCGATCGTGAGGGGTTACAGATCTGGCTTGCTCACCGCCGCCGATTACAACAACCTCTGCCAGTGCGAAACCCTTGACGACATCAAGATGCACCTCTCCGCCACCGAGTACGGTCCCTACCTCCAAAACGGTAATCGACGTCAGCACCTTATCAATGTTGTTCTCGATTCAATTGCTTTTTTTTCACGATACACGGGAATGGAATTCTATCTTTCACCGAGTTAATTTGGAGCTCTTTTATCACGCAAATGCGATTTTATTTATTTTCTAATATGCGAACGTACACACACCTGGACTAATCTATGGGGACGCAATCCTCCTCCCACTAGTGGGGAGTCCGATTAGAAGGAACTGGCGCACCTGGGAGGTTTCGAACAGACCATAGGAGGTTTTATAGCACATGGGAGATTTCAAACCTGAGAGCTTAGGGGGAGCAAACGCCTAAGTCCCAAGCCCTGACCGATAGGCCAAAACCTAGGGTTTAAGATCTTATAATTTGAGGAGGCGTTTTGATTTTCACTTGTTCTCTAGGTTGATGACTGGTATGCGGAAGAGTGGAGTCTTTTTTTTGCAGGAGTTGATACTGAGGTTAAGAATAGGTTGAGGGCTGAGGCAAGGTGACCCTCTCTCCCCTTACCTCTTCTTATTTGTCATGGAAGCCTTTACCAAACTTCTCCAAAGGAAGATTGCGAGTGTGGGATTTGTTTTCCATCCCTGATGTAGTTCCTTAAACCTATCCCATCTCATTTTTGCTGATGACATGTTTATACTTTGTGGAGCTGAGGTTCAGACTTTCAACTTGGTTACCAATGTTTTGTCTGAGTTTCACAAGTTTTCTGGTCTCCAAACAAATTTGCAAAAAAGTGCAGTCTTTTTTGCTGCTGTCCCAGATGATAGGAGAGAGATTCTTAGGAGTATTTTGAATGTTCCTGAAGCTTCTCTCCCAGTCAAGTATCTCGGAGTTCCTCTCATATCAACTCGACTAAGATATGCTGATTGTGTGTGCCTCAAGGAAAAAATGGTGGCTAGGTGATGCAGCGCTGCCTCCTTTTACGAAATTAGTTGCAAGAAGAGATCACGAACTTGCTTATGTTAAAGGTTCTCCCTTTGAAACACAAACACATATAGAGATAAACTCTAAATTTTCATTAATTCATCATTAAAAACTCCCTTAGTCCTAAGGCTTACAACTCAATTTATAATAAACTAGAAATACTAAAAAGGAAACCTAAATAAGTGAAAACTAAATCTATGTCTTAGAGAACAAGAAAACAATAAAGAGGAAATAGAATCAACCTAATTAAGAAAACCCAATATCCTAGGCAATTTATGCTAAAACGGAAAGATTCATAATAAAATACTAATTGCAAAATAATAAACTAAATTTTCTATATTTCTTTAATAATTAAAATATCGGCCTGCATCACTAGGATAGCCTCTTGGGCCAACAAATTGTTGACCTATGGTGGTAGATGTCAGCTTATTAGTTCTGTTCTTACTGGTATTTAGCATTATTGGTGCTCCACTTTCATCCTTCCTCAACAACTTTTGAAGGAAATTGAATCTGTTATGAGGGCTTTTTTCTGGGAACGGGTTGAGCTGAAATCCACTGGGGCTAGGATCAGCTGGAGCTCAGTGTGTTGTCCAAAATCTGAAGGGGGTCTTGGGTTTAGGCTCCTCAAAGACTGGAATAGAGCTACGATGCTTAGGCATTTGTGGGCCCTGAGTATGAAGGCTGACAATCTCTGGGTTAGATGGATCCATAGCTTCATGATCAAGCAGCAATGTTTATGGCACATGGAAATCTCGGTGGACTGTTCTTGGACTTTTCGTAAGATTCTAGGCCTTAGAAATATTGCTTCTACCTTTATTAAACACATTATTGGGAATGGGGCTTCTACTTTTCTTTGGTTAGATCATTGGCACGCATTGGGACCACTTTTTCCCAGGTTAGGGGAAGAATTGTCTATAATATGGGTAGGTCTTTGTCTGCTAAAGTGAGTTCTATTGTTGTGAATCACAGTTGGAGGTGGCCGAGACCCCGAAATGTTATTAGTCAAGAAATCATGCGACATACCCCACAGGATTTGCTTCCCCATCCTGAGGAGGAGGATAGAGTAATCTAGACTCTTACTCATAATGAAATTTACTCTGCTAAGTCAGCTTGGGAGGCCTTGAGGACACCTCGGATGGAAGTTCCCTGGCATGATTTAGTATGGTTTAAGCACCATATCCCTCGTTGGGCTTTGATTCAGTGGCTGGCTTTCCATGGCAAGCTGGCTACAAAAGATAGGCTTATGGTTTGGGGGGTCACCCGTGGGAAGAGCTGAGTTTTATGGGGGTGGAGAGGAATCCCATGACCATCTTTTCTTCCACTGTCCCTTTTCTGCAGCTGTTTGGCGCCTGCTTTTGTTAAAATGTAGCATCTATAGAGTTTCTTGGTTTTTGCGGGATGAGATTGTTTGGAGTATCCAGTTTTGTAAGGGGAAAACTACCAAATGCACGGTTTTCAAACTAGTTTTTGCAGCTGCCAGTTATTATCTCTGGAAGGAAAGGAATAATAGGATTTTTTGACAAAGAGGTGTGGAGTGGCATGCTGTGGGCAATCAGATTGTTGAAAGCATTCGAGCTTGTTTAAATGGATGGCGTAATGTGGACTCATCTGCAGCTAATCGAAGGCTGTTTGAGGCTTGGAGGGTTCCTCTTTTTGTTTTCAGATCTGTGTAACAATCTCGTATAGTCGTTTGTTTTCCTGGCCCTTTGTTGGGTAGGAGCTTTGGTCTTTTCTTGTATAGTCTGTTGGGGTTCACTTTCCCTTGCTCCTTTTCTCCTTTCTTTTGGTTGGTTATAAAATTCTTAACTTTCCAAAAAAAAAAGGGTTGAGGGAGATGCCCAGCCAGAAAAATAACTAAAAACAGGATAGTTGAGGGGGATTTTGCGTATTCTTGAGGGTTCTCTTCGTGTCAATTATTTAAGGCTGAGAATTGTGATGACCTTAAAGATAAGATTCGGGCGAGGATTCAAGATCTTGTCTTATGGTGGAAGAGCCCAACTTCTTATCTCTGTACTTTTTTAGGATCCTGGAGTCTGGAGCGCAGTTTTTGTGTTGCCTCTTGATTTTCTGTAACTTGGGTAGATTCTTGGGACTAAAGTGGCAGCAATCATCCATCTGGGGAGATGGAGGTAGGATAGGAGTCGGTGTACTATTGAGATTATGGCTCATGCCCCATATGGTTTCGTCCCTAATATTACTCAGATGGACAGTGTGGCATTGTATCTAACTGCTGATGGTGATTTTTCTGCTTGATCAGCGTGGCAAGCTATGAGAATGATTTCTCCCATGGTTCTTTGACATAGGGTGATTTGGTCCCCTCATCACGTGCCTACATGGGCCTTTATTCCATGGCTTCCTTTCCTAGCACTAGAAATTCACTTGCGAGTGGCTCAACCAACATCGCTCTTAAGGAAACATATAAAAGTTCACTTGCGAATGACTCAACTTATGTCGCTATTCAAGGAACTTGTATGTTTTGCGGCGCAAACCAACTCTAGATTGTAATTGAGATATTAGGATTTGTTGCATATGCGTTGAAACTGGTTTATTTTATCTCGTAATTATCATCCGGACACTACGGACTTTGGTGAACAAAAGCCACTGCATGACCAAGGCTGCTGATACGAATTCGAGTAGGCTTGTACTCCCTTCTTCATAATTCTGTGTGAAGTTAGCTGCACAATGTTGCCTATCAAAAAAAAAAAAAAAGTTAGCTGTACAATGTTCAAAAAGACGTGCATGAGTGATAGGAAAGTGTGGTTTGTTTTTCATTTTTTACCTTACAGGTTTTTGCTGTTTATTTTCAATAACGGAATCGTGGTTTTATTTGTGAACTGTCTTTGTCATGGCCGTCGTGTTACTGACACGGAGAGTTAACTAGTTAAGGGTATGGACATTCTGTGGAAGAGTGAAATTGGATCCTGAAACTTTTTGGATGCTGCTGAACACTTGTCAAAGTCTCCTTAGATGTGTCTATAAAGCAAGTGTAAGTCCCATCGGTATAGGAACTTTGCCAACACATCCCAGACCCAGAACCTTCCACCACCATGAGTGCCCTAACCTGTGGAAGTAGAAAGAGTTATCCCTTAGTGGCCCAACTTTTCTTGTAAAGATAAAAAACTTGATAAATCAAATGAAATGTTGACATGTTATATTTGTCGCTAGAGTGATTTCATCTGGTGGATGGTTTCCTATATTTCATTACAACAAAATAATTCAGAGTCACTTTTTTCTATTTTGTCATGTCTGTCTCATTTGGTTCTTTTATACTTTTGGTTGGGGGTGTGAACAATTTTCTGAAAAGATTTGTACACCTACAAGTTACAACCTCTCACTCATGCCTTCACAGATTTGTGGGCTTCTTTTTTTGATTGATTAATATGGTGAATTTGTCTCTTTTGAGTATTAAACTATATGTCTGGATTTTGGTTTATGTTGTCACTTGTTTTCTGACCCTTAGATGGGTACATTGTAATGTTTCTGTTTTATAAACTACTAATTGTGGTTTTTTCTGATGTATCTGCAGAACCTTCTCCCTTGCACACAACAACAATTGTGGAGAAATGCACTCTTAAATTGGTTGATGAGTACAAGCACATGCTCTGCCAAGCCACAGAGCCGCTGTCAACCTTTTTGGAATATATCACGTAAGCACTCTTTTCAAAAGCACTTTTTTAACTTAAAAAAACAGCTTCTATAAGATTAATCATAAACACAAATGTTTTATTTCCACAATATTTATGAAAATGTGTTTTGTCAAAGGGTGATACCTTGGCTCATGTAGTCTATGATGTGAAAACATGGTTTTCCCTTTTTTGTTGTCTGTTTTGGGTGGTGAGGAAGCCTTCTTGGGTCATTGGATTAGGCTTTCCATACTTAACACCACCCCTTCAAGCACCAAAACCCGATAATCCTCATATAACGTTTCCACCAACGGGCAGCAGGTGGGCACCAGGTGGTTTGCATCGGATGAAGATGTAGTAATAGTAAGAAACAAAATATGTTTTACACGAAAATTGTTGCTTTAGATGCTTGTGCTTGGATCACGCCCAATCGTGAACCAAAGTGATTCATTTTATGAAGTTCGGAAGTTGTTTTCTATATGCATGGACCCGTTTTTCCCTCAAGGTACAGGTCTCTTGTAGGTTTATGTTTTTTTTTTTTTTTTTCCTGCTTATACTTCTATTGGCAGGCCAAGTGATGTCACATGAACCTTATCTTTGAAGAAAAGTGAGCACAGTTATACTTCTATAATCACTTCTGATTTTGCTACTTACTATTTGAGTTGCATTTGTGTGTCAATGTCGAGCTTTGGGTAGCTGGGACCCTTTAATTAGGCTCAAATTTCGCGTAATTGCATTAACTATTGCTTGAAGTGAAATCTTGGACATGGATCAGTCTAGCTTGTGGGGTGTAGCACAGGTATCATATTAATGATCTGAGCGGTTTATGTTGCCATGGTAAGAATCAGGTTGATCGGATATCAGTAAGTTCTTGCCTGATCGAATTGTGGAAAAAATGGCTGGCCAAAACTTGTGATCATTACGATTTTTCATGATAAAGGGAATCCAATCAAATGGCTACTAATGTCCAAATAAGCTACTTTTTATGAATTTTGGAACTTAAGAAATGAACGACTCGGATCATAAAAAGGACTCGTGGTGGATGAGCTCTAATCTTAGACTGGTATGAACATTGTTTGGGCATGTAGGCGTGCAGTTGATCTTACTTTGATGTGTTCACTTACACTATATCTGGCAGGATGAGGATGAATGTTTACTTTACTGAACTTCAGAATTAATGCTTAGCTGAGTAAGTAGATCGTTCTTAAAACCTGATTTCTTCTTATTTTACAGGTATGGTCACATGATTGACAATGTTGTCCTGATCGTGACCGGAACCTTGCATGAAAGAGATGTTCATGAACTGCTAGAGAAATGCCATCCTTTAGGCATGTTTGATAGGTAATGTATCCTCAATTCATGTTTGTAATTATGTTTTAGCTACTAAACTATAACGCTATAATGTCTTACCTACTAATGAGGTAATGAATGTCTTGATTTTTCCCTCAGCATTGCTACTTTGGCAGTCGCTCAGAATATGCGGGAGCTCTATAGACTTGTTCTTGTTGACACACCATTGGCTCCATACTTCTCTGAGTGTATCACGTCTGAGGTACTAATTGCTTTTCATGTCTCCTTCCCACTTTCTTTGTATCTTGACACAGTAACACACAGATTTGCTTGTCTGATGCCATGAAGAACTTGAATTGTCTGCTGAGTGATGTAAACTGAAAAAGGATTTCTAGATTAACTACATCACAAGTACCACTATAACCAATACTGTAATGGTTTTTCTGTCAAATTAGGCAAGAACAAAACGATTTACGCCTTTCTATTTGACCTGCAGTTGCAAATTCAGTTGTGAGATCAATAGTACTAAAATGGCTTCTCATATGTAACATGTTTAACTATCTAGAAGAACTGAGTTATACTTCGCTACCTTATCATAGAATAATTTCAAGGTCAAGTATGGTACATCATGTTTTTTGCTTACGTTTAACAATCATGCGACTGGCAGGATCTGGATGACATGAACATTGAAATAATGAGGAATACTCTGTACAAGGCATACCTCGAGGATTTCTACAGGTTTTGTCAGGTTAGTGTTAACTGCCCAATGCATAAATGCTTGTTTCATTCTCTTATTATAAAGGTTGCCGTTTCCTTTTTTCACCTACTGTAGTATATGTGAATTTTGCGAATAGAAACTTGGTGGAGCCACTGCAGAGATCATGTCTGACCTCCTTGCCTTTGAAGCTGACAGAAGAGCTGTTAATATCACCATCAACAGGTGTAATCACTGTTCAGAACTTTGTAATCATCTATTTCAGTTATTTCATCAGAGATGGTGGTCTATTAGTTCAACTTAGTAACACTTTCTTTTTGGTCATTTACGTGGATGCAGCATTGGCACTGAGCTTACTCGAGATGATCGTAAGAAGTTATATTCCAAGTTTGGCTTACTGTAAGCTTTCTGTTAAAGTTCAAAATTTTCCAGCTTCTGAGGTTATATGCCCTTGTAGAGCTTCTTTCTAATGATGGTTATGTATGAAACAGTTACCCTTATGGGCATGAGGAACTTGCTGTGTGTGAGGATATAGATCAGGTTTCCTTCTTTTCCTTAATGAAAGCTCAATTACAAGATGATGCTTTCTATTTAATTTTTGGTTTATATGTACAGAACTGGGATACTATTAATTCTTCTTAACGGATATGGTTACCTTAAAGGCAACTGAATATTGTATGATGAATTATAAAGACGCAAAGAATTTGTGATTACCTCAATCTGCCTATGCGAAACAGCGAAATTTGAACTTCAAAATCAAAATTCTGTTGGCTTGCCTTGGCAGCTTCCGGTTACCTTGACAAAGTCCAAAGACTCTGAACATTGCCGGTTTAAAACTTGAAGTAGTTTGTACATCTTGCAGTTTCAAAAAGAGGCTGCTAAATCCAGTCTTCTTTCTTGGAGCCGCAATCTTTTCTCTCACAATGGCTTTACCACGTGAGAGGGGGGGTTATGTTATCAGAGAGAAGTGTGGATTTATCAATTTCCATTGACAACCATGGTGCTTACTATAAACTTCATTCCAGTTCTGGGTGCTTTCTGTATACTTCATTCCATTTCATTCACAATAAGTTTGGTTGCGGGTGGAATGAATACATTGATGCACACAAACATTTCGAGACTTAGTTTTGTGAGAATCACACATGCAAAAGTATGTTGCAGTTTTTGCAAAACTGCAGAAATGGCGGAAAGAGTAAATTTCTTACCTACGAAACAGTTTGTTGTTGAAGCTGGTCAACAATTAAATTATTGGATAAGTTGTTCTTGGAAGTATAATTTGTTTTTCTAGCTACTTCACAAATTTTGGCTCACCCTATACCTTCGTTACCAGTTGAGTTGTGCATCAGTAATATCTAGTTTTGTCTTTATAGTTTGCCCTCTTAAATTTTGTTTATAGCTCTTACTTTTTTCTACAATTACTGTCACAGGTTCGTTCTGCCATGGAAAAATACCCTCCTTACCAGTCGATATTTGCCAAATTATCCTACGGAGAGAGCCAGATGCTTGACAAGGCATTCTATGAAGAGGAGGTGAAGAGGCTTTGCTTTGCGTTTGAGCAACAGGTTTGTATCTCTCTTTATTTTGAGAGTGAGTTATTAAGTTCAGATGTTTCTTCTAGTGATGGTTGCCTCTCAACGTCTGCACTGAAGCACCCCGATTATGTTGAGCTCCTTTCAAAAGTTCCACTGTAGATAATGATTGGCATTCTAGTCACTTTCTTTGATTTGTTTTGGGCGTGTATTAGGCTCAAAGATTTGAGGAAGGATAAAATTAGAGGGAATAGAAAAGAAAGGATCTAACGAGTAACGGCTCACAACGGTTAGATCCTTCACCTTTTCCACTTCCTTATCTTTGCTCAAATCTTTGATCCAAATACAGCAGTACCTATGTTCGGAGCGTGGATTTCTGAAGGATTTTACCAAGGGAAAGGAAAATAAGAGTTCTTCACTTCAATATCTAATCGTTGCCTGTTCTTTTCCCCACATATTCCTCTGCACATCTTTGATCCAAATGCAGCCTTACATCGTATTTGATTGCTTACCTCCAATTTCGTTGACGATAGAATGTTGGGTTTTCTTTTTCTGAGTTGCAGTTCCACTATGCTGTATTCTTTGCATACATGAGGTTGAAGGAGCAGGAGATCAGGAACCTGATGTGGATATCTGAATGTGTGGCTCAGAACCAGAAGTCCAGAGTTCACGACAGCGTTGTTTTCATATTTTAGTTCATTTACGACCGGATTGAAATCAGCTTGCTCCGATTACATGTTTGCCTGTAAATCTCGCCCCCATTGGAGTCGCCTGTTAAGATTACTGCGAGGTGCTGTTGTTCCCCCTGCACTATGTGCAAGTTTCTCAAATAAGTATTTCTCTATGTCTAATTAGCTATGTGGGAGAAAATCT
Source organism: Rhododendron vialii (assembly GCF_030253575.1). Classification (NCBI taxonomy): domain Eukaryota; kingdom Viridiplantae; phylum Streptophyta; class Magnoliopsida; order Ericales; family Ericaceae; genus Rhododendron; species Rhododendron vialii. The sequence goes on along the minus strand of NC_080565.1, from coordinate 34,063,626 downwards.
TGTACGCGGTTTCATTCGATTATATGGAATGTAAGTTGAATATATACATTGGTAGTCAAGTACAAATTTCGGAAGAATATTATTCAACGTTAACTATTATGCAACGCGAAATATTATGGGACAGAACAAGATACCTATTACTACATGATTTATATCATGTTTTTATAACCCTGTCTTAGGGACCGTCACACTCAGAAATAGGAATGACAACAACTGGGTGGGCGAGGCGGGTTTTGCCTATCCCAACCCTGCTTTGAAAATTTAGCACCGCCCCAAATCCGGACCGGGTAATGTATGGGTACTCCCGCCCCACTCCTATCGGGTATCGGGTTTACCCACCCCTCCTATTTTCTCTTTTAAGAAAATATATTCTAAACTCTAAAAATAAATGAGCACAAAAAATAAAAGTTGACAAAATAAATATGGAGTATAACTTAACCAAAATCTACTATCTAAAAGAAAAATGGAGGATATAATTAATATCTTGTGTCGTATATTTGTTGCAAGGATAAAAATACAAGAATAAATTTTACATATGTTTGCACAAAATAATTTTGGGCCGGTGAATGTCTACCCGAACCCGACCGAGTTTCTTCAATTCTCTCCCAACACGATACCCGGAAATTTTAACAAAAGCCCACCCCGATTGGGGCCGGTCAAAGTGTGATGGGTTCAATTGCCATCTCTACTTAGAAAATTCAAACAGCTTGATAAACTTTCACTATCATGCATGCATCGTTTCATTATGCATAGAGTCATTACTAATTAAAAAATGTAAATAATTTTTTTTGTCAGGTTAAAATAGAATCGGGTGGTCGATGGACAATCAAAATGGAACTGAAGGAATACTTGAGAAGTCTTTTTTATTGAAGTTCATTGGATACGTTTTTATAAAAGTTGTTTAGGGGAACAGATTTTTATACTCCCCTCTTATCCAAATACTTTTTTTTAAGTGATGTCAAATTATATGATTATCAAATATGTATGAAGGGTAGTTTTGTAAGTCTACATAAATGAAGACAAAAAATATGGTGCACTTGGACAAAAGAAAAATGTAAAAATCAATTTACTTGTTTAGTGAAGTATTTTTTTTTATTTTTAATACTAATCAAACATCAGGGTCAGCTTATTCCCACCCATCTCGATTAGTGGAGTATTAGTTATATTGGAAAAATTATTCAATGCCCCTGAGGTACTATCACATGGTATCTCAAACTCTCTTCACAACAAATTTGTGTGATCCCCATTCCAAAGTGTGGTGGGGGGGGCGGGGGGGTCCACACCAATGTGAGGTAGAAAAGAATTTGGAACACTATCATCTGGTGCCCCAGGATCATGTAATAATACTAGTTTTGTTGAGAAGGCTTTGAGTTTAGGATATCAGGAGCAACAGCCCACCACGGAGTAGGCCCATGAGCCCATCGCTCGGGCTTCTCAGGACCCAGCCAAGAAAACCCTAACTACAGCATAAAATCGAAGCCCTCTTGCGAGTTGCGGCTACCTCCATTTTCAGAGAGAGAGAGAGAGAGAGAGAGAGAGAGAGAGAAAACTTGGTAGCAATGGCCCCGAAGAAGGTAACAAGGGCGGCGAGCAGAAACCCTGAGCTGATACGAGGGGTGGGCAAGTACTCTCGCTCCGTGATGTACCACAAGAGAGGTCTGTGGGCCATCAAGGAAAAAAACGGCGGCGTCTTCCCCCGCCACGACAAGAAGCCGGCCGACCAACCACTCGCCGCGAAGCCGCCAAAGTTCTACCCCGGCGACGACGTCAAGAAGCCCTTGGTTAACAAGCGCAAGCCCAAACCCACCAAACTCAAGTATACCCCTCCACGCACTAAGAAAATTACGAGTAGTAGACTAATATTTTGTATTTATGTTTTTATTTCTATGGTGTATGTGTAGGGCTGGTATTACTCCAGGGACGGTGCTGATTATGCTGGCTGGGAGGTTTAAGGGGAAGAGAGTTGTTTTCCTGAAACAGCTGCCATCTGGGTTGCTTCTTGTTACTGGTGAGCTCTATGTTGATTTTGAGAAATGGGTATTAGGATTGGAGCATCATTTGGTGGTTTTGTGAGCTGATGTATTATGTGGGTATTATTAGGTTTCTTGATTTTGTCAAGTTCTATGTTAGATCGAAAGTTAGTTATTGGGGTGAGGTGATACGACTACGATTCTAGAGATTGCAACTGGTTGTTTTATTAGCTTGTGCATTGTAATTGGATCGTTAGAATTTCAGATTTTTTTGTTATTTCTATTGCTTATCTTTTAGCTTGGGATGTCAAAATGGTGTGTGATTAAATTTATGGTTCATGGATTCCAAATGTATCAAACAGGAAGTCAATTTGAAATGGATGGTGCTTTTGATCAAATTGAGACCTTAGAATAATCAAATGCGGGATTTTAATTTTCATAGTTCCTGTGGAGCGTAGTATAGAGTCTATAGACTATAGAGTCTTCTAGATACCTCTCGATACTTATAGACTTCGTACCACTATAGCACTGCTGTGATAGCTTATCATGGGCTTGAAATGCCTAGTTTCCTCGATGAATGGTGATTTTGTGAAGGAGTTGTATGTAGTGATATTACCTTTGTATATCCGTGTAGTTACTACCTCATTTCCGTTTTAGAGTTCAACTTATCAGAGTTCATGTTTTTCATATTACCTTTTATAAGTGGGGTTTTACCATGATAATTAATTATGCTTTGGCTCGTAAAATATTTTGCTTAAAGTATGTCTATTTTGACAGTTCAGTTTCTAATTGTTGTTCCTGTATGCCCAATCCTCTAGACCACCACCCTATCCTTCTCCTTCGTCCCTTCGATTTAACTTGCTTTCGTGATATATTTTTAAATAGCTTTATGGATCCATTGTCTCATCACTCCTTTACTGTATCAGGACCATTCAAAATAAATGGTGTTCCACTGAGGCGTGTGAATCAATCTTACTTGGTAGCAACTTCTACCAAGGTTGAAATTGCTGGGTGCAACGTTGAAAAGTTTGATGACAAGTACTTTGCAAAGAAAGTTGTGAAGAAGAAAAAGAAAGGAGAAGGAGAGTTCTTTGAGGCTGAGAAAGAGGTTAGTTTTCATCGTAGAATTTTGGGGTAGGCTACTTCTTTTTTCTCTTTTGGGTACATTAAATTTTATAAATCCAAACAAAGATACAAGATCAACAAGAGTTACGAGGAGCACACCCCTAACCCGAAGTAGGCTAGCTACAGTGGGCATGTACCTACAAAAGCGAACCTACTAACTGGAAATAGCAGGAAAAAACAAACACCACACACACACACACACACACACACACACTAAGCAGCAGGACAACACCCCCCTCCTACATAGAGCCATTAAACAGACACATCCAATCAAGTAGCAAAAAACAACAGCCAAAACCAGGACCAACAATCATCATGGATTAAAGACACCAGAAGAAATATTTGGAGCATCACATTGGGACTGATTCCTGGCATTCCTCTTATCACTTCTCCATGAGCTCAAACGTGATCTCAGGTCAGACAGAATCAGCATACTGAGTTCACTTCTCTTTGCACATGCTGAAACATTCTGGCATTCCTCTCAAGTCACACATGGTATAGAGCTGCAGCAAGAGCAACCTTATGAACAAAATAATGAAACCATCCCCTCTTCTGGGTTGACTGGTTCTCTTCTGGGTTAATTTCTTTTGTTTGTTCCTATTTTTTTTGTCTGTTAATACGTTTTCTCTTGGAAAATGCAGGAGAAGAATTCTCTTCCACAGGAAAAGAAGGATGATCAGAAAACTGTGGATGAACCCTTGATTAAAGCCATTGAAGCTGTTCCAGATCTGAAGACTTATTTGGCTGCAAGATTTTCGCTCAAGGCAGGCATGAAACCTCATGAGCTCACCTTTTAGACCAAGCATATCCGAAATTGTTAGGAATCTGAGATTTTACTCTGGTGTTCTGTTCAATTTGAAGTTGTTCTAGACAGTGTATGAGATTTTGTTGGTGGATAACCATCTTAATTTTTGTTTACGTTAGCCAATGTGGCACGGAAGGGATTTCCTTGTGATGATACATATTCCGTGAGGGCTTGTGACCTTGGCAAAGATGTTTTACCTGTGCTTTATTCTGTTTGCATTCTTATCCAATCGATTACTATGTCTCTTAACTCTCCTCTCTGTTTATTGGCCAAATCAGTTCCCTTCAGAAGGATATTTGTAGTGATTTCTAGCACTTCATATCGAGCTGGTGCCAAGAGGCTTTTGGCCAGTGGCATTAGATCGTGCAGGTGCTGGGGGAAAGGAGGTAAGAAGTTGAACTCTCCCTCCCAATGTGTTAATCTACCTATTTCAACAATTGCTGATTCCAGGAAATAGAAAAAAAAACCCCTTGTCGGGAGATCTCCTCCATTTATGGTTTAACTCTATAAATCAAATATGGCTAGCTTAGTTGGTTGCTCTTGTACCCTCCTACTAAAAGGAGGAGGGGGTAAAAAACTTGCCCAAGTCAATCATTTTTATTACTAATAGCTACTGTATCTTGTATAGGCGTGTTTTTGTTGTTAGTTTATTTCTTTCTTGTACAGTTTATGTGCCGTTCCATTTTTTTTAAAACCTTCTTTTTAAAAAAAATAATTTCAAGCTTAAATATAATCAAAATAAAAAATAATTTTTAAATTATTTTTGCACCGTTTAAAAGATCTCAATGAAATCTATCAAGTAAGATCTATATTAGTAGAAAAATTATTTGTGTAAACACATAATTTTTGAGCTTAAAATTATATTCTTTTTCTAAAAGTTCTTTTTCAATGAAAGTGCAACGGGGTTAGACTATTTCTTGGATTGTAAGAACCTTGTTTTGAACCTAGAGAGAGAGATGTTTAGGTCAATCATTCATTCTGTTAACGAACCCCTTAACGAGCTCGCTAAAATACGATAGTTTTATGTGAATTCAAATTGTGGGTGATAGACACTTCCCCCTTTGAAAAGCATGGGATCGTCGACTCGGATTGTTCCCCCAAACCCCTTAACGAGCTCGCTAAATACGAAATTGTTTGTTCGACAATGTTACACACTTTTATCGATCACTCTCCGACCATTTTTTTTTCACATATGTGTCGGCTCCACAAATTTAATTGTGAGATGAGTCTCGTGCATATGCAAGAGATGAGTGATCGGAGAGTAATCGGTAGGCGTGTCCGTAGTTAATCTAGGGATGCTATATTGCATCCCCGCACTACATGTGGGCACCATATGTGGAGTGCGGCCTATCCGACCGTCCACCTCGGCATTGGACGGCTTGGATTTGAATCCAAACAATGGATGACTCGGATTTACAGGAGTTTGAATTAAATCCGAGTTGTTCAAGCCGAGACGGACGGTCGGACCGTGTAGTGCGGCTACCGCACTACAGCCCCTCCGTCCGTAGGGTTATTGGTCCAGTCCGCCATGCGTGCCAGAGGCAAGCCTATTGCGTACCAAAAGCAAGCACTGAAGCAGACAGAAAGTAGAATCAGAGAGAGAGAGAGAGAGTGGTGATTCTGCGTTCACATAGATGATAAATGATAGATGATGTCTCGCTTACTACTATCATCCGCTCCACTTTCTGCTATCGCCACTCCCTCCGAGTCCACCCGGCTTCTTTTCCCAACTCACCTCCGTAACAAGAGCAATAAGAAGACGAGTTCTCTGACTCGGGAGGAACAATTCGGTTTCAACCCTGCTTTTCGGCTCAGAACCTTCCATAGACGCTCCCCTCACGGCTGCTTATCCACGTCTGTCGTGGGGCCCACTTCTTCTTCTTCTTCTTCTTCCGAGGTTTCTTTTTCTCTCTTTCTCGCAGAATCTCTGTAAGTTTAGTTCCCAAGAAAAGTGGAAAGGAAGGAAAAGTTGAACGAAACGAAGATACAAGCGGATCAAAAAAAAAAACGAAGAGTCAAGAAACTGTCATATCATCTGGATAATAAATATAGATGTTTTTGGTCTTGCAAATTTTCGAGGTCCACAAACTTTTGGGAAAATGACGGTAAAGAACGTGTTTTGATAATTAATACCCGTCAAAGGAACGTGTTTTGATAATTAATACCGTCAAGGACATGAGAACATTTATTAATGCTAAAAATATAATATTAATTATCAAAACACGTCATTCACCATCATCTTCTCCAAACTCCTTTGTTTAAATAGGACATTTAAGTCTTCTAAACAATCCAAGCTACTTGAGTTGCGTTTGGAAGATTGGTTATTTCATGAACAAGTCTGGCTTGCACATATTTTTTAAGCTTGTTAAAACTTCAAACAAAGTTCGAACAAGTTACTAATATAGTTTATGATGTATACAAAACTCAAGTTATTTGAGATCGACTCATGTTCGGCTAGATTAAAGTTCGTTTGTGATGGATTTACCTCATAATCAAACAAAATTTGAACATTTTTTTGAAGCTTGTTAAGTTTTCTAACCAAGTTTGATCAACCACCCGCAGGGCACGTTCAACTCGTTTATCACCCCTAGTCTTGTAAAATAAATTTTGCAAAAAGGCTATATAGATGATGTGTTTGGAACCGCCTGATGCACATGGGTCTCATATGGTAGATTTGGAGCCGACACACATATGTGCCCGTATCATTTTTTGTTTCCTATGATCTGTGGTTTCTAGTAGAAGGGAGAAAATTGTGGTAAATAGGGTTGTAAATAAGCAAAACCAAGTGGAAAGTAGTAGGTTGTTTAAAAGTGGCCTGAAAATTAATGAGCTTTTCAAGTTTGACGTGTGTATCTTTACAAATAGAGCAAGGGATATTCCAAGCTGAACTTAAGCAAGTTGGTTTGTTTTATAGTTCAAGGAGTAAATAGGAATGAAAGATGTGTGAATTACTGTTGTTTACTCTATTATCTCTCTCAAGTAGTGCCTATAGTCATTAGCACTGTCTAAAGATCCATAAATTGTTAAACAATACTTGGTATAATTAGTTGAGTGAACGGAAAAGTTTCTTGTCAATTGCATCTTTGTCAACATAGACTTACAGATTTTGTTAATATCTTCCTTCTTCTCCTAAATTATTTGTACTAACAATTTACAATTACAAAATCATGGGGGTATGTTAATGTTCAAGACATGATTTCGTGGTGATTTATTTGGTTGATTATTCCCGAAGGAATTACTGGTAAGGTTAGTTTCCCAAATGGCTGTTAATGAATAGCTTGTGAATGGTAGTTTTATTCTATTGGGGCCAGTCAAATTTCAAATTCTGCCATAGGATGAGTCATCATGTCGGCAAGGATCTAATTATCTGGGTAACGAATCTTGCTCACATACGAGTTCCAACATACTGTCATGCGTCATCTTGTTCCATAGATGCACCAAACCCAAGAAGTGTTCAAGATTGCATAAATGTGGCGCTTCTTGTTACCCTTTCATACTAAGGGTAAATTGTACGTAACTGGGTACCAGCATGTTGGAATAGGTACTATATACCTAGATTTTCAGTACCTGTTTTTTTTGGTTGAGTAAGTTCAAAATGGAATTTTGTACTATACGGTAGAAGGCTGTGGCGGAACCACCTAGAGGGGGGTGGGGTAGGTGCCACCCCCACTTAATATCACAGATCTTTTTATTCACTAAAGTGATTCAATTACAAGTTAGATGGATGAAGTGGAGGAGTGCTTTGGGTGTGTTGTGCAACCGCAGGATTCCCACAAAGTTGATGGGGAGATTCTATCGTACTGCAATAAGGCCAGTAATGTTATACAGCACAAAGTGTTAGGCTGCTAAGAAATATGTGAGTAAGAGGAGTATAGCCGAAATGAGAATGCTGAGATGGATGTGTGGTTAGATTGCTCGAGATAGAATTAGAAACGAAAACATTCATGGAATGGTAGGGGTAGCTCCATTAGAAGCTAAGATGAGAGAACATAGACTAAGGTGGTTTGGTCATGTCTACCGTAAACCCATCGACGCAGTAGTTAGGAGGAATGATATGGTTACGGTAGATGATAGCATTAAGGGGAGAGGTAGACAGATATTGACCTTAGAAGCGGTAGTGCACATGGATCTAGGCTTACTGGATATTACGAAGCACGATGCCCTCGACAGAGCTCAATGGAAAACACAGATTCATGTAGCCCCAATTGATTGGGACTTAAGGTTTGGTTTGGTTTGGTTTGTAACGTGATTCAGTTAGGTACTTACGTTTATGCCAACAACTTAAATTTTTTGCAACTAATGGAAAAATTGCAATTTAGAAAATGTTCGTTTCGGATAAGAAAAAGAATTTCTTAATGGCTTTCATTTGAACACCGCGACAGAGTTGGCCCAAGCCTTTTTCTTTTTCACAAAAAATAAATCCCAATGACAAAGTCTAATCATATGACTTCACACTTAATTTACTTCTTCACGTCTTTCTGCACAATATGCAACATAAGTAAATTTCCACTGAACGGTGCCACTCCCGCATTCAAATCTTGGCTCTACTACTGGTAGAAAGGAAGTATGAGTCTTGTAGACTTATAGTTTTCTAGCACTTGTCAGCCCTTTGAGTTTGCCATATAGCAAGTCTACCGCTAATTGAATGTCAACTTTTCTTTCTGATGCAGGTACATATCATGTTTATTTGAAATAACGCACAATTTTTCTTGAGAAATTTGTTAAGTTTCTCTTGTTTGTCAGATGCAGGATAGCTTGCTGTACTCCAGAGCATACTGGGTCAGTAGATCACAAATTGCGTGGAATGTAGATGCTGAAAACAGTTCCTGTTATTTGTACGCTAGTAAAACTGCTTGTTTGTCTGTCACAAATGATGGAATTCAAGGTTTGGACACTACCTTCATGGGGAGATTTTCTTATGGATTTTTATGTTCCTTCTTAGGAAAGATTATTATTTAAACTTGAAGTTTCTATGCAAGCAGGCTACGATGTGAGAATCAAGCTTGAAGTAGACAACACTTGGCTCTCAGAAAATGTATTACATTGTTCATTTGCAGCACATTATCTTTGTACATCTATTACTTGTTGGTAAAGTTTTATTGTGTTTTGCCTTGACATTGCTTTACTCTATTTTTTTGCATTCAATTTCTTATGTTTTAATTCCAGGTCATTGAAAAATTTCCTCATATACGAGATTATAGACCGTTCAAGGTCCCGTCGACTTTGGATGTTAAAAGTCTACTCAAATCCCAGTTGGCTGTGGCCATATACAGTTGTAAGACTTTCTCCATTCCCTCCCCCCACACCCCCCCCCCCCCCCATATACGAGATTATAGACCGTTCAAGGTCCCGTCAACTTTGGATGTTAAAAGTCTACTCAAATCCCAGTTGGCTGTGGCCATATACAGTTGTTGACTTTCTCCATTCCATCCCCTCCCCCAAACCTCCCCGCCCCCCCCCCCCCCCCCCCCCCCCCCCCCCAATTTTCAGAGTTACTAATGAAAAACAGGCTATTAGTGAATAATAGGAACAAAGTAACTTGCATGTGAAATGGAACTCCCCACCTTTGAATACGGATTTTTGTTGTCGAAACTAGTCACACATTGTATGTTCACCAGGAAAAGTCAAATCATAAAACATTCTAGTTTTCTGAAACTATCCCTTCAAAGGTCCACTTGGAAAAGTCAAAGTTTGGAAAAAAAAAAGGGTATTATGAAAATAAACACCTTTAAATCTGAATTTGCGCGCATTAAATGAATGTCCTCTTTTTCCGATAATTTTTTTTCTCCCTTCTATGTAGCCGATGGGAAATGGAGCACCGCTACCGGTTTGCAGTTGCCAGGTGTCCTTGACGAAATATTCTCATATAATGGACCCCTTGGTGCAGTGTTTTCAGAAGAAGCAGTCTCACTTTACCTGTGGGCTCCCACTGCTCGAGTATGTTTATTCCTCTATGTTTGTCCCCCTACTTCCTGTCTATACTGTCACCCCCTGTAAAGCAATAAAAAAGGAAAATAAAAAGAAAAATGGTCACCTCTGTACATATATGGCTTACAAGTGCATCAAAACAGGTTGTGCGTGCTTGCATTTACGAAGATCCATTAGGTAGGGATCCTGTTGAAATTGTCACACTAAAGGAGTCCAATGGTGTCTGGTGTGCCATCGGTCCAAGAAGTTGGGAAGGCTGTTACTATGTGTATGAAGTCTCTGTTTACCATTCTAGCACGTTACGGTTTGAAAAATGCATTGCCAATGATCCATATGCTAGAGGGTATGTGTCTTGCAAGCCTCTGATTCTTTGAAAATAGCTAAGGTTTCTTTTTTCCATCGACTCCATTCATTATGTTCACATGCTACTTTTTTTGAGTAGGCTTTCATCTGATGGAAGGAGGACATTGTTTGTTGATCTTGATTCTGATGCCTTAAAACCCAAAGGATGGTGTAATTTAGCAGATGACAAACCAATTCTCCATTCTTTCTCTGACATCAGTATTTATGAATTGCATATCAGAGATTTCAGGTGAATAGTAATTTTTATTTGTTTTTCCCAGAACCATGTATGTAGATAGAGGAAAAATGAATACAGTACAGGTTTAAGGGTTGAAGGAAAAAGGGTAAAATTTTGGGCTCTTATTCCATGTCAGCACAATCTATTCTGTTTGAAATGCACTTTTGGATATCTGGCTGCATAAAATGGGTCTATGCAGCCTCATTTGGAACTTGGAAGTACCTTTCAGTCTCCTCATCTGAAATCTCTGTGGAAGTCTTTTAAAAAAGAAAAAAAGTCTTTAGAGGAAAAGGATTCATGTAGCCGACCCCAAGTGATTGGGACATAAGGCTCGGTTTGGTTTGGTTTGGAGGACTTATTTTGGACTATGTAAATTATAATTTTGCAATATTAGTAACCTTTACTTAACTTTGGTTTGCATGTTCAATTGAATTTTTCCTTTTTCAGGGTCACATACTTACCGGCTTTCATTTATTTTGCTCTTATACCACTACATTGGTTCGTTTTAGTGTTAATGATCCTACTGTGGATGCTGACTTTCGTGGCGGCTATCTTGCTTTTACTTCTCAGGTAGTTTCTTTTATGCTTTCGTTTAAGATACCTCTGGAATACAATTGTTTTCACTGAGCATATTCTCTATTTCTCCAAAGGGTCTTTATTGTTTCAATCAGTTTAACTCGATAGGCCTTAAGTTTAACTTTTTGAGCCTGGCTTCATGGAAATGCTTCTTTTTTTCCTAATTGCTGTTGTTTTTTTATTTTCCCTTATTCTTTTGATGATAAATATCTCTAAACTCTTTCCTTCTTTCATAATTTTGGTTTTCTTCTTTTAAGGCTCTTTGGTAAATTCTTTTCATATGGACTACTTTTTGGGGAAATCATCCAGATAAGAAAAATAACTGAAAAGCAAGATTAAATTCCACTTGGAATTGAAAATAACGTTCCATGCAACCCACAAGAAAAAGTACAATGTGAATTAGAAGGATAACAATGAGAGACAAAATTTTACAAAGGACATGGATCCTTTTGAGGGCACTTGAGAAGGTAAAACACGGTTCCCATTCTTGAACTAACTTATCTTCTTCCACTAACATAAATGTCTAGTGAGGGTAGACATTTGAAGAAAGCTGTATGCATATTATTAAGTAAACACATTCTGGTTAAAGAATTCAGCAGGTGTATGTCATCTAAAGAAATTATCTAGTGCTGGAATTACTCATGTGCATCTGCTGCCAAGCTTCAATTTTGCTAGTGTTGCTGACGAGAAGGATAAATGGAAGCATGTAGGTACGTGCGTCTCAGTTTGATTATCTATATTTGAAGTTCCTCCATGACCCAGAGTACTCCAATAGGTGTAACATTAACACTAGGAGAAACATATAGGTTGTATGCTCTTGGTTGTTGCAATTTTCCCTTGAATACAGTGTTACTTTGTGTTCTTAAATTTTGTAGATGTTTAGGTGCATGTATTTCCAACAGATATAAGGGAAACATATTTGTTGGATTATGGTGTTATGCGAATTTGAATACGTAGAAACTAGAAAGGACATATTTTTTAATGGGTTCAAGGTGCCTAACTTCTAAACAATGTTTGGAGATTGCTATTAAGAGTGTCAAATATAATAAATCATTGTAGATCCGTAATATCAATAAGGTCTATCATGATTTCCTAAACGCGACTAAACTGAGTGCAACTCATATTTGCATGTTTCATATTTTCCTTAAATCTTCTAAAACTTCAGTACAAATTTCAGGACGATATCCCATAGTGTATGATGTTTGCAGATAACATTGTCCTCGTCGATGAATCCACTAGAGGTGTTAATATGAAACTAGAAATTTGGAGGGAAGTATTAGAGTCAAAGGGTTTTCGGATAAGTAGGAATAAAACTGAGTATATGGTGTGCAAGTTTAATGGTATTAGCAGTGCGCATGGAGAAAGAGTGACGATCCGAGACCAGGAGATACCAAAGAGTAATCATTTTAGGTATTTAGGCTCAATTATTAGTAGAGATGGAGAGATTGCTGATGATGTGACCCATAGAATCCAAGTGGGGTGGCTCAAGTGGAGGAGCACTACGGGTGTACTATGTGACAAGAGGGTACCCAAAAAATTGAAGGAAAAATTCTATGGAACTGCTGTAAGACCAGTGATGCTTTACGGGACAGAATGTTGGCCTATTAAGAAACATGTGAGCAAGATGCGTGTTGCGGCAATGAGAATGTTGAGGTGGATGTGTGGTAAGACTAGACGAGACATGATTAGAAATGAAATGGTTTGTGAGATGGTAGGTGTAACACCTATAGAGGAGAAGTGGAGGGAAAATAGGCTAAGGTGGTTTGGGCATGGCTACCGTAGACCACCAGGAGATGCAGTAGTTAAAAGAGTGGATAAGATAGCTTTGGGTAGCAATGCTATGGGGAGGGGTAGACCTAAATTTACATTAGATGCTGTGGTGCGCAAAGATATGAGTATAATGGGTTTGTGTGAACAATTGGCTCTTGACAGAGCTCAATGGAGGAAAATAATTCATGTAGCCGACCCCAAGTGATTGGGACATAAGGCTCGGTTTGGTTTCTAAAACTTCAGTCAAATGTGAGATCATATTTTGCATATCTGCAATGCCACATATATCCTTGTTAGGTCATTTTGAAGTTGATTTGTTCGGTCTCATGGAATATACCCCTAAATGACATGAAGGCTTTAGCAGATAACCAAATGTTGGAATCATTACCACCTGATTCAGATGAACAGCAGGCTCTTATCACATCCGTTCAAAATGAAGATGGGTACAACTGGGGGTAAGATCTCATTCTTGATTGTTATAGCATCTCCACTGGGTAATGGCGTTTAGTAATGCCTTTTGCCAAAAATTGACTGCTATAGTGTCATTTTACTATTTTTTAATAATGTTGCTCCATTGGTTCAACGCTATCAGCACAAATTCTGGCACAGGAAATAGCTTTGGCAAATTTAAGCAAGGGTTTAATCCAACCAGTGGAGCTGCACTTTGCTCATTACAATGGCAAGAGATTTGCCAATCTAGTGGAGATGCTCTTAATCTGTTGGTTTTTCTGTTCTTTATATGCTAATTGTCTTGTTTGCTTGGTCCAAGCAAAGCTATGATCCTGTTTTATGGGGAGTCCCTAAAGGAAGCTATGCAAGTAATCCAAATGGTCCGTGCCGCACAATTGAGTTCAGGAAGATGGTGCAGGTTTGTGTACTTAATCTACCCTTTTCCATCAAGAAATGCTGTCGCCACTATTGTGCCAGTGTTTCCTCCGGTTCAGGCAAGATCCATAGTTATTTTAAGTAATAAATGCTTAATTTTGTGTGTACGAAACACATATTCTATTGCAGGCACTTAACTGTATTGGCCTTCGTGTTGTGTTGGACGTTGTCTATAATCATTTGCATGGAAGTGGTCCATTTGATGAGAACTCTGTTCTTGACAAGGTCATGGTCGACTTGCTTCTCTTGATTCTTCTTTTCTTGTCAAGCACTTAAACCTGTTCATCTCATTATGCAATTTGAGTCTGGGTATAATGATTGCGCGCATAATATCTTTGTTTTTTGGTAAATAACACCTAATATTTTTGTTTCTTTCCTTTGTTTTTTTCTTGTGCAAAAGGTCTATAAATTCTGATGTCATGACAAACATATCTATGCAGATTGTTCCAGGTTACTACCTGAGACTGAACAGGAATGGGTGTATTGAGCAGAGCACATGTGTAAATAACACAGCCAGTGAGCATTTTATGGTTGAACGTTTGATTCTTGATGATCTTTTATGCTGGGTAGTTCAGTATAAGGTATTTAGCTTACCGGTACTTTTTCTTTCCATAGGTAAGTCATGTGAAGCACAATGATATTGATTAGTATTGTTCGTTTTTTCCACTATAAGTTATTGTTCGTTTTTCTGTTTCAGATCTAGAACATAATTCGTCAAAGGTCTATAAATTCAAAATAAATACAAAATAAATACAAAACAAAAAGATGTAAATACAAGACTACTAGAGTGGTAATACAAAAGGCGTAATAAAGTAAAGGAGCAATGCACTCTTCTAAGTTCAATAGAACAAGAGGTTATTGCTCCCTTACTTCATTACTTTCTCTTTTATTTTCACACTTATTTGCATCATCCAACGTATAACTTTTTAGTGATTTTATTTTAAAATAACACAGACTAGGAGTTCTCAAGTGCATGATCCACCATATATCTTATTAGAGAATAATATTGATTCGAATGTAATCGGCATATAGAAATATTAATATACAGATTTTTTATAAGCAATTAATCCAAATAATAATATGTGGATTTTAACCCCACGCATTCTCTTATACAATTTAGTCTTTGTTGTTGGGATGAGTTTCTAGACTGCCAATTCTGGAATGCCAATGATCAAAACGATAGCAGCAACAGAAAGCTTTGTCATACCCCACCATACTATCAATCACAACTACTATCAACCTGTGATGGCTGGTAGTGCCCAAGCCAGACAACACTACTTAGTTGGCGTGGGGCTACGATAAAATACATAGACTGAAATATTCGCAAAATATGGATTTGTGGAAGACCTGATTTGACAGAGTCAGATCATCAAAGTGGATAAAGGAGTGACTCAGATTCCACGAAGAGAAATATATTTACAGATGGGACTTCGGGTTAACTTAAAGATGGGATTTAAAATTGTGTTTAAATCTATGTTATAGTAACACGGGGCAAAAATCTTCTCATACTCATTATCAAAATAGAGGATTTCTCTCTCTCTCAGTAGTGGTGGTTGGGAATCTATTGTTTTAGGCTGTTATATCAATGGAATGGAATATGGATACTGTTTCTTTTCAAGCATAACTGCTGTCTAACTTATTGCTGGTCTTGCAGGTTGATGGGTTTCGATTTGACCTTATGGGTCATATAATGAAACGTACCATGGTATGAAACATCCAACTCTTCTCATCAAGGGTTTTGATGTTGAAAAGATGTTACTTTCTGCGCGATGGGGACAAATTTTGATATTTTGATTCAAATTCTAGTCACCTATGTTTAAAGATGTCATAACTCTAAACCTAATGATTCTGCAGCTTTAGTTTAAGCATCTAATTTGCAAGTTCGTATTGTCTACTGATAACTTGATTTAACTTGGATATATATCTCAAGGGTTACCCATTACTGGTATTGTAGTCTGTGTTAGACGCTTTGTTTGGGTAACAGATATCTCTTTATTTCGGTAGGGTGAATGTTGATAGACATCTGAACAGAAGTATTGACGTGACTAATCTTGATAGAAATATAGAGGTGTTGTTGGGTTATGGAAAAGGAAAACATATGCATTGTGATTAACTGATGGCTTCAGTGTTCACATATCTAGTTCAAAGGACTCTATCGTCAGTTTGATAGCAACATGGAGGTATGGAACTGAAATTTTCCTTGGCAGTTTTGTTTCACTTGTTTAAAAGTTGACTTTCCATCTTGACTCAGAGGCTTTCCAAATGTCAGGAAAGTATATAGGTGCTTACATCAAATTCTGGACATATGGGACTTAATTTTGATTATAATGCTGGATTTTCCTTGAGCGGACTTAATTTAGGTTTAAAATTGTTGTATCCATGATCATTATATTGTGTCTGGTCTCCACAGGCCCCTCACACAAGGTGGGGCCTACCAATGTGACGGGGAAAGTTGCTGGTTGTACACTATAAAAAAGTGGAGTGTATGTTTTTGACATTTAAGTTTGGTAAATGATGTCAGTGCACAAATGGATACATTGACAAATAACTTTCTATTTTGAGCTCAGGTTAAGGCAACAAATGTGCTCAATGGCCTATCAAAGGATACAAGTGGAGTCGATGGCTCTAGTATTTATATGTAAGCATGGATGTCATCACAAAGCAGTTCTCCTTCTAGTGACACTTTTGGTTGTGTCATTTTAATCGTGTGATTTCTGTACTATTCTTTGTCTCCCTTATTCATAGCAGATTCATCTAGTTTGAGGTTGGTAAAATTGACTTTTGCAGATATGGTGAAGGATGGGATTTTGGCGAAGTGGAAAAAAATGGGCGTGGGGTAAATGCCTCACAGTTCAACCTTTGTGGGACTGGAATTGGGAGGTGTAGTTTTTTTCTCATGTTCTCATCCTAAGAAATGGTTTAACATCTTTTCCCCTTTGCATGCAAAGACTTGTCCATGCAAGGAGTTGTCTAGTGTGTATCTGTCCAAAAGTTAACTTACCAAGGTTACATTTTACAAATGAAAGGACTTGGATTTGTTTCCCTTAAGATTAGAACGGTTATAAGCTGTAACTTTTCCAAGCCGCATAAGCATGGGCTGGAAACATTTTTTTGTTGTTGGTTCATTTGTGGCGCGGACTAAAAGATCAGTTAGACTGGTAACATATGTACCATCAAATATTTCATATTCAAAAGCCATGCAACTCTGGTAGCTCTAATACCATGAATGTTTTTTTTTTTTGTACATCCTAGTTTTACCAATATCAAGAGTATAAAATAAAGAATACAATCTTGTTACTTTCTATACATAATATTGCAATGACGACAAGTAGTCAAAGGACTTCAACAATGGAAAATTGCTCAGGGATGGGCTTACCACTGCCGAATACCAACTGTAAAATGGACTTAGATTTAGGTTTTCTAAATGAATGACATTTTTCCAACTCGTCTAAGTGTCCTTGATTCTCCTCAGATAATCCACCTCACAAGAATTTGGATGTTTGATTCAGCTTCAATGATCGAATCCGAGATGCATTGCTTGGTGGATCTCCTTTTGGCCATCCTCTTCAGCAAGGTTTTGTGACTGGTTTGCTTTTGCAGGTAATCAAGAGGCAATTACCAATGTCCTCTAATGTCATGACAAAATCTTGTTTTATATTTCTCTCTACTGTCTCCTCTGAAAGTCAACGAGTCATATTGGATCCTTTACAATACCTGTCATGTTAGTTCAGTAGCCATTTTAAGCTGACCAACTTACCACTTAAGCAAACTTTCGGTCATTTGTTGATAGGAACCAAGGATACTGATTCCCTGTTTGGAGCATTAGAGCTTGTTCCACGAAAGTAATTAGCACTCTGAAACTATTAGATGAGCCTTTACATCATATTATAATGTTCAGTCTGACCTTCTGTTATAGTATGCCACATTGCTTGGGTATGAAATGGGTTGAGAATTAATAATATAGAGTTGAAACTCTCCCAATTCCCCCTAATAGCTTAATATTTAGGGTTGGTTACAAAGTTTCTTCATGGTAATCAAAGCTAGACTTCCAAAGGCTTTTGACAAGAATCTGCATTTGATATCAGGTTTCCCCGTTGTTTGTGCCATAAGTGCATTTTGTTTCATTTTGTGATCCCTCTTTGGATTCTCTATTTACCTCTCCATGTGTGTGGGGGGATCATAGATGTGAGCGAGTCTTGAGATCTTGTCCCATATCTGTTAAACAATACCTCCAAACACTGGTATATAAGCTTGGGCGGTCTATTTGCTCACAACCAATTGATTTTGAGTTGGATGCTTTAACACCTTATTTCTACCAATGAATGGATCTATTAGATTAATTTTCATATCAATGAATGGATCTATTATTTTCCTCTCCACTTGTGAGTCAGGGTCCCATCGGTTTCTTATCACCTCAAAACTAATTTATGAGAGCAAATCACTTTGTTAGTGCAATATGGCACATAATCAAATCTTTGAATCTATTATTTTCTTCAGACGTAATAATTTTAGTACTTTATATTTGCCTGAATGATGATCATATGACATCACCAAAGTTCCGTCCTTTCCTCTTCACTCCTTACATTTCTTGAAATTGACATTTTTAATGAATCAAAGGCAATTTGGTTGCTATAGTGTAGATGCAAGTGTTTTGAACTATGTACTTACTTTATTACCAGTGAAATAAAAGATTGTTGCAGGGGTGCTTTCTTTCTCATGTTTTTGTAATGCTTACAGTTAGGTACATTATAGGATACAGTGAATAATTTTTTGATGAACAGCCCAATGATCACAACCATGGTTCTAAAGCAGATCAAGAGCGTACGCTTGCTGCTTCAAAGGATCACATTCAGGTTACACTTCGATACCCTCATTTACTTTAAATTGCCTTTAATTCTGATTTTTCAGCTCAGATAATGGTCTAAAAGGGTGGTCCTAAAATGCTGGATGAAAATGGTGTGATTTAAACTGAGAAAGATTTTTGTAAGTGCTATGCATCATGGTAATTACAATGCATGATTTCTATTGCTTCTAGCTTGGGGGAGCACCCATTATCGCAAGGGGCAAAAGTGTCTTGTTTCATTCATCAGCTATTTCCATTTCTTTCCTATCATGAAGAAAGTATAGGACATGATGAGGTAGGTATGTATGGGAGTCATTCATCCTAGCTATGCACTATTGACTGACCTGAGCCCGATACCTAATGGGGTCGGGATTCAATCTTGGTGATAATGTGGTGGAGTGAGCTATGCATAGAGCTCTAGTTGGTACTTTCAAGCAGTGGTAGGTAGATTGTCTAGGTTCATCCCTAATGTATTCCTTGTATTTGTGTTTTCGTCATACACTTTTATTGTTGTGTCTTGTGAGATGGTCTTCAATATTGATTTGGGGTTCCTACCATTTCCACAAATTCAATTGAGTGATTATCCAACCCTTGAGTACCAGGAATCATTGTATTCTTGCTTTGAAAATTACTAAGAACAGACATTCAGAGATCTTTATTTCAAACAACTTTCCCTATTAGTCGACCGACTTGTTCAAACCAGCTATGGCCTATTGGAGAATGATAGCAGGCGCCCACATGCAAGTTCTTGGTTCTGTGCAAATCGTGAAAATGCTTTTGTTCAGGATGCATAGTGGTGTTGATGTTTTCTATCTTCCAAACATAAGGTGTTTCCTTTATTGAGTCGCATATGGACTTTAGGAGACTAATAGGATGCAACTTCTCTAGAAGCAATAATAATGCTTTGGATATCCTGGTCATAGAGCACAATATTGACTAATTAACTACTTTAGCTTCCAATGTTGTGAATATATGAAGACCTGTAAAAGAATGAACTGCATGCATCTCCTTGATGCATTTTCATGGATATTAATTTTATATAACCTTTAATGCTTTTTCTTCCTCAGAATGCTGTGCTTCTGCCATAACTAGATTGACTGTGATTGGATTTGTGCATGTGTGGATGTATAACCACATATTCCAGCAACACCCCCCCCCCCCCACCCCCAATATATCTATATTTGTGTTTTAGGCTGATGATCCCATTCGGTAGTCGTTGAAGTTTACCAAACGGCCGTCAAATTCAATTATTTATTAACCGAACTACAACTAAAGATTTGCATAGTATAGCGAGGAAGTCTGAGTCGATCCACAGGGAGCTCGAATATAGCTTGTTCGGATTGTAGATGTAAGGGTTTGTGGCGTTTAGGCAGCCAACTTTTAGTTTTCCTTTGAAAGGTGAGAGATACCCTTATGAAAAAGACTAGAAAATGAGTTTGACTAATAATTAAAGGTGGCAAGGCAATGGAGTTACTAATGTTCGTAACTTAAGCCATCTAACAATTCTCAACAAAAACACGATTGAATCGCACGGCATAGGCTATCAATCTGAAGATTTAGCTATGAAAATGGTTAGATTTGATATAGAGTTTGAATAACAAGCTAAACACAAGGCGTGACATCGCTCCCGGAACCATGTGTGCAAGCACATGATCACCGGAGATTAACAACGCCAAGACTTGAATTCAAACTAAATATCAAGGTCATGAACTAGAAGCATAGTTTGGAAAGCGAGCAAGTTCTTTGGTTCTTTTGGCAAACACGAACCAAGACATAGCTCTCGAAACCTTGTGAGCAAGCACATAATCACCGGAGATTAACATCGGTAAGTTTTGTTACCTAAAAGGGCGAACTACGCACATTTACAAACCAAACCTCAAGTCTTAAGTTGAAAAGAGCAAAATTAACCTAAATCACAAGGTGTTATTCCCCCATGGCCAAGCTTTATAGACTACTCACACATAGCTAAAAGACTAGACATGGTAAGAAAATGGAGCAAAAGATTTAACCGAAGAAAACGAAAATAAACTTGATTTATATGAAGATCCAAAGCATAGCTACAACATTAATTAACGAGAAATTAACATAAGACAATTACCTTAAAGAGTTCTTGAAGGAAATACAATTAAAAGCTTGAAAGACTAACAATGGAGTCCTAGGAATAAAGAAAAGACTTAGGCCTAAAAAAGACTAGAAATGGCCATCCTTTCTATAAAAGGCATACAAGCCTATTTATAGGGATCTAAAGTTAAGTTACAAAGGACCAAAAAGTCCCCCAAAATATCTCAAAAACATTTCAAAAGTGGAAACTTTCCATAAATGGAAGGTTGAAAAAGTTAACAAAAATCTGCAGATTTTTCCATGCAGTACCGGTACTGGGCAACTCCCAGTACCGGTACCAGGCTTCAACGGGCTGGAAAATTGATCTCTGGACACCCAGTACCGGTACTGGCCAACTCCCAGTACCGGTACCCGCTTGACAGATTTTTTGGGCAATTTCACGGGCTTGCTCCGGACACTCCCGAACTCGGAATTGGGTGTTCTTTGGACCGTTGGAAAGCTTGTCGAGTCTACTTTCTAACCCAAGTGGTTTGGATCAAAAGTAGTTTGTACATCAAAAGTTATGATGATTTTACCATCAGCTGGTCGAAAGATGAGTGGCTTTGGTAAAATCCTCACTTCTCCTTCAATTCCCTTGACCCTTGGGTGACCTGAGCAACCTCCAAACCATCTTTTCATGCACCACAACGGGGTGTCACGTGGCCTTGAGCACTTGGTTGCACCTGGAGTATTTCTTGGCGTTCAAACGCGCCTTATTTATACGAATTACCTGAAACACACAAAAACCTACCTTACGTGCAAAATCGCATAAAAACGACAACATATATATACAAACACAACATACTAGAGGACTTAAGCAACAATAATTTGCATTATTGGGTGATTACCACAGGCCACAATCACTGTTCCAGCTTTCTTACTTGGAAGTTATGACTAATTTCAGGACAGCTTTTGTATTTGAAGTTGCGACTAATTTTAGCACTCAAATTACAGATCTTTTGTAGCACCACCATTCTATTTATTGGGCTCATACATGGACTTTCTTTCTTATATCCTGTTTCTATTAGCTACGGAAGTACTTTCTTTGGTTAGAAAAGCTGACGTGCTTTTCATGTAAGCAGGTTGGGATGGCTGCAAACCTGAGGGATTTTGTGCTGACCAATTGCGATGGGCAAGAGGTAAAGGGTAGCAGGGATGATCCCTAAATATAGTTTGGAGTTAATGCCTCACACTACAAAACATAATATGTTTCAAATTCAACAACACAATGCCCTGCCAATTCGCTATCTTTGTGTCCTAACTTTGAAGTGATCTATTCAATCTTAGAAATAAGAAATAAAATCCGACCTAATCTAAGCTCTCTAAATAAATAAAGTTACAGAATCTCCATATCCAGACATAACCGTCAAGCATAATCCAAATTTTCATAACTTTTATCTTTATTCCGCTTCACCATGTTCCCTTGTGAAGTAAGAATTTTGCTGGCATGTCAGCTATAAATTGAGAATGATTGGCAAAGTTCTTTCATCAACCTGAAGAAATCAATTAAATAGCTTCAATCAGCAAGAAGATTCATTTCACTGTGCTTTGTTCTATTATTTCTATATTGCCATCCCTATCCCAAAGTGATTCCGTCTAAATGCTGAATTAATTATTTTGCTTAGTATTATTTATCTGGTGAATGGGAGCTGATCACCAGATTCATTATACAATGTTGATTTTTCAGGTCAAAGGATCAGAAGTTTTTACTTATGGTGGGTCGCCTGTTGCATATGCTCTTAGTCCAACTGAAACAGTACGTGTTGTAAGGGTTTTCTTGATGAATTATATATGGTTGTGTTCCACTTCTCTTCAGTTTGAGAGTATGATAAGAGGGGCAAAGACAAACTTAGCTTAACTCTTTCAATTTACCTTCCTTCTTGTTGAGTGATGTCATCACTTTGATTGTCTGTTGTTGAAGTTTGAGTATATCCTTCTCCCTGTTATCCATTCTAGTACTTCTACAAGTCCATGTGATCACCTCTTAAGCCTTTCTCAGGTTAATTATGTTTCTGCTCATGACAACGAGACCTTGTTTGACATTGTGACTTTGAAGGTATATTTTATTTTGCTCAAAACAACTATTTAAATTACAGAGACATACATTTAGGTTATCATCTGACTTGCCTTCCTTTCACTTGTATAGACTCCAATAGAAATGTCAATAGATGAGAGGTGCAGATTAAATCATTTGGCAACAAGTGTAATAGCACTTTCACAGGTACTCTATAGTTGGCTAATTGTAGTATTCTCTATATCGTTTTCTTCAAACAAATGAAGTCATCTTGTGTGGTTTAGTGTCTTTATGTAAGGTATATGTATTCAGTTTTAGCTCAAGAGTAATACAGTGGATACGATATGTGTATAGGTGCCCATAGTTGGCGCATTCAGGTCTCCCCCAAACAAATGGTGTGTACGGGGCTTATTGGAATATTCTTGTCGAGGGTTTTGGTGGTTTTGTGACTTGTATTAGGGTTCGGGGTCTGTCTGTTATTCTGTTTTGTTGCTTACTCTTTCTTCTTCCGTGTTTCTTTTCTTATTCATGATTATGGATGGGTTGTGTCCCAGGATGTTCTGTAATATAAGTTTCGTTGTTGCTGATAACCAAAAGAAAAAATCTTCCTCCACTCCAAAAGTGACATGTTCATAGGTCACGTCCTTGGTTAAGACCTGGTTGTGTCTCATTATCATTAAGGAATTGGAGGATAGAAAAATGCACAGACACTGACAAAAAGAAATACTAGTGTGGTCCTAATTCAAAATGTTTGGATCTTTTCCTACAGTTGTCGGCTATACCCTATATCCAGGTTTTTGGTTCTGTTTTGTACTACAAGGAGCTTTGTAATGTTTATGATTGTACATGTTTGATGCATGTCCGTTGTATCCTCGTAAACATGTTTACCCATCCTATTCCTTTGCATGTTTTCGACATTCCACAGCATCTATGAGTCTTCTGTATTAGTCACCAACATTTCTTCACTGGAGATGGTCTAATTTGGTTGGGTATGCAAGTTCATGTCATGAGTTAGCTATATGGTAATCCAACTCATGACATAGTTCAGTGAAGTTTCTTCCCATAATCCAATAAGATTTATAATCCAACTCATGACATAGTTTAGTGAAGTTTCTTCCCATAATCCAATAAGCATAGTTGTCAGAATTGTACGATTCACGATTTGTATCGTACGATTCGATACGATTCGGTGGGTAATCGATACGAATAGGCTGCCGAATCGGTAGTAGCTGAGAATCGTAAGTGAATCGGTGATTTACGATTCGTATCGTACGATTCGATACGATTTGGTGGGTAATTGATACGAATAGGCTGCCGAATCGGAAATAGCTGAGAATCGTTAAGTGAATCAGTGAATCGTTCGATTCACTTAAAATTTCCGAAATTCATTTTTTACTCTTGTTTTGCTTCTTTTGTTGTTTGAAAATGGTTTAAATATTTTTTTAAGGTCTAGTATTGTTATACGTCATCTTTTGTCTATGTTATATGGATAGATAATAAGAAAAAGAGATTTATTACGAGAGTGAATCGAAAATGAGGAACATAAATGGAATATAACAATCCTATAGACCTTCTAAGGGTTTGTTTTGTACTTATAACTTTTTCGTACAAAAGGAACCATAAGTAGGCTTTACGAATCATCATCTCTTGGTAGTTGCAATAGAAGCAACTTACCTAATATTCCACGTTATTATCAAATCATCATTTAGAAGGAAGTATTTATTGATTTAGGCCTAAATCTTTCATTTGTAGTATATATTGTTGTTACCCTAATCAATAAGCATAGGTTTCTATGCATTATAGAAGTCATGACCGAATCAGAGCGATTCACAATTCGATTCGATTCACGATTCGAAAAATGACCATTTTGATTCTCAATTCGATTCATGATTTGACAACTAAGCCAATAAGATTTAATTTGTTGGATTTTCTTGATTTAACTGTGATTAATTATTTCACTACTCATAGGGAATACCATTTTTCCATGCTGGTGATGAGATGCTGCGCTCGAAATCACTGGACCGTGATTCATACAACTCTGGTGATTGGTTTAACAGGTCTGCAATCATAAGAAAATATAATTACCTGATAGTTTTTTATGTTCCAAAAAAAAAAAGGTTCTTTATTTTTTTCCCTTCAATTGCTAATCTGTCAGTGGACATTGTTCAAACTCCTTGTTGATGCTCAACCGAGTAATACTTTCTTTGAATATTTGATTTTCTATGTTTTCTTCTACTGCTATGGCATCATACTTGGAATGACTTAAATCACCTCAAACTTACTGGGTAGTTGAACTTGTATCAGGTTGGACTTCAGCTACAATTCTAACAATTGGGGTGTAGGCCTTCCTCCAAGAGAAAAAAATGAGAAGAACTGGCCCCTGTAAGCATTTAATTAGTATTTCCATTTCCACTAATCATTTTTTGTTTACGTATTTGGTCAAACTTCTTTTGGAGTTTAATGTGCTATAGGCATATAAGTTGTTTCTTATGGTCTACCCCTGGCCCTTGGCATTTTAGTCTGCCTCTTTGAGCATCCAGTTTCATATATCTAGAAATCCTGATTTGTTTCCTTCTTCAGAATTAAACCAAGAATAGGCGATCCGTCCTTCAAGCCTCAGAGTACTCACATTCTTTCTGCTGTAGAGAATTTTCTAAATGTGTTACGAATTAGGTACTCTTCACCTCTTTTCCGTTTGCGGACAGCAAATGCCATCCAGGTCTGAACAGCTACTATTTAACTTTCCAGTTTACTAATAGACTCTTTTTAAGTGCTGCTGATGGTGTTGAATATTGTTTATAAGAAAGTAATTTTGTTGATACTGATAATGTGATCCTTTTACGCTCATTTCTTGTTTACAGTTGAGTGGCACTAATGCAGAGTTTTATGCTTTAGTGGACAACATGGACCAGTTAAAATTAGGTTGGCTTGAGATTGCCTCAATTGACCTTGTAATTTATGATCAGGCCCTTTCTATCAGTACAACCAAGAAAGAAACAGAGTGTTTTTTTCCCTTTCAGTGTGTGTGTGTGCGCGCTTGTGTGTGTGTAGAAGTTGCGTAGAAGGATGGGAAAGTCCTAAAAAAAATGGAACAAGCAACAGGTCTAGAAACCTCCCTAATAATATCAGTTCTCTTTTTCTTTTACTTTTGTAAAACTTTTTTGGGTAAACAAAGCATACAAATCATAAAACTGGAATGATCGTCACTGAGAAACATTCATTTTTAGCTGTAGTTTGCCAGCAAATGATGGATCAGATTTTCTTGAGGTTAGATTTTAAAGTCTTGTTCTTCCATCTACTATGCATGTAACTCCTTGTTCTGCCAGATCTATTTGTATAATGTCAGAGAAGAAGCACCAATTCACATTTTGCTTTGTAATTTGTCACACTTTTCTTTAAATGCCTCTTGCAAATCCAAGTATATTTTGTGCTTTCACTTTTACAACTGTATTACAGTCTCTGGAAGTTGTTCAGATTCTTTCACCAAGTATGATGGAATTATCTTCCTAAACGGTTCAACTCCTTGAGAATTTACTCACTACAAGATATTAATGGAAACCAATTTGTTAGAGCTTGTCCATAGCTTTTAATTATCACCTCCAAAACTAAAATATGAGCTTGAGGAGCCTCTCCACTCGTTGTTAATTGGTTTTGGGTCGGGCATTTTAACACAATTCAAGACAAACTAAGTAGTTTATTCCAAATCTCAATCAATCTGCAATATGTACAGATACATGAAGACGTATATATGCATATGTCTATATGCATATATTATTGGAACATGCTTAAGACATATTTGATTATACATGTATATTTCCCTTGTCAGTTGTCATCTCTAAAGCTCATAAAAGTTGGAATTAAATAGTCAATTGGGCTTTCTTTGGGTTCTGCTTGTGATCAGAAAAAACTTAAGAAGCTTCTTAAAAAGCTCATTCTGAGAAGCACTATTTTGATGCTTTGAAATTTACTTGAATCTAAGTTTTGACAAACAACCTCTTCATCCTAGATTTGAAGCTTTGAAACTTATTTCCCAAAGTAAATTCCATTATGTACTTATAAGTTCTGAAGCATTGATTATTACCGTTATTTTTGTATAGCAACGGGTACGATTTCATAACACTGGTCCCTCATGGATCCCCGGCGTTATAGTGATGAGCATTGAGGATGGTCATGAAGGTGTCCCTGGTTTATCTCAACTGGATCCCATGTGAGTGAACAGAAGCATAATTAAGTATTTTTCTTGTCATTTTCTTTTCATATGTATACTACAAATGCCAATGAAATGACAAGATATAATTGCTTTATCCCGACAGCTACTCATACATTGTTGTTATGCTCAATGTCCGTCCAACTGCTGTCTCATTTACCATCCCTACAGCACGGACAAGAACTTTTGAATTGCACCCTGTACAGGTATTGCATTTCTCTTTTGTATTAGCTGGAAGAACATTTGACCCGGCTGGTTTTCATTTGACATATAAGCTTTTGTTTCTACATTTTCACTTTCTGTTAAAAGACGAAATTTTTATCTGAACCAATATTTGGAGAGCATGAATGACATGATTTAGGAGATTGCTTCCACAATTGTCACTATGGGTTTTGGGAGTATATAAGGTTAACCCCCTTTTATTTTGTACATGAGTTTGTGGTCAACAATATTGCTTTTTATCTTATCCGGCAATAGATTCTGTGTTCGAATCCTACTGATAGTATTTACACTTGTACGTGTTTGTCCACTTGTGGATGTGAATGTGGCCCATGCGGGTAGGGAGATATTGAATCACAAATGACAAAATTACTATCTCTAGCATCTTAAGCTTTTAGATGGCTTGTGGTCAACAATATAACAGATGGTTATTGGCCAAGTTCTCATTTTCATGGCCTTGTAGCATTTGAGCATCTTTTTAACTTGTAAGAAATGGAAACTTGAAATTTCTTTGCTGGTTGAAATGATTGTATTGGGATTCATTTGCATAATGCTCCTTTTCTCTTCCTGAACCTTGTGCAGGTGGTGTCAACTGATGAAATCGTGAGGAACTCTACATATGAAGCACTGACTGGGTGCTTTACAGTTCCCCCAAGAACAACTTCTGTGTTTGTTGAGCCTAGAAACA
Source organism: Rhododendron vialii (assembly GCF_030253575.1). Classification (NCBI taxonomy): domain Eukaryota; kingdom Viridiplantae; phylum Streptophyta; class Magnoliopsida; order Ericales; family Ericaceae; genus Rhododendron; species Rhododendron vialii. Next base: position 34,035,916 of record NC_080565.1, on the reverse strand, counting down.
CCTGAGTTCTGTGTGCTGTCAAATACGCTGGTTACATTTTCTTTCTATAACTCAGGTGGACTCGTCACTGTTGCTGGGGTTGACTGAAAAAACCTCAGCGCGACGAATAGTGCAAAGTGCGATAGAAAATCTCCTCGTAAATATAGGGGAGCAGCAATCAAGGTACTAGCCTTTACATTTTGAAGAGCATTATTGGAGATCAGATGTTGCCTAGCAATGGATATTTCTTCTTTCAAGAGGAGCTTCATGAAAGGATCATCTGTTTTGTTGCCTGGTGTGTACTGTGTACCCGTCTGTATTTCCATGCATAAAAAAAGAGGAGAGCTTATTTCAAGACAAAATTACTCCTCCTTTGCCATGTGTGTAAAGCATGACCAGTTTCTTTTCTTCTTCTTTTTTCCCTTGACCAGTTTTTTATTAAGATGAGGATTGAGAAGGATGTGAACTGTAAAATAAGAGTGAGATACAGGAGATGGAAGAGTGCATCATGATCTCGTGATGGCACAGTTGCAATTAAGTTAAAAGAAAACATCATAGGATTGCTATAAAAACTGCTTTGATGCATGGTACTGAACATTAGTGGTTTAGGCAAAACATGTCACCATGATGATTAATCAATCAATCTTGAGGTAAATTTTCTATATTGTTTATTTTAACTTTTCACTTAACTCTTGGACATAGGAAATGAGACTCAATCTTTTTACTGCAAAATTTGTAAGTCATTTTCGTTCACAGTTTGTCTTTGTTAACAGCATTGAATTATGTTCCTCAAAGTAGTTAGACTGTGATGAGACCATGGGACGATGGATTTTAGGGATTTACCAAGGGAAATGAAGCTGATAAGGAAACCAATGAAATAAGTTTCGCTTTCTCGTCGGTTTTCTATATTTTTTCGTTAACCTTCTTCTCCCCTTTACAAATGTCTCAGTAAGAAATATTATGATCACCTTGTGCTTAACTGAGGATATAAATTGAATCAAGGGGAGGAAGAATAATACATGTATCCGACTTCATGTAACAGGGACAAAAGTTTGTTCAGTTGAATACATGGATACGTTTCTGGAACTTTAAGGTACAGGACAATACCATGTGGTGCTGCTTTGAGCAAAAGATGCACCAAACATTCACTATAAGGAAATGATAAAATCATTAATTTTTTGTTCTTAAATTTCTGTCGTCACAATAACTTCCAAAAGCATTCCTCGCAAGTTGGAAATTATATCTGTGTATCCATATTTGTTAGTGGTGGTTATGGAAAGCTGGGGCTTTAGGTTTCCTGATCCTGTTCTCGTTAGGTGCCCATCTGGACACACACACACTAACACACACAATGCAGGATCTTGACATCTCAAACAGTAGATGTACTCCATGCAGGAACTTCTGGTCGACTTAATTCCGGAATTTTAGGATAATACGTTGCTTGGTTCCACTCTTTTCTTAGCTATATTTTCTTTGGTGTTACTTATAGAGGGAAAAATCATCGTAGTTCATTGACTCTGTGGTTCCTTGCCAGCCGCCACAAGAGTGCCGCGACTATGATGTTGATGTCACACAAGTGACAAGTGGGTTTTCTTTCTTTATCTACTATTGTGGCGTTGTTTGAGAGTGAAAGGTAGTTTGTAGTTGTTCTTTTTTACCTTTTCATCCCTTTTTCTCCTTTCCAATCTTTGTTTCTAAACCTAATTTTAGGCACAGTAGGAGTAGGCATGAGGTTGTTATCCTTGAAAGCATGTAGGATAAACTATCAATTTCATAGAATTACTACCGACACCACTCCAAGTTGCATCACTTCACCCACCTTGAGCTCTACTCTCTTTGGACTTCATTTGGTGCTCTCTCTCTCTCTCTCTCTCTCTCTCTCTCTCTCTCTCTCTCTCCCCGTGGTAAAATTTCAGGCTAACCCATATGAGGGAAGTTGAAATAAGCGTAGAACAGGCCTGCTGAGTCTCTTTAGCGAGACTTGGTAGAAAACCGTGGCAGTTTCTTTCTTAATAATACTCCGTTTACCCCTTAGCTGTTTAATACTTTTAATCAAAGTTTGGCTTTCCAGAGGCGTGCATAAGCTGTCCTAGACGTTTAAGTTATCAAAAATTATGATCATTTTATTTCCTTATCTTGCTTTCTACGCTTAGGTCAGCTCATCCAAGTTGCTCAATGCTCACTCTTAAACCACAACTTGACTACTATTATTTTATTTTATTTTTTGCAAAATTTTGTCTTAAGTCGTTGTCTTTATTGTTATTATTACTTTTGTTATCGTTTTATTTGGTGCTTATGTGTTGCTTGGAAACCTCTTTACTTAAATGTGCTTTTTCATGTAAAGAATGACTTTTGGAGCATTGACTCTTCACTCCACTCCACCCTGTTTGCTCACTGGGTTTGTCTCTTCATAATTTAGTCTCAATTATAGGCTCGTGAGAGCATCTCCGGCCTTCACCTTTTTTTTTTTTCTTAATTTTGAGTCAAATTTAGAGTAAAAAAAATCCATTTTGGGTAGGCAATCTCCAACTATCAAATTCAAATTTTACCCAAAAATATATATGTTGTATTCTTAATGGTATAATGGTAAATAAGGTAGAGCAATCAAACCTAAAATGAAGAGAACTGACATTCTTTTTCTCTCCATCTCCGTCATTCTCCCAGAATCAAACACAAAAAAAAATTCACACAGAACACAGAACCAAACACAACCATAAAAAGCAACTTTGAAACTCATTCATCATTGGAGGAGGCTAGAAGAGAAGACAACTCTGGGGGACCCAAGATGGCTTAGAGGCTACAATGCCGCCACCGCCACTTTCTGCATCGACTGATGACCACCTTGGCCTGTCGCCACTGTTGACGAGGTTCTCTCTCTAACTAGCCGTTGAAAAAATGGGTCAAGGCAAAAGTTGTCCCAGATTTGGGAAAAGAAATGGGTAAAATCCAAAATGGAGAAGGGTTTGGGTCAAGGATTGGAGAGGGATTTTTGTGGTTTTTGTCCAAATTTTAAATTTGGGTCTTAAAATGGATCAAGGCTGGAGATGCTACGAGGCCTTTCTGATTTTAACCCATTTCCCCAAGGTTGATTAAGAAGGTTGCAATGAAAGAGTTAGCTCTAAGTGGTAGAAAAGGCGGAGATCAGTACTGTTGCAAACAAGTCTCTAGTTTGGACTCTCCCTGGAGCATATTTTGTTGGGTCATGCCACGAGAGTTTCTATAGCTCATTACTTTTTTAGTTTCGGCACGAATGATTTGTCTTCGATAGGAGCGGAGAGGACGGATTAGTCAAGATGCGTGTTTCCTGGCTTGGACACCCGTTATTGCTGAAGGAAAAAATGAAAAGAAACATGGATTCGAAACGCTCTCAACTCTTTGGAAGCTGACACAAACTGATGCTGTGAATAGTTATTATGTTTTTTTTTTTTTTCCGGATGAACAAGATCATTCCAGTTATATTAATACGGAACAAAGTACAACCAAACAAAATACAACAGAAACAACAAAACAAAACAAGAAAAAGCCGCTCGGTGCCGATGTTGGATCTAGTATTTTGCTCATGGAGGTGGGTGGGTGGGTGGGTGGAGGATCGCACTCCCACCACAGTATCGCCTCTGCCTTCAGACACCTTCATCGTCGCCGCTGGAAAGCTCAGTAAGCTGCCACTCGAACTAAACCGACCAAGGTCTCCAAAGTCCAAAAATGACGGGGAGAGTGGAAGATCGGATAGAAATAGAAGTTTCATTTTCTCTCTAAAAAAAGAAAAAGAAAAATCTAGTGAAGTGCATCAATGCCACCCATTGAGTGCGGCCCCATTCAGGCAGAGATGTGGCCCTCAGATCTACCGTTCAATAGATAAATCACACTTGATGCTGGGAATTATGGAGGACTTTGTGTTAGTTGACCCTGTAACAATTAATACTTTCAGATATACTTTGATGCTTTACTGTATTTCCACGTCCAGCGCCATTGCTCAAGATTCATACCGGCTTTTAATTGGGACTCTCGTAGGTGAGGGACTGGATTAATGTTCTAGGATTAGTCGAGATGCGCGTAAATTGGCTCGGACACCGAAATTATCAAAAGATTTCATACCATCTACCATGACAGTTGAGTATGAGAGTAGTGAGCATATATAACTTTTAAGGATTCCCCTAAACATTCTAGTTCTGATTTTGTCCTTGTTAAACTATTGGAAGTTTTGGTTGCTTAGTTGCAACAACCATGTCATATTGAGAGTTGCTGAGAAGCTACTGATCTCTCTCTCTCTCTCTCTCTCTCTCTCTCTCTCTCGGGTGACTTGTGCAGTGAGGAGAATATAATACAGGTATACATATATAATATAAAACATATTTATTTATGAATAGTAGTATAAAATATTTAGGAGGTGGTTAAATCCACTGGCGTACTTGCTCAAAGAGCTGTTCACAGTCTCATCCAAGCCAACCTTTCTCTATTTCCACTCGTGAAATGGCTAGATGCACATAAAGCTTAACCTTTAATAGATCCGTTCGTTTTGGGTTTTAGATTTTGGGTTCTAATCATTATTTTATTTCTTTCCAATTATTAATCTTATTTTTCTCTCTATCTCTCTCCAATCATTACGCATATTTTCAATCATTACTCTATTTCTCTCTACACTTATTATTTATAAATCCAAATCCAAAATTTCAAAACGGACGGGGTCTAGAGTCTCTTTTCCCAACCCTGGTTAAGTAATGTCGTTTTTTTATTAAGGTTGTTAACTCGATGGAAGATCATTTCATATATATAAAAATAAGAACAGATTACAACAAAAAAATAAAAACAACAAAACAAAACACTAGAAAAGCCGCTCAATTTTGACGTCAAACCAATCACAACTGAATCTACTTCCCACCGCGGGATCATTGCTGGATCTGCTTATTCCGAATGGTTTAGCGTCGGGCAAGCTGCCTTCTGTCATTGTCCACTTCTCTCCACCAATTGCGAAATTAGAAGCACAAAGGGTGTGTTTGGTTCCAACGATATTGGGGGTGGCCTTGAACAAAGGGTGCAAGGAGAGGAACCCATTTTGAAGTGATTCCTTGCTTGTCAAGAACCTGCTTCTTATTCTGTGTTTTGGTTCCCCCAAACGTGCCCCACACAACCTACGCTCAAATAATGGTTTTTTGCCCAAGTAGTTTCCCTCCTATACCCCTCTCTAGTATCTAACCCATTGACTTGCCATCTCGTTTATATAATCTCATTGGATGGATTATTTCGTCAAATTAATAATGTCACATTCCATGGTATTATATGCGGGGACTGCATACGTTGGGTATGCCATTTTGTTACATTGTGTGGAAATCTGCATCTAATGGATGTTTAATCTGAACTAAAGAACTTGGCCAAATGTTAGATGTGTCATTTGGACATAATGTCTAATCGTATGGCTCATATACGGTCGAACAAACGAGCTCAAAATGACGGACGATATTTGTTTTTTGATATATCTATCGTAGTCCATGAAATTCAATATTGTTTATTCGGGAAAGGATTTCAGATCTCAATCGTCCTCTTTGATCTCGTTCCTTCTTGATTGGCCTTCTAAGGTCTGCAAAGATATGTAGACCTTGTCGTTATATGAATGATTTGTCGGATTGCTTTAAGAACTACAATGTCAAATAATTTAATTTTAATAGTGTTATGAATACAAATCAAAATACACAGATACAAACAAAGATATGTATGAGCCCCACATCTATCATATGAGACTCACGTGTATCGGACGTTTCCGAACGTATCTTTGTTTTGATCTTTTCATTTTTGTCTGGATCTGTAACATCGCTCTTTTGCAACATACTAAAAATTATGGTAATTACGATTGGTACAAGTGTCACCGACCCAAAACCATCCCAATGAAACTATCCTCATGATTGGCTAAAAAGAGTGAATCCGTAGCTTTGTTTGTTAATTTATTTATTTTTCATGTTCATTTCACAAAGAATTGTTAAGAGTGGGAGTGATATGTGGGCAAGGGTACATACAAAGAGGTGACTAATCAAGTAGATTAAACTAGAAGATAGGGTGGGTCAACAGCACATGAACTGATTGATTAGATAACTAACTATAAATTAATAACACCTCTAGGAATTGCCCCAGTGGTTCGGGCGGATGTTCCGATTTTGAGAGTATTCTTCAAGATCTGGAATTCAGGATGAGTACCCTAGAATAAGTAGGAGGCTGTAACTAGTATTGCCGCGCTAGCTCCCCGGAGGTTTGGGTTGCGCAATCGGATCCATTTAGTGATCTGGCTGTAGGGTTGTTCCTCCGTTAAAAAAAAAAAACTATAAATTAGTAAACTTAATACTCCATTTATGTTAACAATCACAGAGATTTCAATCAAAACTTGAATGATTTATTAGGGGTGTGGTGGTTTTGTTTATTTTAATGATTTTCCAGTGTGTACGAAGCAAAGTGATGCCACAACTAATTCGGGTGAAGTTTGCGCCACGTGTGGCAGGGCGATTGGCCAGTTCAGTTGCTTTTTATTTTTGTCTTTATTAACTTTGAGTTCCATGTGGGATAGTTTATGAGGCTGTTGCTTCCATTTTGTACTTGTTTAACTTTTCAAGTTCAAAAGTTTTGGGATATTTGAGAAACAGCCCTTGGACTTTTTATAGTTTACGACTTTGTACAAAAATTTTGAGATCTTTGATGAAAAGCCACCAACCTCTTTCGAAATACCAAAGAATTTCCGCCAGCCTCCATGCTAAGGTTCTGGGCTCTCCCCTGGATGGCCTCCGCTTAGGTTTGCAAATGAATTTGACACGTATCATATGCGAAATTAAAAGATTCAAAATGGTGACCAATATGCTTCAAAACACCAGCAAATATCATGGAACCCTTAATAATTTGGTTAGTGATTGCAGGTTCCTCCTTGCAAAATTGAACTTCAAAGTTAGACATGTACATTGCAAAGGAAACAAATGTGCCGACATGCTGGCAAAAGGCGCTATTGAGGGAACCTCCCTAATTCTTTTAAGTTTCCTATCGTAGTTTTATTTCGAATCCGTTGTATGATGAATGGAATGGGGTTAAATAACCTAGAACTTTCCCTACTGTCTTTTAATTTACGAAATTCCGTTTTACTCAAAAAATAAAGAGAATTTCATTTAAAAGAAAAGCTTAAGCTGCTTATTTTCAAAATGTGTCACGGTTTGAAATATAGTACTGCATCTATTCACCTCTCTTTGCTTGCTATAGGTTCAATCAAGTATGAGCTTTGAAGTTAATTCTTAACGATACTTACCAGACATGTAAATCTAAAGCATGAAATTTCGACATCTTTTGGGGCCGTAAGAGAATTACGAATAATGTGCAGGAGTTCTAGGAAGTAAGAAGAATGTATAGGGAGGTGCAAAGGAAGGAAAGAAATATTCCGAAGTACCAAAGAAAAAAGAAAATTGAGAAGGAAAGTTGGAAAGAAAGAAAGAAAGGAAGGGAGCACCGAAGATTCCGTGGTTCCAGCCTTGCACCCCAATCATCTCTCTCTCTCTCTCAAAATACAGATAATTAAAAGTCTCTGAACCCAGATCATGTGTTTCATAAGAGTAGTTTATGAGCAGCTCGTTTTCAACTGAGAGTGGAGTTAAACGAGCTGAATTAAGTACTAATAAACTTGTTGAGGAGTTCAGTTTTCAAATTTTAATTCCAGTTTCTTCCTTCCATCAACCGAGTCGATTTTAAAAGAGTTTGGTACCGTATACTCTTATGTATTTGACTGGGGTTTAAATGTCGCTAATTACAACTAGCAGTACCGAGCAAAATTATTGAATCGAGCTTAGAAATTGAAAAATGTTCAGAGTATGTTTAGAACTTATTTATGTTCACGAATCGATCTCAAACCGGCCTTCACCGCTCTGAACATGAGTCGGGCCAGGTAGTTTGGTTCGTTTTACAGTCGAGTGCATGCCTTTATGATTTTATCCTCCAACCGAGCGTTCTGATGTTTTTTCCTCTTTTGATATGGTGGTTAGGGATGTCCAGACCAGCTCACGTGCACTTCGACTAACCTCCTCTCCGATTCGGTCAGAGGCAAGCCAACCACGACGAAACTTACGAGGAATTCACAAGAAATTACTCTCTTACGGTCTTGACCCCAAAAATCGAACCCCGGACAATTGTGGGGGACCGAAAGCACACCCACCAACCATTCGGATTAACCCTCGGGGTTGTTCTGTTGTTGATAGTATCCAACTCTTGTCCATACATGTAAAGAGAGAGAGAGAGAGAGTTATATATAGATCTCTCTGTATTGTGTATGTATATTCCTTGGTGTAGTGGGTTGGCAAAGGCCAAATTTAAGTGAGAGAAAGACAGTGTGGAACTGACTTTACGTACGTTCAACAAACCTCACCTCACCTCACCTCCTCCAACTGTTTAACTCCTCCCCCCCCTTATTTAGCATGTCCTCACTTTACAATGGTCTCTGTTTTCCTCCTCTGCATTCTCTCTCTCTCTCTCTCTCTCTCTCTCAAATTTACAGCCATCCGTCTTCATATATAGACTGTAGACAGCCATTTCTGTCAAGAACGGCTTAAAAATTCACAGCTTACTCTGTTCCATCAAGGCCTCTTTTTTGAGAGTATTTTTGACTCCTAAAACCCCTCTCTCTCTTCCAACATTCAACTATATATACACATACATACAACCCTCCCCTCCCCAGGCCACCTCTCTCTCTCTCTCTCGATCGATCGATCGACCATGGAAGCGTTGGAGGAACTCATGGGTGACGCCCACATAATTAAAGGCAAGCGAACCAAGCGACAGAAGCTTCAATCCCCTATCCCCTTCTCGATCGCCACTTACGATTCACAGGGCGGAGATGGAGAAAATGCTTATTCTTCGGCTGAATTGGCTGAGAGTGCGACGACGGAGGAGGAGGAGGAAGACATGGTGGCGAATTGCCTGATTCTTCTGGCTCAGGGCGGCTCGGTGGACATGAAATCGTCGAGACCAGGAAATTGCCGTGACCACGGGATCACCACGGGATTCAGGTACACGAGTAAGAGGTTTTTGGAGGCACCGTCGACGGGTAGCGGCAAGGTGGGGATGTATGTTTACCAATGCAAGACGTGTGACCGGACTTTTCCTTCTTTCCAAGCGTTGGGGGGCCACAGGGCTAGCCACAAGAGGCCTAAACCGGCCCCGGTGGAGGTGAAGAGGAAGACGATGTTGTGGACCGATGATGAAGGAGGAGAAGAAGAAGAAGGAGAAATCAAGGATCACGCCTCGCCTTCCCTTTCTCTCCAATTGGTCAATAGGCCGAATGGGAATCCAAAATCCTCGCCGAAGGTTCATGAGTGCTCAATTTGTGGCGCAGAGTTCGCGTCAGGACAAGCATTGGGGGGTCATATGAGGCGTCATCGAATACCCGGAGGAACCAACACGACATTGTCATTGAGTCCATTGAGTCCAATTGGGTGTGAGTATGAGGATCGGGAAGCCAAGAAGCAGAAAAACGCGTTGTCATTGAGTCCTTTGAGTGCAATCAGGGGCGAGTCAGAGGATCAAGAAGCCAGGAAGCAAAGAATTGTGATGTCATTGGATTTGGATCTCAACCTTCCTGCCCCTCTAGAGGATCAAGTGGGAGAATCAAAGTTCGCCTTTGCCTCCAAAGAACAACCGCAGCAGCAGCAGCAGCAGCAACAACAACAACTACAACCACCGCCTCTCGTGTTGTCCACCGGCCCCACTTTGGTGGATTGTCAATACTGAGGAGGTTTATTTTTTTCCCTCCTCCTCTTTTGTACCGCGAGACTCAATCGTAATTTCAAGAGTCATTCACCATTCTTTACGATTTTTTATTCAAAAGTCATAAACGAGAGCCTTGTATACTGAATTGATCGGATTCTTTTTTAACACCTTGATGTAATTTAAAACACAATTGGAGTTAAAAATTCTTGAATTCTTTGTCATGCTGTTTGTTCTGATAGGCTTGCATTCTTGTATTGTTGTTTCAGTTTGGTTTTTGTTTGTTGCAATTCTTGAAAAAGAGAGAAAGGTTGGCTTGGAATTGCCACCACCCACACAACCAAACTTTGTGGTGTAGGTTTCGTTGTTTCACTTACAAGAAAACTCTCTCTCTCTCTCTCTCTTGATGACAAAAGTTTGGAATGCCAGTGGTAACTGCTTTCCACATGAATCCACCTCCCAGATGGTTTCAGTTCTCTTAACTTTAAATCAACGACTATTAAATGATCTTGGGTACCACTATATTCATATAAGGCTATTTTGTTCTTTTCTTTGCTAGGTCTGCCACTCTTTTGGTCACCAGCCTACTCAATACACCTAATTGATGCCTTCGTACATATCCGTTGCTTCCTGTTTTTTCCGATAACTCAAGTGTCCGGACCAGCTTACAGGCAACTCAATTAATATCCGTTGCTTCTTTACCCGGCCCCAACCCAACCAAGGAGTAGTAACATGGGAGTTCTGAATCTTTTAGTTCACTAATTTGAATAAAATAATCTGTTCAACTAATTGTGAAATGAGTGACCATCACTTCCTCTATGATTGATTCTTTAATAGTATTACATTGCAGGTCACCTAGCTAGAGGGGGGTTGGCATTTTTTTCCCCAGATGGGGCAAGAAGTGCATTCATAAATTTATCAAAGTGGACACTAATTACTCCCTGATTTATCAGAAATTAAGAAAGAAATTAAAGGGAGAATTAGTACTAATACTCGTATCCGAAAATTAACAGAGAAATCAGCTAAAACCCAGACAAGAAAACACATTGATGAATGGAACTTGACAAAGATTAGTTATCACAAAAAGTACTCTTCCGAAGTTACATTTCATGGTTGTGGTGTCAGGATTATGATCTGGCCGGCAATGATACAGATCTAGAAATTCGTAATTTTCAGCATGTAATTAAGTGTCGCAAATAAAGCTTGGTTGGTGCTAAAGCATGGAGTTTGGTGATCTTGTCTACTGTCTAGATGGCTAAAGAGCTTGTGAATGAGCATGGGTCTGGAAAAAAGTTGGGCAATAATATCCATTTCAAACTGTAGCTCGAACACAACAAATAATCCTAACATTATTTTGTCCTTCTGGGTGTCGAATTGATTGTCGATTAGTATGTTTTTTCAGAGTTTGATACTTGTTGTGCGTTGCGTTGCAGTTTGTCATTTTCACTTCTTTTCTTTTTTTTATCAGCATCATCTTGTTCCCCATCAACTGTTGGAAGTTTAATTAGTAACTAATTGGCCCACCTATTGTGGCAAACAAATTTAGGATGGGTTCTGCACAGCAAATGCACCAACACTCACCCTGATGTGCAATTGGTCTTGAGGTGTTATTATTGAAGGTGCACCTTTTTTTCTTTCCAGTTTCCTTTTCAATAGCACCAACGGGTCGATTGAGACTTACCCCACTAAGCATCTGCCAAAATACACCCCATCCAACAATTGCTTGCAAGCAGCATACTTTCAAGCCTTACCATCTTACCGAAACAAGCAAGTGTTAGTGAATGTACAACTTTTTCTCCTTATCCCCTTATTGCGCCCCAAGAGCCAATAGGTCAACTGAGACTTAGCACGCTTGGCTTCCGCCCAACAATACTAGGTATGAACTGTAGTTTTGTTTGGTTTTTTTTTTTTAGAGAGATTTTGGGGTAATGAGTGAAAAGAGAGAGAAATGAGCGTAATAATTGAAGAGAAAATTTATTAAAAATCGTGTGTAGAGAAAAAGATTGGTTTTAGACACTCAAAGCGAACACAGTTTGTCATGTATTGTAATTCCATTAAGAGTGGAGAATCCGAAATCATAACTTAAAAGGGAAAATGACGGCCCATGACATATTTTGATAATCAATACCCGTCAAAGGCAAGCTAAGAACATTTTTTAATGCTGAAAATGTCCTTGGCGAATATTAATTATCAAAACACATCATTGGCCGTCAATTTCCCTAACTCAAAACTCTACCTATACTGGCTATACATGCATTGTAAGACTGATGGCCATAGGCCCATAATAATCAATAGTTGGGCCAAGGTCTTAAACCTACACCCCCCACTTGCAACTGATTATTGCAGACTGAGGCCCATATACTAATACGCAATATTTGCCTCAAATCCTGAGTAAATATTTTTCGAAGGCAAGGCAAATCCATCTACGCCGCCACTTGATTAACCCTTGACCTTGTCTGCATTGTAGTAAATTTGTTCGCAATTGTTAATTTTGCGTCAAGTTTAAGAGAGGGTAGGGAAAGGCAATTCTAAATAAATTATTACTTTCTTTCGGTCTAACCCCAAGATCCAATCCTGATTAACTGTGAGGGGAGCAAACCCACCAACCAACTGGACTAATCCTTCGGGCTATTGCTGAGCATCCTCATTTGACCCTTTTAGACCATTTTTGTCTAAAACTTTTTCATTCCTTACCTAACAATGAAGGGCGGAACCAGAAATTTATTCCGTCCTGGGCTAACTCAAAATTTCTCGGTGGAATCAAGATAGAATTTCTCGGCAAGAGTGCAAATATGATCAAGGTTAAATGATTTAAAGCCATCCTTAGGTTCTTTAGGTTCTAAAGCCGAGCTAAGGATAAGGAGTTTCATTACCCCTCGTTGAATCTATTATTCAACTCCACCAACTAAAAATCTATTGCGGCGTTGAATATATCAATGCGATAATAATGCTCAATTGTGAGGACATCCTTTTGCTAACAGGTACGATCCATAGCTGTTTTGTAACGAGCACTCATATCGGGTACATCAATGTCGTACTGTGTGCAAATTAATTTCCCATTCATCAAAAGAGGGTCAAAACCATCTTCTCTCAAGGTATGAAGGAGTGCTTTTGTAGTAGAAACTAAGTTCACGGCATTTAAGATGTCTAGGGATTTGTGTTGCAAGGCTATCGACAATAGCAAATTAGTGATTCTCATAATTTTATGCATTTGCAAAATAAATATAAACTCAAATTACTAATGGGTTGGGCTGAATACAAAAATAAGTTGGGCTAAAAATATTGGAAACGGGGGGCTGGTGTCCCCAAGGGGACAGCAGCACTCTACTGTGCCTGATTCTAGGCCCACGTCGGTCTTGTTTCGATGATCGGAATCGTTCACTTTGTAGAGCTTGTCGAGTAGAATAACCATGCAAAAAATCAGATTAATTGGATATCGTTAAGTGCCTGATCAGAGCCCATATAACTCTCGGTCCATGGGTTACTGTGGATTTTATCCAGTGTTTCAGATCCATTCTTTTCAAGATAAAAAGGTTCCGATCAGGCACTTAACGATATCCAATTAAGCTGATTTTTTGCATGGTTGTTCTACTCGACAAGCTCTACAAAGTGAACAATTTCGATCATCGGAGCAAGACCAGAGTGGGCCCAAAAACTGGGCCCAGCAGCACGCTGCTGTCCCAAGAGGACAGCACCCCCTCCAAAAATATTGGGACTGAAATTTACATATAATTTCTTTGGGAAAATAACGTGTTTTGATAATTAATACCCGTTAAGGACATTTTCAGCATTAACAAATATTCTCTGCATTTTCTTAACAGATATTAATTATCAAAACACATTTTGAGCTGTCATTTTCCCAATTTCTTTTGTTTGTTTATTTGAAGGTACACCTAAGCTACCGTCCAAGATAACCCTTCCATGCTTCCGCCCTTGTTAACAACTCTCTAACACATAATTTTTGAATCCCGAGTTTTAACAATTTTTGTCGTATAAATAACCCACAAAATCTTACGAAAGTCAAATGTGGATGCTCTACGTATCAAGGGAATTGGCGATGAGGAAGTAAAATAGGTTGTTTATCGTTAACCACGAGGACAAGAAACCTGAAAGAGGCTTCTTCATAAAGCAATCAATGAAAGAAAAATTTATCGGCACACGTAAACGTGAAGGCTCCACCACTCCAAAAACAGTGCCACCACATGTTCAAAGTTCAAACACGACAACACAACCAACAGAAATGGAAAACATAAACAAGACCAAATCAATTCAAATACCCAACTCTTTTTCCAAAGGAAAAGAGTCGATTTCCGTGACAAGCAAGCTTCAAGGTTTCTTCACCCACGGGCAACTGATTAGGTTATTAATTTCTTCGCTTTCCCACCAATTCTGACCTTATCTTCCGTCCTTGTCTTCGACTATTTGAATCTCTTATCTTTTGCAGGCTTATTGGTTAGAAATCTCATCTGGGTCAGCTTCAGATGGGTCACGAATTGCCGGAAATCGCCCCTCTGCGCGCCTCGCCGCCGCCTCCGACTTCGCTGGCACCTGGGTTTCGGTTCCACCCGACGGATGAGGAATTGGTGCAGTACTATTTGAAGCGCAAGGCCTGTGCTAAGCCTTTCCGATTCGAAGCCGTAACCGAAATCGACGTCTACAAATCTGAGCCCTGGGAGCTCGCAGGTCTCTCTCTCTCTCTCTCTCTCTCTCTCTCTCTCTGGAAACTTTCTTTGAATTCCTCTTTCAAGTTTACATTTTTCCGCTTTACGGGTATGAGTAGAAATTGACTTTTAGCAAGTGTTCAATTTTACGTTTCTTTTGTCTTCATTTGGGTTATTTTTGGGTGATAATTTGCCTGATTTTTGTGCGTTTTGGCTGTATGTGATTGGTAGAATATTAGTAATTAGGAGTCGAAAATCACATAGGATGAGTGATCTTTCATTCCTTGTCAATTGCTCACTCACAAGTCACAAGACATTTTAGATTCCCCTTTTTTGTGTTGTGTTTCATGTTGTGTGTTGGAATGGTATGAATTACACAACCACACTGAGAAATTGAAAGCAAGAGAAGAAAGCAAAAAACACAGATCGATGTATGAGGTTCGGCAAAGTGCCTTGCACGGGAGCCACACCAGTTCATCTTTTTGAAAACTGACCTGTTTCTACTTGTTGAAGATACAATCCTTGCACATGTCGTTATCAGCACTGACCTCCTTGTAGCTTTTCCTGTGACTGCGTGACCTTCATCCCCTTATCGCTCATGTGTTCCTAGTTCCTACCTGTTGCAGTGGCGGAGGGAGAATAGGACGAGCGGGGACACGCGCCCCCACTCAATTTTTTTTTTAAATTTAAAATTTTAAAATGTATATTTTGTATTTTCTCTAGTTAATTGTATTTCATAATTGTATTTTCTCTAGTCAAATATCATTTCATTCTCAATTTCTTTTCCACATATTTGAACATTGTCATTATACCGGCGAAATGAGATGTCTAATGTGAAAAATAGCTGCCACTTACTATTTGGAACTCTCTAATGCATAATGTCCAAAATTCAAAAATGTCTAACCGTTTTATACTTTAGCAAGTATTAACAATGGGAGCAATAATGCTAAATATTATGTAGTGAATTGCTCTTAGACTTGATCCACTGAGACAATTCAAGTAATTCGATTGTTTTTATATTCTATGTAATTTACTATATTAAAAAATTATGTTAGGTTTTTCAATTCCTAGCACAAATATTTTAACGTTGCTTAAAACGAAATTTTATTGTTGAACCACTTTGGAATCAATATCTTGTGGGATCGATTTTCTCAAAATGTGTTTAAAAGGTGCTCCCACTTACAAAGTTTTCTGGCTACGCCAGTGACCTGTTGTGATACAAAACTGAAGTCACCTTGCCATCCGCAATAGTGAGAGATCCCACGTTAGTCAAGTAAAGAGTACCATTTTCCTTACTGCAACAACCACCATAGTACCATTAGAGATCTTCCACGTCTCTTGTCAATGTTGAAGTATAACCTGCTGCCATCAGTTGCCCAACTGAAACAAAATTCCTCTTTAGCTGCGGGACGTGTTGGACATCATTCAAACACCACTTGTACCCATGTGTCTCAATCTACACATCGCCTCTGCCCACGATACTACAAAGCTCATCATCGTCCTAGTATACTTTCCCTAAGAATAAGCACATCATGCGCAATGTGAGCCTCCTGCTCGCATGTGACCTGTTTAACCACAGTACCAGCATTCACCCTTAATTGCTCGTACTTTCGATTGTGACTACTGATTTGTTCCCCTTACTGCACGACTTCGAGCGATTCTTGCCCTCATTCTGACCACCCCTTGCCTGGCTTCTGCCTCTCTGATCCAAACTTAGGGATGAACCTGATGCCACATCTTGCAATTTTCTCCTAACTTCCTCAGTCAATAAATTATGACCAAGAAATACGAGTTGATCTACTATTGTGTTGATTCAGTGAAATGTATCATAAGCGAACATTCTTCTCACATATTTAGATTGAAAAACTTTTTCATAAGATTTACCTTGTTCGTTGTGAAAGGCTGCTCATACCATAGTTGTCAAATCGTGAATCGAATCGAGAATCGAAATGGTCATTTTTCGAATCGTGAATCGAATCGAATTGTGTAACCGCTCTAATTCGGTCATGACTTCTATAATGCATAGAAACCTATGCTTATTGATTAGAGTAACAACAATATATACTACAAATGAAAGATTTAGGCCTAAATCAATAAATACTTTCTTCTAAATGATGATTTGATAATAACGTGGAATATTAGGTAAGTTGCTTCTGTTGCAACTGCCAAGAGATGATGATTCGTAAAGCCTACTTATGGTTCTTTTGGTACAAAAGAGTTATAAGTACAAAACAAACCCTTAGAAGGTCTATAGGGTTGTTACATTCCATTTATCTTCCTCATTTTCGATTCACTCTTGTAATAAATCTCTTTTTCTTATTATCTATCCATATAACATAGACAAAAGATGACATATAACAATACTAGACCTTAAAAAATATTTGAACCCTTTTCAAACAACAAAAGAAGCAAAACAAGAGTAAAAAATGAATTTCGGAAATTTTAAGTGAATCGAACGATTCACTGATTCACTTACGATTCTCAGCTATTTCCGATTCGACAGCCTATTCGTATCGATCACTCACCGAATCGTATCGAATCGTACGATACGAATCGTAAATCACCGATTCACTTACGATTCTCAGCTATTTTCGATTCGGCAACCTATTCGTATCGATTACCCACCGAATCGTATCGAATCGTACGATACGAATCGTGAATCGTACGATTCTGACAACTATGGCTCATACATCTCTGCACGAGCAACCATGAGATTGAACGTTGTCTTCTCCTTCAGTATGTTGCAAGTGACTGATTTTGTGAGTGACTGGCAACTGAGTCTCGTGGCCTTTTGTTCAAGTATATTCCAATCCTCTATAGTGTTCGCCCAGTTTCTTCCCTTTTTCTCTTCCTAGCAACGGCCAGTAAAGATCTTTCTGATACATATAGTCTATCTGTGTCTTCTGGAAAGCAAAATTTGAACGCTCGATTTTATTGAGCTTCGATTTTCCTTCTTGTGAACTCATAGCTCCCACTAAAATCCTAGTTCGCTCGAACATGATTTAAACTATTGAACGTCTCTCTACAACCACGTCTCTGAACGACTATTTCAAACCAACACACACAACGTAATCTTGGAATTCTATGAATCACAGAACCACACAAGAGAAATTGAAAGCTAGAAAAAAAAAAAGCAGAACACGAAAATATACGAAGTTCGGCAACATGCCTACACCTAGGGAGCCACACCAGTTCACTATTGAATCAAATGGAGTACACCCACTAGTTCTATCTCGCAAGATACAACAGCCTCTTAGTCACAGTATGATGTTCTAACCCTAAAAATCGACTTAGGGATATAAAAACGATTCAGTTACGCCGTGTCCGCTTGGACAGCCTTCAATCCCGCCCAGAAGGAATTTCTAGTAGCTTTGCCCTTCGACCCCTCATACAGGCATCTGGAAGGAATATTTTATGTTGAATATAATTGATGTAAATATAGATTATATTCAACATTTTACAAACGAGCTTCACACCCCAATAGTAATTACTGCACCATAGTGTAGACTATGCTAGAAATGTGATCGCGTGACATTTGTAGTTCAATCTGATTCCGACCAATCCATTAGGCCCTTTATGTGCATTGGAGAGGAGAGCTATGATATTGGAGGACCCTAAACAGTCTACCACTGTGAAAGAAAAGTAGAAAGTAGATACAAAAAGTCACAGAGAAAGTTGAACGTGTATAAGCTTACCCAGCAAAAAAAGAAAGGTATTGTTCTTGAAGCCTTGAACAATCTAGATGTTCCAAATTTTGTTTCTCGCTTTGAATGGCTGTTCATTTTCTTGTTTATCCCTGCATTGTGCTCTTACAGATCCATTTTGTTGTGATTTTTATATTGGTTGTTGGAACCTCTATCTTAATACAAACATTCACATACATATGAGATGTAGGTCTCTTGCGTAATTTGGGTAAACATTTTGTTGGTTAGCTCTCTCTCTCGCTCAGTATGTTCCATTGATGATTGTAATGTTGGGCTTTAGGACATTCAAGGCTCCAGAGCCGAGACTTAGAGTGGTACTTTTTCAGCCCAGTAGATAGAAAGTATGGTAATGGAGCTCGGTTGAATCGGGCAACTGGAAGAGGGTATTGGAAGGCCACTGGAAAGGATCGTTTTGTGCGTCATAAAGGTCAGACAATTGGTATGAAAAAAACACTCGTGTTTCATAGTGGTCGAGCTCCAAAAGGAAATCGGACTAATTGGGTCATGCATGAGTACAGGCTTGTTGATGAAGACCTAGAGAAATCTGGAGTGGCACAGGTGCGGATTGTTTTAGTACACACTAGATAGGTGTAAATGAGAGCATGTTTTTCACTCGACATCTGTTTTATTTAGGAATTTTGAATTGCAAATGAATATCTCGACTTTCTTGTTTTGCGAGGGAAGGATTCATTCATGCTGTGCAGAATTTTTCAAAAAAGTGGGTTAGGACCACCAAATGGGGACCGATATGCCCCATTCATTGAGGAGGAATGGGATAACAATGCCTCATTGGTGGTTCCAGGAGAAGAGGCTGGGGATGAGATGCTAAATGATGATGATGCAGAAGTTGAAAGAAATGAGCTTGAGCAGGTTTGTACTCACCTAACTCCCCGTGATTGCAACAAAATCAAATTGGGTGCTGCTGTGCATAATTCAGTTATTTTTTCCTATTGGTTTGCGATTGTTGGAGAAGTGCAATAGAATACAATGGTGAACACTAATTGTCAAGAGTATAGCCAACGGACTCTCTTTGTTTCAGATATCTTTTCATAATGAGTGGAGAGGCTGTTGTCATGGGAATTAGAGGGATGGATGAGTTCGAGATGTTGATTAATAGATAACGGATTGGCAAAACCTTATGATTTGTGGTGAAACGTATAATTGACTCTTGAAGTATGGGGCTTAAGGAGAGCTAGGGGTCCTCCTCAGATGGTTTCTTCTACTTTCTTAATCTTCTCTTTTGTTTTTGTTTTTTTTTCAATCTTTGCAACCTTCTTATCCTGCATCTGGATCTCTTTAAATTGGAGCTTGTACGTAATTGTTCTTTACGCTGGTAATCATGAACTCATAATTATTAGGTTTGACAGTAGGTTTCAGCTAAAACTCGGCCTTGTTTAGTTGAAGTTCCATGTTGGGCATGGATTTGCCGATTTCATATGTATGACTGTTACATCTACATGTGTGTTAACCACACTGGTTCAGTTGGTGAAATTTACTTTGAGATCGGATTTTTTTTTAATGGACTAATGGTGGTGAGAGGTGGTAGTGTGAATAATTTAGTGAGGGAAAGTTAGTGGAGGGTGTTTTGGTGAATCTGGAGAGTAGTGATAGGTTCCAAAGTGGAAATGCAGTGGTTGATTCCTATTTATGAGATGAAGTGATTTGATGTGATTTTGGTGATCGGCTTTAGTTGTTGGATGTATAATGACATACTAAGATCAGGGCTGGCCCAGGCCCAAGAGGTCTAGGCCTCGGGCATCCAAAAAAATTTCAAATTTTAGGGGCACTCCAATATTATTTGTTAATTAGTGTGTGTGTGTATTATATTTGTTCGTTTTATAACACAAATGTCTTTGCTAGCTCAGTGGTAAGTTGATCTTTCTTCATGTGGAGTGTCCGAGTTCGAGTCTTTTGAGCAGCTTTTTCTTTTGAAATGTTTTTTCCCCAAAAATAATGCTATTGTAACTACCAGGTTTCGAAACCAAGTCAAGTAGAATTCAAGCCATCCACTTTGGCCGTTGGTGACAAAGCAATTAACATGCATTATAAAGTCTAAGGTAGTAATATAAAGAAACATTTCTATCATTGTTGTTTAATTCTAAAAATATGTAGGGCACCACCCCATAATTTAGCCTTGGGCATCCAAATTCCTTGGGCCGGCCCTGACTAAGATCTGGGATAATGATACATTTGGTTATGCTGTCCATCCCATCCATAATTCACTTCAAACAAGTCCAGAGTTATGATCTTCCACGTTGCAACTTCACAGACTAAAGTGGAATTTTTCTATGGTAAAATTACGTTTTTCCTAAGGACATTAGGATATGGCATAGTGGACCAAATAACAAGGACCAAAAGTGGAGGGCTTTCATGATTGTGGCACATGAAGCCAAACAAGGTCTGCAGAAAAAGATGTCTACTGTGCCAAAAAAACCTAGGAAGTGTGGCTGAATCATCTTGAGACAATTCGGAATGCCACTGTCATTTTCAAAGTACTTCATCCCCTAAATGACATATTTGTTGGACTGTTTGTGAATTTGCGCTATGGGACTGGGTTAAGTTGGGAAAAGAATCTGCCTTCGGCCATCTCCAGGAGAGAAGACAGAACTCTGCGGGGAAAAAGAAAGGATAGTATTAGGGTACAAAATCAGGTATTATTCAAAGAAACACGTGATAAATGAAAAGATGTGGGCGGTATTTTTCCTATGTCACCAGGTAAATCGAATACCTTGCTTTTCCCTCCACAAATCCAAGCTCCAAAGACAAAATTAATGTACCGTCAAACACTGCTCAGGCTTGAGGAATAGAGACTAGTTTTGTGTAAGACTAATACTTGCAACATCTCTTTGGCACAGTTAATGTGTTTTTTGATAGGCTTTCCCAATGTTTCAGAATTTCCGCAAGTAGAGTTTTCTTTGTTCTCTCTATGGGGATTCCTTTTGGAACAATGGCCTCCTCTGGGATTTTAGTACATGATCCAGTGGCAATACTTGCTTTTCTGAACTGGTTAGAGGCCACATTGTGATTAAGTACCTGCACTTGCATTATGATAATGCATAGGTTGTAAAAAAATTCAAATTTGGATATTTGTTGAAAAATATGTGTATTTCGAGAGGGATTCTAACAGCAAACATCTGCTCATGCTCATGTTTTTGCTCTTGCTCTTGCGTGCTGTGATTAATGCAAATAAACATGTAGAAGGTCTATAAAATTGGCTAATTTTGCGCAGGATGTTCATCCCATCGACAAGGCCCCTCTGCGTCTAGTTGAGGTTCCATATATTTCTGAAAACATTCCATTTGTTTGCAAAAGGGAAAGGTCCGATGATTGCCCTCTACAAGGTACATCTGATACTGAACCCATCTCGTTAGTCCATAATAAAAGATCAAAGAATGATGATCCCAACACCAGCCGTGCAAATGGTTCGGAAGATTCAACTACAACAACACATGATCTTCGCATATCTACAACAATGACCACTTCAACGAATTTTTCCTCTGCTTTTTTGGAATTCCCATTGTTAGAGCCTCTTGACCCCAAGGAAAATCACACAAGTAACTTCCATTCATTTGACGCTTCCAACCTTGAGAAGTCCGTTCCGCCCGGCTACTTGAAATTTATCAGCAATTTGGAAAATGAAATCCTCAACGTTTGCATGGAGAGGGAGACTTTGAAGATTGAAGTGATGAGAGCCCAGGCAATGATCAACGTTCTTCAATCGCGTATGGACATTCTTGACAAGGAAAACTGCGAATTGAGAAGGGTTGGCTGAGAAGTGTAGCTATTTCCGGCACCTATGTAATTCAGTTTCTGGGGGGGTTGGTTTGAGTTCCTAACTGTCTTCGGAACTGTATCGATCATCTGAATAAGTAAAACCCAATAGTCTAGCCATTTGCAGCACTCAATGTATACTAGTTTTGTAGTAGTTGTCTGTTGTAACATGAATCTGAATGGCTGTACCAATAGCCATCGCGATGATGTCTGTTAAACCTATTCTATTTCGAATAAAATGATATTTTTTCGTGTCTTGATTCTTGTCCTCGACTGTTTTGACTTCGTTTTATCTCTTCTAGGTTGTCCAAGAAGACCTTCAGTTTTCTGCTGGAAGTAGGAAGTAGTTCTTACAATAGTACTGTTGTGTTAGGTCTTTTAATTCCTGTATATATATAACTGACTGGTAGTAGGCTTGATCGGTTTGGGCCGGTTGATACTGTTCACGGTTAGATATGATATGGTGGGTTGGATGGGGTCGCGAGTGAACGAGTTTTATTTGGGCGGGTTGGATTTGAGTCCAAGTTGTATATCCATGACACGGTTTTGACCTAACATTTTTATTTATTTTTTTGAATTCAAGATGATTAAATATAATTATGTGAAAATGTCATTTTTTTTGGCTAAAAAATAGTTATTTCTCCAAATACTTGGGTAAAAGTGCCAAAATTTTACTTTTTCGATTCCTAACCTACAAAAATTTGACGCAAAATTAACAAAAGAGAAAAAAATTCAAATAAGGACAAAACTTTTAGATTTAAGTTAAATTTAAGTTAAGTTCAAGAGAATGGGAATACAAAGTAATCAAAATAGCTTTACGCGTAAAATGATCAAAGTGCACCTACATATTAAACTGACCGAATAAGCTTACAAAATTCTAAGCTATCTTACACTTTGGTGTGCGTACTGCGTAGCGGTGCTAATTAAGCCAAGGGAAAATCACGGTTCAAGACGTGTTTTGATAATTAATACTCGCCAAAGACATGCTGAGAATATTTGTCTAATACTGAAAATGTTCTTAATAGGTATTAATTATCAAAACACACGTTCTTGACCGTCATTTTCCCTTAAGCGAAACTTAGTATTGCTCACGATGGCACGAGAGAATTTTTCTTGCACTTATTATTTTGGGGTAGGGTTATATGTCGTGGCAAAAATGTTAACTATACCATAATATTATGCGATATGAAACTTTGTCTAAAACATACAATATCAAATCTGATATTCAACCAGAATTAATTCGTCTTTTGTTGGACCAACAACTAAGGGTACTTATTTTTCAAATCGTAAAGCGAGAAATAATAAGTACTTAAAAAATAAAAACCTTAACAAAACAGGGCCAATGCAATACTCACATGAATCTTTTATCACCCTTTTATAATTCCTAGATTTTTAATCATATGTGCTTACAAACTATTGTCGCGTTAACTATAATTCCTTTTTTGCCCTTGTTTTTCTTTGGGGACACGCAATATTTAATGTTGATAGACCCACAATACTAATTCGATAATCGACAAAAAAATAATAATAATAACTTCGTACAGGTGAGACCTAAAAGCAGTACAATTCTTTCAAAAATTTATCTGCTCACACGTAGAAATTTGAATTGCTTTTCAGTATTTTCATTTTTAGCCTTCGTCTTTCTTTTGGGGCACGCTATATTTAATGATGAGAGACTCACAACACTTATTCGATAATCGACAAAAAAAATTAACTTCGTACAAGTGTTGGTCCTTTCAAAGATTTATCTGCTCCAGCGGAGAAATTTGAATTGCTTTTCAGTATTTCCATTTTTAGCCTTCGTCTTTCTTTTGGGGCACGTTATACTTAATGATGAGAGACCCACAAGACTTATTTGATAATCGACAAAAAAAAAAAATTAACCTCGTACAGGTGAGACCTACATGCAATACAGGTCTTTCACAGATTTATTTGCTCCCGTGTAGAAATTTGAACACTATATTTAATGATGAGAACTTATTCGATAATCGACAAAAAAAATTAACTTCGTACAAGTGAGACCCACTACATAATGTCATTATTTCAAAGGTTCGTTTACTTAGAGCATCCGCAATGGTAATAATCAAAATGTGCCACGTCATCATTTGATTATCCATTTAGTTCATAATCAAACTTAACAACCTCTACCTCCACATTGGTTATTTTTGCATTCCTAACCAAAAAAACCCCACAATACACAATGCACATTCGTCCAATCGCAAACGAATTTCAATCACGCATCCGACCACACCAAATTATTCGTTTCGATGAGACAATTCCAATGTGGGGTGTTTTTGAGTTATTATTTTTGAGTTATTAAGTTTGGTTATTGAGTTTTGGTTATTGGTAAAAGTTGTTAAGTTTGGTTATGGAATGGATGAAATTTGGTTATTTACTCAAAGACTTGTAACTTTCCTTATTACAATGTGGGGTGTTTTTTGAACATTGTTGTTAAGTTTGATTATCCAAACCCATTTGATTATCACAATGTGGATGCTCTTACACTTAGAATTTTGGATTTCTTTCCGTTATTTATTCATTCTTAGACGCGTTACATTTAGTACAATATCCAACATTGATTTTTGTTGATTTTCTTTATAGAATCAAAGTTGTTTTTGAAATTTCAAAGATTTGTCTGCTCCCGCATATAAATTTGAATTGTTTTTCAGTATTTTAATTTTTAGCCTTCGTCTTTCTTTTGGGGCACGCTATATTTAATGATGAGAGACCCACAATACTTTTTCGATAATCGACAAAAAAAATTAACTTCATACAGGTGAGACCTATATGTAGTACAGGTCTTTCAAAGATTTATTTGCTCTCGCGTAGAAATTTGAACGCTATATTTAAGAGACATCCACAACACTTATTCGATAATCGACAAAAAAAATTAATTTCGTACAAGTGAGACCCACTACGTAATGCCATTATTTCAAAGGCTCGTTTACTTATACTTAGAAAATTGGATTTCTTTCCGTTATTTATTTATTCTTAGACGCGTTACATTCAGTACAATATCCAACATTAATTTTTGTTGATTTTCTTTATAGAATCAAAGTTGTTTTTGAAATTTCAAAGATTTGTCTGCTCCCGCGTATAAATTTGAATTGTTTTTCAATATCTTCATTTTTAGCCTTCGTCTTTCTTTTGAGTCACGCTATATTTAATGATGAGAGACCCACAACACTTATTCGATAATCGACAAAAAAAATTAACTTCGTACAGGTGAGACCCACTACATAATGCCACTTTTTCAAAGGTTCGTATCCTAACACTTAGAAATTTGGATTTCTTTCCGTTATTTATTTATTCTTAGACGCGTTACATTTAGTACAATATCCAACATTGATTTTTGTCAATTTGCTTTTATAGAATCAAAGTTCTTTTTGAAAGATAGGTCCACAACATTTACGATAGAACGTAAATGACTTCAGTTTAACACTTTCGTGAAACTCACGATATTAATCCAATACCAAACAATTACCTCAAATTAATGTTTTTTCACTTTTTTTGGCCTTCTCGAACATATTATGGGTCCCACACTAGACGTACATTTTTAATAACGTTATCCATTGTAGTACAAAATGAGTCAACAAAAATCAAGGAGTAGTACAACATAATTATTCAGCCAAAAATAAAAGTTGACAAGTATATTTGAAAACACTAAAAATTGAATAAACGGAATAAAAATATTTCAGAAAAAATGAAGAATTATGTACCAATTTTTTTAAAAGAAAGAAAGAAAGGCGACTTTTATTTTCGTTATCTCCTGAAAAGAAAGGTGACTGACTGACTGAGGAAATGGTCGTGCCGTTTTTATTTTATCAAAGATAATTAAGAAAACCTTAAAATAATCCACTAAGAAAGTGAAAGAGAAAAAATAATAAAGAAATAAAAAACTTATAATTTCCAACTCATTTTCTTGGATTTTTGACGGAAGCACATGCGTCACAGCCCCAACCCAGATCAAAGCTGACGTAACCCACCCTAGTTGGGCCAAGTAGTAGCACTCTTAACCGTCACAGTCCACAACTGTTATTATTTCCACACAAGATTTATCTACTATTGGTACAGATAAGCACGTACATACAGATTGATTTGAGACCTATTTTGGGTTTAAAAATAATAATCGGAACCGCTCGTTTTGTTCAAAATATTTTGTTTATGCCAATTGTAAAAAATGAGCTACATTGGATATCGAGTAAGAGCATTTACGGAACATCTAACTTTGCTGCAGAGTTCAAGTTTGAATTATGAGACAAAGTTGGATGTTTCGTGAACGCATTTACCGATATTCGATTTATCTCGTTTTTTTATAGGAATCCAAAACATAAACATTTTGAACAAAATGAGCAATTCCGATCATTTTTCTAAAAATTCAAAACGGGCCCCAAAATAATATGTACCTGCTGTATGTAAACGGATATTTATGCTTATATCCTTTCTGATTACTAGACAAACTTACTACATTGTGGAGGGGTGCTCAATGGGTCAACCGAACTATTTAAATCGCCTAAACCAAACCGCCTGCAAATCCACCCGAGATATGGATGAATACTGATCCTAACATATGAATTTTGGAAGATCGGGTTTGGTTCGATTTGGATAGTATGGACAATTTATAATATGAACCACTTAAATCTCAACAAACAAACGGAAACCGGACAACACTCACAAACGGTTACAGATATAGCGGTTCAATTTTAAAACTTAATCGAACCGCTCAAAACCGTCAACTGGGCAGCCTTGTGACTTGTATGAACATTTCCATCAAATATCGCACATTCCCCTATCAGTAGACCCCATCCCACAAGTCCTAGTCCCGCCATGTATGGGTTCCACATGCTTTGTGAGTGTTTGGGCCGGATAGAACAACTCGACCGGACCCCACCCCACGACTTGTGGTCCCGCCACCTGTACTCGGTGACGAATTAAATTCACCCGCGGGTAATCCGCACATCCCCCACCCTTCCTTCCCGGAAACATCTCAGTATAAATACCCGTATAATAGTCCTCAAAGCTTCAACGACTGGTTTTTTGTCAGGCCAATGGCATTCCCTTTGTTCTAACAGGTCCACTAAAACCCTAGACTATTTCTCTTCTCTCTCTCTAAAAATTCTCTCTCTAGAAATTCTCGCTCTCCCTCTCTTTTCACAAAATTTCTTCAATTCTTACACCCCTGTGTGGATCGTAAATGGAGTTGGATCGATCGGAAACGTCGGGTTCGCTCGCTCCGGGGTTTCGGTTCCACCCGACCGATGAAGAACTGGTGAGTTACTACCTTAAGCGCAAGGTCTGTGGAAAGCCCTTCCGCTTCGACGCCATATCCGACGTCGACGTCTACAAGACCGAGCCGTGGGACCTTCCAGGTCTTCCCCCCCTCTATCTCTCTCTATACGTGTGTGCGCATATGTATATTGTATGTTTGACCGTATCTGTAAAGTTGTTCTTCATTCGACGGAATTCTTTGTCGGATTATGGGGCTTATTTGTGCATATTTGTTTAGTTTCTCAAGCGTTAACATGTTGAATTTTGGGGTTTTACTGTACCGGCCCTAAGCAAAGGTGAGCAAGCAGAGTGGGAAATTGTTTAGTATTCATAAAGAGCTCCATTCCCCTCAATTGGGCAGTGGAATTGGGCCCACGATTGGTAGAGGTGTGCGTAAGCTTGCCCGGACACTTAAGTTATAGTTAAAAAAAAGAAATTGTGTATTATTCATAAATGTAGATGTCTACAATTTAATTTAAAAAGAAAACACGCTGATAAATGTTGCTATAAAGGAACGGAAGGAGCTTATATGACTGTGAGCGTTGCTTAAATTGTTAAAAGTGTGAAAAGAGTGATTGTTCCGAGTATTTGTAATGATGCATGATTTCGGAACTTTTATCTTTTTGAATACAAGTCGTTTTGCTTTTTCAATTTGACTTGCCGTTGTGTTATTTTGCTCGTGAAATGTGTGAAGGTCTCCATTTTTTTAGGTTTGCCTCGGGCCCCTCAAAAGTTAGGGCTGGCCCTGGGGTTTTTTGGTAAACTGAGGCTGGAGAGCAGGGACTTTGGAGTGGTACTTAGATCAATGTAGTAGATGCGTAAATGTGTTTGTGCGTGTTTATGTAGGTTTTTTTAAGGGTTGAAATGGTGAATTTCCGGGTTTTATGTAAGTAGTGGCTGAAGAGCAGGGACTGGGAGGGGTACTTAATCAATGTAGAAGAAGTACAAATGTGTTACAATGTTTTTGTATTTGGTGATGATTGAATTGGTGGATTTGGGGGTTTTAGGTAAGTCAAGGCTGAAGACCAGGGACTTGGAGTGGTACTTTTTCAGTGTACTAGATAAGAAGTACGGGAATGGGTCGAGAACAAATAGGGCTACAGAAAGAGGTTACTGGAAGACAACGGGGAAGGACCGAGCAGTCCTCCATAGGACGCGGACGGTTGGAATGAAGAAAACTCTCGTTTATCACAACGGCCGGGCTCCACGAGGCGATAGGACTAATTGGGTAATGCACGAGTACCGACTTGTTGATGAGACGCTGGAGAAATCTGGGATTTTTCAGGTGAGAATTGTATGTGTTTGTCCACAGAGATAAATTTTCCATTTTTTTAAAATGGAATAAATTGTATCTGCCATTTAATCATGGTTTCAACTCTAATTGCAAAGAGAAATGAAATTGTTGGCATAGTTCATTTTGTTTATGTGATTGTTTGATAAAAGATATGGTAATCAAAATTAGCCATAGTTATTGTAAAGAAGGAAGAGAACACATTGTTGTGAGATCTTGGTTTTGGGATCTAACATATCGGTGTTTCTTTGTTTTGTTTTTATTTTTGGTCGGGAAGGATGCATTTGTGTTATGCAGAATATTTCAGAAGAGTGGTTCAGGGCCAAAGAATGGGGAGCAGTATGGGGCACCATTTGTTGAGGAGGAGTGGGAGAATGATGCCTTAGTTGTGGTCCCTGGTGAGGAGGCTAGGGGAAAAGAGGCAGCTGATGATGATTCCTTTCTCGATGCAAATGATATTGAGCAGGTTTGTGACATATTTGAGAGTATATATACCCTCTCCTCTCTGCCCATCTTCACTCTTGTTCACTTTGCATTCAACCAAAGTTTTTTGTTTTTTTTTTAAAACTATTTGGATAAGGTTCAACCAAAGCATTGGAATTATGATTTTCCCAAGGTGTTGGCTAGCAATGATAAAGTGCGGTATGAAGCATGTAGACTTTCAAAAGAGAGCTGTAAATTGGATACCGATATCGCTTGGGCGGATACTCATTTGTGTCCCATTAAGGGTGCAGAATATTTGTCTTTTGCCCTATTTGATAATTCGTATGGTAGTCCTTACATGCAATTAAATTGTGCTAATATTAAGAAGATAGTTTGAAAGTCTCACTAATTAAAAGTGGAAGTCATAGCAATGTTGTGAAGCTTTTACATGTCACTAGATTGTCTTAGTTTTAGAAAGGTAGTTCTATCATGTTCATGGTGTCATTGTGCTGTGGCTTTCAGATGGTCTTTAACTTCTTCAGTTAGTCATGATCGTTCCGACGAGTCTCGTTGCTATTTGACAATTGCAGAAAATTTCTAAGATAAAGGAAAGAATATTTGTAGCATCACACGACTTGCACCGTTGCAGTAGAATAGCTGTAGAATTTCTATGTTCAGAAGTTGTAGGTTGACAGCTAGTTTGGGAATAGGAAAAACTTTGTATCATAAGAACTTCAAACTGTGAATTCAAAGTTGCAATTATCTGGTTAAAAATGTTGTTGCAACGTCGAAAAAAGAGGAAGCTTGTGAATATTCTTTTTGTTTACCTTTTTGGAATGCCTTTGTCTGATGTAACGAATCACTGCTTTCAGTTAATTTTTTCGATATTGGTGATATATCCATGGACAATATAGGGAGAGAGAAGTTTTGTTTCTTTATAGATAAATACGTAGGTATCTTTGCTGGACAAGAGTGTGCATTCTTTATCTTTGTTGTTGTTACTTGTTACAGTTCCTAGTATGATTCTCCATGGTTTATAAAATCTCTCTCTCTCTCTCTCTCTCTCTCTCTCTCTCTCTCTCTCTCTCTCTCTCTCTCTCAGATTCTTGGTACAGACATTCCATCAGGAAATGTTCCCGTTCCTTTCTTCTACTATGGGGATAGCAGCACCAATGTCCCGGACCCGCTGGATTTCATCGACGATGCTCAAAAGCTTTTGTTGTCTATGGGTGAAAGTTACTATGCTCCAGACCAGCCTGAGGACAAGAAGTTACTCGATTTCCCAGGGCAAAATTACGTGGATGCAGTTCCAGTAAAACAAGAATATGTTGGTGAATCAAGCAATGGTGCGAATGCTGTGGATCCAGATTACTTGAATGCTGTGGATCCAGATTACTTGAATGCTATGGATCCAGATTACTTGAATGCTGTGGATCCAGATTTCTTGCTTGATGAACCGTTTTTTGATGTTACCAACAATCAATTGGATAAAGGGGAATATCTGGAAACTGGTGACCTTTCAAACACCATTTTGGGGGATCCTTCTTATTTGGACATGGTTGAAGAGTACCTTACTTTCTACGATGCAGAAAATGGCAACTCACAGTACATGCCCTTTGATACTTTGGACATGATGGGAAGTGAGAACCCCTTTTCCGATCAATCATGCCTCACCCAGGAGGTAATCTAAAACTTCATTCTTGCCAAAATTGTCCCTTTTGGCTGTGATGTTAACTGTCTAAACTTGAGTTTATTTACTCTTTTATGTCAGCATCTTAATGGAGGAGCCCAACAAGAGAGTATGGGAAGCCAACAGCTGTGGCAAGGACTTGAAAATGATGCTGCATTGTCGTCAGAGCAGGAGCTCGAAAAGCTTGGATCCGGTAAAGAGAAAAACTCTGTTCTAGTTTGACACATGACAATTTCCGACTTTAGATTCTTTTCCCTTGGCATTTGCACATAATTTTTGTCTACATCTTTTCTAGTCTCTATTCACCTAGATTTTTGAGTACCTTCCAATTGTATCAAATCATTAACCCGAAGTTACATAAAGTTTAAGTTAGTGATGTTGAGTAATGGTGTCGTACCTCAGAACTGTGGGGAACATTATATTTCTTGAAAAAGGAGTTTCTAAATTAAGTTCAGAAAAGTTGTTTTAAGTATTGTACGGTGACTAGTATTAAACCGAAATGCTACCTAACCAAGTAGCATTTCGGTATTGTATCATTATCTTGTGATTGGTTCAATGGTATGACTCTTAACTTTTGTATTCAGTTGGTTTTCAATTATTTCAATCTCATAGGGGTTATAGTTATGTAGTGGTACTCACCATATCGTCCATTCATGCAGGTAATCTGCATCCATTAACCAAGCAAGTGAACCGCAAGTTAGGCAGCATCCCTGCTCCTCCTGCATTTGCTTCAGAGTTCCCAACGAAAGAAGCAGCTCTTCTGTTGAGTTCTTCAGCTCATTCTTCTAGTCCAACCCAGATTACAGCTGGTATGATCCAAATAAGCAACATGACCGCTAATGGCAACAGGGCATACTGGTCGTTTGGGAAGAATTCCGATGTCAATATCGTCCTTTCTTTTGGCCTGTCACCAGATGATCCGAATCCTACCAAGGCTGGGACAGGGGTGCCGCGGTGCTGGTTGTACATGTTTTTTGTCTGGGTTCTGATCCTATCAGTGAGTTGCAGAATTGGGACCTACTTCTACACCGGCAATGCTGCTTGATAGGGAGGCTTACCAGTTTGTGGGTTAAAAAATCTTGGGCTATTTGGTGGATATTTACTCTTATACTCTGATCCGCCATATTTTGCTAGGAGGTTGTTTATTATTTATAATTTTTCGTTACCTCGAAAACTATAATAAACAACATCCTGACAAAAGATGGTGGATCGGAGTATAGAAGTCCGTATCCACCAATATTGCCCAAGAATTATTTAATAAATAGTTTTAGTAGCATTTAATTTTTGGTGTTTCAGGAGTGATGGTAAACTGCTTTCATTCTGTAGTTGCTGGCTGTTTGTCAGAATTCTGGGTTGAAACTTTTTGACCTTTCAACTGGTTATAGATATATGTACACAGCTTTGATTTATCTGTTGCGGATTTATTGGTTTATTGTCTTATCTATATAAATACAAGAGTTGTTCTTTTAGTTTTTATTTGAGATGCAGTGGTGTATATACTTGTTTTCCTCGTCTGCAGTGCCAATTTCAACATTCAGGTGTTGAGAAAAAAAAAAAAAGTTACTCTCTTTACGTGTCGGAATTGAACTCCTACCCCTTTTGAGAATGGAATGGCGAAGTAGAATTCATGCAGCCGACACTAATTGTATGAGAAACAAGGCTTAGTTTGGTTTGGTAAAAGGCTTAGTTTGGTTTGGTAAATCTGTAAGTGTAGGGTTGTGCCTTATTCACTTTGTTCTAAATCTGAATGGTAGTACAGAGGGTAGGGTTCTGGTTGAAAGCCTTGCGGGGTGGTGTTTTTTTTGGGACTTCAGCCTTGATTCCTTGCTCAAAGATATAGCGTACTTACAAAATCTGCTTTGACATTTTGGGGACCTAAAGGTCCGCTTATATGTTGTGCAAAAAACAGTTGGGGGCTTTGGTTTTTACACTATTATTGGAGGTGTCTAAGGTGGTCCTCTTGGGGGCTTTGATTTCTTACTCTATGTACATTTTTTTTTTGATCCGGCTCTATGTACTTATCTAGTACTCCCTCCGTCCCTAAATAAGTGTCCGGCGCGCAAAACTAGGCTTTACAAAATATGCATGTTTTTCATTGAAAAATTAATTTTTTTTCACAATCTAATAGAACTCATTGCTATCTATTGATTTGTGAAAAAAATTTGATTTTTTTAATGAAACAAATGCATCTTTTTGAAGACCTAGATTTGCGCGTCGGACACTTATTTAGGGACGGAGGGAGTAACAGTTAGCGTGGAGTATATGCTCCCTTAATCCCCCCATAAAGAATTTTCATTTCTACTTATCACATATATTGCATAAAATTATCTACCTTTTTTTTATTTTTTATTTTTTATATTTGGAATAATTTTACATGCAATATAGATCATGTTTAATATATACTACGTATCTCACTCGATTTTATTGAATAAAGTCTCTAAATCATGGTAATGTTACTAAATTAGAAATGGTCTTACTATTGTCAGCCTACTGAGCTGACGATAAGCCACTAAAAGACAATAAAAATATGTATTTCTGTTTATTTTTTACACCCTTTAATACACATTCACACATCTACTATTATTTTTAGAATTTTCCAATTAGAAAACATAGATGATTCTTTAAAAGTGCAAAAGGTGAAAATGAAGGTCTTTTGAGGGACGAATGGAGTAACTATCTTGACAAACAGCCTGGAATTTTCGAGAAAAGATACACTTGTTTATATACTTTATACAAGAAGTAAAATGCGCAAACACAAGCAAAATGAGACACAAGCAATTTGTGTGTTTCCCCCAAAGTAGGGGCACGTTATCAACAGAGGTTTGGGGATGGTGCTGTACAGTGGTGGGCATAGCATCATGCTGCACATCTCCGAGCCGTTGGATGTACGATCTGACGGCTCGGAGGTGCGCAGCACTGTGCAGTGAGGTAACTCGAATTCCTTTTCAAATGACTACAAATGGATTTACAAAGAGATAAAAAAGATCTCACAAACTTCCTAAGGTGTATCCAACAAATTACCACACAATACGACAATAGAGTTGAAACTCGATTTATAATTGCTATCTTGTAAATCAAGAAATTCACACAATATATCTTAGAGAGTTAATGGTGGACAAGAGTTGAACTCTTAACCCTTCTTTAAATCTAACCAAGTCCCAACCAACTGCACTAGCTTGCAAGTTCATACAGGTAACAAGTGCTATCTAATACTCCTAGCATAAAGACTTGAAAAATGAATCTTTGCTCAAGAGTCCCCTTGTCATCGCCGGCAATCGGAGGGCGGCTCTAGCGGCAAAGCGTATAAAAAAATTTCAGCTTAAAAAAAGTATCGTTACGCATCTTTTACAAACTTAAACCATTGATTTCTGAGAAAGATGGCTGAGATGCGGCTGGTTCCTATAATCGAAACCCAGATTAGATAGAAGCTGAGTCCTAAATTTAAGAGTCTTCGGTTTTGTTGGCACTGGATCGCTAATATCAAGTGAATATGTATGAAAGTTTACTTAAAATTTTGAGGATAAAAGTAGATATTATAATTCAATATCATAAAATAAACTCAGAACCAAAACAAAACAAAGAATCAAGGAGATGGTCTTGAAATATAGACCACCAAGATACCACATATAAAAAATTATTCTGCTTGTTATTCAAAAAATAGTTTAAAAGATGGTTGGCGCATTATAAATAGATGAAGCATATTGTTAGGTAAGATTTTTTATTGTCTTGACATAGTTTTGTCTAATTAAATACTTGCATATATTTTCTGTCACCGCTGAGCTAAATTCTGAAACCCCTATTGATAATTGTACGGGGTCTTTACAAAATAGATCAGACAAAAAATAAAAAAGAAAATCCAGATATTTGATATTTTGTCGCACAAAAAATGTCGTCACTCGACGGACTATACGATGCCGATAATCCAACCTTTGAACACACTATTTAATTATTGCCATGAAACAAACCTTAATCGTATCACACTTTGGCATAAACACAATTCATTGCTAAAAAAACATTAGGAGTACAATTTTTCT
The DNA here is from genome assembly GCF_030253575.1 of Rhododendron vialii. Taxonomy (NCBI): domain Eukaryota; kingdom Viridiplantae; phylum Streptophyta; class Magnoliopsida; order Ericales; family Ericaceae; genus Rhododendron; species Rhododendron vialii. The sequence goes on along the minus strand of NC_080565.1, from coordinate 34,001,378 downwards.
GTCATTTTTTTTTTTTTTTTTAGCAATGTCGAAAGGGGTGGATCGCCACCGTCGAAGACAAACCCAGAAGTGATCTATCGTCGTATGATCGGAGGAGAGGATTCAATTCGGTAACGGGCATTTACCACTCACTGGTTCAATTCGGTGAATGTGGAAACATACCAACACGGGTCGAGTCGGCCGACCGACACGGCCACATTCGTCACAATTTCCGCACCCGAAAGAAGCCGAGTCACGAGTTGCTCTCATAGACTCGGCCACGAACCGCCGAGTCACTTACGAGCAACACCGCCACTCGATCGACTCGCTGGCCACTGGACTCTACCACACGCTGGGAGCCCGCAAGGGTGACGTGGTGTTTGCTGTCTCCCCCAACTCCCTCCTCTACCCAACCATTTGTCTCGCTGTCCTCTCCCTTGGAACAATCTTAACCACCGCAAACCCGCTAAACACTGAGTCAGAACTCGCCAAGCAAATCCGTGACTCGGGCGCGAAACTTGGTATCGCGTCACCAAAAGAGATCCACAAGTTGATCGCCACCGGAGTTCCCACGATCCTCACTTCTTGTCCGTCCCATGAACACAACGAATTGAACTTTCCATTGAAGAATTCATCTCCGGCCATGATCCCAAGGATTTGCCTAATCCCGGCATCGATCAATCAGACACTGCGGCGATCCTGTATTCCTCGGGGACCACTGGGACTAGCAAAGGAGTGTTACTAACCCATGCAAATTTCATATCTATCATGAAACTCCTAAAATGGTCAGTGGATGTAACTTCATCCCAAAATGACGTGTTCTTGTGCTTCATAACAATGTTCCATATCTACGGGCTTGCCTTCTTCGGCCTGGGGTTGTTTGTTCAAGCGTAACGACAGTCCTGATGCCTAGGTTTGACTTCCGACTCATGCTTGAAGCGATTCAAACTCACCGAGTCAATTACGTTCAGGCTGTTCCCCCAGTGATACTAGGCTTAGTGAAGGCCAACATTGATAGCTATGATTTGTCGTCGCTGAGGAGGTTTGGGTCGGGAGGCACCACTGAGCAAAGAGGTGACAGATGGGTTCAGAGAGAAGTTTCCATTCGTGGAGTTGAGGCCAGGTTATGGACTAACTGAGAGTTGCAGTGCGGCTACTTTCTTTGTTTCCGAAAAAGAGGCTAGAGCTCGTTCTGGTTGGTCTGGGAGGTTGCTGCCGAGCGTTAGTGCAAAGGTGGTGGATATCGAATCGGGGTTGGAGATGTCGCCTGGGGGAGGGAGAGCTGTGGCTAAAGAGTCAGGTGGTGTTGAAAGGGTACTTGGGAAATGAGGAGGCAACAGCTGCAACGATTGATCCAAATGGGTGGCTGAGGACCGGAGATCTTTGCTATTTTGATCAAGATGGGTTCATTTATATCGTGGATCGGATAAAGGAGCTCATCAAGCACAAAGGGTATCAGGTACAGTTACAAACACATGCTTATAAGTGATGTTGATAACATATGATGACAGTATATAGTCGCATACTCGTATGTTGATAGGTTGCGAAACATGTACATGATGATGTGAATATAGGTAGCACCAGCAGAATTGGAAGCCATTCTTTTGAGTCATCCCCAGATTCTAGACTCTGCAGTTATAACGTATGCCACACGGCTTACCCTCTCTCTCTCTCTCTCTATATATACAAACGTGTGTGTGTTTTCGATACAGTATATAACAGCAGAAGCTAATATGCAGAGTTAAAGATGAGTAAACAGGACAGATACCAAAGGCATATGTGGTGAGAGCAGCTGGTTCTGAACTTACTGAAGACCAAGTCATCCAATTCGTTTCCAGCCAGGTATGTCTTTAGCCCCTTCTTCCTCCATCAATGGAATCATCAAAACACCATCTGTCTATAACAGGATACTTGGTTTGGAGAATCGAATTCAAGCCTAAGTCCATGGGCGGCAAAGATCAAGAGATAAAATTCACTATGAAAGAAAAGAACAAGTCAGTAGCAGCTGTAGCTCACATAAAACCCGAGTCCCTAAGTACCTTGTATCTGTTGGAATAACCAAACAACCGAGGGGGGAAAACACAACATAAGAACAATGGTTTTGACCTCTATATTTGTCAGTATTCTAGTCGTGTACGACACAGATGGATTATAATCACTATACAAGTTACATTCGAGACGAGTCAAAATCTCGATATCTCTGTATGCAAATGTTTCAAGATTGTCATGTTGTGATTTTCAGGTGGCCACATACAAGAAGGTACGAAGTGTAAGCTTCATCAGTGCCATCCCAGCTGCTGGAAAAATCTTGCAGAAGGAGCTAGTTTCCCTAAGCCAACCCCGTTCAGTTGCCAAGAAAGTACAGGAAAAGATGGGAAAATCAACTTTCCCATGATTTTTGTAGTGTTCAGTTGGCAAGAAAGTAGTGAGAAACATGTTTTTAAGTTTTCCTGCAGGAATTACTTTCCTGCAAAAGTGATCCTGCAAAAAACACAGGATTTTGCGTCGCGGGAAAAGGAAAATGAGTGAACTCACAAAATTTTCCCAAAAGTTTCTTTTTCCTGACTAATGAACAACTAAACCTTAATTATTCTTGCAAAATTCTTTTGTCAAATGAACACTCACAGGAAAATAATTTTCTTTTTCTTTTACTTTACCTCACTTCACTTTTTCTGGGAATCAATTTCCCACACAACTTTCCCGACAACTGAACGGAGCCCAAGTGATCTCCAAGTTGTAACAGTTCCAAAATTTTCTACTCCTTGTATTTCTTGGAGTTTTTCTCCCTACACATAAAATCATATGTCTCTCTATATGCTAAAGGAGAGACGTATCCCAATGAGTGGATTTGAGCACCTATCTGAAAGCCATTTGAAACAAAGATCAAGAATGAAATACCAAGGCAAATTGGATTAAGAGATGATTCAATGTATGTCAAATACTTTCTTAAGTAGAAATGACTATTCAATTCCTAGTCTAAAAAATAATGAGAATATATAGTGCAATTCTCTAGTGCTTCCTGAATTCCCCCCTGTAGGAAATGTAGGTTGTACTTGGATCAAAACTCACAAGGGTTTGGGTAAGGAAAAAGGAAAGCCAATAGAATCTAACAGCTTTTTCTTGCTTGTTTGGGGCTTGGGCTACATCAAACATGTAATAAAATATTGGGCAGGAGATGTAAAGGTGTATATTTAAAGTTGTTTTTGTTTGTTGTGGGTGCATATGAAATAACATTGTGAAGGAGCATGACAATTGACAAGTGAGCTAAAAGATGCCGATAATGACACCTTTTGACATACTATTTATAACCATGAAACAACCTTAATCATCTCCCACTTTAACGTTAACACAATTCATAGTTAAAGAACATTCGAACTTTTTGTCAATTTTTTCATCAATGTCGAGAGTGGGGAGGATTGCCACCGTCGAAGACAGATACAAAAGTGATCTATCTCCGTATGATGGAAGGAGCAGATTCGATTCGAAAACGGGTATTTACCACTCACTGGATCAATTTGGTGAACATCAAAAGATACCAAACTGGGCCGACCTTGACACGGCCACATTCGTGCTATTGCAACTTCCACACCCAAAAGAAGCTGAGTCACGAGTTGCTCTCATAGACTCTGCCACGAACCGCCGAGTCACTTACATGCAACTTCACCATTCGATCAACTCACTCGCCACCGGACTCTACCATGCGCTGGGAGTTCGCAAGGGCGACGTGGTGTTTGTCGTCTCCCCCAACTCCCTTCTCTACCCAACCATTTGTCTCGCCGTACTCTCCATCGGTGCAATCCTAACCACTGCAAACCCGCTAAACACTGAGTCAGAACTTGCCAAGCAAATATGTGACTCAGGCGCGAAACTTGGTATCGCATCACCAGAAGAGGTACACAAGTTGATCCCCACTGGAGTTCGCATGCTCCTCACTTCTCGTCCGTCCCATGACGACAACAAACTTTCCGTCGAAGAATTGATCCACGGCTGCGACCCCATGGAGTTGCCTAACCCGAGGATTGACCAACTAGACACTGCGGTGATCCTATATTCCTCAGGGACCACTGGGACTAGCAAAGGAGTGCTACTAACCCATGCAAATTTCATATCAATCCTCAAACTCGTCCAATGGTCGGTGGACGTAAGTTCATCCCAAAATGATGTGTACTTGTGCTTCACACCAATGTTCCATATCTATGGGCTCGCCTTCTTTGGCCTAGGGGTTGTTTTGTTTCGGTGTAACGACAGTTTTGATGCCTAGGTTCAACCTCCCATTCATGCTAGAAGCGATTCAAAATCACCAAGTCCATAACATTCCAGCCGTTCCGCCAGTGATACTAGGGCTAGTGAAGGCCAACACCGACAGCTACAACTTGTCGTCGCTAAGGAGGGTTTTGTCAGGGGCAGCACCACTGAGCAAAGAGGTGGCTGCTGGGTTCAGAGAAACGTTTCCATTTGTGGAGTTGAGGCAAGGTTATGGACTAACTGAGTGCGGTGGGGTTACTTTCTTTGTTTCCGAAAAAGAGGCTAGAGCTCGTTTGGGTTCGTCTGGGAGGTTGCTTCCAAGCATTAGTGCGAAGGTGGTGGATATCGAATCGGGGTTGGCAATGCCGCCAGGTGGGGAGGGAGAGCTGTGGCTGAAGGGCCAGGTGGTAATGAAAGGGTACTTGGGAAATGAGGAGGCAACAGCTGCGACCATTGATCCAGATGGGTGGCTGAGGACCGGAGATCTTTGCTATTTTGATCAAGATGGGTTTGTTTATATAGTGGATCGGATAAAGGAGCTCATCAAGCACAATGGGTATCAGGTCTAATTACAAATACATGCTTATACGTAATGTTGATAACATATAATGATACTATATACTATACTTGTATGTTGTATGGGTTGTGAAACATTTACATGATGATGTGAATGCAGGTAGCACCAGCAGAATTGGAAGCCATTCTATTGAGCCATCCCCAGATTCTTGACTCTGCAGTTATACCGTATGCCACCCTTTCTCTATCTATGAGTGTGTGTGCGTGCGCGCACGCGCGCGCTTTTCTAGTATACAACAGCACGAGATAATGTGCAGAGTTGAAGATGAAGAAACAGGACAGATACCGAAGGCATATGTGGTGAAAGCAGCCGGTTCTGAACTTACTGAAGACCAAGTCATCCAATTTGTTGCCAGCCAGGTATGTCTTAGCCCCTTCTTCCTCCATTCACTCCATGCCTGTCCACAAATGGATTTTACTTGGCTTGGAGAATCGAATTCAAGCCAATGTCCATGGGCAGTGAAGATCGAATCAGAAAATTCACTATGAAAGAAACGAACAACTCTGTAACATCTGTCGCTCACACAAAACCCTGGAATCCCCAAGTAACTTTTACAGATGGGAATAACCAACCAACCGTGGGGGAAATAACATCCAATACGAACAATGGTTTTGACCTAGCAATAAGCCGCTCTATTCGTCAATATTTTGGTCGCATAGGACGCAAACACATTATAATCATGGTACAAGTTGAATTTGAGACAACTCAAAATGATATCAATGTCACTATCTGCATTGGTCTTAAGATTGTCATGTTGCAATTTTCAGGTCGCTCCATACAAGAAAGTAAGAAGAGCAAGCTTCATCAGCACCATCCCTAGATCAGCTGCCGGAAAAATCTTGCGGAAGGCGCTAGTCTCCCTAAGCCAACATCAAGTCATCTCCAAGTTGTAATAGTTCTTCATTTTCTATTTATTGGAGTATTTCTCCCTATCTAAGTACTCATATGTCTAGATATCGAAGGAGATACGTATCCCAACAAGTGAATTTGAGCACCCTCTTTTGTAATCTGAAAACCATTTGCAGCGAAGTTGAAGAATGAATAACCGAGATGATTCAGTACTGTATGTCAAATGCTTAAATAAGTAGAAGTGACTATCCAATTCCCGGTCTAAAGAAGAATGAGAACTGTGGTGCAATTCTCTAGTGCTTTCTGAATTCCCCGGGTGGGAAATGTAAGTTTTACTTGGATCAAAAGGGTTTGGTTAAGGAAAAAGAGAGATAGAAAAGTTAACGGATCTAACAGCTAAAAATGGGTAGATTCCTTGACCTTTTTATGCATTCTTTTCCCCTTTTACTCAAATCTTAAATTGAAATATGGCCTTAATTCTCCTCCTATGGCCTTTTGAGGAAACTGGGAAGGGAATTCCTCCAATTCCTAGGCTAATACCTTACTAGTGCTTTAGTTTTGAACAAGGACATATTGGATATAGAATTTATTTAGGGAGGGGGGAAAACATCAGCTGGGGTTAGGGGAGTTACTGAGTTAGTCCATATGGGGATCAGAGGCTGTCTATAGAACTTGTCTATAGAACTGAACCCACAAACGCCCACGATGAGGCTCGAACCCTGGTCTCCCACAAGGGAGGACTAGGTGTTACCATTGGGCTACAAGCCCGTTGGTGAGGAAGACCAATATTCTCAGAAGCAACCTTCTTAAATTGTATACGTAAATCAGAAACAACAAAAAAAAATCCTATATGTAGCCAAAGCAGTACATTTTTTAACATCACCGATGTCAACTCTCCCTGAGTCCAATTTATTTGGGAACAGAAAAACGAAATGAAAAAAACAATGTGAATCCATCACAGTAAGTGTAAGAAAAAATGAATGAAACACAATTATAGCAACCAGCAATAAATGGCATGACAGAAGACCACAGGATATTAGTAGTATTACTTTTCCACAACCTTGTAGGTTTCCTATGCAGATTCATGGTTTAATAATGCAGATTTGTGGTTTAATAATGAAAGTTGATCTACTTTGCATGTATTGTAATCAGAATTCACAATCCCCAGCAGCATCAATGAGTGCAATCCAAATACCAGTTTTTCATTCAGTTTTTTCATGTTCATCAAAAAGACAGCTAAGAAAGTTACACTACACCAACTCGATGTCAATATTATTACTATTTTTGTGCAATGGTGTTATTAACACCAACAAGAATAACATAAAGAGTACAAAACTGATGAGAATCAAATAATAATGATTGTTACAGTGTAACAAAAGGCATATTTTGGAGTACAATCTACAAAATGACAATTGCAAAGCACGTATTGAGAAACAGCTGAAACATGCTTCTTAAGTAATTGTATCAGTTCAGTCTTATCTGAAAAAATTCCCATCTGTTGCAAGTTCAGAAGACATCTATAGAACCGGTCCCTTGTGCGGCTGAATAAACAAAACGCCAGAGCATCTAATGGCCATTGATGAACTCTGCATCAACTAAAAGATCAGAGTCCCATGTCATCGACAACAGCAATGACTCCTAATGCATTCTTAGGCCATCTTTGGGTCTTGGATTTGTGGAGAGATTTGTTTAGGGGAAAGAAAAGGAAGAGAAAATGTAGGAATTTTTTTGAATCAGTTTGAATACTTTTTTTCTCATTCATTCTCTTCCCTCCACCAGTCTCTCCACAAAACCATGATCCAAAAAGAGCCTTACTTTAGCACCCAATTCAGTTTGAGATACTGACCTTACAGCTTCAGATTTTACATAAATTCCCAGCTAACTAGACATCCACTTCCAAACACCACCAGAACTCTGCCTTTGAACAGCTGAAGCAAGTTCCATATCATGTTCCCATGCAGATTTTTGCTTCCTTAGTAGTTGTACCTCTTCTTCTATGGAAGGCGATGACTCCAGCATCTTCTGTAGCTCTGAAATCTGTGCCTGAAGAAAACATACAAAAATAAAAATTCAACTCAATGAAAGAATAATTTATGCCAAAGTTCAATAAAACAGTTGACTCCAGATTATTCTCGGCATTCACTAGAGAAAACCAGAGGCCTTCGGATTTAGCCCAATTTCTTGCCCACAAGAAATCAGGAAATTTTAAACAAAAACGATAATAGTAGAAACACAAAAGAATAAAAGGTAACCTCCAGTTTAGCACATCTTGATCTTTCAGCATTTAGTTGACCTTGGACAGAGTGGAGCTCCTAGAGAAAATGGTCAAATGATGAAAAGTTGACAATTTGATTGATTACAACATACCTAAGCAATTTCGATACATACCTTGGACAAATCAGCATGAGTACCAGTAGTTTCGTCAATCTTTCCCTTGAAGCTTGAATTATCTGCTCTGACTTTTGCAAGGGCTGATTCCAACATCTTCTTTTCTTCCCTAATTTTAGTGATGTCACTTGCAAGATCCCATTGAGAGCCATTTCCTTGGGCTAACTTAATGTTCAAATCCTCCATTTCAGAGAACTCTAGCTTCCCAGATTTGCTTAGGGCATATGCAGCAGTAACAGAGGCTGCGGCAGCTGCAGCTGCTGGTGACTGAAAAATTTTGGGGTGAGGAGAATCCCTTGGTTTGGGTCTCATCACATATACCTAGAATGTCAGGGCAGGCACACCAACCATGTTGAAGATTAGATTGTAATAGAACAAAGTGAACTGAGGCATCAGGAAAGGAACAGTAGTCTATGCTTCCAAACAAGAAAAGAAAAGGATGGGAAGCCAGCCTAAATATCAAAAATAAGGGGCATATACATCATTTCAGTGTACGATTAAGAGGCCTTTTGACAAGTGTAAAACAAAGGAAAAAGGATCTCATCCGTAGGGCGACTTGACGGGTGCTTGTAGCAGGATCACTGAGAGCATCTCCAACCCAACTCCAAAACTCCATTTTGGAGCGCCAAATCTCCATTCTAGAGCTAAGGCAACTCCAACCCACCTCCATTTTGGGTCTCTAAATGGAGACTGGCTTTTGAGGCCATTGCATGAGAAGGGAAGACTTTAGTAACACCAAAACCAAAAGCATCAAGTACTCGTCTTTCTTTAGTAGTACAGACTACATTTATTGCCATTAGAAATGAAAACCTGTTCTGTCACCGTGCAATGGTTATTGTGTAATGTGAGGCAAGTAAGGAAAACCTACATGCCTGCAAATATGGGGAAGTGGGCAGCATCCCTTGTCAAGCATAAATTAAACGGGAAAACAAAAATAAGGGGATAACTTCCATAAATGCAAAGAGGAAAAAAGATATGAGTGAACATCAAATAGTACATTGCAGTCATGGAACACTGTGTATTGCCACATCTACATTAAGAGACCAGGGTATCCCCACTCCGCTGTGAAAGTGAGACCGACACCTAACTCTCCCAACTACCCACGTGCACGTGTTTTGTTGCCCTTTTTACACGGATAATAAGGTAGGCGTATCAAATCAAGTCTGTGGTGGGAGTTGAGCAAAGAGCACAGGATCAACTCTTAGAGCCTAACAAAAACTTTGCTTCACCTATGTCAGTAATTGACATGATAATTTAGATGGACTACCTTAAAGAAAAAATTTAATAAATTAAAGCAACAGGTTTTACAACAGGTGCAACCGTGCAGAAGATACCTCATTGTTATACTTCCCATTATAGCCACCAAATGCAACCAGAATCTCCTCTCCATCTAGCAACAATGAAGAAAGACTGACTCCCTGTTTCCAATGTGTATAAACAAATGTATCATAAATGCATGGATGTGGCATGACATTAAAGCAGAAAGGTCTGAAATCAAACCAATTTAGCAAGATACATATTTATTAGAACACATGTACTGCGATATTAACTCACTCCCAATCCAAAAAACAAAAACAAAAAAAGGAATTGCAAAGAAAGGCGGTGATAGCATGCACAGGAATTGGTGCCTAAAGGTTCAACACCAGTTGCGTAAAAGAAAGCTTGGCAAATATGATAGTATAAACCATGATACACTGCAAATTCAACCTAGCACCTTTCTAGCCAAAATAAGCATGCATTAAGCACACAACTCAAAGGGAATTCTACAGGTTACTCCAACAATTGAAGGCTAATACGGTTATACCGATAAAATGTGAAACTTCATAACCTTCACTCCGTCCATAAAAAACCTAGAAAAAAGTAACTAAGAAATCAATTTCGAGAGGCAAAAGGCATCAAAGCCGGTGTGGAAAAAGAGATTTGAAGATGAAGCAAGCTTTCCAATGGTCATCACCCATTAGGCAAAACAAGAATCAGGATACAGTGGTTATGTTTTTCGATCTATTTGATGATGAAATGTTTAAGTGAATTGTAAAGCAAACCATATAATCTTACTCAATGTATTCATCAAATTTATGGATCAGTTATTACAGTAAACTGCATGCAAAATGTAAAAATTGCCAGCAACATAAGTAACAGGGTTACGAATCATTTACACATAAGGATCTTTACTGTTGAGCCACTCTGAGAAGTAAAGGAAAAGTATGCAAAGCAGAAGCAAGTCACAACTCACAAGTATCGTGAATAAGAAATGAAGTGAATAAGAAGTGAAGTAACGACAGAAACTGGGAATGTGCTACCAATCAATGGAAAACTCAATAGCAAAAAACGTCCCTAAAGGTTCAAGAATACAGATGATCTATACGTCCCTTATACCTAAGGATGTTTAAAAATTTTGGGTCAGGTGAAACAAGTCACTCAGTTGCAAATACCTCTGTCTCAACTCTGACCTTGTTATGGCATATCAGAAAAAAAAGCATCATAAGTTGTGCATCCAAATGACAATGTAAAGAAAAACAATAGTCTAGTTATTAAACAGTTTAATAACAATATAAAAAATATGAGTGATGCTACAGGTACCGACAGGGTCGGCACCGAAATCGTAGGGACGGCCACGCCGGGCCGTCTCTGGCCACCGGACGGCCGATCCGAGCCGTCCAAAAATTCTAAAAAAAAAAAACGAGGGGGCCTACGCGGGAATCAACGGCATCCGAGGTGTGTAAGGTGCTTGATCCGAACACCCTTTTTTCGTGTATATATGTATATTCCGCCGGAGATGGCCCGGCGCGGCCGTCCCTACGATTTCGGTACCTACCCCGTTGGTACCAATATCATTTCTGAAAAAATATTGCACTGGCATTTCACATGGAGGTCACAAAAATAAAAATATCAAAAGATACTAAAATGAAACTAGGAGTTTGACTTCTCCAGAAACTCAATCTTAAGAAGAGGATGTTGGCCGATCATCCTATCACATATCTATCATCATAAATTTTGTTCAACAAGAACGCATGGCCTAATGTTTCAAGTAGTTATTACATTACGGTATTGTTCAAAGCTTTTATGAGTTGTACCATTTCTTACATGCACCTTATTGCCGAAAGAATTAAACAAAAACAATGGCACAGATAGTAACCTCACTGGCCAGAGGATCTCTTCCCCCAACGCTTGTTAAAACCGTCATAACAAGCTTAGACATATTCAACACAAGAGTTTCTGGGGCACCTGTAAACAAAGATACCCATGAAGAAACTAACACAGCCAAGAAGAGAGCATAATCACATCAAATGCCCAAACAAGAAAGAAAGAAAGAAACAAGCAAACAAATTAATACTCACCACTTCTATTATCACCACCACCAACTATATACCAGTTTTCATCAATTGTTATGCCAGCATGACCAGCCCTCGGGGTAACCAAATCACCTTGAATTTGTGGTTGGGACCATTCCATCTAAAATACACGTGACCCTTGTCAAGCAACAATGTGAAGTAATAGAAGAAAATACCACAAATTAAACTGTTAGTTTGAAACCAACATCATCGTTGATAGGCTTTACCCTAGTTCAAAGGATTATACTATAAGTTCTTCCATTTAACCCAATCCTAGTGTGTAACTCATCTTTTGTAATATTATCTGACACCATCTCCTCCATTGCAATTCTATTAAGGAGTTTACTAATAAGTAATAACTAATTTAACCTAGAAATGAACCACCATAACCTCCTAGGCGAGTGAATCGCATCAATAATTCATTGACACGTCCTCTTTTGAAGATCTCATAGAGACCAGAGACTCAACCTCTTCGGTAATATAGCACTGGATAGTGTGTATTTAATAACTCGCAATGACACAGGCAATTTAGCTGACTATTAAAGCATTCAAACTAACAGAAACATAGAATGTTAAACACTGAGTTCGTTCCCTGCACGAGTCTTGACACCCTGAGAACCTCAATAGGCTATTCGCAAGTGACACAACAGAAATATGATGATGCATGCTGTCAAACTACTGCCGTCCAGATCACTGATACATCCCTCGAACCTTCTCATAGGTACAGACTACAGAGATCTCAAACTGAGGTATCTCACAATGTCTTTTGGATAACAAAAACCATATAGATCAAATTGGAGAAAATCTGTCCCAATAAGTGCTCTAATAACAGCTTTGCAACTGGCACATAAAACTTCGAAAGAGAATTAAGGGCAGAGAATAAGAAGCAGCCTACTAATAAAGCTAGCAAAATAGAAATCCCAATAGGCGAAGTCCCACTCATTAACTTCATGGAGAAGCATGAGCAAGATATCTGAGGCTGACGACTTGAAAATCGGAAGCACGACAGAGGTACTAACACGTTAAGGACCATCTTTAATCTAGTCTGAACGTGTCCTGCTAATCATCAAACAAACAACATAAAGGATATTCAAGGGGTACAAATCCAATTAAAACTACTATTAGCAGCTGAAATTCCAAACTTTACATGGAATTCTGTGTTACGTTTATTCTTATCTTCACAGTCAGATTTCAGGGAGACTAAGAACAAAATGGCATGTGGAAAGAATAAACTCTTACAGTCTCCAAGTCCAGTACATGAAGATCGTTGAAAAACATTGAATGAGAACAACCACCAAAGATTAGAAGATAGCGCTCTGCATGCACTGCTGCTGTGTGATCAAATCTGGGAGCTGGAGGCGTCTGCCTACAAAAGCGCAAAAAAGCGATGTAGAACTCTACAAAATCACCATACTAACTGTTTTAATAATATAGATACTTACGTAGCTGCTAAAACATCCCAAGTCATTGTCTCCATATCAAGAATGTGGACATCATTCATCAACTGCCTATGTCTGTCTTCTCCGCCAAACATTATCAGTTTAGATCCAACCAGCGTTAGAGACTGCCCACCACGAGCTACCTGGAGTTATCAACCCATTGAAAGGCAGAAATTATTCTACATATCTTTTCTTTCATGTCGAAAAATGAATAAGTGCATTTCTTTAATTCTATATTTCTTCCACTACTTAAATATCCTGACTTAGACATGTAGATCGATCAATGTGAAATAGAACTACCATTTATCAATTATAGGATTTCAAATCAACAATTAAAAGATAAATATCATAATTAGGAAAGGGTCATAGTTATTATTGACCATTACCCTACATGTGAAGTGAACAAAAATGGGTTCAGGCACTGATTATGAAGACTCAAAAAAAAAAAAAAAAGCTCAAAGCTAGGGAAGTAAATTGTAGAGCACTATGTTGAAGAACATAAATAAAAATTCAGTAGTCAGCAGAGTTATATTACCGGAACTTTTCCGGTGGTCTCCACAACACCACAGTGGTGTGATTCCAGATCAATGAACCACACTACAAGAAGTCGGTTTACAAGCCGTAAGTTTCAAAATATGGCAACACAGAAGTTCATCTTCAATATGGAAGCTCCCAAGAAAAAAGAAACCTGACAGATTTGCAGATATATTCTTTGAATGCCCACCAACAAGAAGAAGTTTGTTTCCCCACTTAAACTGCCAATAGGAAGTACAAAGAATTTAAGTGAGAATCGAGAACAAAAAAGAAGGATCAACTTGGAGAGGAAATGAAAATAAATAATGTAAATGGCGAATGGAATGGAAAATTTGTGCCTTAATATCTTACCATACTGTGACCAGATGTAGCTGGAAGGATTTCTCGTGGGAGACTGTCATTGATCTTATCAACATTTGGTTCAGTGCTCAGTTTCAGAGAAGACCATGCCAAAGTTTCAAGATCAAAAACCTGGAGAGAAAAAAAGTCAATTATCACAGGAAACGGGCTTTAATAAGCAGCAAGTCATGGAAACTTTAACTACCTGAACATCGGATAGGTACCGACCATTTCGACTTCCACCAGAAATGTACAATTTTGTATCAACCACAGCTGCTGCATGCTACAGACCATGGACAGATACAACATTTAGTTGCGGTCCCACCAATAGAAATTTTTGTGCCTAAATGATGATGGTTGGATTCAAAATGGGAAATTCAAACGAAAACTTAACTCGTAAGCATTAACCTATATTCATCCCAACTTCCAAAAGGGTGAAAAAGACAGAAAGGAAATATGATGAAACAATAGTAGACAAAGCTTCTATTTACCCAGAAACGTATACAACCTTATAGCGAGCTGATGGTCGCGAACCAGATACAGATAATGCTACCCACTGGTCATAGTTTAGCTCCAAATGCCAATGGCTATTTTCTGCTCCCATCCCAACTTTTCCAGATGTCCTGAGCTTGTCAGTCCGGGAAGCTTAACATAAAAAGTTAGAAAGTTAATAATTTGGTGGCAGAATATTCAATCAATTCAAGAAGAGACGATAAGATAACCACAACCTGGTAAGTGGGCACAGGTAAAAGACAACCATAAAAGTAGCTATAACAAGTTTTTATTAGATACAAATTCATGCTGCTATCTCCGTGATCACTAACTAAACAGAACATAAACCTATGGAGCATCTTAATTGGAAGGAAACTTGTATCATGTGTACATTACATTAGTAGTTATATAAATAGACCTCTGAGAATGAAGATGAAACGTGAATAGAAAAGATAACAATTCAAAAGGTCGGACACATACAACAATACTGGCTGGATGCCAAAGGTTATCATGACCATGGAAAATGCACAGTGAACAACAATATGGCCAGTGCTACGGCCCCAACCATTTCCTAATGGAAAAAAATGTCGGTGGGACCAATCCAAGTTCAATAAGGATGTTGGGAATCCAGTATTAACATTGACATTACCAGAAGTGGGATTTGGAATGGGTTAGCTATCTATCTGCGCCAAAACGTACTACTCTAAATCCACCTTAGGAAAAACCTCATTCAAAAGCCAACATCCATGTTCCATTGTTCGCACTAATAATAAGGGGAGATACATTTAACCAGAATACTTTTTTGAGAACTTGGGTGTCCAGGTCAGGAAACACGCACCTCAAATAATCATGGGGATCAATTCCACCGTCTACTAGCAGAGACGAACTAAAGCTGGAGCAAATGCCCATTATGGAGTTGCCACAAGGAGTTGATAACACGTGGGAGGTTTCGAAACTAATACCTTAGGAGGGAGCAATCCATGTTTTGTGAGATTGGTTGACTAAAATGACACGTAACCTCTCCACTGATCCTTCATTCCGAAGGCCCAAAACGCAGTTCCCATGGATTTTTGCAATCCCGTCGCATGTCAAGTCTGACCAACCAAACATACCCTATATTCCAAGACTTTGTGGGGTTGGCGGGAAACCATAGGGAAAAACAGTTCATTGGAAAATGGAAACGACCGTAGACAAAACATCTTGGGAAATTCAAGTAATGCGACCCCAATGTCCACACAAAATCCAAACTTTAACCGATGATTCAATTCAGTTATTCTCTGTCGCCTATGTGCAAAATTCCGATTTCCATTTTTGGGAACCGTAAATTCCTTCGAACTTACATTCTTGCGAAACCCAACACGAGAATTATCAAATGATTCGAATTCAATTAAAATTCAATTAAAACAGCACGGCTTAAAGTTGGACCAGAAAAGATATAGAGTGGGGTACCTGGATAAGATCGAGATTTTCCTGCCTCAGATCCAGAGAGAGAAAGAGAGAGATAGCAATGCGGCGAGATCGGAAGGTGTTGGGTTGCGGGAATTCCGGGATGTGGACTTTGTTTCTGTGAGTATCACCGTCGTCTATGTAATTTGGGTTTGCGATGTCGGTCTGAAATTCTACCTACACCAATTAGCTTCCGTATTTTCCGTATCCATTTAATTTTTTATTCATATTTTTAGTTTGGCACAAAAATTGTTCAGCTTAGGAAATAAGTAGTAGTAACAATTTTTTCTCTCCATATTTTTCTTCCGTATTTTCTGTATTCATTTCAATTTTTTATTTCATAAATAAAGGCTTTTACCAATTATACATGAAAGTATTTTATACGGAGTAGTATTTTTTTTAAAGTTACGCAAAATTTATTCTAATGAACTAAAAAAATATCGAACGAACATAATATGTGATAAAATAGTTCATAAATCAATAATTATTAATGATAAGATATGGGATTCGTTCAAAGTGAATTGCAAATTTAGGAGAAGTCTCGTACGATTATTTTCGGTTTGCAAATCACTAATAACACTTGCATAACGTTGCGTCGTGCTTCCATAGTTTGGAATTAGGGCAAGGTGCTTCCCTAGTTACATAATTGCAAAGTTGTGTCGTCCAAAAGAAGAAACACTGGATTTCTGAAGCACCAGAAAAAGAAAAAAAAGAAGGAAAACAAGAAACACAGCAATGATGTCAGGAAATATGCAGTGAATTAGCTAGTTAACTGTTGGTTGAGGAAAATAAAACCTTTAGTACAAGAATAATGTGTGACCAAATTGTTGTCCATTTTTATACACATGCCAAAACCTTACGATTATCTCAGTAAACTCATCTGTCTCTTTCGTACCTCTCTGCACTATGAGTGGCCCATTGGCCCGTTTTAGCACACGAAATATTATTCACTAATTTGTCTTCACCTGGAGATGGTACGTCTTTAACAATGAAAAAAATTGTATAGAGTTGTATAGATCATAAAATAATACACAACACTGAAAATCTTAATGAAAAACACATACAAAATTATGTTCACGGGGTATTATGTTTCTGTGTGATAGCAAACTAGAGCAATGATTGTATCAAATATAGTAGTTATCGTTTCAAATATGGTTATGGTGGTGTTGAGGAGTTGGTGTGGAGAAGGCACAGGAGCGAAATACGGAGACAGAGAATGTGAAAATGGGGTCACAAGCAACAAGGAGTTACACAGCCACGCAGGTATGTGGGGAGGTGATAGAACTCCGTAGATTAACTTACGGAGACAGAGAATGTGAAAATGGGGTCACAAGCAACAAGGAGTTACACAGCCACGCAGGTATGTGGGGAGGCGGCGAGGTGATAGAACTCCGTAGATTAACTTACTTCTGCAATAGTTTCGAACCCAGTTATGCGAAACCAATCCAGATTCCAATAACTAGCAGAGGAGCAGGAAGCACTTGGACCAGTCCTCACTTTAGGAACCCAGCCCTATCTTCAGATAGAAAAGAGAGCGGGACCTTGAAATCCATCTACTTCACCCTAGTAAGGAAAGATGAGAGCAGCAGTCAATCATGCTAGATATCAGACAAGAATACGCTCATCTTTCTTCTCCTCATCTGTTTTCTCTTTTTGGCTCTTCCTTATGTTCTAGGAAGCCAATATTTTGTCCTCCCCTGTTTAGTAAGCTACACTGCTGAGTTGTTTTAGAAGTAGTCCATGTGATTCGGCACCATCAAAAACAAAGGCAGCCTGGCATGACAAACAATTCACTTGAACAAGAAGATTCAGCGACTATAAAATCAGAATTGTCGTTACATTCATCCCAATGCCTAACATCTCGATATGCTCAAGTGTCTGGGCCATGGAGAACCCATTACGCACTTACGCCTAGATGATTGTAAATTGTATACGGAAAAATTGCGCAACATAAAGTACTAAACTGCTACAATATTTTCAGGACTAGATCAGGCACAATACACAACCTGGCAAGGGTAAATGATATAGATTTCTGATAGAAACCGAACTTCTCAATTGTGGGCCAGGCCAGGAAGTCACCTTGGAAACCCATCAGTTAGTCTTCTGGTTCGGCTTCTTCTATATCTTCATCCTCAGGTACACCGCGAAGATAGAGAACATTGTTACACCTGCAGATCAATAAGGCTAGAGGGAGTTAATTCATCTGAATAAATGATGTACGCACTGAATTTCCAAACATGATACTTAATAGCCATGTAACTATTCCCCACTCCCATAAGAGGCAGTCGAGAAAATGAGCAGTTGAAACAATAATTCAGACACATGAGGAAGAGGACTACCCTTTATAAATGACCTTCAAGAAAAACAGTGTTCTAAAAGAAGGATTTAATCGGCGATTAATCGGAAATTAGGCCTAACCGATTAGATTAATGCCTAGAAGGTTGAATTAGTAGGTCAGGAGGTTAATCGGAGTTAGTCGGCGATTAACCGGCGATTAGTCAGTCGGCGTCTAGCGGCGATAAGTCGATTAATCGGTTAATGGGCGATTAGTCGGCTATCGGCGATTAATAGGGGTAAAATCTATAATTTTGGAAAATCAAGGGGTGTAACTGTTATATACTCATACCAGTTTAAGGGCTTTGAATCACAGTTTTTAGGGCTTGTTCAACACCCAGTCATCGATTGATCGATCTCGGAGTCACTTGTCATATCTCTGTGTAAAACACGAGATCTCCAAGCCGCCTTATCGCCTCTCTCTCTCTCTCTCAAATTCGAGATCTCTTCTCACTCCACGTCTCCACCGACCTCGAACATTAGTGTTTTTTTTTATAAAAGCCCATACCCATATTGACACGTTAGTGAATCTAGAAACAAAGTGTAGTAATATTTTTTATTAAATCTTAACACAAAGTGTAGTATTGTTTGGTGTATATAAATAAAGTTATTATAATTGGTAAGTGACTAATAAATGAACGGTTCATACCCAATACCAGTTGGTTTTATAATCATGTTAACAGTTTTCTGCAAAGGCGAGATTTCTATGTCATATTTGAAAATCAATTGATGTTGTTGGATTGATAGATGAATGTTCAATTTTTTATGAGAGTTGTCATTGGGGAGTATTTATATATAAATAAATAAAAACCCAACTAATTGCTACAAGCCGATTAATCAGCGATTAATAGGTCTCGAAGCTCGAAGGTGGTCGACCGAGCGATGAACCCCGAGCGACTTTTAGAACATTTTAGAAAAGTCAATCCCAAGATGGGAAGTAAACTCTTTGATCATTCATACATTCATCAAGGTTCGACGCTATTCTAGAATACCTAAACTGACTAACAATACATGATTTTCCGGAGTACATAATCATGTGGTCCTAGGGTCTTTCATAGCCATTAGCTATTCTTAATGAAACTGGGATTTGTGACTTATGTGCATATAATCTATAGTTATGTGTGCCACAACACAACTGTGATTCATTCAAGAGAGCACAAAATACAACCATTAAGGTACATCAATTAACTATAAGAGCCCAAATTATCCCTGCAACAATATCTACAACCCCTGCAACGATATTTCTACTGGATCCAAAAGAACTATGACGGGGTATTTACAGGTTGTCGAGTTCACCCTTGAACTGCCAACAGAACTGAAACTTTTCGGTTGCAACTTTACTCACCTGCTGCTGACCGAACAAATGGTTGAAATTGACCGAATCAGTCTAGGTCAGGTGGGCTTGTTTTTGTAAAGGCATTTGATTATGGTTAGGTATGAGCTTGAAGAAGAGGAGAGTGGCAGTGATGGAGGGAAGAGACGCACATGTGTGGGTGTGAATGTGCATGAGAGAGAGAGAGAGAGAGAGAGAGAGAGAGAGAGAGGAGACGTAGCCCCCGCACGAATGAGAGATTGAGAGAGGGTTTTGATATGGTTGCCATTGCCTACCAGTAAGAGAGGGAGAAGGACACTGCCATATGGTCGAGCAGGGACAGAGATAGGGCCTAAACAAGTTGACCTCATGGGCAGCAGTGAGAGAGAGAGAGAGAGAGAGAGAGAGTCACGCGGGATGGGAAGGTTGAAGAGAGGAGGTTTTAGGGTTGAGGAAGGCAGTAAGGTGTTGAGAGATTTTCCACAGAGAGAGAGACAGAGAGAGAAGCATTGGTTCGATCAGAGACTGAGACGAGGGAGAATGACAGAGAGGAGAGACCGATATCCGGCACCCCTAATCTCCTCAGCTAATACAGTTTTGCCACATGTGCCCTCATATAATGTACATGTAAGTGCGGTCATTTCAGGTTAATCGGGCGCATACAATAAACAAATTTGCCACACAAGAAACCAAAACATTTGACGGCTGGCCGGCACAGTTTCATAATTCAAATGAAGTTACCTGATCAGAATCTCTCCAAGGTTTCCAGTGAACTGTCCCTCTATATACTCTTCGCTGTTGGCCAGCTGCAGAAAAGCTTCAATTAATATAAAGGTGGAATTTAGGAAATGTAGTAGCAATGCTGCATTGCAGCGAAAGGTTGAATTAGCTAAATACTGCCATAAACAAAAAAAAGAATTAGCTAAATACTTCTTCTTTTTTGTGAACAGCAAAGAAGAATTAGCTAAAAACAATTCTTATTTAAGGCATTGTCATGGCATGAATCATGAGAAGGAAAGAAGAATAAATAGTTTCAACTTCCACTCAATTAATTAAATATGCTTCACAACGATATTAAAGCATGATACAATCTTACACCGCATAAACTATACAACATGGTAGCTGAGGAACTGTAAATCATCCCATTATATGAAACAAACGATTCACATGTTTCAAGAATACGCACACATGCATGCATTCAGAACGTAATACCTCCAGAGTAAAAAAACATACATGAAAAGGAAAATACAGTTCAGAGTAATACCTGGAGGTTCATGTATGAATCCACTGAGACGAGAAAACCTGAAAACAGATATAAAAGCAAAAAAACTGAATCTAATGGTGGATAACAAGACCTCAAGAAAAAGAAAAGGAGAAGGTGAAAAAGGATATATTTACTACTTGATACACGAGTCAAGCTCACATTCACATAATTGTACAGAAACATACAATCATTGAAAGTCTCATACCTTTGTATTCCATTCCCCACTTGAGTTTCACAATGACCCTCTTTCCAGTCAAATTGTTCAGGAAAGGTTTTGGATTGACTGGTACCGTCTGCAACATTCAGATGAAAAAAATAAAAATGCAAGGCAAGAGCAACTTTGTATACCATGGAAATTCACAGACTTCCGGATCATAAAATTCAATAAAGAATCATGCACTTAAGTACACTTGTGTCAAACAAAAGAAGGAAAAAAGAAGCACAAGATGTATGTTGCCAGATATCTAGGCAATGATGCCAGGAATTAAAGTTAGGAGGAATAACAGAATCCATGCATCAATCAAACATACATAAATGCTGCGTAGTATCTTCCACATCTTACCAACAATACAAATAATTGAGGTCTCGATACTCGAAGTCTAAACAAACAACTAAATATAGTAAGGGAAACCGAAGAATTAAGTATCAATCTATCATTCAACAAACACAGCTAGTGACATGAGATTGATATATGTAGAAAACTATGATTCAATCCTCTTTATTCCATCAACATCAAAAAAATGCAAAATTGCTTGTGTTAGTTCGTTAAAAAATCAAGCTTGAGCATCTTTTGAAGGTTGTTAAGCTTTCAAACCAAGGTCAAACAAAATAAGCTACTACTCAACTTATACAGCTAACAACATACAAAAAAAAAAAAAAATTCAAGCTACTCGAGATTGGCTTGTCTCATAGACAAGCTAAGCTTGAACAAGTTTTGAACCTCGTTTTAAGTTTTCAAGCTCCGCTTGAACATTGCTCGGCTTGCTCATATATCTCCCCATCATCAAAACAAAACCTTTATGGTCAGGGAACAAGAATCTTTTGAAGCTATACGAAAGTCCATCTCCTTAAAAGAATCTATACCCACGTAAAACTCACAGAATGACAGAATAACAATGAAACATTCAAAAGCTTTCTCTCGGAGGCATAAACGCCAGCGCAGTTCACGAAATTCTACAGATAATAACACATTGCGAAACGATGTAGAGGAAATATATTTTTTTGAAACAATTATCTCAAGAAAAAAACTGGAACAATGTGCAGCGGAATACGACTTACTGCCATCGGAGAAGACAATCGGAGCAAACCGCGCTTGGGATTGGAAGTTCGATTGGGATTTAGGGTTTTGGAGCGAGAAAACGGCGGGTTTTTAAAGTTTTAACCTAGGGGCAGAGAGAGTCGGGTTTCGGTGGAGCCGATTTGGATGCGCAACCCGAGCCCGCTTAAACGGTACCTTTATTGAAACGGGCTGGATTCTTTTACCCGGTTGACCCAACTACATATATTGTCTTGGACCCCTTAGTTAGTAGAATTCTTATGGGCTATTCCAAGCCCGACCAGCCGACCCGACATTATTCTCTCTACAATTTACTCGGGTAAATAAATTTTGCAGTTTAACTTCTTGATAACCATGCTAGAGTCACTTGGTTTGTATCGATCATTTTCGGTAAAGAAGCCTTGTCAATGGTAGAATTACCGTGACAACTATTCATCAATATCTTGCATGATCAATTTATCGTTGGATGTATCATTCATTTGATTTGATTGTATTATTTGTCTTCACGTGTGCAATTTGTCTTTTTTTTCAGTTGCATTAGATGCACACAGTAGATTGTAATATTCTCTTAGGAAAAAATTCAAAAAAACCGTTGAACTTACACCGCAATGTCCCATAGGCTTCTAAACTTAACGCATTTTCAATTTAACCTTCAAAGTTTACAAAAAAACTTACAATTAAGCCTTTATCGTCATCTTCTGTCAAGTTATAAACGGGGAATGTTGATGTGTCCCTCCCCCTTTTGTTTTGGAGGGAAATTTCTTTACTTTTCTCTCTACCCAGTGGTTACCAGTTGGAGGGAAAAACTCCAGCCTTTTCCCCTTTTCCCAACCCTTTCTCTCTCCTTTCTTGTAAGAAAGTGAATTTTTGGAAAACGTTAATTTATTAAATATAAAGTCCTTACAAACTAAATTTTCCTTAAATTCAAATTAAATTTAACAAATATGACAGGACGGCACTAGGGTAAATCTACTCCTCACGTTCTTCTTCTTCCTCGACAAGTCTCCAATCAATACCGTACTCCTCCAGTTGGAGAAATTGTTAGTCATACTTCTCATCTATCCTCTTAAAATGTCATGCGATTAACATTCAAATTTTATTTCAAATGATTATATTTCATGCTTTTCCAAGTTCCAGGTGTTATACTACTACTAATTAAGAATTCACATTTGCCGTAACTATTTAAATTCCAATTCTCATATCTTATACTCATCGGGAAAGTCTACAATACACACCCTTAAAAGGGTGTATCATATGCACCTATGTAACAACCCGGATTTTCGACCCTATTTTTTTTTTTAATAATAGAGTTAATATTATTAATAGCATTAATAATATCATAAAAAAAAGGTATTATTTGTAATAATAATATTATTTTCCTAATGGATATATACAAATATAATTATTTTATCTTAATTATCTTACTATTATTATTATTTTTATTTTTATTTACATGCATGCGTAATTACGAATTTCCTTCCACCTCTCACTCTCCTACTCAATCTCTACTTCCTCCCTAGCCACAAATTCGTCTGTTTTCCCATCCATCTCCTAGCCCAAGAGGTACAGTTCTATTTAAATCCAATTTCGTCACCCTCTTCAAAAATTCGTCCATAAATACCCCATCACTCCGACCCTAGGTCATACCACAATATTCTCCACGTCCCACCAGTCCAGAAAAGAGAGAAAAATCGGAGAGAACAAAGCTCCAATCCATGGAGTTCTAGAGAGAGAAAGAAAGAGAGAGAAAAGTGGGTTTTGTATCAAGACCCAATCGAAACCCAATCCGATCATTCTAATCTGTACCTACAACTCCTAGCATCACCAAACGTTGGCCAATTTAATCCCAAGGTTCCCCGATCATCGAAACCGAAGTCGTCTTCTCCAAAATTCCAAGTTTCGTTTTAAAATCAATTCGGCCCGAACCAAGGTACTATAATCCTATCCAACCTCTTTTCCAAGTATATCAAGTGTTTTTATGCTTGACCCTATAGCCCAAATGGTCCCATGCATCGAAACCGTAGCAAAAAAACCAAAAAAACGCATTCTGCATTGCACCTTGCGGCCGCAACCTGCGGACCGCAAGAACCAGGGTCAAGTTTGCGGCAGAGGTCCCAGCCGCAAGGTCAAACCGGTCAGACCTTGTGGTTTGATCTGTTTTGTTTCGAATCAACTTCTCGACCTCCCGAACCTCGTTTTCGACCCTCAAATTATTTTTCCTAGACTTTTCACACTTCAAAGATCATAACTTGTTAAGATCATATTTTTTTTATTTAATTATCTATTTATTAAATTATTTGTTCGTTATCTATCAATGTTTACAAACGAAAAATAATTGCAACCTTTCGAATAATATTTTTAACATCCAAACTATTTTTCCTTGATTCCTCACACCTCAAAGATGATATCTTGTTAAATTAATATTTTATTTATTTAATTTACTATTTATTATTATTTCTATAGCATTTCCGATCAAAAATTATTTACGACCTTATAACCTTATTATAAATGCCCGAATAATTTTATTTAGACTCTCTATATTCTGAAGATGAAATTTTGTTAACAGTAACATATTTTTAATTTATAAATTATTTATTATCTATTTACTTCACTTTCAGCCACTTTATTTAAACGTCTTTATTTAAATAAATCCCGCGGCCCTCCGAACCCAACTTTTGACACTCAACTGGTTGCATAGGACCGTTAGGACTCTTATTAAGGTCAAGATAATTTTTTTTAATATTTTTTTTCCTAACTTAATTAGTTTTTAATCAATCTAATATTTTTTTTAAATCTAAAATTTATACAAGCCTAGATATATATATATATATATATATATATATATATATATATATATATATATTTAAACTTTCACTAGATAAAAGTTTCTTGCATTCTTATTAACTTATTGGCCATACAAGATTAAGGGCAACGGCCTATTCATAAAAAGTTACGTGATTTATATGCTTATTATTTATTTCAATTATCATTGTGATTATTTGTATACTGCTCCGATTTGTGATTGATATGTTAGATTGAAACCTAGAGACATGGGGTGGTATGCAAACAGAGCTCACTTAGACGGTGCTAAGTAATGGGTAAATTGGAAAGTTTATTTTTAGATCTGCCTGTAGGTAGGATTTTGAGATGTGATGAGTTGGATGTGATGAATTAAAACTGGCGGGAGTCCAGTAATGATAAAACCTGGCGGATAGGGCCAGAGTCATTTTCTGATGATAAAACCTGGCAAAGTAAGCCCAGTGATGTTTTGATAAAACCTGGCGGATAGGGCCAGAGTTATTTTCTGATGGCCAGAGTTATTTTCTGATGATAAAACCTGGCAAAGTAAGCCCAGTGATGTTTTGATAAAACCTGGCGGATATGCCCAGAGTTATTTTCTGATGATAAAACCTGGCAGGTGGTCCAACGATATTTTGCGACAGTAAAACCTGGAGGTTAGTCCAGTGATGTTTTGCGATGATAAAACCTGACGGTTGGGCAGTGATGTTTTGCGATGATAAAACCTGACGGTTGGTCAGTGATGTTTTGCGATGATAAAACCTGGCAAGTGGTCCAGCGATATTTTGTATTGATAAAACCTGGCAGGTGGTCCAGCGATAAAACCTGGCGAGTGGTCCAGCGATGTTTTGTGATGATAGAACTGGTGGAAACCCCGTGGTGATTTTGATGTGGTGATTAAGATAGGCAAACCCTAGTTATGGTCTGGGCATGACTAGATTTTCCTTATTGTTATGCTATTGATCAATAATGAATAAATTTATAGGTGTTTCGCTTTTCTGCATTGATGATATATTGTTACCTGTTAGCTATAATGTAAAAGAGGGGTGATTGGGTTGGATTATATTACAGGGTGAACTTTTTCACTCAGGCACGGATTATCTGGCATCCGTGTCAGATTTTGCAGAGAATCAGGTAGAGACTCAGGACCCTGAAGAAGGGCGATACTACCTAGAGATGAATCCGGGGATGGAGACTGAGCAAATATACGCTTGGGGTCCGTATCAATCCTAGAAGACGGCTCTGTTATTTTGTCTAAATTATTACCACGAAGACTATTTTCAGTATTTCCACAATGGTTTGTAATAGATGAATCTTTAGGGTGAATTATCTGTTTGGGATTTTGAATTTGATTTAATAAATTTCAAAAAAATTATATTTTATACCTCCGATTTTATTTCCGAAAAATCGGGGCGTTACAACGTATTATATGGTTCATTCATAACATTTTAGCGTGTTTCATAACTTTTGTTATAGAATTCATAACTTTTTAGCAGTACGATTTGTAACATTTTCATTATGATTTATAACATTTTGGTATATCTCGTAACCTTTATAAGATTCGTAACTTTTTAGCAATTCGATTCGTAACATTTTTTCTATAATTCATAACATTTTGAGGAGTGCATATGATACACACCCAAATAAAAGATGTGTATTGTAGTCTTTCTCATATTCTAATCATGCTTTTCCAAGACTAAAATATTCTAATCATGCTTTACGAAGACTAAAATAACAGTACACTTAAAAGCAATTTGGAACATTTCCTTCATTCAACACGATATCAACTTTTCCAGGAGGTTATAATTCTTTCTTTTTTTTTACATGCAAATATCACACAAGCCTAATTTCAAAATTTTAATTATAACGGTGATATATTTAGGTAGATAGATAGTAGGTTTCTACCGTTCATCTTAGCGGTAGTCAAGTGCGGTATGTCGGTATGGGTGGGCGGACGGAGTGACAGCTCGTTGGGTTCGATTCGGAAGAAAGAATCAAACCATTTTTTAAACGATTTTAGAAATCCTAGGTACAGATTGATGACAAGTTTAAGAAAGTGGAAGCATCAAGATTTCATAAACCCAATTTTCCTTCTTTTTTATTCGATTGGGAGAGAGAGGTGAGGAGTGAGAGTAAGGAGTTATACGCCCCATTTTTCACACTTGTGCCGCTCACGGGTAGGAATTTCCCTCCAAAACGAAAGCAGGAGGGACACATCATCATCCCCTGTTTGTAACTTGACGAAAGATGACGGTAAAGGCTTAATTGTAAGTTTTTGGTAAATTTTGAAGGTTAAATTGAAAATACGTTAAGTTTGGAGACCTATGGGACATTGCAGTGTAAGTTCAACGGTACTTTTTTTGAATTTTTCCCATTCTCTTATCAATGAAGTTCTTACGCTTTCCCAAAAAAGAAGTTGATTAATCCCAAGGGATTAACTAACTTGACTTGGTGGTCTTGACCTGTGACTTGAGATTTGCTTCATCCTAAAATCTCGGGTTCAATTCCCCTTGTTAGTATCTCTTGGAAGCCACCTCACCACGTACGCAAGCGTGTGAAAAAATGTGTGGTAGAAATTGTTGGAACTAGAGATTAGTCCAAAGTATGCGTAAGCTGACCCGAGATATCATGCATTACAAAAAAAAAATTAAATTTAAGAAGCCAATTTGGACAATGCGTCCAATTTAACAACTTAATTATAGAAGCTGTGGTAGGTGAGGAGAAAATCAAACTCAGCAAGACATGACAACAAGGCTCAATGGATGATCCACTAAGATGACGATTGAGACTTGAGAGCAAAGTACTGCAAATAAAGCAACGCGTGTTAATTGCTATTATGCATAATAATGGAGTCCCTGGAAGCTGTGGGCACCAAAGTAAAGAAGAAAGCTTAAGTGCCATACTGCCATTTGTTCTTTCTGAGCGTACAAATGAAGGAAGGATATATAGAAACAAAAATGATAACTCACATAATACCAAACACAATCTTTTACATACATGTGGGCTCCACACATACTACTATGTATGGGCTCCACATGTATGCGAGGTTGTGTGAGTCGTTGTGTTTGGATTTGTTATATGAGTAGCATTGTCCGGAGAGAAACGCCTCTCTCTTGCAGTCTGACAGGAATTTGGAGTGGGTAAGTGGACATTTGTGGACGTTGGGGTTTCGCGCATTAGTAGTGTAGGGCTCTTTTGGAGCATGCAGTACCAAGCAGTACTTGCCACGTGCAGGCTAGGTACATGCGACGTTTGGAGTTTTGCGCGTTAATCATGTAGCTATCTCTTGTAGTACCATGCAGTACTTGTCGCATGCAGGCTAGGAACACGTGGCGTTGGGGTTTTGCGAATTAGGCTCCGTTCCAGAACACCTTCTTAAAAAATAAGTATTTATTTCACATTTTCAAACTAAAAATTAATGTAAATGAAAAATAATTTTTTGATTTTTTTTTGTACTGTATAAAAGATCTCGATAAGATCTATCAAACAAGATCCATAATGGTAGAAAAATTCTTGGCGTAAATTTTGAGCTTGAAATTGTCTTCTTAAAAAATAAATACTTATATTAAGTTCTAGAACAGAGCCTTAGTCGTGTACATAGGGCTCTTTTGAAGCATGCGGTAGTACCAAGCAGTACCTGCTGCATGTAGGTCAGGGACACGCACTTTTGGCATACCCGGCTCTGATACCATGTTACACGTTCTTAGGTGAAACTCAACCTCAAAAGCTAGCTATTAAAGTGAGGGTGTCCTCACATTTATATTCTTCATATTATTTTGGTACCCAAGCGACGGGTGATTTCGCTTCAGCCTTCACACCTATCGTCTAGCCAAAAAAAAGGTGGTTAGTGGACATTTGTGGCCTTGAGTAATTTAGTGAATATAGTCATCTTTTTTCAAGGAATAATGTGAAACAATGTATTGGGCTGTCTATAAAATCAATAAAATTTAGTTGATAAATGTAAAGCGTCTAAAAAAAAGAGGAAAAAGTGCATTAAAATGCATGAAATGTGCCTCGAAACGTCATGTATTTGATTTTTCTTTTCCCTGTATTGACAGTTGAATAACTTGATCTCGATAAAAACGAGTTTTTAAAGTATATGTTGGTAATATTAGAATTTGAGATTCTAATAACCATGGTATAAAACAAAGACAACTAACATGAAACTAGGAAAATGTAGTTCAGAAAAAAACAAGAAATATTTATTCAAGATCGATCTAGAACTTCGAATTAAAAAATCATGAAACATTTTCTATATCTCATTGACTTAACATCTATACGAGATTTTAGAATCCTTGTACACTAGCTAGCAAAATAAATGGTATTAAGTCAAGGATTCTAAACATTTTCTCTATTGCACCAAACGTCAAAAGCTGAAAATTGGAAAATGAACAAGCAGGATTAATTCAATCTAAACACTTTTGAAAGCCCCTTTGGAGGGAGGGTTTTTATTATGAAAGAAGAGAAAAGAAAAAAGTTATGATTTCTGGCTAAATCACTCATTCGAATCAAGTATTTTGATGAAAATGAAAAAAAAAATACAAAAATAGAGTTTTTTGATTGACTCTGAAACCCTTTTTTGTTTGGCCTTCTCTTACCATCGAAAGGGGGTGTGAGTGGGATTGGGGGGAAAACTTTTTGATGCACTCAAAGTGGCACCCCAGTGTGGACACAAGGACAAAGACGGAGTGAATCCAGTTGGTCCCATTTCCTCAGATAGTAGTTTACAATCTCGAGTCAAAAGTGGAAGCAAACTGTAAGGCTCTATTTTGAGAGAGAGAGAGAGAGAGAGAGAGAGAGAGGGGTAGGTATTGCATGGACAGATAGAGAGAACTGAGAAGACAACACAGTCCACCACCATCATTAATCTCACTCCTATGATAGTATATAGCACCACCGCCAACCCACATCACCAACACCACTAACCTACTTAACGTGTTTCATTTTTCCAGCTTTGCCTTATCTAATTAACCAGGAAGCTACTAGAAACCATCCTACTTTACTGAAAGTGAAGCTTCACAAAGCCTATATAAAGGTGCCCCTACCCGGACGATTTTCTTCGCAACCAGTGGTTCTGTCAAGCACTACTGCTACCTATACATTGACGTACATAACATTGAGAGAGAGAGAGAGAGAGAGAGAGAGAGAGTATTCACATTCCATTTGACATTGTTTAAATATGGTTAGTTATTCTAAAGTGATTGGTATTGCATTCTTGGGTTTGCTCTTTGTAGACCTCTGCGTTGCAGCTAGGTCATCCAAGGCTATCTTTGGTAGTAAGAAAGGTGGGGGAGGAGGGGGTGGAGGTGGTGGTGGTGGTGGTGGTTCGACACTCAAGTCAGGTTCTGGTGGTGGATCCGGTTACGGATCTGGGAGTGGTTCTGGGTATGGTGGTTCCAAGGGCGAAGGTGGTGGAGGTGGAGGTGGCGGTGGAGGTGGGGGTGGGGGTGGAGGCAAAGGTGGTTCCGGCTCTGGGTATGGGTCTGGGAGTGGATCCGGCTACGGGTCTGGTAGTGGAACAGGAGGTGGTGGTGGCGGTGGACAAGGTGGAGGCGGCGGCGGCGGTGGAGGTTTAGGGTACGGCTCCGAAAGCGGGTCTGGCTATGGAAGTGGCAGCGGGTCTGGATATGGAAGTGGTAGCGGCGGCGGTGGAGGCGGAGGAGGAGGTGGCGGGGGTGGCGGCAGAGGTGGGTCTGGATATGGGTCAGGTAGTGGCTCTGGTTATGGTTCAGGGTATGGGCCTGGGTATGGCAGCGATCAGGACGCCAATGAGCCGTGAACTTGCTGCCCGTCTTCTCTAATAATGGTACTACCATTCAATCATTTGCCTGTCTAAGTCGGAAATAAAATTGCAGCGGAGCTTCACCATATTTATAGGAGAAAAGTGGTTTGAGGACGTTGCATATCTGCATGTATACTCGCTTCCCCAGTACAGTACATTAGTACCTACTATGACTTAATAAATCCATAAAGAGAACTTTATTTTTAAGGAAATTTTCAGCAGGTTTTCGACTTTCCCCTACAATAATCTTTAATCATGCCTCCTAGCAAATACAACTCTCTGATCCAAAAGGAGCAATTCTCCGTCTGGACACATGTATGGACACAAAACCGAACACAAATGCGTCCAAAACTGTCCGATGCATGTACCCCAAAAGATACATGTTTGAGCCCATAGCATCGGACGCTTGTGATCATCACATCTGTGTCCAAATTGCGTGTGGGCACCTGTTTTCCAATCAGTTTCCATCCAAAAATAGTCTGATAAACGCAGGCACACAAAGCTCATTATTACGAGTTAAAAGAGCGAGAATTCTGACTGAAATAATATTTAGTAAAGCATTTTCAATAAAGCTAGTTTCAAGCTAATTAAATATTCTACCACTCAATGAGTAGAGTTCAGATAATGAAGTTAGTTTGAAGCTAATTGGAAGCTACAACTGCAAATAGAATATAAATAGGTATACAAGTCAACAAACAGTTCTATTGGGCTATCTCAACAAATTTAAACTCGACAATTGTGCCCTATATTTCCTGTAATCTAAGAATAAATCAACGAAGCTCTCTTCAACAAAACCTATGGGTCCTCTGAGGTCCCAGCAGAGATCCAATTTCATTGTTACATCGTATGCCAAAATTAGTTGAATGTATATAGAAATGGAAGGTCGATCAACTGACTCACATACTTCTCAAGGGAAGATGAGAAAATTATACAATTAATCCATCACCGGTCAGAAGCCGATGCTACTTTCTGTGATATCATGGCCTCCGCTACACGGATTGCCCTTTGTGACCCTGTGATAGTCACTTTCCTGCCAAACCAGGCGAACAAAACCACTGAGTGTATGCGTGAATAAAAAACTACGATATCTAAACAGGTTCTCAAAACTCGAAGTGGAACCGTAAAACTGAACCAATTGGGTCCATGCTCAATGCTCACCCCAACAAGAGTCGATGCACTCTCATGGAAGGAAAGTCCATCCTTCCTAAAGTTTTATAAAGAAATCTCCCACTAGAATGATGCAGTTGTGGCATTCTTGTAGATGGGCCTTTTTTTTTTTGCAATGAAAGGCTCACACCTCAGCAACATTGTTCTATTTTATTATCTAAGGGTCTCTGCATTTTTATTTCCGTTACAAATTCAGTGGCCCAACTGGCAGAAGGCAGATGAGTGCAGACAGTTATCATACCTATCGGATGTTCCAGACATGAAATCACCTCTATCTGATATTTTGATCCTAGCCCCACTAACCTGCCAAAGTCAAAGCACATAGTGAGCATTCGTGCTTCCAAGAAAACTAACATTATCAAAAGAAACAGAGCCAAATCTTCTAGAATGGCACCTGACTGATTTCCATTAAGTTTTTTCCACCACGGCCCACAACAACACCAATGTGCTCATCTGCCACACCAATGGTCACCGAGGTACTCCGGTCCTCCTGCACAACACCACGAGGCCTTCTCTAAATCAAACTCGGATAAAGTAGTGGGAAATTCCGCCAAATAGATTGCACAATCCAATGAATTCAAAAGAAAAGTTTGAACTATCAGCACCGAAAGCTATAAAGCACCTTGCTTTTCATCTAGACCAGATTACATGAAGCAAGAGAGAAGTTAGAAATTTAGTTCCTCGTAATGAAAATATAAGACTAGAATACATGTGAATTTTCTCAAATAAAATGAGCACCAAATCTTGATTGCTTGAACAAATAACAGCAACCATGAATTTCTATTCCTTCCAGATGAACAGAAAGTGGAAAGGACCACGGCTGGCATCGATTGAAGTTCTGGACAAACTACAGTGCCCATGCTCATTCACATTGTTGGTTTAATAATGTTGCAAGTGCCAACTGCCAACATACAATCAATTATTCCTTTTGCCTGCTTTGAGGACCTTCAGTTCACAAGAGGGTAGCCCACGGAGCAGATTTTTGTTGTCTTTATTGGCTATCACAATATTGTAGTAATAAAAGAAGAGAAAAGTACAAAACAAGAAGGGGACAACAAGTCCACCAACTAAAAAAGAAAGAAACAAGATAAACAAAAGCCTCATCCTAGAAATCACAAACCCTCCTCTAGTCTCCAGAAATATATAATAAAAAAGAGGAAGCAGAATCCCCTTAAAGGGAGGAGAGACCAAGCCCAAAAAGAAGGTAAACACACCCTATCCCATAGAGATCCATTATCGCGGAACAACTCGACCACCCTAGCATTGCGCTCCAACCCAATAACGCAAAAGATCAAGCAGAAAACATAACTCCACAACTCACTCCTCCTTGTTGCACAAAAATTAGCAACAAGGAGGCAGGGCAGCCAAAAAAGATTCACCATTCGACATATATAGCCATAAAAACAAAGAGAAATGAAAAAATACATGGTCCGAAAATTCTTCACTCCTTGTCTACCACTAATGACATGGATTGCGATTGGTGGCCGCGGATAATTCTATTTTGACTAATATTCTTAATTACTAATTATGTCTCCTCCTTCAAACAGAATCATTAGCCACAAGACTGCCATGCACCGAACACCATTTTATGAAAGAACCGCATATCTTAACTTTAAGTGGCACAACCGCATTTCACATTTCATGAAGAGGAGGATGAGGACCATAAGCATTATGACTATTTCATGATTAAAAGAAAAATTAACAAAGAATAAAGCAACCACACCCTCCAATTACAGACATAAGGACTTGAGGAAAGATCATCAAGGTAATCAACTAGGAAACCATTTCAACCAGCTAACAATAATTAACAGAGCGTGATTTCTAATGAAGTTAAAATTCCGCGATATTGGAGCCAAATGACAGAGTGCTATAGAAGATATGGAAATATGACGTGAGCGATGAGCTATAAAGGATTTTGTTTTAATTGACGTAGATCCAGCATTGACCTATACCTGTCTGACAAGATATAAGAACATCAACCTGAATCTTCATTACACGGAGAATGCAAAGCATTTAGGATATCAGCATGCACTCTAGCACTGTTTATTTTTATAGTATCCTTGGACAAAAAACAAAAGACAAACACAAGCATGGGATTTCCAAGTAAAAGTCCAGCTCTAGCTGCTCCGGCCATATTTAAATGAGTACTATTACAACAAATCACAAGTTCCATGAATATTTGAAAACCTCAGCAATGACACTGAGGCTGTGCTTCAATTTAGGATATGTGCAGGGCTTTTTTGAGGGATATACTTCATAGCATACAATATGACAATGAAGTAAAATCCCCTACCCATTTTTAGGCCCTTCACAAATCCCTCCCCACATCTAAGATCCAAAAATTGACCAAGGGAAGAATGTTCAAGGAGGAGAATGGACCTTATTATTCTGAAACTTTACGCCAGCTCCATTTGCCCCATAGTTCATTGCATTGTATGCTGCTGCTGTTCCAACAGAAGGAAGGACAGACGTAGATGGACTACCATGATAAACAGCAAATGAAACACCTAAAATACAAATTGAAGAAAACTAAGAAGCTATTAACTTTTCCGAGAACAATTCAGACTCATCACAACACAAAAGTATTCCATACATCCACAGAAGTTATTATATGAAACAATCAATAGTACTTGAAATATAACTGCTAATTTCATAATTAATTTCCCTTCTAATATGTTACACGGCAGCATAAAACATGATGGCCAAAAAGTTGGACACTAAACTCTCCTGCTGTGATGGGTCCGGGGAGCGTGTTAGGGGCTGAATGCACCCAACACATATAAAAAAACCTTGGTACCATACTAGTAATTTCTGAGACAATTGCAAATTATCAGCATTTGTGCATCCCCAAAGGCCCGAACTACAACAGTTTGCCCACCAAAAGTAGCGTCATCAATCTTTCCTTTCTTTCCTGGAACCTTCTGTCAAGAATTAATGAAGCAATCACTAAAAACTAGCGAAGTTACTGTGGAATGAAGATATCAACCACTTATTTACATCGAGAACACAAGCAGAAAAACCCCTCAATGCTTTTGCTGAAAGGCCTTACAGATATTTTCAATTCTACATATGCCAGGCAGCCAGGCACTACTAACATATTAAGCAGAGAGAGGCTATCAACATGTGTCAACTAGGAACAGTGGCATCAATTTTCTCAAAGATCCCTGACTAGGGATATGATGTTAGCAATGGGTTGGTGAGCAAAGAAGGGTAAAAGTTTAGTCAGATATTCTACTTCCCTCTTGGTCTTTAATAAGACATTGTATGTGCCACCAGGCCCATCAACCATATAGTTTTTAGTGTTTACCGAGCATCACAATAGAGCATAAATGTGAAGCTATTATGATCTACTTCCTATAGCCTATGTCAAGTAAAAGAGCCACACTACTTCTTGCACAATTTTTAGATTGGCCATCTCTGCCAACTGCTTTTCTTCACATTTTACCTGTTACTAAAACCAAGAGAAGTTCAACAAACAAACAGATTCAAAATCTCTGACGGGGCAAGTTTCTGGTTCACCTAACTTGTTTCAACCACCTAACAACAATTTTAAGACCAGGATATGCCGGATGGATTGCAGGTACTGGTTGTCAAATGGATTCTACATGATTAGGAATTGGCTTCCGAATTCTTGCTTCATTAAAATCTCAGGTACATCTACATGTCATATAGACACCTAGGACACTTTGCTTTGAAAAGCGATTGATGTTTCATACTAGAGCAATGCTATGGTGACCAAATTTGGCCTGCACGCGGCAGGTGTTGCCAAGTGAGCAGGCTGCACGTGAGGGAGGGTGTGAAGCGAAGTCCCACATCGCTTGGGTAGCAAAGTAATATGAAGTATACACGCGTGAGGGCACTCTGACTTCAAGAGCTAGCTTTTGAGGTTGACTTCTATCCAAAACCATGTAACAGTGACCACATTTTGGTGACCATGTGATGTGTTACCCAAGCACTGGTAGAATACCAATACAAGGGTGACACAGCACATGGTACCCAAAATATGGTCACCAAAGTATTAGTTTTATTACTAACAGGAGCTTCGGAATGTTGCACAAACCACACGACACTTAGCTAATGGGAATAAAATGTGTTATATGCAATAACATGTCTTAAACTTATGCGCCACATCAGCAAATTGAAATCCAAATGCTCCCTTCTTTTCTCTAACCAACATGTCTCCAGAGCTATTTGATACCAAAACTAGCAGAGGAAACCAAAATCAATTGATGTTCCTTGTGAAAAGGAGCTTCAGACTTCCGCACTAGCAACACAAAACACTTACAAAAACCAAGATGAAGGGATTCCAAATTAAGTATCAGTGAAGCTAAAAGTAAGAGACTAAAAATCACAACAAAGGACTTCAAATGCCGAATTCACTGCTTCGGCGATATTTCAAGCCTAATTTGGGATAAAGTGATCTAAATGATCATTTAGATAAATTGGTAGGGCCGGACTATTTGCAACCACAAATTTTCTGAACGTAGCCTGTTTTCATATGCAAATGAAATGTGTACCATAGTATAAACAGGCTACGTTCAGGAAATTTGTGGTTGCAAATAGTCGGCCCCTAAATAATTTGGTTATAAAGGTTGTGCACAAGATATACCAAACAACAAAAACAAATACACCAACAATCCATCTAAAAAATAACAGCTACCACTGGAATATAAGAATCATCAGCAAAAGTAAATAATAAAGGAAGATCATACCTGCATATGGAAAGGGGGCACTAAAGGATTGGGCATAATGAGGATCCTCAGCCAACTTTAACATAATCAACTCAACAGCCCGCATCTGTTCATCTAGAGTACCAGTCAGTGTCACTAGCCTATCATTCAACCCAATGAAGTTGTTATCTAGCGGAGATATCTTAATTCCAGCTCGAGAGTCTTCAATAAATGATCTGCTCAAACAATTTATACGAACATCCGTAATCACTAATCAATACGCAACACATTTTTCACGTACTGTAACAAGAAAATGGACATTGTTGTAACAAGAAAATGGACATTGTTGAGTAAAATCAACATAATTGAAACAACTTTGTGGTGAGGAGAATTCAAAACCAATTAATTCAAAGAATGTTGACTGAACAAAATGAAATATGATTTACAGTAACATAGTCTAACTAATCCACAGGAAGCAAAACCATCCAACCATCATGAAGATAATCAATCAGACAATCACTCAATCACATACTGACAGGACAAGGATTTATAGTACAGAAAACTCTCTCCTAACTGAGAACGAGAAGAAGTCACTTTGATGCTTGATCCCCTAGATACACAGATCGAGTGACAGGCACCAAAGATCCAAATGCAGGTCTTACCTACTCAAAACAGAAGACCTGTCTCGCAGTAATAATCCTCAAACAGTCAAACTTGGTTGTTCCAATCTTCCTTCAACCACATTACAAAAACATTCCACAATTACGATAACAAAGCCAACCAACCTATACACAGGCATCCTGCTGCGTGCAATACCATCAGAGGTCGTGCTCAATATGGTTCTACAGTGTCGCCAATAAAAAAAATACATAGATTCAGATCCTTAGTGCGTCAGTGGGATCAACTACATTTTGAACCAACTAGATTCCTCTTCTTTCTTTAATTTTCTTTTCATTTCCTCATTCTCTTGCCCTCCGAGGATTTGCATTTAAAAGAAAAAATAACTAACAGCTTGGATCCTTGTCCTTGATTACCAGCGCAATCAACAATGCAAAATCAGAGTAATTTTGAACAAGTCAATTGCTCCCACTGTAAAAAGGACAGGGTAATTCATGACTACTTGCTTCAAAATCTGCAGAAGGTGGCTTCTAGATAACCATTTCGCAAGATTCTCAACAAAATGCTGCACAGATGAGCATCTTAGGTAGTCCTCCAATCTCAATGTGAAGCTATGGAGAGAGGCATAACTTCCCACCCATGAAATCTAGCATGTAGCAGTAAAGGTGCAGTGATAGTTCCAAAAGTAACTCAAGTGATCCTAGGTTCAGAGAGATGCAGCCAGCAGGGGGATAAAATTCTGACGCTGACAATTGTAGACTAAAAAGTGTCGCCGCCTATAAACTGACCGAGAAAACAGGTAGGGAATATGCCCAAAAGCAAGCCCAATTGTTCATACCTTCATGTCCATGGCCATAGCACTGTGTCTCACGTTTCACATAGCTACTTCACATGTCCTGAGTGTCCATCTATGAGACGAATGGTTCAACCGTGTGACAATCACATACAAGATTTTTCAAGGTACACTTCAACTTAGAAGTGAGTTACAAGATGGGGAAAGCAAGAAAGGCTTGGAAATGATAGCTGAAAGCAAAGTCCAAAAATATCATGACAATGTAAAGCAAGAACCCCAACTTGTTCGCTAAGAAATCTGCATGAACCTAGACGCATTAAGATGGCCTTACCCAAACGAATTCCATAAATGTGAGATAGATACAACTAACCTATAATTAGGACTTGACTAGGATACTAACAGATCTTAGATGAAACTGACAATCATATTAGCTGTGCATGCTTCCACTAACCAATTAAAACAACACTTTTACGTTCCAATGATGTCTCATTGCCTCCCCTTGAAGGAAATGTCTACAGTGAAGAAGCCTACCCCTTAACCACAGCTTTCAATGGCATAATGCTTAAAGAGTTCATCGCTCAAGTAACAGGCATTGCCAGAGCAATGCTTTCATGTTTGATGCTTGCTACAGCTTGAAATCCAACACTAATTCTGTAATATCCAATATCCACTTTCTGTTTGTTTATAGCCTTAATTAGGTGTTGACTTGACATCCACTAGAAGTAGTCACATCAAGGTTCTGAATACCGTACCGGCTTGAGTACTGGTTTTCCCACTAGTATGGTACATACTAATACCGGTGAGATATTGGGTACCGTTTAATTTATCGCTATTAGAGTTATTTTCCCACATAAAAGAATTTATAGTATGGTACAGTCCCCTTCTACTAAGGGCGGCCTTAACTTGCGAAGTTAAGAACCTCATGAGTTTGACATTGTTCCCGATCAAATTTTGATAATCTGAACCGTTCAATGTGTTTAAAACGTGATTTCAAGGGTGCATGAGAGAAATTGGCAAAAAATAAGACCGGGAAGAGCTTGATCCAAGCAGTTTTTCATAAAAACGCTGTAAATGCATTTTTATGAAAAATTGCTCAGATCAAGCCCTTCCCGGTCATATTTTTTGCCAATTTCTCGCGTGTACCCTTAAAATCACATTCTGCACACATTGAATGGTTCGGATAACATTTGATCGGGAAAGGGGAAGTCCTTAATTTAACAAGTTAAGGGCGCCCTTAGTAGAAGCTTGGTGTAGTATAATATACACATTTATTAAAAATAAAAAGTAGTCTGGTATTTGTCCGGTACCATTTGATATTTGTCTGGTATCATCCGGTACTGACCGGTTCCAACCGGTAGTCCGGTACTTGAAGAAAAAAATAAATTTAAAAGTTGTCCGGTACCGGTCGGTATTGGCCGGTATCTCTGGTACCGTCCAATACTGGCTGGTACCCTCCGGTACTGTCCAGTATTTGAGCCGGGATGAAATTAGAGGCGTAGGGTCCCGGATTTGGACAATACCGGTACATACCAGCCAGCACGATATGGGATTCATAACCTTGAGTCACATTTTGAGCATTGATTACTTAACCACATGACAGTTGGAAGATATAGATTTTGAGAAGTTAGCTAGAAGAAACAAAGATCAAGTCTCCACGTTACTAGAGTAAAAAATACATTAGGAAAAAACAGATAACACTAAACGACTTAACCCATTTCACTTTTAAAAAAGCCCTAACACTTTAAAAGGGCTGATCTGATTCAAATTGGGATTCCCTAACTTAGCTGCCGCTTTCCTCTCTCTCTTCTCTTACTCTGTATTTCTCCGTTGAGTGACTTGAGTCATTTCTCTCTCCTTCTCAATTTCTGATTTGTAGATCTGTATCTTAGCTCTATCAAATCACATTCTGTACAGAAAAATAGGATTTAAGGCATCCATCAAGACCATAACTATGACTTTAAAAAAGTAACAAAACATAATTGCCAGACTACTGCGGCCGGCAATCCTAGACCAATTCACATAAAACCTGTCTACATTTTGTACTTGTACCGAACTTCCAACGATACTGATCCTGCACATTATCTTGCCTCGCATAATTCCTTTAGGCAAGCCTTTGCCATATAGTTTCTCCTCTCTCCAATCTCTATTATAAAACAGAAGGGTGTGGGGACAAGTTGTTGGAACGGCTTAGATTCATTTGATTCAAAGGCTGTAGTGCATCCTCCCACTTCCCGGTTAAGTGCCCATGGTTTTTACCTAAATCACACAACTGTTATCCCCTTCAAACCGGAATGCGTAGTGCCGTAGGCACGGGCTAGCACTAGTCCATTGACAACCAACTTGTGCCCGTTCACACAGCCCAATAATCAATCCATCATGTAAAAACCTAATAGCCCTTACTCACAGAGAATACCCTATTAGTTGGATTTTGTTTCCCCTATCTACCACCACATCAATTAGTCAAGTGGACCAACTGAATCTTGAAGACTACGTTATGAAGTGAAGAAACCTATCACGCAAACTGATTCAAGGATGAGCCACTTATATAAATTATGTAGCATATCCATCACATCTTTCAAGTTTCCAACCAAATTACAACGAATACAACAGCTAAAAAGAAATAGAGAAAAACTACAGTATCAAATGAATTCTGAATGACCGAGGATGAACATGCAATGTATGAAAATCAAAATACACGATAGCAGTACTGAATTATTTGTTCAGTAGATAATGGAAAATAGAAGAAATGATAAAGATACCCAGCACATTTGCTAAGGCATGAATGACAACAGTTTAGGCATGAGATGCTTCTTCTTTGGGGGAAATATAGCAACCATAACAAACTTTTAACAGACAAATAAAAATGAGCAGCATTCATACTTTATGTTGGCGCCACCCTTCCCAATTATTCCACCGCAAGAGCTATTTGGTACAATCAGTCTAAGTTTCGACTTTGGGTCAACGTCTTCACCATCTTCAACACAAAACTGGGAAACAAAAGTTCGATTCTGTCAAGTGTCAATCCATGTTCAGAACATAATGTTAACAGCGGATATGTATTGATTAGTACCTCATTAAGCAATTTAGAAAGAATTAGATCTACTGCCCTGAGTATCTCATCAAATGTTCCAGATACCATAATAATCCTGTCGGATGTTCCAGGAAAGAATTCATGATTTCGTGACAGCTGAATCCGTGCTCCAGTCTGAGACTGAAACTCAGAAATCGTGGTGCCACCCTTCCCAATAACTGAACCAGCTTCAGCATTAGATACCAGGAACCTAATGTGTGTGTTCTTCTCCGTACCTTCTGAAAATGGCAACGATTACAAAAAGAACAAAGCTTTTGTTTTTAACGTATTACACCATTCATGCATGACCTAGTATACAAATATTTGAGGACAAATTAAAGTTTCATTGTTTTGGAGCAACCCATGAGTCCATGACACAATTAGTAGAGAAATGAGAAATCATAACAAAAAGTTATAAAAGTAATATGCAACTCAAATAAAATAATGAAACCTACTGAGCAACAGACATTGTTGCACCCAATTGCCATAAAAATCAGTGCAATGCTATTTCGTCGAAACAATAACCCACGTGTCCAGAAAAGCAAAAAGAGTATGGAGAAGTTAACCCCAGCATCTTAATGGGTATTATTACTGATTCATCATAATATTCAACAAGGGACTCAGATTTTCACCTCTCCAATGAATCGGAAAAAAAGCGAAGCTCGCATGCATTTTAATCCTCATATTGTTATTGCAAATCGTCCATTATTATGAGTGCGAAACAGATTAGATTCCATCAGAGCCCTAAATTATAAGCGCAAAAGTCATCAATAGAATATAATGACTGAAGAGTGAATTCCGCTCAATCTCGAAATTAGTGC
The DNA here is from genome assembly GCF_030253575.1 of Rhododendron vialii. NCBI lineage: Eukaryota > Viridiplantae > Streptophyta > Magnoliopsida > Ericales > Ericaceae > Rhododendron > Rhododendron vialii. The sequence continues at coordinate 33,959,852 of NC_080565.1, read as the reverse complement.
AATCAAGTCAAGCGAAAACATCCAAATCCCACATTATCTACCTCAACCCATCAATATACCGATTATTTCACTTTAATTTAAGCGAACAGATCCAAATGCACCAAAATTGAACACTTTTAGGGCTTCAACTTAACAAGAACGGCAACGAACTTCCAATACGCTCACATTTGACCTATCATTTCGCCTTAATCTACGCAGCCGGACCACAATGCACCAAAATCGACCGCTTCTAGGGCTTCCAGTTAGATCAACACAACAAGAACGGCAATGAACTTTCAATAAGTTCACATTTGACCAACCAATTCACCTTAATTAATCCAAACACCAAACAGTACAAAATTGACCGTTTCTAGGGTTTCAACTCGGATCAAATCAACAAGAACGGCAATCACCTACGAACGCATTTCTTTCTTAAATCTCACATTGCAGTTCAAAATTGTCCATCGTTATGAGCACAAAACAGAGATACGGTCGGAATATTGAAACGCAACATGCGTCCATGCAAATTGAAGCAGCGCAACGGCGAGAGATAACAGATCAGATACTACAGATCCATATCAATGCGCGCGTTAGAGAGAGAGAGAGAGAGAGAGAGAGAGAGAGAGAGAGAGAGAGACGGACCTCGAGTCGGTGAATCGCGAGGAGAAGACTGGTTCGGTGGGGCCTCGGTGGAGGAAGCGTAACGAGCATCGGGCGATTCCATTGCTTATACAGGTAATTGGTGGACGAGATTGTAGATACGAATGCAGAGTTGCTTACGCGAGAAGAAAGAGGGTGAGGGCAGCAGCAGCGTTGGAATGGCTAGAGAGATAAACTGAAAGGGATTGGATTATGAGAGAGAGAGAGAGAGAGAGAGAGAGAGAGCGGGGTGTTTGGATGAAGGCTGCTCGGGGGTACAAGGGGAAACCATGTGCTGAGGTGTGGTCTGGTGCCAGTTGTTTAGAGCTCCTCTCTCTCTCTCTCTCTCTCTCTCTCTCTCTCTCTCTCAATGGGGATGCTGCAGCAGTACCTGCAAAACTGATGAAAAGCTGTCGATTCGGCCATTTATCTCGATAATTGACGACTCAAATGTTAATCGAGTACTGGATAATTCAGATTTTTATTATGCATTCAGATTCACTCTGAGCCATCCGTGTCGAAATGAGCAGTTGAATAGACCACTCGGTACCGCTTCGCAGTGATGTTGCTAGGTCGTGAAATCCGCATCTTTCTATTTGATTTAGGAAAGTGCACCCACCTCTTATTTATTTGAGTGTGTATCATGTACACCATCATTGAAACATACCAAAATATTATGAATCTATTACTCAAAAGTTACGAATCATATTGATGTAAAATTATGAATTTTTAGTATAAAAGTTACGATACGAAATAAAATGTTATGAATGACCGGTCCTACAAATAATTTTTTATAAAGTGGCACAATATAAATTACGCAATAGGTGCATATGGTACACACCTTAGAGGAGTGTGTATTGAAAACTTGCCCTTTGATTTATATGTATTTTAGTACGTAGTTAGTATTTTTCTTCATTTATGGGTGAGGATACCACGATCTCATCCGATGGAGTAATTTCAATTATCTCATTTTTAAGTGTCAAAAATTTATTTAATTTGGGCACTCCATTTAATATTAACATCTATCTCAAGAAAAATAGTTTATACTGTAGTAGTTCACAAGAGTACTACACGGCAAGATATAAAGTGAGAAAAATAACCTACAATAAAGTATAATTTACCTAATCTTCGAGTGTCAGACGATAAATAATATCCATTTACATAAAATGGTAATAACATAATATCCATTTACAAAAAAATGGTGATAACATAATATGTACTTGGAAAAGACTAAAAAATTAATACCATTTTTATTTTCTTAGGTCTTTTTTTAACTTTTTAAATTTTTTAGGTCATTTTCCTCGTTTTATGTGAACTTTTTTAATTTATACATATGTTTTTTGCTTTTTCGAATTTTCCCATCGAGACAAACAAAAAAATGATCTAGAGGTCAACCAAAAAGTTTATGCCAAAAAATTTCTGAAAAGTTAGATCAAACTCACCCACTATATTAAACATTATTCTCTGTCTCTTTTTTTATGTCTCTCTTTTTATTTTAAGATGTCTCAAAACGCATATTCATTTCACAAATTAAAGTCCATGTCATATATATATTTTTTTAAATACTGTTCGAGGAAGGGTAAGAACAATTTGGGAAGTTAGGATGAATGGGCAACTTAATTTGATAATATGCATCTCTATGTTAATTATTCCATGTATCTCTTGATTTGACAACTTTATGTATTTTCCTTATGCAATAAAGAAAAATTGACCTGTTAACAATTGATAAGTCAATAGGCTCTTTTATTTTTATTTTTTTTTGTCCTCGTCCAATTATTTATTGCATTTATTAGTTTCAAGTCAATTTTTTTGAATTATTAATTCATCTCAAGTGGCTTGTCAAGCCAAACCACCTAAAAACATAGTTCAACTCCGAACACTAATTTAAGGAGAAAAAAAAAAACGTAAAGAAATGAAAAGAAAGGATCGGAGCTTCTGGTCGGTTTTCATAGCAGTATTGCCAAACATGTTACTCCAGTTTACAAGATATACCTTCCTTTTTATATTCTTTCATTTGTATATTCTTTCATTCATGGAAGAATTATAGATTGTAAATTCACATTGCAAGCGGATAAAAAAAAAAAAAAAAAAATCACATTGCAAGAAGGCAAAAAAATAGAGTGCATTTGTCAAAGGAAAGAGGGGAGTGAAAATCAATTACCAAAAGAAAAAGGGCTTGAAAGTGCTATTTTAACGACCCCACTTCCTGCGCAGAGTAGCAGTTGGACTGGGTTGTTGCTAGCTGCCGCCGTACACATCTCATAGCCCATCCCGCGCCCCTTATCCTTGACCGCACGGCTCGCTCGCTCTCTCTCTCCACTCTTCTACTTCCACAGTTCCACAGCAAAAAATGTCACTCAACTCTTCTTCCTCACAGTTATCTCCCATTTCGTTCCGAATCAAAAACCCTAGAGCCCCTCTCTCTGTTCCTCATCACCTTTCTAGTTTACCCTCTCCTCACAACGAATCTCCCAAATCCTCTCTCCGCATTTCAGCCGATTACTCCCCCAAAGCCCGCTTCATCGCGCGCCGACGAGAGTCGGTTTCTGTTCGGCAGCTCCGACGGCCCCTGAGTATTGCTTACACTCTTTACTCTTCTGAATTTTAGAATCTCTGGTCTTTTATTAGTTTCTTTCCTGGCTTTCCGAGATGCAATCGTAGTGATTAAGTTTTTAAATTACAGTTCTATTGGTATCCTGGTAAATACTTTCATTATTGTTGCAAAGTTGTTTTTATTTATTTATTATTATTGGATTTTGGTATTTTTGAAAAACTTCTTTGCGACCAGTACTCGAATTGCTCTATTAGGGTAAAAATCACACATTGCCCAATATAATGTTGACCACTTAATATAATGTTGGGACCTCTCCGTATAAGAGCTTAAGCTTTGTGGTTGTATATGAAGTTTACATGCAGTATCAAAGCGGGCCCATTCCATCCCACATTTAAAAAATTCAGAATCTGCACTGAGAACCAGCAAAAGGCTGCACGATGGTAGAGCCAAAGAGAGACTACACGTAACTAACCTCAAATGTGCCTGCACATGTGGGGATGTTAAGGAAAACAATCCCACATTGCTCGGGTATAAGAATGGGTGATCATTTAATGCAATGTTGGGACCTCTCCATGTAATAGCTTATACTTTTGGGTTGGGTATAAAGTTTACCCATGTTCATCTTAAGCATTGTATTATGTGAAATGCTGGCAACACATGGCACTCTGACATGGAGTATCTGACTCACCGGTACATACTTGTTCAGTGACCGCGTGTGCCTGAGGTGGGTCCCGAGGCTGAATTGGCAGCGGTGAGTGGACGACAGTGGCGGATCCAGAAATTGAAGATTTAATCATTAGCTTGGAATTTTTTTCTCCTGTCAAGCACAATTTTATTGTAAGTCCAAGTTTTACATTGGAGAATGGAGATCACTGATTTTGCGTGCAATCAAATCAAAACATAAATTTGTTGATATCAAAACCACACAATGAAGTTCATGGCTCTTATATTAGAAATCAAAGTTCTAAATCTCACAGAAACACAACATATTCAATAGTATGTGTACAAAATTTAATTGAGCAATCAAACGATTGACCATTGGCATATGATCAAGACATAGTTATTTTTGGTAGAGAAAGTTAAACACATCGATGAAGGGGTTGTTTTGTACCTTTTGAGACTAGTGCATTTTTTGAGGGGTTAAATGAAATATACCGTAGGTCAGTAAGGATATAAGTGAAAGATTGGAAAATCCAGGGGGGCAGGTGACCCTCATGGTCTCAACGTAGATCCGCCCCTGGTGGCTGAGTAGTCGGCGAACTCAGTCTCGGGCACACACGACAGATATAAATGGATCCTTGATACCAGTACAATGCATCATGTGTTGTCACCGTCTCATAAAATCCTTTCTCCGTGATGGACATCTCATGTAAAACCCTTTACTACCATGCCAATTCCATACGGTTACTCTGTTGGGAATTAATTCAGTGAAATGTGTGAATTGGAGTAATTTTTATTTGTTTGGTTGCAGATGAGTACATGAGTTTGCCAGCAAGCCAGTACTCTGTGTTGGATGCACAGCGGATTGAGCGGGTTGATGATAATACATTCAGATGTTACGTGCATACCTTTAAGTTCTTTGCTATTGAAGTGTGCCCTGTTTTGTTGGTTAGAGTTGAGGAACAACCCAATGGTTGTTGCATTAAGCTCTTGTCCTGCAAGGTTGAGACATGCTCTTTCACGCTATCTTTCTCTTGATTTTGGTCTCTTCAATCAGAGTTTTACTTTTCTCCTAATGCTTACTTTTAGTTTTGACCTATGGCAGCTTGAGGGCTCACCAATTGTGGTTGCACAGAATGAGAAGTTTGATGGTAAGGAATTTTCTGAATACTATTTGTTTGCTGCAAAATTGTGCAATCATTTTGGTATACTGTGTAGACGTAGTAAGGTACTGCACTGGGAATCTGGGATGGTTAACACTTCAATGTTGGTGGAAACTTCTGACAAGTTATTTTTGTGATGCTGAGTATTGAGTGAATATTTCTTCTTACGGCTAGACAAACTAAATCTAGCATTCAAAGGATGAAATCTCTCTATGTAAGGAAATTGGAAAGTTAGAAAATTTCTAAGAATGCCGTAAATGACATGCCATGAATATCAGAGTTTCGACACCACCGACAGGGCCTCCAAGAAACTTATGTTTACTTCTCTAATATCAACGGATGAAAAAACCCTTAGCTTACAAAAGTAGGCATCCCTTATGTTGTTCAAGTCCTAAAGAAATATATTAAAATCTAAGGGTTTGCAATGATGTCATCTGAATGTTGATGTTTTAAGGAGCTCAGACACATTGAGTACACCCTATACATGTATCATAAATTTTTACTGAATGTGACATTGGGTAGATTTAATTTCATGGTTTTAGTTCTAGTCATATACTTCGTCTGGTACTTACATTGAATTTCAGAGAAAGTTACCATTTATATAGATGATTTCTCTCGTCTCATTTTCAAATTTAATCTTCTATAAACTTAGGAAAATATCTTCCTACTCTTTTACTTGCATGGAAGATATTTATTCGCTTACAAATTGCTTCCTAAATCAAAAGGAAATATAGATTGGAAAAGTATTATGGTGCAACTGAACTTGCTTGCATTTTGAAATATCTAATCATGGATACTTTTCAAGCCGACAAAACCTAATGCATTTTTTGTGAAGGTTTTGCTTGTAGCCTTGTAGTTGTTGTTATCTGGTTGATTGCATCCATCTACATTATGCATGTAGTTTTTGTAGATGGGTGAGGGAATAATTCGTAGCTTAAAATTTTATAGTTCTGAGTAGAATTATGGAATGATTTTTCAGGAGTGCCTTGACACTGATTTGGTATGGGCATGCAGCTTCTATGGTGAATAGGGTATCATGCAATATCAAAGAGAGCAACTTGTCAGTTGCTGAACTCACTTCAGATACAGTTATTGAGGTAATTGCTACTTGGCTTCTCTCCTAGCCGTGGCATATTCCATTGGAATTAATTACTATATTTTCTCAAAAATTCTTTTGTTTTGTCGTGATGTGAATTCCAGGTTAGCATTGATATTCCTTTTGCATTTCGACCAATTCCAGTGCAAGCTATTGAATCAACTGGCACTCAAATTCTTGAACAAATATTGAGGATTACGCTTCCCCGCTTCATGGCACAGGTTTGTGGAAACTAGTAATTTTCTCCCTTTAAAATCATATTCAAGGTGAAGGTTTTTTTTTTGGTAACTATTCAAGGTGAAGCTTTATTCTTGACTTCTTAGTAATTTTGTCTTTCAACCATCCTGAAATGCATTTTTTTTAGCCAATTGTTGGTTGACAAGATTAAATGCATATGGTAGAATTTGTTGCATAGTTATATCGATTGTTATCTGTGGGTTCTAGTTATGCTTGACAAGTGTAAATAATTTTTTGTTTCAGAAATTTGAAATTCTCCTTTGTACATAATGATATATACGAGATCCAAAATATATTTTCTGATAGTGTTTTGTCAATTTATTTGACTTCATGTCCATATATGTTGTACTTTTAATTGAGAATCTCTTTTCCTTCTTTTTGCTCTTTTCTCTTAGGCTACTTTTAATGGGGTTTTTTTTTAATAGCACACTTTTTGTATAGCATCAGCACTTGAAATATTTGGCAACAAGTCTTTTGTATGGCCTTCACATGAATGGATACACACTGATCAAAAGGTGGAGGATAGGCCAGTTTCCTATTATTAATAAACTACAACACATGGGTACTTCTAAAGCCCTGTCCTACTCATACCCGTTATGTGACCAATACATTGCATGGTACTTTCTAAGTACGTATCGGGCACACAAAACACGTATCGAAACTGTGACTTTTGCAGTATCCCAAAAGTAGCCGAATATATATCAAGTCACGCCTAACCCAGATGAAGCTAAGTTGATAACTTTATTTTTATATGCTTACCATGATTATAAAATGAGATTTTGGACCATGTCCATATGTTCTTTAGTATAAAGGCATTAAACTCTAACGGTGTGCATCAAGTTTGGCTTTAAACTATTATTTGATGTTAGATTGTTAATTACTCAAATCATTTAGCTATTTCCTTTATTTGCAGGGTAATTATTATGTGTAATTTATGCTCTGAATCTGAACTATAAAATTTTATTTGGTATGGTCGTACCACAGCCGTACCCTGCATTTTTTAGGTTTTGCCATTTCGTACCAGTACCTGTACATGTGCTTCTTAGTTTATAAGTATGATTACAGGTTGACTTGTTGAGGGATTTGTTTGTAACAGTGTCCCATTGTTTTAAGATCTAGGGAATCTATGACTTGGTAAGTGCAGTTATTTACTTCTCATGCTAGACTAGTAGTTGGATCCATTTATCCTAGACTAGAGTGCTAAGCTTGTGCTTTGTTAAAGGTCACCCTTGCTATCTCTCCTTCTGGCACATCAAACTCATGCCAAAGTCCTTGCCCATGTTCATTTTTTGCTTATCCCTATCTGCACCTTTAAATTTATACTCCCTAGTCCCTATCTTACAACGTAGATTGTTTACGTGTACTAGTTCTGTTTGATTTTCTTCTGAGTTGAATCTTACTTTTTAAAATATTTTCTGCTCTGCTAATTTTGTTTCCTTCTATGGATTTACAGCTCGTAAAAGACTACCAAGCATGGGCTTCTGGCGACACATCAAGGCAGCCCCTCGGAACAGGGGAAATTTAGTATTGCAGAGATGGGTAGTGATGATGTCTGCGTTGCCCTGTAAACGTCACAACTGCTACCAGGTAGAACTTGTTACACTCCATTGGTTTCTTTTATTGATGAAAAGCCATATATGTAATTTCATGAACAAATATTTGATTTTGTTGCGACCAGCTCTGTCTGTATTTAATCTTCTTCGAAAAATTTGGTTTGTCCACAGTTTGTGTTCCTTTCCTGCAAGTCCAGTTCATCAAAGTTTTTATACCAGCAAATGTTCCTTCATGCTATTGTTCATCAGATGCTTTTGGATTTTGAAAAATATTGTGAGGATTACTATAAGAAATAATTCATTTTGGAGTGTCCTCAAGGTGTTAGTACATCATTTTGTTCTTGTTATTTGTGTGTGGTTCTGTCATTTATCATATGGAAGTGAAAATGATTCAGTTGATTACTTTGCTGAATGTGTCTTGTACTATTTCTAGGAGACTGCATTTGCGAGGTTAATGACTTAAATGTTATTGTTAGTGTTAAGACTCCAAACACATGGCTTACAAACTTTTGCACTCCGGCGTTTTTTGCCGCAGTACACCATAAATGGCCACTAATTCCAAGTAGAGAGTGTCCTTGCTTTGATGCTGATAGCATATGTCATGCCCAACCCCACCTGCATAGTATGCTCTTAAGGATAGATGGTTCTCGCTGCCCAAACTTCGTTTCCGTAGTATTTTAGGCTTTGGGCCCCAAAGACCCTTCCGCATTGATATGTCCTTTGGTGCGTAATGATATACAGGAGGGGGCGTGTTATACTAGCCCTGTGAGACATGTCCTTTGGTGCGTAATGATATACAGGAGGGGGCGTGTTATACTAGCCCTGTGAGACGCTCTCACAAGCTGTGCAGGACTGTACCCAGCTATCCATTATTGGATACTCTGAGGCTGATACAGTGATACTCTCTGAGACCAGACCACTAGCGGCAATAAGTAACAAGTGACAACCACGAGAACTCACCCAAAAGCGCTAGACCAAAGATTGTCATTTGGGTTCCTCGTTCCTACTTGTATAATAACACGGACACTTGGTCACTCAGCACACAGTAACTAGGGCCAGGATCACTTGTATAGGTGAGTTGAAATATCGAATATTTACTTTCCGTTTGCTAACATGAACCCTGCTGGGATTAGAGTTCCAAATCCTAGATGTTGTTGTATTTCTGCGTGTATGGTATTAGCTCAAGACCCAAATCATTTGGTACTCAAGACTTTATGAGTGGGGCTTCGTGTATGTTCAGTGCTAGGGCCTTAATTTCCAGAGCAACTTTCCCATGGAGGCAACTGCATCCGCAGGAGGCAGCGAGTCTGTGCATAGAGGAATGTATTTCCGGCCGTCTTATCTTATGGAAGAAGCCTGTTGAACGGTCTTCAAGGAAGCCATGCCGCTAGTGTGCATAGGTGGTGAATCATTCGTGGATTGAGGGATGGCACAAATTCTCTTTATCTTCTTGCCTGGTGCTTTTTATTTTTATTTTTTATTCCGGCCTAGGCCTCTCTCAGTCTCTCTAACCCAGAATAGAACAGTGTCATGAACAAGCAACACCTACCTACTTAAAGCATAGCCATTCAAACTTTAGAGTGGGTCTCAAACTCATCCACAAGAGGCCCGCAGACCCGGTTCATCGCAGCCCGTGGGCTCTTTAAAATTGATGACTGTTAAATTCAATCTAGAACACAAAGATTTAGGGTTCTAATCGTGATATCTTGACCATGCTCATCTGCAAGAAAAAATGGCCGAACCAGAGGTCAACAGATTAATTATTGTCAACGGCAGGATAGAGATTTTCTTGATTTCGTTTTTTCCCGTCGGCCAAATCACGTGGCTGTGCCCATCCGGCACTGAAAAATTTCTCCATCATGGGACTCTTTCTTGTGTTGATGACGCTATTTTAGAAATTATTGCCGTGTCGTTAGACTGTTGTAGATGTGATTATTTGTCCAGTTTCATGCAATTTTTGCGTAAATAATGGCTATCCATTGCCTTAAAAAACCGAAAGGTTGAGAAATCCTGCAAGGGGTCCGGGGAGACGCTTTCCATTGAGCCAAAACTGGGGACGGTGAGCTCCAGTGTTATGTAATTCCTTCAGCCACATTTACGAGCGGATCGGTAGTCTCCAACATAGCGACTGTTATTTTTGGCGGGTTGTTATTATTTTTTTAAACGGTAAATTATTTTTTTAAGGCAACAAGTGCTCATTCGAGACTCAAACCATTGATTGGCAAAATGCCAACCAATGAGAAAATTCTAAGGGCCAAAAGTCCAACACCTAAAAAGCCATAAAGCCTAGATAAAACAACAAAGAGCAGATGAGACGCAACTCAAATACCAGAAAAGTCCAAAAAACCCAAATACAAGGGGATTAGCCCAATAGGAAAGCCCAAATACACCCAAACCCTAAACACATGTCGCTGATCTGGAATTTGAAATGCCAGGCCCCGCCGCAAATCAAGACCGCCGTGAACCCACCGTATGTCGCCAGTCCCAAAAACGACAAGAGAGCCGCCGCCGAGAACCTCGCATCCCAACCTCCGCCTGCTGCCAAAACACCAAACCGTCGACGTACTCAGCCTCCTTGCTGCCAAAGCACCACGAAACCGCTGCTCCACCACCAACAACTCCGATGCATCCTCCACCCGGAAACCCAAAAAATGTTGTTTGGTTTTCTTGTTTTTGTTCGGACCTTTGTACTGTCTGGTGTTTCGTCTATGAATATATCTTTCGGTTTCCTGAAAAAAAAAAAAACTAGAATTAGCTGGAGCCACGCAATGAAACACACTAAATGACGTGATTTCAATTCCAAATGAATGCAACAATACATTGATTTTACTCTACCGTGGCGGACAATGAGTATTTTGGCACCTCTTTTGATGTTGTTTGGTTTTCTTGTTTTCGTTCGGACCTTTATACTGTTTGGTGATTCGTTTATGAAATAGTATATATCTTTCCGTTTCCTGAAAAAAAACCAGACTCAACTGGAGCCACGCGATGAAACATGCTAAAATTAAATGACACGAAATAGTAAGATTTCAATTCCAAATGATGGAACAACTGATCTTTACTCAACCGTGGTGGACCATGAGTATTTTGGCACATCTTTTTTTGCAGTTTTCATTTCAACAACTAGTTTGGAGGCCCAAACAAAGCAGATCAATACAAAGAGGACACCAAAATGATTTGAAAATACAAGCATCTGAATTATATCGACCGGTAAGTCCATATTAACCACACCATAAGCCCAACTAATGGTCCTTTAATGGAGACAAATAAATAAACAAAGAACCTCCATTTAGGGAAAGAAATACTTTTAATATTTGTTTTCTGGCCAGAAAAGATCGATCAATCATTATTTATTCAGGGAGCAAATAAGGGGTATCTATTTTCATTTACAAATCCTACCTTACCAGGTAGAGTCCCATTTTGAAAGAGTTTGTTTTAAGAAAACTAAAGTGTGGCCCTTTTGCCTTGTCCAAATTACTTGCTTAAAAATTGCAATTCCAAATTCTGAAATTACTCCGACTCTAGTTTTTTTTTTTCCGATCGATAAAAGAGATCATTTTTACGTAAGATATGAAGTACAAAGTACAAATCGGGGACACTACTTCAATTGTGAGAGTCCATGAGACAATCAAACTCAACGACTCAATAAATACAAGAAAATAAGCCTATTATAGGGTAGAGATAAATAAAGAAAGGAAAAACCCTCTAAGGGAAGAACACCCACACGCAGGTAGGGAGACTCGAACTCCTGACCTCCTAGTAAGATGCAAGTGTTCTAGCCAACTGAACTATCCCCGTTGGTCTCCTACTCTAGACTCTAGTTAAGGGAGATTTTTTCTTTTTTGCAAATTTCGAGGTGAAGCGGATTCATAACTACACCTTCTTTACTCGTAATTGTACTCAAATTAAAACCTAGTTTCAGTACTATGCTTATCTACAATTTATCTTATGTCTCGTTCTAGAAACCTTAAAATAAACAGCTTATTTCACATTGTTAAACTTAAAAATAATGTAAATGAATTTTTTTTTATTTTTTTGCACCGTTTAAAAAATCTCAATGAAATCTATCAAACAAGATACATATTGCTAGGAAAATTATTTGCTTAAACACATGATTTTTAAGCTTAATTGAAATTTCTTTCTTAAAAAATAAGTACTTATTCTCGTTTCTGGAACAGGGCCTTAATCTCATTCATTGTTGTTGTTATCTCTTTACAAGCATGATATGGGAACATAACATGTGCATAATGTGCATGCCCATGTGAAAATAGCTATTCACAAGACTACTTGGTCTAATCAATTTGAATGAACTCTACATTTTTATGGATCCAAGATTCCACAAAATACAATTTTGTATATATCCACAAGATATATACTTGAAAAAGACACCTGAACGTAATTGGGGGAGAATGTTATGGGCTTTATGGTAAGAGAAAGGTGGCAATTTGGATTCCATCTATGATAGAGAACAAGACAGAAGAAACCATATATGAAGTTACACTACAAGATGTTTTTAGGATGGACCCAAAATGCATAGGCACCATTAATTTCCATCATTTTCAGCTCTCTTAATTGGAAAGTACTCTTATCAGCAACCTAGGATTCTACAATCATGGATGAAACCCTGATTCGCGTGTCCTTGTTTCTGATCTTCGTGCATGCGTTTGTGAACAAGAACAATATCAATTAAAGTTAAAACACATGTCAATCGCCTTCAAACGTTATTCTTAAAAGTTTTCAAACGTTAGAATTTAGAAAGCATCAAACCCTATTTTTTTCAAAATTCGTCAAACAAACATATGTTCTATCATTCTCTTATGCGGATTATTTTGTTGGGTATCCCATTCATAATTATTAGCAAAAAGTTGTCTTTGACTCTCATTCTTTTTTCGAATCATATACTTCACAAATTTAGGATCCATTAGTGTATTTACATCTCGAATTCTAATGAGATAATGATAATAATATGTTTCTGTTCGTTATATTTTTCTGCGATGAAGAAGAAAATATAGAGAACATTTCTTTCCCCAAAATATTATAATTTCTTATTAGGTTATAGCCATAAAAACTGAAAACATAAACATAATTTGTTTTCAATTCTTTAGTTAATGTACCCCATTTTCATTTCCACCCATTGAGTAGATAGAGATCATAGAAGCACTACTAGAGAAATGTGATTTAATTTGTTCTCCAAAGAAGCCACCACCAGTACTACTTGACCATGTGAGGTTCTCAATAATGGTGGACCAATCCCCATGTAATTCCAAGGGGGTGCATTGTGCAATGGAGGAAATAATTTTCTGGCTTCTTGGATATGGAGTTTTGCTAAAACCCTATCAAAATTGAGAGAGAAATTAGAGGAGGGGGCCGGGGACAATATTGTACAACAATTAATGCATCCTTGTAAAAGAAAGGACAGACAGGTATTTATAATTAACCTAACATGAGTAACACTGTTTTCCCCATCCCAATGCCTTTGTCCTGATACTAATGGACACATGCATGCCCATCAATGCCCCTTGTGTTACGGCTCAAGTCATCCATGCACATTTCCTACCACCTCATGTGTTTTTCTTTTTCTCTGTAACCGGATGTTCGGGTTAGTTTTTTTGCGTGCACCTCGACTAATTCTGGAACTCTGAAGGTAACAACCGGACGTAACCTCTAGTGGCTCTAAGGTTTGGGACAGTTGGCTAGCTTCTATGGAATTCGAACGTGCGACGCCAGAGTTGCTTTGTTTCTCCTTTGTTGCAGAGGATTCAATGATTCATCATCTAGTCCAAGGTGTTTTTTATTTTTACGGTTACATGTGTCTAGACTAGTATACCCGTATCTCAACTAATCTTCTTCCATATCCGACTAAAGGCAGACAATTCACGCGGGACTAGGGAATTCAAAATTTTGCATTCCTTAGCCACCAACCCACCGGTCTAATCGTGGGATCTAAGTATCAGTTTCAACTTTCGGACAACCTTAATTATCAAAATTCTGCAGCACTTCCGGTCCTACTTTTAAACTTATTTCATTTGTTCAGAATATATAGGTGGAATACATTCCAAATTTTCAGGGATTAGAGTTAATTTAAAGCAAAGCGAACACTACTCTATTTTATGGGTGGAGGATGGCCCCATTACGCGATGCCAGAACCAGACTCGTTTTCATACGTCGAGGTGGGAGCTTTTAGTCACATAATTTTTCAAAATATATATCCCATTTCTACTCTCAATCCTCGCCTTTTGATTCAAAAAGTGAGAGATATATAGATGATCTAGAAACCTCTGCCTGCCATGCGCTCTCGATTCTCGCTATTGCTGATTTTAGTAGCTTGATATGTGATTCAAAGATACTTTCATGCTCACGCTCTCTTCTCGCATGCACACGTGAATTATGTGACGTAGGGTAGGGTGGGACTCTCGGCATCTAAAATATCAGTTGATTGGTCTTGATGATGTTTAGAATGAACATATAAGGTAATACAAGACAAATACCATTTTGGAGAGAGACGATCTTTTTGCAATTGGAATTTAGAGCTTGGAGGGACAAATTTGTTAGAGAGAATTAAGTTGGACTGACAAAAACAAACAATACTCAGGTGCCCCTGCCGTTACCATTAGTCACGTAAATTATATTCTATCAGATTATCACTTCTCTTATATATTATGTACATTTACCCAACACTCATCAAATGGGGTCCGGTCCGGCTCACGCTTAGTGCATGGCGGATGCGAAATTTGTGCCTAGTAGGAGCCGGCCCAAACCGCATGTATTTTTCCATGAATAGCAAAGAATGGTTGTAATGTCCAAAGAAGAGACGAAATTGTGTGTATATATATGCATCACCTTTGTTCTTACTTATTATGTTTTGGGTAAGTTCAAAGCCATTATTTTATTTATACACGTGCTCAAAAAATGATTGACTTTTGAATTTTTTTCCTACACAAGTACAATTTTCCATGAATAGCAAAAAAATGAGTGGTGGAGGTGGAGTACTAGTCCTGGTGGGCCGGTTGCATGTGAAGGTGTAATAATCGTGGCGTTGAAGTAGTGGTGTTGGTGGTAACTGTTAATGAAGGCGGAGGTGCTAGAGTTGACATGTGGTGTCCATGGTGGTAGCAGAGTGAAAGTGGTGGCGGAGAGGTTGTATTAAAGCGACAATGTTGGTGGTAAAGGGATTGTAGCGCTCTGATGATTTTTGTAGCAGTCAACTTACTACCCACTTTTTATAAACTAAACTTTACTATTTTTATGGTTGGATCCAACCATCTTTTAGAACTCTTAAAGTTTTCTTTATCGATATATAATGAGTCTTTATCTGATTTAAAATGATGGAGATGTGAGCGTTTTACGGAAATAATTTATTTTTTTGACTTACTGAGGGTAAATTGGTCTTATATTTTGATTATAAAGTAGACACACCAAGCTTTTTAACGGATCAAATCTAGCAAAAATTGAAGTTCAGGAGTATCCAGGGCAAACCCGCAAAATTTGACCAATTTTAGAATTTTCTGTGCGCCCAAGGTGCATTTCATTGTGCCCCGGGCGAATCAACAAAATTTCAAGACCAATTGTAGAGTTTTAATGCGCCTCAGGTGCAATTCCGTGCGCCTTGGGCGCATCCTCGAAATTTCAAGACCAATTGTAGAGTTTAATTGTAGAGTTTTAATGCGCCTCAGGCGCAATTCCGTTCGCCCTGGGCGCATCCTTGAAATTTCAAAACCGACCAAACTTTGTGGGTTTGTCCCGAACACTCCTGAATTTCGATTTGCACATGATTTGAAACGTTGAAAAACTTGTCTAGCCTACTTTCTAATCAATTTAGTTTGGCTCCAAAATTATCTATACATTAAAATATATGACGACTTTACCCTCAATAGGTCGAAAACAAATTATAATAGGAAAATTCTTGAATCACACCAACTTTAACTTTAAACTGAATCAAAACCTATTTATATTTGTAAAGAAGGTATTCCAAGTACTAAAAGATGGTGGGATGGAACCATAAAAATCAATTATAGATTTAGGGTTACGAAAAGCTGGTCAAAGTAAATCAATTCAAAGATCGTCGGAGCCATGCACTAAGGCTAAAACACGTTTTTCTGCCCTTCCACTCATTCTAAGTTCCATTCGATACTCACATTTCCAATTCTAAGGTATTCGTTTGTTTCTTAAGAGTTCCAAAGAGTTCATAGGAATTTTCACACTTCATCAAATCATACAAAAACTATTTAATCATCAGGATTCGCCTAAGACATGGCTTATACATTTACAAAA
Source organism: Rhododendron vialii (assembly GCF_030253575.1). Classification (NCBI taxonomy): domain Eukaryota; kingdom Viridiplantae; phylum Streptophyta; class Magnoliopsida; order Ericales; family Ericaceae; genus Rhododendron; species Rhododendron vialii. Next base: position 33,943,700 of record NC_080565.1, on the reverse strand, counting down.
CCCCTACGACTACAAAACCACCATCACCGCCATCATTTGATAACTGCTTCACTCAACTAGTTCTGTCGCCACTACTTCGACTATAATCACCTCACCATTGCACCTTTACCACCTAATCACCTCACCACTGCACCTTTACCACCACCCTATCATTTCACACACTATCACCACAACGACCTCGCCAGCACTCCACCAGGCCGCCATCCATCGTTATTTCACCACCACTTCAAAACTACAACCACCACAAAACCTAAGCAATAAGCTTATGCTATCAGGTAGAGAGGTATTTCATAACTAAGCAATACATAATGGTAGAGAGGTATATTAAGTGATCACTCATTTCATAACTAAGCAATACATAATGTGGGATTTTCTGTTGGATTGTTTTTCCTGTACTGGTTTCTTGAATTGCTGGATCTGGCAAAAGAAAAGTGTCTTTCAAAGAAGGTCACTCATAACCCCAAGGAATTGAACTTAACTAAATGAGTATGAGAAAGCAATTGGAGAGTTTGCTCTCAAGAGATTGCAAGTTCAAATCTCACGAAGGCCAAATATTTTAAGCGTTAGGGCCACTGGAGGTTTGTTTGATCGTTAACTTTATAATTTTGAAATTAATCGAAATGCATATAAACTGACCCAGACATCAAGTATAAAAGAAAAAGAGTGTCACTCTTCGGCTACACAGTTTTGAACAATCACCAGGAATTGATAAAGGCAGCCCAACCCACCAAAATTTAGAAGTTGCTCAGGAGTCCTTATTTCCCTAGGGGCCTGAGAAATTTTTCGGTGTAGAGTGGGTATATCTCACGTGGTACCCGCTCGGCACATCCGAACCATTCAATATACTTTTGGACGGTTCGGATTGGAACTCTCTCTCTCCTCTCACCCCAACACTTTCTCTCTCCAAATTCAAGCCGTCCAAAAACGCAATGGACGGCTCGGATGCACCGAGTGGGCACCACGTACGTGGTACCCGCTCGGCACTGAAATTTTTACCTACACAAAATGTTGGCCTGTATGGTACGTATGACAGATCCATTTTCTGAACTAAAAGCTATCTTGGTTGATTCTCCTTCCCAATAACTTTTGATGTCACCTCACTCTACGCACAAGCGTGTGAAATAACTGTGCAATGGCGGCTATAGGGATTAGTTCGAGGTGTGTACACGTAAGCTTACCCAGGACGCTCTGCATTTAAAAAAAAAAAATGCTATCTTGGTCCATACTATTGTTTTTTCACCTATCGGTTGAAAAAAAATAAGTGTCTCATGAAAGGAAACTAGCTAGACAAACATACAGCTAAATTACATAATGGGTGAAGAACCATGGTGATGTCGGGTTGCAGTAGGAGAAAAAGGGAGGGAAAGCCATTCATGGGCTTGAGGAGGTTTGCAAAGCAAAGAGGAAGCTCTTGCTCTCTTTTTGTTGCCTAATAATTGGAAGACTGAAGAGACTAACGAGCCGGCCCTTAGCTAAAGTTCGAAGTGCGGCTGCTTTAGGTCTTCGAAAAGTTATAAATATTAGGGTTTCCTCCTACTTTGGTGGAGTACCTCTTATAATAGTGCAACAAAAAGGGTCTCCTATTTATTTTTCGCTTTAAAGCTCTCGAAAAGTCAAAACCATCCTGCTAATTATGAGGATCATTTACTTTTTCTTAATTCCTCATTCTATATTTCCATGTAATATGGTAGTGAAGTTGCATAAATACCACAAGGTATGAGAGGAATTAATAAGAAGTGTACTTCATTGAAGAGATAAATTCTATTTAGCTTCAATTAATTTCCAGTTGCACTTCTAGATTGGCTCTTGCCTGTATTTAATAATACTGTAAAATCCTCTACTCTTATTGAGATGTCTTTTTTTTTTTCTTCTTTTCTTTTTTGTTGAGCAAATTTGAACTTCATTGATATAATTAATTATACTCAATAAAAGAGGTGGTTTCCATTTTGCACCCAGATTGCTTATCCCAACTGGATTACTAAGACCCCTGCAGGGGGTCTTAGCTCCCACTCCACCCCAAGGATAAGCTTATCCGGGTGGGTATCCCTCTTGCCTAGTTAAATCTTTCCAAACTCTTTTTCTACTCTCACTACAAGGGACAATCAAGTAATTTCAACTACCAAACAAACTTCTCCTTTTTTTTTTGAAAGGCAAAAAAATTTCATTGATCTTTGAAGTTATTACAAAGACCAAACAAATTCCTCCTTAGCTTGTCACCCCTTTTTAACTAAACCTCCCTCGTAACCTATCCACTCAAAAACTTATCCTTCTGACGAACGAGCCGTTACATCACATCACTAAATTGGATTATCTTGATTTCACCTACCAATCACTCTGAAAATGATCAAGTATTATCCTTGGCTTAACCTGCGGACAAGGGTACTCTCGATAATTGAATTATTGACCACGTGTACTTATTAGTGCATCAAATCAACATGAAACTATTAGTCCATTGAAACAAAAAATAATACGGCCGTGCATCAAATCATGAATATACATTTTAATGATTAATTCCCACGCGTTGGCTTAATGGTCAAGATCTAGACTTTAAAACCTTACTTCTATATCAGGTTCGGAATCTCTTAAGTGTTGTTAACTTATTTAAGCTCAGTCCATACGGAGCATTGCTATGCCTTTTATTGAGTTTCATGCAAATGGATAGTAGAAATGAGCTCTAGAATTAGTCGAGATACGCGTAAACTAATCCAGACACGATATATAAGAGGCCAACAAAAATGTCACATCAAATTAAGCACCGTTTATTTTTTCCCTTAAGAAAAACACCGTTTATAATATATTTCACGTCTGATTTCTGTCGGTCGAATTTGCTATTGAAGATTGGATTGGAATTGCTGAACCAGTGGTTGACTGGCTGTTGGATATATACCATTAATTTTAATTGGAATTTTATTTGGATAAAGAGATTTTGTGTCATTCATTCATTCTTCAAAAACTTGTGTGAGTACTTCAAGCAAGACCTTGTGCTTCACATCGATAACTTCACATGATGATTTCTTACAGTTTAGAGGTTGATTATTCATTTCGACGAGATGAATTTTTAAAAAAAAATATGATTGAAGAGATGAATTTCAAAATAATATGATTTGATCTTTCCTAGGAAAATGAGCGATCGACACTCGCTTGCTAGTGTTAAGCGCAATGACAAGTTGATTCAGATTGGGGTACAGATAGTTGAAAAAAATTAGATAAGATGATCAAGAAGATATTAACATCGCATGTTTAAAAATCTTTTTTGCCCTTGGTGAGTTTTTTTTCCCCCCTTTTTATTCATAATTTTTCGCTTGTAAAAAAGATTAAATAAATAAATAAAGCATGTACCAAAAGAAATTTACGCAAATTAATCATCAAAAATTTTAAAAAGACGACATGAAAAACAATGACAATAATTTTGCCCAAAATGCCTGTAATTTTTACTTTTTCCATTTTTCTTAGAGTTTTTTTTTTGCTTCTCATATTTTTTGTTTTTGTGTTTTTGATCATCCGAAAATGCTTGCTTCTTATAAAGTTGGTAGATATCTTATCACCATAGAGCAAATGATATCTTCCAAGTTTTTCTCTTAGAATAAGGTGGAGTTAAAAATACAATAGTTTTTTTTGGTAAATAAAAAAATAAAATATTGTTAACAACTGTTATCACTTTTTTATCTTTATCGATCTCACTAATAAATCCAGAATAACTATGTAGTAATAATCAAGAACAAGCATCAAATGCTCGGCTCAAAAATCTTTTTATTCAAGTAAATAAATAAATAAATATATCGGTCGCTCCAATTTTTCATTCTTTTTTTTTAGACTTTGAATAATTATTCAGTTGTCCTGCCCAAGTATTGCTCGAAAAACCTTAATCATTGGACACTTTTACGAAGTTTATACACTTAATCACGACGTGCAGTATTGGAGTGCTGCCACGTGATACTCACATAATATAATATATAATGTGTCACACCCTTTTTTTCTTTTTTAATTAATAAGTCAAAGTGTTTAACACCCCCTCTGGTGGAGTAAAAGAAAAAATAGAGGATGACGTGTCAAATACAAAATCCAGAATCAGAGCTTCTCACAGTCTTTTCCCCGCTAGGTCACCGACCGGCACGAGAATCGATGGGTACGCGGGGTCCACTCTGGCTTCTGCACGGATCAAAATGAGTAGGTTCATGAACAATTAGCTCAATCCGATATGTGTACGAAACCACTCGATCTTATTTTTGAAAATTATTGAACGGCTTGGATCAGCTGTCCGCGTGCCCATCGGTGGACTTAGCATTTTCGCATTTCCCTCTCCTTTTTGTGGCAACAAAAAATAAATAAAAACACAAAAATCAGCGTTCTTTCTTCTGCTTCACAAAACGAAACAACAAAAATAAAGAAACCAAAAACATTTACGAACAACAATTCTCTCTCTCTCTCTCTCCTATTTATAAATTCTCACCATCCTTTCTTCTCTCTGCGGGTTCTCGTCTTCAGAATAGTAATCTGATATAGCTTTTCTATCTCTTGAGTGTTTACAAATAACCAAAAGTTAGGGTTTTGTTCATTACGAATTGGAACGAAGAAACACTCACCTCCATAAACAAAGGTACGATTTTTGTTTCACCAATTCAACTCCGAATTGTATTTTGCATTATTGGAATCAATTCAATTCCATTTATAAGGAAATTCTGATTCTTTTTTTTTTCCTCGTGATTGGTCATTGATTGGAGGCCCTGTATGACGTGAATTATCTGTTATTTGATCAGGTGGATATGTACCGACCTATCGATCTCAATCTCTTTAGGTTACTTTTGTTTTGCGATTGTGTTTGCTTTGATGTGAAATTAGGGTTGGGTTCTGGGTCTGTGTGTATCAAATACGTTTGTGGGTGAGGAAGACCAATGACAGGTTTAAAAAATGGTTGATTGTATGTGGTCTAAGTGAGTTTGGTGGTTGGGTGGATAGGGGATAGCGGGTATAAGATGACAGATGTTCAATTGCAACATAAGCCTGAGAGTGCCACGGATCCCCGGTCCGAATTCGAGCGGGGATTGGAGGAACTAATGCGCGGGCATTTGGACGATTGTATGTCATTTGAGTCGTGTAGCACTCCGCGTAGTAGTGAGGTTGAGGATGAGGAAGGTGATCAGCTTGTGAGGAGGCGGAGGAGGTCGGATATTGAGGACGACGATCTGGCAGAGTCTTCTGTTGCCCGGAGGCACCACTCGCGCATCTTGGGCAGGTGGGCTGCCCGACGGGCGCAGGAGATGATTACCACGATTGAGAGGAGGAATAGAGAGTCAGAGTTGATGGCACTCGCGGGTTTGCACACGGTTTCTATGCTCGATTCATCCTTCTTGAGGGAGTCACATAGTCCAACTTCAAGAAGGCAAGGCAATGTCGAGGGACTGAGCACTAGGTCATCGTCTATTCTGCAAATGTGGCGGGAGTTAGAGGATGAGCACTTGTTGAGTCATGCTAGGGAGAGAGTGAGAGACAGAGTGAGGCATCATAGGAGTAGCGACGAGTCGAATACAAATCTCCTGAGTTCGAATATATCTGAAAGTAGGGGCAGTGAGACTCGGGGTAGTTTGGATGATGCCAGTGAAAGTGAGAACGAGTATGCAACTTGGTCCCACGATCACATGATGTTACAAAATGGAAACGGGGACCTTGAGAGTTCTAGCCGCGAGCAATCTCCTGACCTTGGTGACGGCGAGAGGGAGAGGGTCAGGCATATTGTTCGTGGATGGATGGATAGTGGCAGTAGTGATCGTTCGTCTAATGTTGCTCAGAGGAGCAATAGTCCAAGAGCAGAGTGGCTTGGTGAAACTGAACGTGAAAGGGTTAGGATTGTGAGAGAGAGGGTGCAAATGAATAGTCAACAGAGAGAAGCGCGTGGTGGTAGAAGGGATGAACATGTTGCTGGAGTAAGTCATCAAGTTGACCAAATCCGCGATGGGCCGAGGTTGCGGGGAAGACAAGCTCTAGTTGATTTGCTTGTGAGGGTTGAGAGGGAAAGGCAGAGGGAACTTCAGGGTTTGTTGGAGCATCGGGCTGTTTCCGAATTTGCCCATCGCAACCGCATTCAGGTCAGTTAGTCTTCATTGATGCTTTGTTCATTGTGTATTTCTTTGTTGGCTTTCTATGTTTCCCATCATGCTTAAAATTGGAAGTTACAACATGCATGGAATTTGTATGATGGATTGTAACATCAGTGTAGTGTTCTGATGTCTCTTAACAGCCATTCTTTGCTTTAAGCATGTAGTTGTAATGGTCATGGGAATTCAGTTTTATCTTTTTCTTTTTTAATTGAATTAGATCAAATTCATGGATACAAGATGGCCCAAAAACAGTGAAACCTTGATAGATGGGGTATCTATGTCGTTTAATTTTGAGCTTTTGTGTTTTTGCTATTGCCTGACCAGTGACCATTGTATTTCGTATTTTTCCAGTCATTGCTCCGAGGCAGATTCTTGCGAAATGGAAGTACAGTTGGGGATGAGAGACCACCTTCAACGGCAGCAAGTGAGTTGGTTCAGCTTAGACAGCGGCATACCGTTTCTGGTCTAAGGTATGTAATATCTTTGTTCATGTACAAGGATAATTATTTAATTTAATAACTTAACAGTGCACACTGGTTGTTGGACCTCGTATTCAAATAAATGTCCTACTGCAGTGGATCTAATGGTTATTGGGAGAGTGCTGGTCTGCTGGGACAAAAGCTTATGATACCAAGCCTTAGAAGCAAAAAAGGAGATTGCTCCTCGGATGGAAAAATTAAGTTCTATGTGATGGTTTAGTTCTCTTTTGGACGGACTAGATGAGTATTTTTAGCATTTTATAGTGTCGATTTCATGATAGTCCTTCGTCCCTCGAAGTCACATTTATAGTCCGCTGATGCGGTAAGGTTTTAGAACTCACTGATCAAGTCGAGTTCATAAGCGTTTTGTTTTCTCCAGATCAACTTTATGAGTTTTTCAAAAGATGGCTGTAAATGCACATTATGGTCAATTTTTGTTTTCTCCAGATTAGAAAATATATTTTGTGTTCAAGTAGGCAGTGATTTTGAGTATCTGATAATCTATCTAACAATAACCTATTTATTCTAGGAATGATCAGATCCATTCAAACACCCGACAGGAGGTCCAACTTGAAATCCACGAGCACTCACAACCAAGGAGTCAGGAAAATGACCAACAGTTTTCGGATCCTGCAGCAAATTCTGAAAACTCAATTGGTGAGAACATTGATTGGCAAGGAACTGTTAATCACGAAGGCGATTGGCGGGAACAAGGTGCTGAAGATGAGAGAGGAAACTGGCAACATTTTAATGACTGGAGAGATGGCTCTACAGGAGATACGGATGGAAACTGGCAGGAAAGTCCAGTTAACGATTGGCCCCAGGGAACTCCAGGAAATGAAAGTGTAGATGATCATCCGCATGAAATCCAGGAGGATTGGAACGAAAATGGTGTGAGAGAAGATGTGGAAAATTGGTCTGAAGCGCCTTCTGAACCCCCAAGAATGCGCCGTTTCATCCAAGTCAGAAGAGTCAGTAGATTCCTCCCACCTGATGATGATAACGTTTATAGTATGGAACTCAGGGAACTTCTGAGCAGGTATTAGTTGGTGTTAAAAGTACCTTCATTGTCCTTTTCTTTTCACACATGGTTTGAACCATCTTGGGTGCTGTTCGGTTTAGTTTTTGTCTTTATGTTTTCTTCTTTCTTTTTTTAAAAGCACAGAAAAGTTGTTTGGTTGATGGTTTTTTCGAAACTTGCTATCAGGGAATATCCAGTTAATATTGAAAAGTTATTTTTATATTCTCAAAACAGAATTGCTGGTAGACAATGACTATGGTGAGTAAGCAACAAGTGTTTTTGTTTTCAAAAATAGTTTCGGAAAAGTGATTTTGAAAACAGGTACCAGAGAGAGCCTTGGTGTTTATTTTTTCATCTGTATTGTGAACTGGGATTTTTCTGTTCCTTGTAGGAGAAGTGTCTCTAATCTTCTTCGTAGTGGTTTCCGTGAGAGTTTGGACCAATTAATACGATCATATGTCGAAAGGCAAACCAGTGCTCCTATCGACTGGGATATGGACGGGAACTCACCCACTCCCTCTCCTCCTTCACCAGAGAGGGATCAGGAGCAACCAAGCGATGAGCAGAACGGGGATCAGAATGGCAGACCTTCACTGGTGCTACCATCTCCACCAGTGCCCCCTCCGCAGCCTCTTTGGCACCAGCATTTGCATCATTCGAGTTGGTCTCGACATAGCATGCATCGCTCGGAACTTGTGAGTCATCTTTTATGTACAGGGTTTAATTCTGCAACCTTGATTAGGAAATACAAGCCCCTACACCACACTATTCAAAATTTTAAGTGTTATTTTACTCAAAGTTAGTTCTGTTGGTTGTTAAAAAACTTGAATATATGGATGTTCCGTGGAAACTGATTATATAGATTGTGTTTTATGCATCATAGATTTGGATATGTACTATCTTGTACTATATGTATGATGAGATCATGTTTAGCAAACATTTGTATATCAGTATGACCCATAAAGACTATTCACAACTTGTTAAATGTGTTAGTTTTAGAGTCTTGGACTAATAGGAGATCATCACTTCAGGTCAATTTGGTTATAGACTTATAGTTCATGTTTGCCAGTTTAGATTTGTTAGTAGCAATTTCTACTGTAGGGATGGAAGAATCACACAAATCTTCTGTTCATATTTAGATATTTCGTTGAAGTTGGAATATTGAGGATGATCTTCCTTTCAAGTTATATTGGAGTTTACTGGACTATTGAGGGAATTTCAATAGGAGGAAATCATTGTCAGCTCCTCTTAGGTCTTTGTTGGTGGTCAACATTTGCGAGGATTTTTCATTAAAATCTAATTTTCAGACAAATCCTCTAAAATGTATTCTGAGTTCAAGAATTAATGATATTTGTCTGCATTTTCCAGTTTGAACTAACTGTTTGGGATGTGGATTTGTAGCAGGAGTGGGAGATGATTACTGATCTAAGGGCAGACATGGCAAGGCTTCAACAAGGAATGACCCACATGCAAAGGATGTTAGAGGCCTGCATGGACATGCAATTGGAGTTGCAACGCTCAGTAAGACAGGAAGTCTCTGCAGCTCTAAACCAGTCAGCTGGTGGACAGGGTTAGTGTGCACTACATCTACGTATATAATCCCTTTTGCATTTCCACTTCTCCACACGCTTTCTTTAGGAACTGCAAACGAGAATACTCAGAATAGTTACAAACTTACGATAATCTTTAACATTTACATTTTTGTTTGCGATTCAATTCCTATTTCATGCATAAATTGATACAAGTCTCGTGGTGAATCTGTTTTCGTATGGTTCAAGGTTTGTTCTGTTAACAATTTTTTAACGACCCTGATTTGATTTTCAATTTCTGAACCATGCAGTTCTTGAAACCTGTCAGCTCCAAAAGATTCCCAGGCCTTCTATTTCTTGTGAAAATGCCAGAATACAACTTCTTCAAGCATTTAATGTGGTTATAGCCAATCCTTATGCATAATTTGCTGTACCCAATTGTTTTGCTCTACCTTTTTTGACAATTAGCGTGCAGGATACCCATAAGTTTCTTATATTTAGACTAAAGCTCCTTTTAAGGTTTCTAGGTCCATTTTTTAAATTTAAGAGAGAATATGTTATGATTTGGATCCATGTCTCTTGTAACAAGATAGACATCTTTCCAGTTAGACAATCTAATCACGTTTTTATTGGAAGTTGGAACATACCGTATAATATTTACTTATATCCTTCATGTATATGGAGTGTTTATGCTGCACCTTTCTATTCTCAATACGATTGACTAGTTACAATGGGTTCACGATGCTTCCTGATTTGAGAATTGTGGCGATACGTTTGCAGGGATGGCAGAGACATCCGAGGATGGATCTAAATGGAGTCATGTTAGGAAAGGAACATGCTGTGTTTGTTGTGATACCCATATTGATTCTCTACTGTACAGGTACACCTGATAGCCATATGCATGCATAAACATGCCTAGTGTTCTGGCCATCAACTTTTGCTTTTGTTTGACTTTATGCTCTCTCTCTCTCTCTCTCTCTCTCTCTCTCTCTCTCTCTCTCTCAGATGTGGGCACATGTGCACTTGTTCAAAATGCGCCAACGAGCTGGTTCGTGGTGGAGGGAAGTGTCCATTGTGCCGGGCGCCAATTATTGAGGTTATCCGAGCTTACTCCATACTGTAAAAAGGAAAAACCTTAAAAGTACAGAATAAACAGTTGAAAAGAATTGAGTGAGAAGATTAAGGGGCAGTCATCGCATGTCCCTTATATCTTGAGAGCTCCTCATGTTCTTGTAGTTAGTTGTAGTTTCTAGTCTGCTGCTGTATTTTTCTGATTATATAGGGAATGCATTTGCATTGTGTAATTGGATTCAGGCATGGCGCCTTTTCGTTTAGTCATTCATTTGTTCAATAAAATTATTTTCGCATATTCAACTTGGTGTTTTGGAAAATCCTCAAGGCAATGCTGTTAGGTGCTTTATTACTGAAATTCCATCCGATGTTACACTGTTCTTATGTGTTTTATTGGTATGATTATGGTTTTGTTTTGTATGATGAGTATTTGGTGGGCACCAGTCGAAGGGTCGAAACTTGACTGATTCCAATGCTCTCTGCTCCGAGCAGTGCGGTTGTGTCCCGATAATCACTCTGCAGGGGGTGGTGCCTAGCTTCTACCACTCTCGTGAACTTATCACTCTGCAGGGGTTGGTGCCTAGCTTCTACCACTCTCGTGAACTGTTGGGTACTTCGCGCAACAGTCATTGTGTAGTTATCTTTACAAAAATAAAACCAACCGATTTTTCAATGTTGGGCAGCCCTAGTTGGATTTACTTACACTCCCATGAATATAGGGCTCCACAAAGCGGATGGTGCTCCGACTTGGCCCACGGTAGCTACCTTCAGGCCTGTGAGATCCTCTTCATGCGAGGGGAACATTGCTTCTAGACTATCAAACCGTTTGACTCACTCACTAATTGATTAAAACATTGGAAATTGGAATGTAGAACCCAATTAAAGCACATTAGTCACAAAAACATTAGGCACAAAATCAATAGGACCATTCGCATCCATTTGCAATCCTCGATCTGCATTTGCATTCTCAATCCTCGTACACAGATGCTTTCACACGCACGAGCATTAGAGATCTTTCAAAATTATCAACTCTCAACCAGTTTAAAGAATGATTGAAGGATCTTGTCAACAAATGGTTTTCCTGAAGTACAGAGAGACTTACATGGTAAAGAAGCGAAGACTGAGTTGAGGAATGTTTTGCTTCATCACCTCCCATGATTCCTTCACCAAATGCCTCTCTCTCTCTCTCTCTCTCTCTCTCTCTCTCTCTCTCTCTCTCTGTGTGTGTGTGTGCAGCTCTTAATTTGCTTTGAGCATGATCCAAGTGTATTTATTGTTTTAGGTATTAGCCATTTATTGTTTTAGGTATTAGCCCTGGTGTGTATCGTATAACCAGCAAGAATTTATGACAAATTTGGGCGACAACTGGAGGCTTCAAAGCATCCATGCTGGCCATAGTTTGTTGTGTTTTGCATGTACATACATACAAATATCCATATGTTGGTTTTGTTTGTACATTTTTTGTTGAATGGCGTTCGTGGTTGCAAACATCTACTGCATGCATCAAATCTAACTGGGCGGGGGTTTAGGTATAGGGCTTCTGACAAGCCGGTCCTCTTTTGTAAGACTATAGCCGTCCAAGCCCTCTCCCAAACCTACATTACCCATCTGGGCTTGGGGTTACTGTCTTTGGTCCAACTCAAAAAGCTGGTTCGAAACGAGGAGAACCCAGAGACTTGACCTCCATCCAAACCACTAGGCTCTCTACACCATTGGAGGCTTGGAGCAATAAGTGAAGAGAGAGAGATAAAAAGACAAGAGTAATAAGTGGAGAGAAACTTATCAATCAGAGAGGGAGAAATCTTTAGGGAAACCCAAGTGAACAAAAGCTGTGCGTTCCTTCTTCTCACCGAGGAGCCCCACATTTTTTAGGAGAGTAGAGTACTGACTGAATAATCTCTCAACAATATCCTTGTCAAAAAAAAAAACTCTGAAACGTATGACCACTTGTATATCTCAATACACGAGTGGCTACTCAATAGTCATAGGAACACTGCCATGTGCCAAGCAACCCCTCGTCTCCTCTACCCAGTCATGAAAGGCCTACATACTTAATTGTGGGTTCTACATTGCGCTTTGATGTCTAAATCCACTTTTTACTAGCAAGTTCAGTAGATCATCACAATTCACAACACGAAAATATCCACAACATTAGGCAGAACATATCTAGATTGCATAAAAACATATCTAGATTGCATAAGCTCTACAGTACACCAGACATGGGTCTCATAGATATTATCCCGTGATTGAGATGTTTCAGACCTTTTACATAGTTATAAAATAGGCAATGACTTGTCAAATAGTTACACTCCAGAAGAAAGGCAGATCAGTCTCCACTAGCACACCCCTTGCAACCGCAATGCACGCACTCTATAACCTTTTCCTCTCTCAGATGCTTGGGGACTCGACAAACACAAGTTGTTTGGAAGTTGTGATCCCTGGGTTGCATGCACCTTGAACAGCATAGACGTTCATAACCAGGCTGCAAATATGCACAAATTTACGAAAATATATCTCAATTTCTTTTTCAAAGCAACGTTTCCTACCTTAATAGCTGTAACGTATGATTCGTATCTAATACTGAAACCAGGAAATGCTGCTACAATTACAAAATTCTTCTTTTAATCCCACATGAATAGCATTTCATCCTACAGATGATTACAAAGTTATTAAAAGCGAAAGTAAGAACATCTCAAGCACAGATATCCCATCAGGCACTGTGAATACCTGATTTTGTGAAGCAGAAATGAAATGTTACAAACTATGAAAAGATTAAGCTAAACAATTTATGTATATCGAAGAAAATAAACTAAATCTGTTCTGACACAAACTATACAGTAACTTTATACGAGGAAATAACGACGATGTCTAGTTGGAAAGGCATTTGGTTTTATCACAAGAAATTGTTTAAATTCCACTAGCCATAGAAATTGTTTAAATTCTTTAAAACCACAGTGTACTATCTTTTTAACATTCAGAAAGAAAAATGGAGTTAGAATCTCTTTAATAACAAGACAAAGTGAAACCTTTTGAGTCCTATTGATCAGCCCAACATGGCTTGTTTTTTTTCATGTGCATTATTTTGTTCATTTTGATTCCAGAGTGGAATTGTGTACAGGACAGAGTTACTAATCCAATAATAAGAGATCAACTCTCTTGTGTCAGGTAAAACTATATGTATTCAACAAAGAAACAATAGATAAGGACATGAGTAGAAGTTCTTTAAAGCCTTTCAAAATCCTCAAAGAAGATATATGTCCTCGTGAAATAAGGGAAAAAAAGGTTAAGGATGCATTAGCTGACTGCACCATATCCATTCTATAAGCACCATATAACCAAATAATTATACAGGAGTATTGGTTCTTTTCTCTAGCCAAAATAGATCAAAACAGATGCAAGCATGAACTGGGAATCGCAGGATTTCTGATAGCTGTCGTCCGAATTTGAAATGCTACTTTGACAGAAACAGGGAAAAAAGGAAAGAAAAACCCAATTTGGGGAATATTCGAAGGAGGGGACGCCACAAACCTTCTTCCATTTTGCAATCAAATTAGGGTCAGCATGGCCTTGCTCCAAGCAAAACTCGTACAACTCCTTTGAGATTTCCTTCCTCCTGTGGTAAAGGTCAAAAATGTAGCGACTCTTCTGATGTGCTATTTTGAAAATAGGCCATAATGCTTCACATTTTCTTTTCCCATCATGGGGATCATTCTCAGCTATCCAAGACATTAAATTAAAGTGCCACGATTAGTTTCAAATTGTGGAGAGATCAAGATTAACAAACGGCGCTAAGAGAGTAACACAACAAAAAGCAGATCGAAACCTTCTCTCATCTTAGCTTGCAGTTCACGAAGTGTTGGTTCAATCAGTTCCCACCCCTCTGGATATTTCACACGGTTTGTCTTCACCTTTGGCATTATTCTTACTGCAGCAAAGAAACAGGTTGTCAAGGATGAGGAAATAATACTGTACACTATCCTAGGAATGACCCACTGCATTTGACCTCTATAAACATTTCCTTTTCCCTCTTCTAAACAAACATTAAAAGGCAAAATTGGAGAAACACCCATGTAACGTAGGGGTATGAAGACAAGGTAATAGGAAAACAAATTACCCATGAAGGAAAAACCCATATCTAGTCACATCATCCAAAAAAATATTTAGACTAGGATTGCTCTATACGAAGAAACTCAGTCCAACATTCATAAAGCAATGTGTCTTGGCAAAACTACTGACAACAAAGTCTTAACATTGAATGTGAAACCAATAATAGTTGAAAACTTAATGGAGTGACAGACAAAAACATGCATGGAAATTGGGCATATAACTAAAGAGGGAATCTGGACTCATAGGCCAAAGTAGCTATTTGGCAAGATTCTAACAATGTACAGGAGACATGCTCATTGGGGGAATTAAATCATTTGCGTACTTATTTGGAGAAACATATAAGCTTTCTAATAATGTTCAATTGTTCATGTTGTATGCATAGTAGTTTTTGGCTAATTACAGGGACCTCAGATGGAGTTTTGACAACTACAAGGATCACTCCTGTGCACTCTGAGATTACATTGACTTCCACACTTGTCGGCCAAATGTTGCTAAGTTGCCACTTGCCAATGAAATATGTAATTAGCCTCGCAATATAAAATTATAAGCTTGTGTTAATATATGAAAAATGACTCCCTCCAACCAAACACACGCACACACTCACTCATCCACATGCACGCATGCAAGCACGGGTGAAAAATAACTGAAACTACTATAATACCCAAATAAAAAAAATGCAGCTACGAACATTATCACAAACATGCGTGCGCGCGCAAAATACAAAAGAAAAACAAATCCCTGTATATCATTGCAGTGAAAATTCCTCAGTTTCTCGCACCAAATTCATCTAAACAACCCCTTCCTTCAACTGATGAAACCAAATTCATCTATTTATGCCCCATACACCACACACGTGTATGTACTACATATCCGATGTCTCCTATTGTGTATCATGATTCATATCATCCATCAGATAGAGAACCTGCACCTAGAATACCTAGAACTGCTTTACTGCTGAAACATATGGCATCTTGGACAAGTAATGGAATGGTACCAAGGTTATGAATTAAACTGTTCCCCAAGAATAAGTGTCTTTCTAACCCATCCACCCATAACCCATCAAAACCAAATACTAGCAATATCAGATCAACAAGAAATATAAATTTTTCTAAAAGGTAGGATGAACATAACTGGAAAAAAACTACAAAGCGGTTCTAGATGATGATATACTGCAAAACAAACACTCCTTAGACTAAATATTTAACAATTTAACAAAAACAAAAAGCCAATTTGAAACTCAAAATCAATAGTAGAACAACTAGTCCCATAAAACAATTCAATTATCTTGACAGGACTCAAATCAAACATACAAGTGATACCACAATCCAGGTCATTTTGTAGCTTAAAAAAGCTGGGAAATTTACTTTATTTGCATGAAATTTATGGTTACAAGAAAGAAAAAAAAAATTTGGGAACTCTACTTACGTTACTTGCCATGTAGTGTTCAATTGCGATGAACCCCTTTTCTTATTGCACAAGAAAAAATTGGGCGATCAAGTTATAAAGCACTGAGTTTTCAATCAACCGGAAAATTATTCAGGGCTATGTCGTCTTTTACACACACACACACAGCCCTAATTCACCAATCAATCAGAATCAGAACCAACCCAAAATCGAACAAAGCCCAGGCGACGATACGAACAGGTGGGGGATCTTTTTACCAATGGCAAGTAACGCAATATCTTGTGGGGGGCTCTTTTAACCGGTACCATTGTTCACCTTATACCTAGGCTCATTACACTTTGGGCAATTTTCCAAATTTGCATTCTCCTTCCAAAAGAGTGCGCAGTCATTTATGCATGCATGAATGGGCACATAGCCCAAACCCAAATCCCTTAAGTATTTCTGCGCTTCATAAATGTTCCAAGGAACAGTCTCATCACAGTCCGGTACCATCCCTTTAATAATCTTCATTATCAAATCGAACGCCTCATTCGTCAACTTCTTATACACTTTAACATGAAGCATCTCAACAATGAACGCTAGCACAATCTTTGCACATCCAGGATAAGCTTTACGTTGAGCAGCAATGAACTTTCAAAATCCTGTGCATCTCCCCTCTCAAGATTAATAGGCGGTTCATCGGTATCGTCATCCAATATGCTACCAACAAAAATCTGTCCCAACTCCCAACATATCATGCAATTCGTTGCCAGCCTCAGGGACCTCCCCTCCAGTTTCTTCCCCAATACCTTCATTGTAGTCATCATAGTTGCTTGAGGCTAACGTGCGGGAATAGGTTCCCCATGGTGCACCCAAGTCTTGTAAGAAGAGTTGATTCCTTTTCATATCAAATGGATCCTAACAACTATACTGCTATTTGTTATGCTATTTACACAATCAATACAAGGACACTGAATCTCACCCTTCGCTTCTAAATTCGTCATTGCAAATTTTATAAAAGATTCCACCCCTAGTTTATACTCCTTACTCGACCACCTATTTTTTATCTCCATCCAACTCTTGTCCGTTTCTTCTGACCTAAAAGAAACTGTTACGAGTCACTTGAAAAGATGTCCAACCCCAAGAAAATGAAAGTACCAATATAACCACGGCAATGCTCGCTGGTGAAGGATGTGGCTGAAAAATAAACAGGAATGGAGAAATGCATGTAGGGACATTAGGGACACTAGAAGTTTGAATTGTGGAAAAAGAAAGCAGCAAAGGATCAAATTCACAGGCTGTGTGTGTGCACAACACTACACCTTGTCATTGATTTTACAATTTCAATGTTCAAATAGTCACAATAGCAAGTGGAGAAGTCTGAATTGTGGAAAAAGAAAGCAGCATATGATCAATTCGACAAACATACATATAGGATCTGTGATGATGCATTTATGTACCATATGAAGGAAAAAGAGAATGGAAAACTATTTGGATAACATTTCATTAATTTCACATATACAACTGTGCATATCTACTTTATTTTCCCCCTTTTTGTGGTGTGAAATTTTAAGCATGGTAAAAAGGTTATTACGCATGCCATTCACCCTAGAATATCTACATGTAAGCATGGCTATGGAAAAGAAGGAAACCTGGCACACCCACCCATATTTTTATTGTCTCTGCATATGCAATTTATTGACACATCCATGCGAATAGAATTCTGACCACAATACTTAATATGAAACTTGGCACATCCACCCTTCACTTGCATGAAATTGATTTACCAGAGTGAAGAATCAGAATGCAGGGGACTATAGAATTGTTTGAAAGCGACATGTAGAACTGTTTTGGTGCAAACTGCATAGGATTAGCAGATATAGTGGGGAAGCGGTTGCAACCGTCGGACGATTTTACTTGTTTGTTAACTGTTTGAGGTACAAAAGGTTGTCCTTCAGACACCCATGCTACCAACCACAAATGACCCCTACACACACCCGATCTACCCCAAAAAAGCCTGAAAATCCCCCATACCACCACACACCATTTGTGCCCTTGACTGGCAGATGCACTGCACGATTTCAAGCAAAACAGGAGTGCACATATCAAGTAGCACTCAAAACTAAATTACAAACACCATAAAATCATACTTCAGGCAAATAAATGTACTAATGAGATACAAAAACAACAACCAAAATATTATTTTAAAAAAAAACATATCAAGTAGCACTCAAAAGTAAATTACAAAGACCATAAAATCATACTTCAGGCAAATAGATGTACTAATGAGATGCAAAAACAACAACCAAATATAAATTAAAAAAAGTTCACAAGTTGGAGATAAGCGGACTCAAACCACTGACATCTGCCGCAGGGTAAACCACCGCCGCTCAGGTCCCCCGACTGATTCTACCATAGAGGCCAACGAGGGACAATAACTGCCCCCCCCCCCCGAACTTACAATTTTTATCGTACTGTGCTCTCCAAAGAGCAAACAAACAAATTTCAGCCCAGAAACAAGTGCTAAATCCCCAATAGAGCTCCAAGTTGAATGTGCGAACTTACATACACAAAGAATAAAAACAAATGCGAGTAAACAACTAGAAACTGGCGTAGAGAGAGCAAATCAAAAACGAAAACAAGCAAACATTATCACCGAGTAAAAGCCCTAATATAGTGGCGCTAAGAGAGAGAGGGGGACTGCCTATATATGTTTGAGAAGGCTAGGGCTTAGTTACACAAATACAAATCGATTGATCGAGAGAGAGAAAGAGACCTGTGTGGGTAGTGTGGCAGCGGCGGTGGTTGAGCAACGCCGGTGATCGAGGGAGAGAGAGGAACGGACGAAGAGAGTGAAAAGGGGGAGCGTATGCTGAGTGTGCCTCAACCAGATCCCATGCCTCTGAGGTGGTCGTATTTTACGTACTTATTTCCTTTTTTACGGGCAAGGAGTAATTTTTTCATTGCGGGATTGTACCACGTCATCCGGCTAACGTGGTGTCCGAGCGGGCACATTCAAACCGTTCAAGAGTGTAGTAGAGGGTCTAAATTGAAACATTCTTTCTTCTCTCATCCCTACACTTTCTCTCTTTTTTCTCTTTCCAAATTCGAGCCGTCCAAAACCGAAATGAACAGTCCGAATGCACTGAGTGGGCATCACGTAATACTTGCTCAGCACTGGAAAATTTCTCACGGGCAAGAAATTCTTTTAGTACAATAAGTCATATCTTTAATTCAAAAAATAAGTATAAATATATTTTTTAGACTTTTTTTTGTCAATCGATAGGATAGGTCATTTTACGTGCTCCATATAGATCCATACCTAGAGTATTGGCTCAAGCAATTAATTTTACCACGTTTGCCCAAGTGTAATGGCCCTTGCCAAATTATAAGTGGTGCATTAGGTAATTTGGGTGAGGGCATTATTGAAAAACAATTGTGTGTGTGTGTGTATATATATATATATATATATATACAATCTACAAAACAGAGGACACCAAAAAAAAGGGTAGCCCCATCGTATATTAGAATAGATGTATTATTTATGTTTATTTAACTTGAAACGTATCGGACCATGACTCGTGTCGTCGGGTGGGAGGGTTTTCAATTTTTGACGTTCGCATTTTCATCAATGAATTATCTTTCTTTTGGCCTCCATAAACAAATTAGTAGTATTAAAATACCAATACAAATCTTTAAATTTTCTCCCATTTGAGGACCAAATTTTGCAGAGTTTGAAAGTATATTTGGAAATTGTTGCCATGGAGGAGGAAGAAAAGTGAAAAATGAAGAGATAAGAGCTTTCCAACATCCAACCTTTGTGAAGACTGGAAAATATTTACAGTAATCTTCCAGCAATAAAATGCTATTGTTCATATTTTGCTTCTGTACTTCCCAATGGAATACACTCTTACTTGTGTGGAAAATTAAATTTTATTAAAGGGGTTACGAGAAAGGGGTTCCAACCAAAAATAAGAAATTCAGCCAAGAGAGACATAGCCCTCACCACCTGAGGGCCGAAAAAGCCCAGATACAATATTAAAGCACACTCTTGATGGTCTAACAAGCCCAAATGTTACAACTAAGCATACACCCAAAGAAAAACCAAAACAACGGAAAAGATATAGGTATCGATGGCTATGTAGGGAAATCGAATCGACGGCCGCGCGCGGCCATCTCCGGCCACCGAACGGCTGATCCGAGCCGTCCAAAAAATTTAAAAAAAAAAAACGAGGGGCCTCGCGTGAGAATAAACGGCATCCGATGTGTGTAGAGTGCTTAATCTAAACACCCTATTTTTCGTGTATATACACGCGTGGGAATAAAACGGCATCCGATGTGTGTAGAGTGCTTGATCTAAACACCCTATTTTTCGTGTATATACACGCGTGGGAATAAACGGCATCCGATGTGTGTAGAGTGCTTGATCTAAACACCATATTTTTCGTGTATACATAGGATGTGTGTATATACACAAAAAATAGGGTGTTTAGATCAAGCACTTTACACACATCGGATGCCGTTTATTCCCTCTTTAGGCCCCTCGGTTTTTTTTTTTAAATTTTTTGGACGGCTCGGATCGGCCGTCCAGTGGCCGGAAACGGCCACGCGCGGCTGTTGGTATGGAAATGGTCGGTGCAAATAGCACCACTCAACCTAATAACCATAAAAATCTATACAATTTCAAAGTTGGAAATATTATAATTAAACTTGTGTCGTGTTAAGAGCATCTCCAATCCAACCTTCAATCGTCTATATCACTATATTTTGGTCCTCGACAAAAAGGTGTTTTGAAATATGTGTTTGTTCCAACCTATCCTCCAAAATACTTTTATTTTTTTTTGTCTCTATTCCTTCAAATGTGGGGGAAAGACTTTTTTTCATCCTCTAAATGTAGAAAATGAAAGTACAATTGCTCTCAAATGGAGGATGAGTTGAGGACTATTTTCCTCCAAAATGAAGGATTGAAGTCAAAACACTTTTCGGAGAATAGGTTGGAATTGATTTTTTTTCTTCCAAAATGGAGGAATGGTGGAAATTTAAGAATAGAACATGGATTGGAGATGATTTCTAAGCACACCCAAGAAGCTCTGTGCATAGATGCAAACACACAACTCTCACAGATAACATGGTTGTATCTGGATCTGTGTCCCGTAAAAGTTCACAGAATGTTCGGTTAGAGTTTTGAGAGAATTTTTTATGATTAATGAACGAGCAGAGAGAGACTGAAAGAGAAAATTTATTAAGAATAGTACGTAGAGAAAGAAATTGAGTTTTTAAGACCCAAAACAAACAAAAAAACATACTCCCTCCGTCCCATATTATTTGGACTTTTTCGATATTTGTGTCAGTTTTCAATCGTTTGTATCTTCCAATATGAATCTCTAACAATATACAATATGGATCTTATTTGATAGTTCTCGATTAGATCTATAATACAAAGTTTTCAAAATTATAAAAAATATCATAAATTGAGAGATATGAGAGTTTAAAGAACGGCGCGAATATCGAAAAATATCAAATATTTTGGGACGGAGGGAGTAAATATGGGGCTACCGTGGGTCCACCGGCCGGCACCTCAACTGATGTGAAATTCTGAAACATATGTTATGAAATTCATTACACCCCCAGGTGTGAGATCCCATAAAATTCTTTTCCTTATTCCTGGACCCAAAGCATCAACGCACAGGTAGAAAGTCGACTCCTCGTATCCCGGGAAATCTGATCTTCCACTTGTAAAGTTGCTCCAAGGAGTAGTACTAATCACATTCTTGCGGTAAAACAAAAGAAACCCAATTCAGCAATAAATTCATTCGGTTTGTCCGTTTGGAATATTCAAAATTTTTGCGCACGATTTTTAATAATTTTTTTTTATCTATATATTTTCACTTAATATTCTTAAAAACCTATTTCAAAATCGAAAACGAACAAAATTATTGTGTCTTGAAGACGTGTTATACACTCAACCTATCTGATTGTACTCCTTAACTTTTAAAGGGGAGAGATTTGGGGTTCGGATATATGGAGAGACTTCGAACCCCATAAAAACTTGTGTCTTAAGACAAAAGGGATCCGTTTTAACTACCAAAGTGTCTAGTGGGTTTTCAAGCCCAACCGCCCAACTTTTTCCTTCCACTTTTCCCCTGATTTTCTTTTCCTCTCTCTCTCTCTCTCTCTCTCTCTCTCTCTCTCAGTCTCTCTCCCTCTCTGTTTTTGTGTCCCACAAGTTTTCTCTCTTTCGGCAGTTGCGGCCACGATACCGTAGCTTGGACGGTTGACGGTTTGGATCGGATACTCTTTTCTAGTATCTGATACTTAAAGAATTGCCCGTGTTTCACTTTTAATGGCTTTTGTTTTGGATGGGAGGCAGACCATTTTTTGTGTGTGGTTTTGGACGGATATTCTTCTACGAGGTCCACGTAAATCGATTTGGATACCCTATCATATGGAGTAGAAGAAATATACACATTTCAATGTTCCAGACAATAGGCAAATCTAAGGGTCACTTTTATCTTCTTCTCATTCGTCGAGACGAAAATTTAATTCCAACCATTTTGACAAAAAGTTCACAAAATACTAGATTTATAAGAATATCACTTTCTTTTGAATAATTGATTTAGTTCAAAATATCTCCATGGATCGTATTATGTGACAAGAATCTTATCACTAACAAATGCAGAATTCTAAAGACGATAATACAACACATTGATAGGTATTTTTCCATGCAACTTGAGCGTATTGTGCAATCTCAATCGTCCAAAAGTATTTTGAATGGTTCAGATTTTAAAAAAAAACTTTTCTGAGAAAGAGTTCCTCGGAAGAGTTAAACTAAATTTGGATTATTAATTGTCGAGACGGACGGTCTGGATGGTATACAACACGCCCCTTGTTCATATTTTTCAACATAAGTTGTACAAACTTTGCGACTACTATTTTGGTATTAAAATACTTTCCAAGTTTTTTTCCTCGATGCTTAGAGAGATTAATTGCTTTTTTTGTTTTAACTCTTGATTTTGTTAAATTTTGATGTTAGTCGTCCACATAGTTCCTTTTTTTGTCATACATCAGCGAAAGTCAGCGAGATGTTAATTAGTATGTTAGTCCACAGAGATTTCAGAGACTGTTCATAACCCATAATCCTAATAACAGTCCCATGGGGCTCAAACCTCCGCCGGACCGCCACTGTGGGGAGGGTGAGAAAGCCAGCTGTGCTAGCTTGTCCACATAGTTCCTTGTAAATGTGTTTCTCAAGCACGTGACCATAGCAATTCTCTCTTTAGTTCTGACGTCTTTATAAGCAAACTCTCTCTCTCTCTCTCTCTCTCTCTCTCTCTCTCTCTCTCTCTCTCTTCAAAATTAGTAAGATATTTGGAGAAGCTTATAACTTAAGCTTAATTGCAAAAGCCTCTATGATTCCATGACAATGTGAAACTTGGTCTTAGATAACTAGCTCATCATGATTAATTAAACATTATTGTACCTTTGTGAAGGAGAAGAAGAAGTAAGAACCAGCTAAGGAAACGTAACTTTAAAGCTTACTCTTTAATTAAGTAATCAATGTTTTACTTTGGCATAAAAGGTAACTGCAGGCTCCTATAGATGACTTTTTTTTTTTTTTTTACAACATTATTTGTTTAATTTAACCACCAATTAAAATTTTGATTAATTAGCATCGTAAAAGGTAGCTAAAAACCACACCTTAGTGTTGTTGGTTCGTTACTTTTCCTTCTAAGGTAAAAGTTTTAAGTTCGAGTCCTCATGAAAAATGTATTTGATTCCATCCCTTTTTAACCGCTAACAACTATCCCCCGAGACTTTTGGCCTTGGGTTTTGAGCTATATTGTTTAAATCTAGACATCTTGAGGCCAATAGGCCAGGGTGTTTTGGGCTTGGTCCCAACAGATGTTTTCATCTAATTTTTTGTTGAATTTTCCTTCCCTCAACTTGATGTACGCCTTGTCAAATTCTTAATAAAAATCAAAGAATCAAAGAAGGAAGCTAAAAATTTATGTTTTCCGTCAAAATAGGGCATGGAGTACTGTGGTTAAATTGGTGGGAAGGCCATGTGATGTGTTATGGAGTAAATCTTGGTATTTATTGGATTATTATTAATTATATTCTATGTTATGGAGCTAGCATTGACTTGCACGATGTGAGACAATATTTTTATACCACATTTTAAAATTATAGACTAATATTTAATTTTTTTGAACAGGACTAATATTTAATTCAGAGCAAGCAAAGAATGGGAACTAATTTACTGAAAAAAAGAAAGAATGGGAACTAATATTGGGATTGCCAAAGATTTGGAGAATAAGATAATGCATATGGTATTATTAGATTCCTCTAAGATGCAGACAAGACAAACCATCTTCATGTTGGCTCGGTTTGGATGGCAGGAATCTTGAAAAGAAATGGAATGTTACACCAGGAATAGGAATGTGATGCCATACTATCAGAATTCTCATGTTTAGAAGAGGTAGGAATATGATTGTGATTTCTAACGACAACACTTTCGATCGGGAATCACATTCCAGATAGAGTGGGAATTAATCAGATTCCTCCATTACCCCATGGGAATCTTAGATTCCTAGCTCAATCAATAAAAAAAATTGAAATATTGACTTTCATAATTTCCAAAAAAATTGATTCCTACATAAGATTACTGAATTAATCTAAAACACTGGAATAAAATTACTTTATGTATTGTCTTCCTAGGAATTTCATTCCTACTAATCATATTCCTATTACCACTCAATAAAATTCCTAGAAATTTGATTCCTAGTAATCACATTCATATTTCTACTAAAGATTCTGGTCATCCAAACTGAGCGTTAGATATACTCCATTACATTGCATGTCACGTTGCCTGATTTTGTTTATATCAATATATACAAATACAAATATATATTAAATCACTATATAATACATTTCTGAGAAGATCCTAAGTACCGAATGATTTTGATCGAGTGGAGCATGACAACAAATATATGAAAGGCTTGCTATATATGATCACATTTACGTGTTCATCTCCAATTGCCACGGGGAACTCTTACGGCCGATGAAGGTTTGGCTTATCACTAACTTAAAGTTTTAGAATTGTTCGAGATGCCCGTAAATTAATCCTAACACCGGTGCATTAAAGGAAAAAATAGTAGTACTAAGATAGTCCTGCAAATGGATCCCAAAGCCAAGTTTATCAGTGAGCATAGGTCATTGTCAAACTAAACACACATCAATATTTAATTACCCAATCTTAACCAAACGTAAAGAAAGAAAGTATGCAAAAGCAACCATCAAAATCTCACAACCTTAATTCTTCCTTCAACCAAAAGCTAGCAACAACCAACCAACCACCCCACCCTTTTCTCTCTCTCTCTCTCTCTCTCTCTCTCTCTCTCTCTCTCCATATATTTGTTAGCTTGTGATCGAATGTCATTCACCATGATCGATCTCTGAAAAAGCATCTATCAAGAAACGAAAATGCTACATGGAATTAATATCTTTCACCATTTGTTTGGAATACTTGGAATTCATTCATTAATTAAAGTACAGGAAACTGGAATCAATATCTCCCGGGATCATAACCTGATCAGAAAGAAGAAATGAATTTCTAAAAACAGAAACAGTACGTCACATGTTAGCTTTAGCGAAGAAAGTTAAACATACAACCAAAATTGAAGTGAAAATAAATAAAAGAAACAAACTAAGTTAAATTGACTTCCAATTGAATAAAATCTGGATCAATTCCGGCCAGCTAGACTACAAAGTATATATTCAGATCCGAAATTCTCTGAATTAACCTGATCAACTAATCAATATCAATATAAATCTAGTAATCAAAGTGGCATTTATATATTATGTATATTGTATAATGTAGGTGTCCGGATCAACTTACTCACGCCTCAGCTAATTTTTCTCTTGCGTATAGGAGAAGAATTAAAGCCGAGCGACTCGTAACTCGCCCCAAACAACGACTCGACCTCTTCGCGATTCACGGCCTCGAAGAATTCGAGATCGTACTTCTTCCTCCTCCGCTTGCAAGAAAACTCCTCCTTCCTCGGCTTCCTTGGCGCAGGCGGGCAGGTCAGGGGCTCCGGGATCCTGTTCTCCGGCGCCGTCGGCGTCTTGCATTCTTCTTCGTCGTCGTTCTCCGGCGGCTGAATTGCGGCGACGTCGGCAGTCTGAGAAGGTTTTGTTTGGATTGGAGGCGGCGTGGGCGGCGGTGAGGCTCGGGGGAGTTCTGGATCTGTGGACATTGTAGCGGGAGAATTTTTTGGAGCGAAGTTGAGGAGGGGTGGGAATCGATTCGGTGTGAGTGTGTATATATAGGAGAGAGAGAGAGAGAGAGGTTGGCGTGCAATAGAAGGTAATTATAGAGAGAGAGTAGAGAGAGAGAGGGGGGGTCGATCTGTTTGCTATCTTTATTCTCGTGGTTGTGTGTGATCTATACTACCATTCCCTTTGAATTTGGGATGGTGTGGTGTGCGCAGCATTATGTTATGCACTTTTGAGTCGTCGGGTCGTGTGTTCGGATCTCATCTCGGTAACGAACAACTCTCGATCATTGATTGTCGAGATGAGATTCGAGCTGTCGAACGCACGATCCGATGGTTCGGAGGTCCGCAGCACGGTGCTGCGCACATCACTGCACAACACCGACCTGAAGTCGTATTCCTTTTATGAGTTGGCAAATCCATCGAAATTTGGGAACGGCCCCACCAGGGTTATGTAATCAAATTAATCCAAGAGATTAAAATTATTTAAATCGTTGGTGTAAATAAAAGTTTCTTCTGAATTATAATTAGCTTGCCCATGTCACCATGTGCTACTAAGTGATACCACTATTTTGACCATACGACGCAGTCTAATTAATTTAGAAGAAACACTTTTTACACTAGCGGTGTATATAATTTAATCTCTCCAATATTGATATACTAGCGAATGCCCGTGTTTGAAAGCACGGGTCGAACAATGAGCAAAGGGAGTACACGTTGGGAACAAAGTAAATTACAGTATATGAGCAAAAAATGGATAGGAACAAAGTAAACTACGGTATATGTGCAGGACAATCGAGGTGCAAAAAATATGCAAGTAGGTCAAAAATTTTCAAAATCCATAAATCACCTAACACACGTAATAAAAATTAACTACTGTCAAACCAAATATATATTTGTAAAACTTAACCTAACAAATAAAATGTTGTTATGAAATTTCTAATATCTTAAAAAGCTCTTATCACGACGACTCCGTTATTCCTTTGCCAGTCCTCGACATTCCTACATAAATAAGATTAAGAATTATTACATTCATCACAAAATATGAACCGACAATAAAATCAAAAGGACAACTTATCACCTCTACAATCTTTGTAACCATTACCTTTGAAAATGTGCCAACACTCTTCTGACCGTGCCTTCAAATGGTCAGCACACGCAAATAAACTCTGGACTCGTGTGCAACATATCAACCCCCGCTCAACGAATCCAACTATGCAGAACACAATAACCCAAACATATTCATTAACCTGTTTAACTTGAATCAGCAAATAAAGAACACTTAATTTTTCAATCCCTACCAATTGTATCGGTGCCTTAAGACATAACACAACACGTTCACAACACATTCTCAACAAATGAGCCCATGCCATAAGTCACTTATTAAAAAGTATTAACCTGATATAATTTCTTGTACTATCAACAATACAATTGCTTACTCTTAATCAAAAATATTACTTAGGGAATCAAAACCGTTTTGAAGCAGCTATTCAAATCACAAACATTCACTAAGTCAATCAAAAGAGTATTCGTCACTGGACTATCGAATTCAGTACATAGAGGGGCTAACCCACCAAAATTCGAAGCCACCATAGTTGATGTAGACCTTAAAAGCTACCAACAAAAAAGTTAGTATGGCAGCCAACACTATAAAAAGAAGAAGATAAAATGGGAGTCATTCGGAAGAGGATAGCCAACAGTATGACCTCCACCACCACCTTCCATCTCTGGATACGTGCATATTAAATCTAAACGTTGGCGCAACATGACTGAATAGGATCATTCAATTTTTGTTTAGAAAAAATCTTTTGTTCAGAAACACATAAAAAAACACTACCAAGAATACTTCTCGTTCAACTCTAAGTGCTCCCTCAAAAAGCACGATCATCACCTCCTTCCTACTACCATAGAAAGTAAAAAGCAATTCATCAAAAATAATTAGGAACTGTAGCGAAAATTGAAAATAAGTAAAGAGCTATGGACACAATGTTATAGAATCTTATGAAATGAATGTAAACTCGCATTTCCCGAAGACTTTATATTTGCTCTAATATGACCAAGGACACAGCAAATGAATTTTACTACACCACAAATCTTTTAAATTTATAATTCACTTTGTGGTATCCCCGGCTTGTCCCACCATTAAAAATATTAAAATCTAATGGACACGTACGTGTTCCCGATATGCTGCGTGTCTAAAGAGTGTCTAACACGAATGTGGCGATCTTTAAGAATGTTAGTGCTGGATAGAGTTTCACCAAACCAAATTAGGTACCTACACCAGTAAACTTGGTACTTCCCACAATCTATTCCACTAAGCCATACCCCACAAATACACAGAATTTGGTTTTTAGTATGTTAACCATGAACTTCTTCACATCACTACCGATGGCATTGCGCATGAAAACTATAAGAAACGTCCAAAAAGATCAATGTCCATGTTTATGAAGCACCAATAACAGGCCTGAAGAAAAATATTATCAATGTCCTGAATCCTGATATAGGGAAAAAGGTCCCAATATAGGATCATACCAATTCAAGATTTTACATCTTGAATCTTATTGATTATGAACATGTGCGAAGCATAAATAACTGTGGTGCCTTGGTTGTGATGTAAAAAACAGGTCGAGTACACATGGTAAACACAATCAAACCTTCATGGCTTCATCCAAGTGCCGAATGACCCTGGAAAAATTTGAGATCTCATACTCTAATTTTCTAGTAAGTACACAAATTTAGGCATATCTTAGATCCATTACACCACTTCATAAAACATTTTTGATAGAAATGAAACCCTTTTTATATTGGAGGTATATTCACAACTTCTTTTTTTATAAGCTCGGTGTCATCACAAAAAAATTAGCCTGTACGAGATAGTTTGAGTTTCTAATTCTACAAAAGTAGGAAACAAAAAGTAAGGAAAACAATGGCAGCATAGATTTGAATAGCTTGGGGGCTTGGGCCACTATGAATCAATTTTATCAATTATTAGCTTTAGGCGACTAACCCTTGCACATATAAATTTCAAGTAATTTTCCTGCTTGGGCACAACCTCATGGTTGATTTCTCCTAGCAACTATAGTTACTAAACCTTGTCTATGGTACCACCGAAACAATAAACCTTGACAAAAAAGAAAGCAAATCAAAGCTTTATCTTTACCTCTTAGGAATTGTGTATAGTCATCAGAATTTGGAAAGAACAATGAAGATGGCTTACTATAGAAGTCATGTATGACCATTTCAAATCCAAAATTACAAAAAAAGTAAATTAACACAAAATCATAATTTAGATAAACAAAAAGCATCTCTCTAGCTATATGCCTGATGAGGGTTTTAATTGTTACCATCATAAAGATTCTTCAAGAAATTAATAGTTGCACTAGGTCCTGTCAGTTTGTCTTGGTTAAAAGAGAGAGAGACCCTTCCTCACACCATTCTGTATGTCAAACATTTAGGAAAATAGAATTTTATAATTTGTTTGAACTTTGAACACCACACCTGGAATCACTATATCCCCAAGTCCAAGTATTAAAAATGGACATGCCAAACCGACAGTTGGGAATAAAAGCTGCACAGAATTAAAAATTGGCACAATCTGAAATATAACGATCAAGGTGATCAAAAAAAAGTTCAAAAATACAGATGGCAACAATCAAGAAACTTACCTTTATAGGAGCTTCGGAAGATTTCGCAACACTAACCATCACAGGAGTAAAGAAAATCCAGAGAATATTTATTTTCGCAGAAAAAGAATCAGAATAAGGAACTAAGAGCTTCACTTTGCTCTTAGTTACATGTGCTCATTTGATATGTCTCGTTATTTTTAAGGACGAAGCATAGCAAAACTAAGAGCTTTACTTTTTCCAGCAAGGGGTAAAGTTGTTCAACTATTTGCGCAAATGGAAAGCTATAATCTTTAACAAAATCCATATGAAACCCATTTGTTTACTAGTGATGGTGGGAGAGTTGTTACCTTTGACCTCGGTTGTTCCCGCGACTTGGGTGAGCGCAATGTTCGATTGGCCACAATTGGTGGTGCTCGGAAAGAGAAGAAATCCCTTGGAGAGAGAAACCCTAACTAGAGAAGCACTCGTACCTATGACAACATGAATAACATATGTAATTGGTGTCTATCGATCTATGCCATGGGAATGAACAAACCCTAAACTCGTAGTTTTTATAGTAAAAGATGCGAATCATATACTGAGATTTCAAACCTTTTGAGGTGAAGATCATAAGATGAGATAACTATACTAACTTATTATTGACTGTCAACCAAATCGGCAACAACTAACCAATTATCGTTTTCAAACAAAATAGAATTAGCACTGTAAAACAAAAACGATACCTGAATCCAATCACGATTTAGCAAGGAAGGCTACCCACATATACTATTACATACCCTGCAACACAGAGAAGACAGGTCAACACTACAACCACAACCATACTTGGTTACTTAACCTACTCCAATGATACGTCCAAAAGTAAAGCATCCACAATTCATACAATCAATCAGT
Source organism: Rhododendron vialii (assembly GCF_030253575.1). NCBI lineage: Eukaryota > Viridiplantae > Streptophyta > Magnoliopsida > Ericales > Ericaceae > Rhododendron > Rhododendron vialii. The sequence goes on along the minus strand of NC_080565.1, from coordinate 33,913,221 downwards.
ACGGCCCCACCAGGGTTATGTAATCAAATTAATCCAAGAGATTAAAATTATTTAAATCGTTGGTGTAAATAAAAGTTTCTTCTGAATTATAATTAGCTTGCCCATGTCACCATGTGCTACTAATTGATACCACTATTTTGACGATACGACGCAGTCTAATTAATTTAGAAGAAACACTTTTTACACTACCGGTGTATATAATTTAATCTCTCCAATATTGATATATTAAACTCTTTTCTTTTTTTGAACGGCGAAGAATGTAATGTAAGATTTCATTAATAATAACAAAATATTACAAGAGAGAGAAAATAGAAAAAACAGGGATGCTGGTGTTGTGCACCATCCGAGCCGTCTGTTCGGCAATCCAACCGTCCAAATCTCATTTCGGCACTATGTAGATTCGAGTTATTCATTGCCGAGATAAAATCTAGACCATTAGATTGCCGAACGGATGACTCGGATGATGCGCAACACCATATTGTGCACCAGCCACACAGCACGCTCCCCGGGTCTAAAAAATAACACTAATAATTTTTCCATATGAATCTCCGCACAACACGCCCCCGGGTCTAGAAAATAACTCCAATAATTTTTCCATATGAATCTCCCACTACACCCCAAAATATCAAATTTTTCGTGCGAATACTCCCACATTTCCTTTGGGCTCTAGAGAGATCCAAATGATTCAAATACCAAAACCGACCCTTTAATATCCATCTTGCCCTTAACCTTTTTTATTTGCTTCTCATGTGAAATTTTCTTTGAGGATAAACTCGATGCGTTGTATGTCATGCAAGAATTTTTTTTTTAAAGAGTGGGAAATGATATAAAGGATTATAATTTACCGTATGCATCTAATTTAACTGGAGAAAGACACAACTGTATTTTTAAAATCAAGTCTCTATTTTTAAGACTCATCTTAGAATTTGATCGAAGCAAGTTGACCCCTTTATTTGAAAGATATAGGATGTGATTTGAGATGCTCTAATAGATCTCTACTTCGTCGCAAGAATTAGAGATTATCGGTATAGAATGCATAAAGGTGCAAGTATATATCATTACGATAAAATATTAACGTTAAGGCTTATCTACCATTTTAGTCCTATCGCTATAGAATGCATAAAGGTTCAAATATCATTACGCTAAAATATTAATGTTAACCCCTATCTACCATTTTAGCCCCTATTGTCATAGGCAGATTAACTTAATTTCCCAATTTGACACATCTTTATGAGTTTTAAGGCCCTTGTGAACGGAAAGGGGTGTTGTGCAGGAGGTGCACTATGCACCATTCGAGTCGTTCGTTTGGTAATCCAGCAGTCCAGATCTCATCTTCACCATGTAGCATTCGAACTGTTCATTGCTGAGATGAAATTTGAAACATTGAGTTGCCGACGGACGACTCGGATGGTGCACAGCACGGTACTCTGCACCCCTCTCGGTTTAATGTGAAAATTTGATGTTTGTGATTCTTGATAGCCATCCATTTTTTTTCCTCCGCCAACTGATCCTGATCACAATTAATTGAATTAATTTCCCTACCCAAAATGGAGATAGTCAAATCGTTTTATTTATTAGTTTTCAGGGAAAATGTTTAGTGCCAATGGTGAAACCATAGTTTATTGCCATTACCATTTTCTTTTCAACCTCATCATTAATTATATATGTTATCTTTTTCAATGAATAATTACTTAAATCAATCATGAATTCAGGTGGTAACGTGCTATATATATATATATTGAACTTATTTATATTATATATTTTCTTGTGAAACTTGCCGGATGTATAATAACCGCATCAAATAATTAAATTAATAACCACATGACATTTGTGGTAATAGATTATCTTCCTCTAGTACTCCACTTAAAAGTTGACTTAAGGTTCAAGTGCATTAACTATTGGAGAAAATAAGAGTCATAGTGATCATGATTTAAGTAGGTACCGCCTCATAGTATCCTAATACTTTCCAACTAGTCCATGATCATGCGAGACTCGTATACTTAATTCTAAATTCGCTCCACATGAATTTGTCGTGTGTTAAGGACGTAAGTTTTTTTTTTTCACTGCCAAAAAGATTTTTAATAATCTTTAAAATAAATTACAAAAATTAAAAGACTTTAAGCACATCATGCCGGTGAATTGCAAACCCACAAAGAGGCGACTCCATACTCTACCAATCATATGTCGCAAGGACCCAAATGGTGTTAAGGGTGTGAGTTGACGCCGTTCAAGTTGACACTATATATGTACGTGACAGTGTTCCAAGATTCCCGAATAAAGTATTTTAAAATTAGGGAAATGAAAAGTTATTGGAAGAAATATTTATGCGAACTTGTATAATTCTCAAAACTAAATTTCGCTCTCTTTTTTTATACCCACACTCTACCCTTTCAAACATTTTTGGTAAATCTCTACCCTCTCATTTGTTTACAGTTTTATACATACAAAAGAATGATTTTGTAAATTGACATGAATAGAACTAAAATAAAGAGTGCTAATCATAAAGCAGATATGTGAAAATTAATTTTTTTTTTTTAATGAAATAAGGAACTAACGAAATCGCCAAAAAATTGAGATCTGGCAAGCTGGATCTCATGTGTATCCCACGTTTCTTGTTCCATTAATTGTTTTGATCATAATATTGTATGGACATAAAAATAGATACGTACGACCACGATTGATGGGCATGTACATATTATCTACTTATATAATACTTTATTTGAGTACTTTAATTTGGTGTAAAAAAATAAAAATAAAAATAAAAATATTTTTTTTTGAGATTTAAAAATGTACGGATTCCAATAAAGGACATTTAAACATAGACGGAAGAAGTAATACTTCAGCAAAAAGGAGAACAACAGTAAGTATTAGTTATAACTAATTGCTGTAGGCATGTATACCTGCTGTAAGTCACGTAATTAGAGTGTGTGTGCTGAAGTGCAAGTGCGTGCGTGCGAACGTGAAAGCGTCTTTAAAATACATTACAGCTTACTTAAATTCAAGAGAGCTAAAATCGAGAGCATGAACACAACGCGAAAATTGAAAATACTATCGCGGAGTATTTTGAGAGATTATATGTAAGCCCATAACAATTTGTGCATGAATTTTACATGTAAAAGTTTTCTCTCTTTTTGAGAAGAAATCGTTGAGCACTTGTAGGCTGTAGCCTGTAGGATTCCATAATTGAGACTTTGGAAAATGTGCAGAATGTCCACTGATGGAGAAATTTTTTGTTACAGTTTTCAAGACGAGTTTCGGGCTACTCTCTCTCTCTCTCCAACACGAGAAATTTTTCAGTGTTGGGTAGACACGGCCACGTGATGCCGAGCACGCATTTTGGCCATTCAAACGTGTTTTGGACGATTCAGTTTGAGCTTGAAGGAGTGTTCTAATAATTTTACACTAAAAATTTGCCTAAACAGATCTCTAAGCTGTTCAAAACAATTTGGACGGTCGAAATCGTGCTCGGCACTATGTGACCCGTGCCACCCGGCACTGAAAAATTTCTCACCCACTTCAATCTCTTTCTCCCTCCACTTTCGAAAAAAAAGAGGAGACAATTTTCATGCGACTCTATGAAAGCCACTCATGAGGATCTCCGATTCATCTCTATTTTTTCAATACTATGGATGTGACACATCGAGAATAGATTTTGTAATTTATCTTATTTTGTCTTCCATTTTTTTTTTTATACTTTTTAGAAAAAATTTAGAAGGACCTATCGTTTCCTTTAGAGATTTGGTCTTCTAAAAATAGTTTGATCCTCTAAATACAGAGGACCAAAAGTAAAATTGGAGAACAAATTTGTGAAAAGGATGATAAGTCCTTCCAAGATTCTCCTAAAAAGTACAAAAAATTGAAGGATAAAATGGGATAAATTATAAAAATTTTTCTCAATGTGTCACATTCATTCTTCATTTCAGAGGAATAAAGATGGGTTGGAGATGCTCTTATAAATGTGACATCTCTCTATCTCTCTCTAACAAAAAAAAATGTTCGGTTAATTGGTGGGTTTGCATCCCACTCAATTGATTAGGGTTTACCTATTGGGGTCAAGTCAATCGCCCGCAAGATATACTTAATTTCTTGTGAATTTTTTTAGTCCTAACGTAGATGACCTATTTTTGACCAGACCGGAAAGAGGTTAGTTGACGTCCGCGTAAGCTAGTCCCGACATCTTTGATCTCGGAAAAAAAAAAAGAAGAAGAACTGTGTCTATGTATCCCTTCTCTTTTTTCTTCGCAAATTTTCTCTCTTCTCTCTCTCTCTCTCTCTAGGTTTTGCATAGGATACCAAGGTGGAGCCTTGCATACGCCCATCCAACTGCACATGATCCAAATCAGCTGGATGACTACTGATGTGTTTGGTTGGGTTTACCAAATACCTTAAGAATCCCATGCACATGAATCTTCGCACGTGAAGTCTCTCTCTCTCTCTCTCTCTCTCGATTTTGCTTAATTGGTTTCCAATGCTAAAAACACCTTAATTAGATCTACGATTAGGGTTACAATTTAAAAGTCACATGAAAGTACACATGAAATGTGCAGATTATAATATTTTAATTTTGGTAGGAACTTAATCATGTGGAGACAGATTTAGATGCAAGTGCTATTTGTAACGCTAATTTTTTTCCGTCTTGAGAAAAATTTAGATACAATCGTTATTTGTAACGTTTCTCTCATATGAGATGAAATCTACACATATGTGAGACCCAATCCCATCTGAGAAGACATTTCAAATAAACGTTGTATTCAAAACAAATTTGCCTCTATGGGTGTTGTTAATATGGCGATAAAAAAAAAATATTCCTACCAAGAATTTAAAAGCAAAAATTATCACTTAATCCATCCTGTTCGGTTTGGGTTTTGAGGAAAGTTTTTGGGAGTAATGAGTAGAGAGAGATATAGAAAATTTATTGAAAACCATGTGCAGGGATTTTGAGACCCAAAACGAACAAGTTAGCACTCTGACAGTTAATGTTACCACCGTATTCAATCAGTGTTACTAACATACCAAAAATTAATTAAGGCATGCTTTATTATCTTATCTTATCTTAGAGTTTAAAGTACCTGTAAATTGGTGATTACAAGCCGATCTACTAAATTAGTACTCCATTAATTATTAGTATTTTTACTCAATTGCCCCTGCAAATTCATGCTAGATGAACTAAATTTGCAATATATACAATCATAAGTATTGAGTACAAAATCAATTAACATGCACCTCGGTAAGTGAATCTAAAAAAGTAGAGTACTAAGAAAAGAAAATTAAGTTAAAAAATTGTGTGCTAACAGATCACAGCACAGGGTTATTCTAATCTCAGTACTTGTTAACCAAACACTTTATTCCTTGTGTCATAGCTAGGTACGTTAGTTTATGGATGCCCAGTACCTTTTCTTTCTTCCTTTTTACAGTAACTCTCTCTCTCTCTCTCTCTCTCTCTCTCTCACACACACACACACACATGTAAGGTATGCATGCTTGAAGAACAAGGTGAGTCCCTTAAAAACAAGGGTGACAGACTAAAGGGTGGAGTAAAAAAGGGGATGACTTGATATTCTTTGATTGGGTTAGAAGTGATGATCTGGAGATTCTAATTTGTGTATATGCTTTTCAATACGCTTTCCACTTTTTTTAAGACAGCATTTATCAATTGCCCACCGATGGATGCTTCACTTTATGTAGCTACCAAAAGGCCTAAAAAAATTACAATACTCGCTCCGTCCCACAAATGATGTTCAAAATCACTATTGACACCTCTCAAAAAATTTAGTGTAATGTATAATATTTTTTTTAAGGGCAATATAGACCTTGTTTGATAAATCTCACTTAATTTTATTTTTAAAAAATTTAAATCATAAAAAACATTATACATTTGATATATTGATAAATTATTGAGAGGTCCGTGGGAGTAATAATTTTGGACTTTTTTTTTGGAACAGAGGGAGTAATAATAATACTAATGATCAGCACGTGGCAGTTCAAGTCCCCCTAATTAGCATGCAATCATGCATGGTTAGTCAATACTTAACTCGCGCACCTCACAAAACCATGTGGAACTATGTGGTGTTATAGCCCGATAGTTCATCGAGCGCGACATGTGAACATCCTCTAGGAGCACCAATTTATTTTTTGAAAGCACCCCCTTGTTCCCAATCTCGCGCGCCTAAACATACTAGTGTAGGCGGGAGGAAAACATTAGTTTGTGTGTGAGTTTTGTTGGTCCTATATATAGCCATTGATCTCAATGTGGTTGAGTTGTATTGATCCCCACCGTATACTAGACAAAATTAGACATTAGCCAATTGGATGGGAACCCAACGTGTAAAAGACACAAAAGCCCCTTGAAAACAAACTGCCTGGGACCAACAAATGTTTTTTTGGCATAAATAGTACCCTTGTTTTTTCAATTTTCGGTAAATATTTGATAGCTCTTGCTGGCTAGATAAGATCAATGGGTTGTTCCCCAGCTGTACTTTTGTTCCTCTCTGTGTCTTAATTTGGTAGTCTTTTTAAGAGCCTTGATCACCAATTAATCACATTGGACTAACAATGATGGTATTAAGCGTCTTTTATTCACTCCCTCGGTATTATATTATCCCCGCTTTTTATATGATTATATTCCCAATGAACATTTAGTTTGAACTGTATATTTTTTTTAAAATAAAAAACACCAGATACATAGCCCCTTGGATATATAGTCCAATCCGATGCTCGTATCCAGTCAAACAAACGGGCACCAAACGTAAAAACCCGAGTCACATGAATGCCAAAGCTCCATATGCAATGCCAAGCAAAAATAAGAAAAGACCAACTAACCATTAACCAACTTCGTATACCAACCAAAATTGCAACTGTTGTCCCCTAGGCTCTATATATACATCGACAAAAGAATCTATAATAGTTTCTGGTATCATGTTCTCAAAATGCCAGTGGTACGTATCTGGTCAGAGCCGCTTGAGAAATCTCGAGAGTAAGGCGGCTTTAAAGAGCTAGCCTCTGTTATTTCTCCACTCCGTATATATAGCATGTAACTCCTTAAGTAATAGTGAGACAAATACCTATCAGAGCTTCCAGCGGTCAAAAATCTCGATGTTGTTAGAAAGAATTTGAGCTCTCCTTTTATCTGTGTATGTGTATTTCCTTTTTTGGAGTCCAGAACCGAAAATCGGTTAGTTTCTGTGTTAGGAGTCAATAGTGTTCCCATTCGCTCTACTTACTTCTCAAGCTCAAAATTCAGAATCTTTTTAAGCTTCCTATCTTCCGAGTGACTTCTGCTTGTATCCATACTGCATCCTATCCAATAGTTTCTCTTTAGTTTTCCTCTTCTTGTCCATCTTTAGTCTATATCTCTCTTCCCTCTCTCTCTCATATACGCCTTGCCAATATACTTCCCCTGTTAGTGGCCACAACCACGTCTCACTGGGGTGGTCGTTGTCATCAGCCACTTCAGCAAGGTCTTCATCCATACTCTTCAATGAAGAAAAAGTGAAGTACTTTGCCCACATATATCCCTTTCGTTGCTCAATTGGATGCTGTTCTTGTAGTGAACCCGTGTGTGGGTCAATGTAAACCATCTTACGCGCACTATGATAAGCCCATACATTGACTAGGAGTTCCAAAATCCGGCAATAGCAATGCTTTTTCTGCACAGGTCATGAAAAATGAAACACTGAAACCTCCAGCACAGTGATTGAAGTTTGTTTCTGTTTGATAAAAAGATTAAAAGCATGTGAATGGAAAATATAAAATGGCGGATTTACATTTGGACAAGTGCTGTGCCCACTCAATTTTCTGGAAAATTCACTTTTACCAAAGTTTCAAGTTTCTCGCAAAACAATGCATCACTGCCCCCCTCTTAGTACTCGATTCCTTGAAGCTTTAGTTTCACGAGAAGAAAAAAAAGCAGTGTGTACCGATAAATATAGGTATGTGTTTATACACACATATGATATATGTATAGCTGTAACTACTTTTCTTTTGTTTCATTTCGTTTCCTTCTTTCTTCTCTCACAACTGAGACGCAAAAGAGAAGACTATCATGCAAACCTCTCAAAAGTTGGAACTATGTTTGGTTCTATAGTAGAAGCATAAGTTAGAAACTCTATTTATAAGTATACTAATTTTGTGCGTAACTTTTGGTCAAAAAAGTTTCTTAAGAATGTATTGTCATTTATTCTGCGTTTGGATTCAATAATGAGCATGTCGGTCGCACATCCAACCCATGTTTGGAAGTCTTTCAAGTGTATTATCCCTTTTTATTCTTGCTTATTCAATAATTGGACATCCAAACCAACTAAACGTGGTATATTAGAAATTGGATAATATAGCTCCTCAATATTCATCCCGCCAGTCAAACAGGGCCTAAGGCTTACCTCAAGGCTTGAGGAACCCAACAAGCAAGTCGTGATTTCGCTTGAATTGGTGTGCAAGCTATTGAGAGAATCAGCAAACATCCTGCTCAATTTTTCAAGCAAATAAAAATCATTATTCAGCTAAGGACTTAATTTAATGCTGTTTGAAGCAGTGTTTTTACCGGACTGATACCTGGAAAACATTATGAACTCTAGAAAGGAAGGGGTTGGCATCACCCAGCTATGCAGAGCAGACCAGTGACCACCATCTTCAGGCATGGGAGGAAGAGCCCCAATGTGGGATGGCAAGGCATACATCCTGCGGAAGGCATCTTCAAAGGCAGTTCTGCAGGCGTTCGAGGAGAAAGAATATCAGAGGAGCAAAAAGGAAATAAAGAGAAAACAGCCATCTAACAATTGATATGTTGAGATACTTTTTCAAGATCTCTTGCCAATACAAAGTAGAAATCTAAATTCATGCCCTTCTTTTGTGCTTCAATCATGGCTATCTGCTTAAAGGAAATGGAAAAAAAAGAGATCAAATTTATAGATTTGGGACGTCATAAAACAGGACCTATAACCATGCTTGTTAGTATGATGTTGCCTAGAATGTGAAAACCGTCTTCCTGTCTCTACCCAAAGATCAAATTTCAAAGAGAATTACCTATTTCTGGGAAGAAAAGAAATAATTAACACATTTTAAGCTGAAACTAGAATCGCAATCAGATCAGCAGCACACTGGGAATTTGGTTTGAAGTCTTGGAACGTTTGTGTCTTATTCAGTAAAATCAAGCTAGCACCAGACAAAATCCAGTTCCTGTACGCAATTACATCAACTGTGGAAACCAACTAAATTCACCAAGTAATTCGAAGACTTCAATTTTTTTAATCAAGAATAAATAGAGGTGTCTTCTTTGGTGATTTGAACAATAGACTACGTTAAAGCTGCAGAAGCTTCTAAAAGACGCAAGGATGGCTGCCTACCTAACAACTCTCCAGGACCTTTTGCAAGCCGAGACGTTTTGCAGTGGGTCTGACCTTAACTAAAAGGCCAGTCCACAAGTAGTACTTAGCATGTGAGGAATATGAAAGGAGAAAAGCAATAATGAGAACCTAAGATTCTTCTGGTAGCCACCATCACTTCAAATTACAGTTTGGCCCATTAAAAAGTACACAGGTGCACAACACTGCATGCAGGGTGATCCTCCAGATACAAAGAGAGAGCACAAAAGAAAACCAAAAAGAAAAAAAAAAAACTTAAATCAAATAAACCAACAAACACACACACTCACAGATCAGGAGAATAGGCTAAAATGACTTGCACCCACAGATCATCGTCAAATATACAGAAACATACCGGCAGTTCCCTCCATTTAGGATGTCACACATGGACCAAAAAGTAAGTGCATCATTACTTCCTGAAAGTCCACTATCCATGCCAAAGTGCGCCCAGAAGTAAATTACTTCTCCTTTGGTTTCCTCTTTTATTTTTTCTTCCAAAACCTGTTCCGCTCTAGTAGACAGTGATACCTGTTTTGAGATAGCAAAAACGGAAGGAAAAAAATAGATCAGTATGTCATATTTAGCAAATTGAAGAATGAATAACACCACCAAAATTAGTAGCTAGAATACAAGAGCAACTAGTGAGCCACCACCATAAGACATACCTTCCTGCCACCAGCACGCCATGACTGAAATCCAATCCATGACCGCTTATGAATGTTGTCAACACTGTTAGCAACAGCAAACATGCCTCCAATCTCGCAAAGAATATCCCTATAGTATGATTCCTTCAACAGGGGAAGCCGTCCAACTGCATCCACATCGTCTGATCTCGTTCTTCGTGCACTTGTGGACTGACATAATGTAGCAAGATCAGAAGCAACAAAACATATACGTAACAACGAACAAAATGATGAAGCTGTCTTTCCTAAGTTAAGTATCAATGAAAAGGATACAGATTCCAAACTAGGTAAGAGATGATTTATAACCATAAAAGAAATCGGTGACAGATGCTAAACAATCAAATGAGCCCAAAGAAGCAATAAAGAAGTTTGGATCCTTCATTCAAAACAAAAAAGCATCGGCAGGCCAGTGCACAAACCAGGTGGTATCACCGACTTAAAACAAGTTTTTCCACATTGTAAGTTGTGTAACGAAGTGCACACTTATACAATAAGCGAAAGTATTGAGTGCAGACAGTGAAAGAACAAAATCTCAAGCACAGAACTGGTGGCCTCAAATTGTACTGCTCTAGCCCAATAAAACAAGATAACAAATATCATTGAAAGCAAGGGAAATCAATGAAGAGGTCGAATCCGAAAACTCACAAGACTTAACCCACGGTACAAAGTACCGTGATGGAGAAAGGGCCACGCCCCAGCTCCATCGTATATTTCATATATACACAACGCCTGGCCAGTTCTTTCTAGCTCTCCTTCATCTCTTTCATGTCCTTCAGACTTAAGTTTTTCAGCTTTTCGAGCGTTGCGATATATCTCATCCCACACACCTGAATCTTTCTCCATTCTTCCTTCAATCTACAACAAACAAACCACCACTCCATTTGTCACCCAAATAGGTAACAGCAAGAAACGTATGAAATAAACAGGCATGACCCCTATTTGCAAAAGAAAGACCTACCTCCTCCATTTCAAGGCTTTCCATCTCCTCAGAATTTTCTATCTCCATTAAGATATCCCAATCTAGGTCTGTAGGAATGTCCTGTGCCAGTACCTCAGGCTCACTCTGATTGCCATCCCCTAAATCGAAGTGATTGGTCAACTGTTCCTCGAGGGCATAGACAATGCTAGAATTTCTCACGTAAGAGCCCTTCTGATCCATAATTCCCTGTTCCATTTCCATCCTGAACAAATTCCATTCCCATGTACCTTGTTTGAGCTTTGAAATCTGACCTGGCAGCTGGGCACCCGATGGGAAAGTGAGGACATTCTCCAAAAGTTTTGCATAACCAGTAACACAATCTGATGCCTGCATGTTCTTAGCCAACAGCCTTCCAGAAGAAGCCACAGAATGAGCAAATTTAGAGAGTTTTCCTTTCGATATCAAAAGCGAGAAAGCTCTCATCAACGCATCAGGCTGATGTTTCGGATAAATCATCCCATGAACTCCATCAACAACCTGAAAATTTGGTGTACATCATATAAAGTTGAAGAAGACAGGGCAAACACCGTACATAGTTCTGCTAAAAAGGAGACACTGTCATAATAGCTGACTGAACTCACATATTTTTTAATAACAGGGTAGTCAGGTGCAATCACGGGAATTCCAAATGACATGGCTCGTGTAAGTAATGGAGGAAAACCCTGTACATCTTGGGAGGAACCATATAGAACAATATCAGCCATTAGTAGCAAACCATTTACATCACCATTCATCCCATAGTGCCTTACTGAACCATGATGGAATCCCAAATGAGTAGCAATTTCCTACACACCAAAAAACAGAAGAGATAACATGGATTAATTAAAACTTCTAACATATAGGGAAATAAACTTTGTTTTTTGAGGTAAAGACTGAAGAGCTTGATATGTAGGACAAAGGATTTCATATTAACTTTAGACCAAGTAGCAATGAAATTAAATACACATAAAGAAGAAAGTTATAGAACCATTCCTTAGATATGCGCACCATTCACCAGATGAAGGGGCAAATGAGAGACACAAGAACTCAGTTTACGACCACCGATAGAGATATCCCAAAACAAAGAGGGACATAAAAGTTGCATGTGCTAACTCATAACCTTGTGCTAATTGGATAATTAAAAGCAACTCTATTATAAGTCAAATACTGCATTTGACAATGAAAGAAAACACAAACTACTTAAGAGGCTAAGAATACTTTGTGAGACCTGCACTGAACGAAATTTACCCCAGCTCTTTTTTTTTTGGATAAATGAGAATTTTGACTAAGGAAAACAATCTTAGAAGAATCAAGAAGGCATAATGAGGCAAAAACCCGAGGGAGGATTCACCAACGGCTACAAAGCATGGTGTTAAATTGCTACACAGATAGAAGTTAGGAGGTCCTAATATGTATATTGAAACACATATTATATAAAACAGCGGGAAAAGGTTGATAAATGCCTTGAAAAACTCTATTGTTCCTTTCTAGATGTAGCATGGCCTCTAATAAAACTTCATTTAAACATACAATGAGCTGTTATGCTAATTTTGGTGAGTAAATATGTGACGCTACAATGTAGAATTCAAACACAAGAATTATACAGAAGAAAATGAACACAGAGTGAAGAAGCAAAGGGTATAAAGAAGACATGGAGAAAGCAAAGAGAGAAGACAGGAGATGGAGAAATAACTATGATACATGACAGAAGAAAAGGAGAGTGCATGTGACGGAAGAAGCTGGACGACATGTCTTCGTACTACGGTCCGGTGAAAATTGAACAAAGCATGCCAAACTATTGAGAAACCTAGAGCGAGCCATGAACCCGCTTGGAAGAGACAATAGACAAGGAAACCAACAATAGACCAATCGAAAGTTCTCTACCTGTAAAGCATCAGTGTATCCGTCGGTGGAGTTTCCACCCAAGAACAGAAATTTAAATGCCCCCTTGGAGTCTTTGCCCCTTGCATATTTGAGTAGCAGAGGTCCTATGTCATGCATTGCAACCGCATACTCCCAAGATAGCTCATTGTAGAAGAAAGAACTCCCAACTATTAGAACCAGCATATCATCTTTATTGAACCCATTGTCCGTCCTTAACTGCATTTTGGAGTGGCTTTTACTGTAGCCTTCAGCAGCCCACACATCTATTGGTGATCCAGGAATCACAAAGAAGTTTCCAGTGTCAAGCACACTATATAACATCTGATACAGGAAGGAATAACAACTGAGACACAATGAAAGGACATGTCTAACGAAATGCCAGAAGGATTGTACATTGGCAGTTAACAAAACACGGATGATGGAATGACAATTTACCGGGAGAGAAAAATCTGGAAAAACAATAACATCAGCACGGCTAAAAGCACTTCTCCAGGAAGAAATAAGATGTTCCCAGCTCATGTCCTCATACGCGGGAAGGCGATTAGCGAGTGTATCTTCCTGAATTGCCCATACAAGTGGTACCGAACAAAAGGGCTCCTGCATAAGGCTGCATATAAAACTCACTACTTATGGCATATCAAACTGAAGAAAGCGAAAAAAAGGTTTGTAGTAAGTAACCACTCAAGTGAAATCCTGGAACTCATTAATTTGCCTCATTTAGTGAAGTCAGACCTCTATCCACCAGCCAACCCATTTAACATGAGCGACCGTGCCATATATCTTTACCATGGCTTCATCACTCCAATGCATACGTTCAGTAAGAGAGGTTTTTAAGTAGCATAAAATACCAACAGTGAAATTAGTTTTAAGTTCCATCATTGACTTGTTGTCCCCTCATATTCTAGCTTTACCCATAGAAATGTATTATTGAGGAATATGTGTTGCATGTTTGGAATCTTTGAAGAGTTTCCGAAGGACTTAACAAGGTCTATTAAAATGCTGTTACATCAACAGTGTTTCGATGAGATATAACCCTACCTTGAAATGGCAGCTCTTGCTTCAAGAGAATCCACTATAACACCTTCAAAGCTGCGAAAAAACCAAAATGTGAGCTATCTGTACCAAATAAGATAAAAAAAAGTAACAGACAGCCAAAAGAGTTGCCGACAAAACATAAATGTTCCAAGAAAACCAAATAGCACACGTACGTTAACCAATCAATTTGGTGATATCTCTCCGGACTTAGGATAAAGATTTGACCTCCTATTTTCTCCCACACAGAATGCGCTTTCCCATCGTCTACTGCATAAATCTGTCAACCAAGCATTATAATAATTAATACGTGCGATTAAGTACTACAGGTTTGATTCACATAACTCCGCAGGCTTAAAAGAATTAACTATATCTAACTACTTATAACCAATGCAAGGATCCACAAAAGAATTAGCTTTAAATAAGTACTTTGGAATTTGAACAAGCATAAGCTGAAGATGATCTCAAACCGGAGGGCTAGACAGGGAATAAATCTAGCAAGCGAAGATGGTTAAGATGATGAATAGCAGCTATATAAATAGCCAGTTTTAGCGAGGGCCTATGAAGCACGGATACTCTATTTTGGCCTCCGTATCACGCATCGTATCCGTATCGGATACCGATACTCTCGGACACTCTCCGGATACGTATCCGATATGTTTTTTTAAAGTATCTTGCATTTAGAATTATTTTTTGGTATCCCGATACGTTTTGAATACGCGGGGATACGTGTTAGATACGCTTGGATACGTTTTGGATACACGCAAGGGTAAATATGTTATTACTTAAAATATATGGGTTAGAATTGCAATTAGAACTATATTTTTCATTTTCCCCCACCAATCGACACTAGAAACACACAGAGGATATCCTCTCTTTCATCTCTCATCTCTCTCGACAACCTCTCTCTCTCTCTCGTTGTGTGTATGCATATATATAACTATATAGATACAGTTATATATAACTAGATGTAAATATATCTCTCCTGGCATGTGAAATGGTGAACTTATATAATATATTTTTTATTTACTTTTATATTCAACGTATTGTATCTTTCTTTTTGGAAAATTCACGTATCCGTATCGTATCGTGTCCGTATCCCGTATCCGTATCCATGCTTCTTAGGCAAGGGCAATGCCAGTCTTGTCCAGTAGCCATTCTGAGTGGGGGAAAAGCAAAAGCTCGAAAGCACTCATCCCTTTATCTGCATTACCCGCCTTAATCGCCAGCAAAGCCTGGCAGGTTTAGGGTCATTTTAAGGTATTCTGAAACGCCTATGTTCAGCACTTGCTGGCAAAACACTACATCCCACCTGGTGCATATGCGGGTCCGTTTGCGGCCCCGAGTTTACATTACAGTGGAGGGTCCAGTGTGACGTTACACAGGGTATGTTCCCACTTCACAGAAAGAAGAAGGAAGAAGTACTCGACTTCAAAAGGGTTATGCATATAAAACAGCAACCTACAGAACCAGGTTTATTTGAATAAGAGTGGCACAAGCATTCTTCACAAGAATGAAGTCATTTCATTACAAAGAAGACGGCTACTCTGACCAAATCAATAGAGAAATCAAAAAACATAATCTCCTTGAACAAGCAAAGAAGTATAAAAGCTTCACAGAAAATTACCTTAAACAAATAGCCGAGTTCCTGTAAACTCTTCACCACAGTATACAGCATCAATGACACTGGATCATTTTTCATGTTTCCTAAGACCTATCATTTCATCAAAACAAAAGCATTATTCAGAAGACAAAGTTTAAACACTTCAATAAACAAAAGCATTATTCATACTCTGTATTAGGTTTACTTCAAGACCACTCAGTGCCAGAAAAAATAAGAGGTCAACGCATGTATGCAAAGGTACATAGAAAATAAAAGCCGTCCAGAATTGAGCACTTGGGTAATAAGATGGTACTACAGAAGTTTATTGTAATTTATACGGGTAATTAGAACAATAGCGACAGCAGTAAAAACAAGGAACTCCACAAGGGACAACAAACCAACCATTATAATGTCCAGATAGTTATCTGGATAAGAGTGATAGTCATAACGTAGGTATTCTTATGGGTTTCCTCTAACCCTAATATCCAACTCTATGCATCTCAAAAGTCAGCTTCACAATCATCTGACCCTAATATCGACTCTATGCATCTCAAAATTCAGCTTCGAACAAGCTAATAGGCTAATATCCGGCAAAAATCAGCATCTAGTTAACCTACCACAAAGTCATGGATTCGAGTCGCGTGAGCATCATCTCGAGGGAGGGATTGTTGGGCCCGAAGTGCCCCATGGATTTGGTTACACAATGCCACCCTCCAAAAACAGACTTGCGGGTGCAATGTCGAATTGCCATAAAAGACTTAATTGAAACCCTCCCTAAATTGGTTTTAGGGGAGATGGTAGAACAGGTCCGACAACTCCAAACAAAAAAACTTCATAAGCTGTTTTTAATTTCATCACTATATATACTCAAGTACTCCCGAACATTAATGTTATCTTCACTATTACAGAGAAAAAAGAAAACCTTCAAAAAATTTCCTACTCACAAGAGCAAGTCTGGGCGGCCGGATACCAATTCTAGGCCCACTCCGCCGCAACCGATCCAGCTCGACGGAACCCCGCCCCCGCGGGCCAACCGTCGCCGAGGGCACGAACCTCAACGAGCTCCCGAACTTCAAGCCCTCCCTCACCATCCTCCCCCTCCTCTCACTACCACCCCCCATACGGAACACGGCCGACGCGATCGAGCTCTGCAGCACCATCGACGCCAGCGCGAACAAGAATACCGCGAGGAACACGCAGAAGTAGAACAACGACCTCCCCCTGAACGGAAACAACGGGAACTTGCGAGCGCTTGGGGCCGGGCGGCCGTGGTGGTGGGATCTGCGCCGATCCGACGTCGTTTTACCGGTTCGATCCTTGGTGTTGTTGTTGTTAACCGGACTTGTCGTTGTTGTTGTGGTCGGGTTAGGGTTTCGTTTGAAGCGAATACGGTCGCGGATCGAGCGGAAACCTAGACCGGTGGTGGAATTGGCAGCGGCGGCGGCATTGACGCCGTCCTCTTCGCCGGAGGAGAGGCGGTCGGGGCTCGCCGAGTTGCGGCCCATTTTTTTGTTGGCTCAGTGAGTGGAAGAGGAAGAGGAAGAGGAAGTGGAGGGTGGAAGATGAGTAGTTCGTGTTGGCATGAATGAAATGCACAAAAACTGTCTCTCTCTCTCTCTCTCTCTCAGAGTATCTGTGCTTTGTTTTGGCTTGGGAAGAGTGAGAAACTGATCATTTCTGTTTAGGAGTAGATGATGGGAAACAGCTGCGTAGCTACATGCATATATCCACGAACATAAGTATTCGGACCCGTCCCTGAATTCTAAAAAAAAATGATTTGAGCCGCTCATTTTGTTCGAACAAAATACTCTTTTGTTTAGGATCTTTGTAAAAAATCAACTTTTTTCGGATATTTATATAGGCGTTTACAAAATATCCGACTTTACTTCAGAATCCATGCATGTATTCTGAAGCAAAGTCAGATGTACCTGTTAGGCTAAATAAGCTAACTGACTTCTTTTTTTTTTTCCCTTATTCAAAAAAAATTCGTATTTGTTATTTTTTATTAATTTCTTGAAAATTATTGCATCATCATGACCAAAGAAATCTAAAAAGTAAAAAATTACGATCGAAACTTAATTTTTTTTAATAAAGACAAAAATAAGCCAAAAAGTCAATTTTTTCGTCTTTATTCAAAAAAATTAGATTTCGATCATAATTTTTTACTTTTTAGATTCCTCTCAACATGACGATGCAATAATTTTCAAAAAAATGACGAAAAACTAACAAATATGAAAAAAAATTGAATAAGGACAAAAAAATAAGTCAGTTGGCTTATTTAGCCGAACGAGACCTTAGTAAACGTTTTTCTTGATTTTCAAAATAGTTGATTTTTTACAAGAACCCCAAGCAAACTTTTGAACAAAATGAGCGACTCGAATCATATATGTAAATTATAAGACGGGTCTAAAATGCATATCTACGCAGTGTATGTACACGTAGATAAGTGTATGTACTCATATTCTTTTCAATATGGGAAAGTCTTATGGTGAGTTTGGTTGGTTTTTTTGTTTGTTCTCCAGACAATTATTGAGGCTTTGATTCTTTAGATCAAGTAGCAAGAAAGCAATTTATTGCAAATTCTCTATTACCGGCATTGATAACCTACTTTTTGACCGGACCGGTGAAAAAATTATGAGTTGAGATGTGCGAAAGCTAGCCCGAACCACCCTCACCCTTAAAAATGATGCTCCTACTGTAGCGTGGGAAAGGGAAAGGGGGCAACTCCCCGGTATGCGCTTAAGTAAAGAGCAAGCTTTGCGGATCAAAAAAAAAAAAAGAGCAAGCTGACGTCTTTTTCAAGAGAGCTGAAAGCAACCCGAACGAATCAGGCATTCCGCATGGAGACGAAAGGATTTTGTTAGAGGGTATATATGAAGTGGCCCGTTGATGGGGTCACAAATTCAGGCCCATTCCGCAAAGTACTTATCGGAAATTTATTTTGAGAATTGACGGTGATGTCAGTTATGAGAGAATAACATATCTCGTAAAATGAAAAATAATTATTTAAAAAATAAAAACTTTAACGGAATGAAACCTCATTCATGTTGGCCCTGGATGTGTTTGAGGTGGGACTCGAGATTGAGTCGTCTGCCCGCACAATACTGAGCTATCTCAGACTTGACTCAAAACATGCAAAGCCAAGCATAAATGAATTGGAGACCCCACTTTAGTGCGCCACATATTGTTACCATCTCATGAAATACTTTCCCTGGAATTGGCAATTTGGGGTCCCCTGTAGGACTGTGGTACACATCGGTGAGATGAGGCACAGTTGTATGCTATTGTGTTTGCTCACACCAGTCCTGCTTCCCGATTTTGGAGTATTGTTTCATTATATTCAGGTCAACAATCAAGCAGGCCAAGGCCGGTATAGGCCAAAGGCCCAGAGATATTTTGTACTTTTTTTTATCCGACAAGGGATTCTGTACTATTCAGCTAGTCCCTGTTAAGATCAATATTTTGTTTTTGTTTTTTTGGTTACAATCAGAGATGTTCAGGTAGGCTTGCGTGCATCTCAACTAATTTTCTCTCTGTTTTGAGGCCATCGAGACTGGGTGTAAAAATAAAATATCGATCCTTTGGTTGGATAACTTATTTGGAGGCAATAAATTTAGATTATCCTTTCCTACATTGCAGAAAATTAAAGGTGTTGGTTGGTTCAAGAAATTTCCAGTTCAGAAGGCGCTTGTTTGCTTGGAATTGGAGTTGATAATCGAGTCGGACAGTTGATCGTTAAGTTTGATTTGACAATTTAATGAGCTTTTAAAAAAAAATGTACAAGTTTAAACGAGCTTTAATTGAGCCGATTTCAAGTAGCTATAAGTTGATACGCATTATACGATGAGCGAGTCGAGTAGAAACTTGTTCAACCGAAATTTGAAAGCTTAATGAGTCTTAAGAAAATGTTCCAAGTTGATTTGTTATGAGGAAATTAATACTATTAAAACCAGTTTTTAATGAACGAACACAAGCTCGAACTCGGGTAGTTTGATTCGTTTATCAATCCTACCTGAAAAGAGAAACACTGACTATGCAAATTGGGAACTGATAGACTTATGATGAAAATGAAGTTGAATGCCATTTGCCAAATTTTGTGATCAATAAACTGAAATACTGATCTTGTGCTTCTTTATGGTTTATCTAGGGCACTCCGCACTCAATCCCTGAAGAAGTATGCAGTACGTGGCACCTCGGGAGAAACCAAAGAACTATATATTGCTCGGTCAAGATCGAAGCCGTCAATTTCCGAGATGAATGATCGGATTGGCCGCACGGCACCGCTGCAAAGCACCCCCACTTTTCTTTTCTTTTTTATAGGCAAAATTTTATTAAAAACAAGAAGAGGGGAAAGGAAAATCCAACAAAAAGTTGAACAATACAATACATGGGCCAAAGTCCAACCCCTAAGGTCTAACCCGAGAGCCCAAAAATAATATATCTAGCACACCCGGTACCCAAATATACAACATAGCCCAAAACAAACAGGCCCAAGAAGACCCGCCCAACAGACCCAGCCCACAAAACCCTAACCCGCTCCTAACAAAGCACCTTCACTTGGTAGCATCTCCCAATCCATTCCAAATATACTACATTGCCCAAAACAAACAGGCCCAAGAAGACTCGCCCGACAAACCCAGCCCCACAAAATCCTAATCCGCTCCTAACAAAACACCCCCACTTGACGGCATCTCCCAATCAATTATCAAATGTATCTAAGTAGCAAGTGTTGCGCTTTGCTAACTGTTCAGGAGCAGCATCCACAGTAGGGCTGTAAATGAACTGAGCCATTCGCGAACTGTTCGAGGCTCGATTCGGTAAGAGCTCGTTCGAGTTCGATTCGTCTGCTAAACGAACTGAACCTGAACCTCAATTCTAGGCTCGTTCCGTAAATGAGCCAAACCTGAGCCTAACGGTATTCGGCTCGGTTAGGTTCGCGAACCTATACTTAAATTTAATTAATAATTCAATAGGGGTCTATTTGTAAATGTAAAAAATTTTAAGGTTGTCTATATAATTCAATACTTATTTTTCTCCCAAATTCTATTTGATCAATAAGAGAGTTTGGATTCGCTTGAGTTTAATGAGCGGAGCCGAATCAAACCTGAGTCTTGACGAGCTCAATTTGAGCTTAGATTCGGCTTGGCTTGACGATTCATTTGAGTTTAACGAGCCAAACTCGAGCCAAGATGTTCAAATTCGAATCGAACCCGAGCCAAATCCAAGCCGAACTCGAGCCAGACTAGTATCTTAACGAACCCAACCGAGCCGAACCCGATCCTTGAAAAATTTTAACTAGCCGAACTCGAGCCAAGTTGTTCAGGCTCGAATCGAACTCGAGCCGAACCCGAGCCGAACTCATACCTTAACGAACCCGAGCCGAACTTAACAGGGTTCGGCTCGATTCGGTTCGTTTACAGCCCTAATCCACAGTAGTGGCTCGGGGCAGGGGTATTACAATATTCGTTGACGTAAATCTAGGTTATAGCGTGTTTGGAAGTCTACTTTTTGGCTTTTTATTTTCAGTTATTTGGCTTTTTACCTTTTTGGATTATGGTCAGAATATGTTTTGGAGAATGAAAGAGTGTTTGGAAGATATGTGCAGAATATATTTTGGAACAGTAGTAGTGTTTGGTAGATGAATGATGAAAATGAATTATGGATTGATTTTTTACCAAGTTGCCCTTGGCCTTTATTATTGTTTTAAAATGTGTACAAATTTTGTTTTTTTTTTTGCCTTTGGCCGTTATTATTGTGTTAAAATATTTTTTTATAATATTTAATTTTTTAATTTTCAAATGTGAGGTGTAAGGCAGAAATTCGATATTTTTTATCTGGTATTTTAGAATTTAAATAATAAGACCATGTTACAAGTAATATTTGAAATAAAAAATTCCACCACTTTAATTTAACGCCAAACACATACCTCATAATATAAAGACCAATAAAACAAACACAAACCCTTAATATTAGCAAACAAATTAAAGTACCAACTAAAGCAAAAAAACACACACACACACACCACGCCCAGTACGTACGAACTGAAGCAAAAAAAAAAAAGAAAAAAGAAAATGAGAAATAAATGGATTTGCCGTCTAGTGTGAACACGAGAGGAAACAAGTGGATAAGAGGAGAGGGGGCAAAACTAGTAAATAAAGGAAGGAGAAGTGGGTATTTTGGTAATTGACCAGAAAATGGGAAAAAGACAAAAATGTGAAAAGCTCCTCCAGAGCAGATTTTGGGTTTTTGCTTCTAAAGTGAAAATCCATGAATCCATTCTCCCAGAATGAGTTCTCATAATGGGGTGCCAAACATCCAAAATGAGAAAATGGGAATGCAAAAATGGGAAAATGGGGTTGCCATACACCCCCTAAGTGCTTTGTTAATACACAATTGACGATGCAATCTTTGCGCTATTTTCATTGGATTCATTGTGAAAATTGGTATGAGACGTGGATGTACTCAACCACACAGTTGAAAAATCTCGTAATAGTCTGTCTGTCTTTTTTCTGTATACTTGATTGTTCTTCGTGCATTTGGGTGCGTTCAGTGTTGTGGTTCGGCCGATTTCTCAACAAAGCTCACTCTCCTAAGTAGCTGCACGTGGATACCTTTTTCTTTCATGTGCTTTGTTTACACCCCCGGATCCCCTGTCCGACTCACATCCGGACAGGCGCCTGTCCAAGCTTTTTTCGGCTGTTGATCTCACAAATCAACGACTGAGATGAGCCAAGCACTTTTTGCTCCAAAACGATGTTGTTTTTGAGCAAAACGTGTTCGGTTCATCTTGGCCGTTGATTTGTGAGATCAACGGCCGAGAAGAGTGGGACAGGCAGATCGGACAGAGGGAACAGGGGATCCAGACTCAACTATGGAAGAAAGTTGTGTCCAAAAGGAGTATGCAGAAGGTAAGCAAGCAAAATCAAGCGTCAGGTTGCTTGCAAGAAAGCTACAACCTTTTATTGTCATGTTTGCTGCGTTGGGTTAATCTTGCTTTTAATTGGCTAAAATAAGTTGTTGCTAATGCATCAAAATGGGTTGGCGCGCGGAGTGGTTAAAGCCTGTGATTTCAGAGTTTACTCCCTCCTAAAGTTTCAAGTTTGAAACTTTCCAGCTGCTATCAACTCATTTGCGGCCGGTCTAACATTTTTAATTGGGCTCTCCGCAAGTGGCGATGAGATTTGACCCTCGAGATTAGTCGAAGTACGCGGAAATTGACTCAGACAAATGAGTTATCAAAAAATGTATACCAATCCAAAATGAAAAGTACGCTAGTATGCATAATTAGAAGCTTTTATTGAACATGCACAATTAAGATGTATGATAACCAAAAAGAAGTAGCAGCCATTCATCTGTCTTAAATTAATTATCAAAGTTAGTTGGTAAAGATATGAGTGACACTCATTCGTAATATTTTCTGGACCTATGCACCTATGGTCAAATCCATTTTAAATGGGATCGGAAGGGATTGGATTGTCTCCGGTTCCTAAAAAGAATTGTACCGCGTAGTGTACGATTTTTTCGAGCCATTCTTGTACCCATTTGATGATTGGAATCGTGCAATTTTTATAGCTCACTGAGAAATTTATGTTGATTGGTATCATGTATTTTCACACGCTTCTCTCGAGATAATAAGTTTCGATCTAGTATGTTTACCTAGTTTTTTTTTTTTTTGTTAAGATAAACGAGTTCCAGACTTTACGGCTATTGATAGGCTAAAGATGAACACGATGGAGGTCGTGAGAAAATCCTGAAACCTTTGATGCCTCAAAGATCATTTCGTTAAAGGGGAAGGGTCCTGTCAAGTTTTTTATGGTCCGTTTCCGTCCATGGTTAACTAGCTTATCAGGGTGGAAAAGTAATTGAGAGATTTCGGTGGCTTAGTTATAAATGTTCGGGATAACAACAGGGATGTTACAGGACACATTACTAACGACTGGGCAAACCTTTTCAATGGCTTCAAAATTTGAAATGTTTAGCATCCGTAGAATTCGAATATGCGACCTCATGAAGGTATGAAGTGTAATGACCCGAATTTCGGGCCAATATTTTTTCCGAATAAAATTAAATATTTTATTGAAGTATTTTATTTTTTTTGCAATTATAATTGATTTTGTTAATTGATAAATCTAAACCTAGACTTTCTAGGAAACCCTAGCCCTACTTCATAATCCTACAAATCTAGGATAAGATTAGATTGGATTTTATGAGATATGATTTGATTAGATTGGATTAGATTAGGATAAGATTTGAGTGGATTTTATTAGATATTATTTAGATTTTGTAAGATATTATATAGATTTTATTAGATATTATATAAGATATTGTTGGATTATATAAGATTTGATTAGATATTATTAGATATAGTTGGATTTTCTTAGATTATATAAGATTCTCTCTAGATTTTATAATTCTAGATTTTGTTAGACAATATAAGATTTTGTTAGATTATATAAGATATTATAAGATTATGTTTAGATATTATAAGATTACATAAGATTATGATCATGATTTGAAAAGATTTTCTAGATTTTATCTAGATTCTTCTTACTAGTATAAATAGGTAAGCATCCTCTCCTCCACACACCACACTACATCTCACTTCTCATTGTTAGCTTAGAGAGAGAGAGGTAAAAGAGAAAAAAACTTGAGAGTTTAGTTTATAAAAATTAGTGATGTTTTGAATGATGGATATTGGCGGGCTAGTGGTGTATGTTTTACGACATTGGTTCATGGACAAAACGGCCGGTCATATTTGAGGTAATCCGGGGAGTATACGATATGCTTCCTACTTCCGGAATCTTTTCTTCACTCTCACCTTTGTACTCCTTTTGATTATCTCGTGATTTTCGTTCAATCCTGTGGAATATTGTTGAAAAGTGGAATAATTGGTATTGAATATGATGTTGTTGATTGAGTACTATGAAATTGTTTTGTACATGGATCGAGTGAACTCATGCACCAATAGCCTATCCAATAGCCAAAATGGGTCGGGGATGACCCGGTGAGGAAGGAGTTGGGGGAGGATCACAGGTCATGTACTGAGGATAACATGGTATAAGGTTCCTTGTGATTGTTGCTTCGACTTGGTCGATTATCGTTTCTTGATTCCACTTATGAGCTTTGTTATTCTGTTGTATCGTATACTTCCCGGATAATTTCTTTTTCAGGTGTGGAGCCGGATTAGTCGAAATTGAATCGGAGTATTTAAGGATTAATTTGGAGATGTCTTGGAAGAGTTGATAATTTTGGAGCATCTAGAAGATTATTTAGAAGGCGGCTTAAGTTTATTTTGATGATGTAATTTATTTATGGAGAAAATAGGGGCCTAGAAGCATTTGAAAATACAATGTATTTTGGAGTTTATTTATAGAAAATAGCGGGGTGTTACATGAAGGACCAAACTATTATTGCTTTATTATGTCTACTTGATCAAACCCCGTGCAGTTTACTTTTTTTGTCTATTTTTTTTAAGTCTATTTTTAAGGATTAGAGAGAATCCAAACTTGGAAGAACAATATAGTATATCTCAATATGAAATAATCGAGTTTTTAATATTATATAGAATATGAATTTAAAGTAATACTAACCTATAATCCAAAGCAAAAATCACATTAAAGATCTGAAGCAAAAAATCACATTAAAAGGAAGGATTTTACGGGATCTTAGAGCAGCCGCAGTTGAATAAGCAAAAGTGAATAATCAAAACATGCCACGTCAAATTTTGATTATCCATTTAGAGATTGCTAAAGTTAGCAATATCAAGTCTCACATTGGTTATTTTTTGCTCATAATCAAAACCAATGGGACCATTGCTTCCTTTCCTGAGTTTTCTCCAAACTTTTTGTTAAAAACAATTTTTATAAAAAAATATTTGTTCTTCAAAAAAAACAATTTATTAAACAACTTTTGGAAGAAAAAAAAACAGTTTAAGTTAAAAACATTTGGATAAAAAAAAAGTTAATGAAAAAAATGTGTAAAAAAACAGTTTTGTGTAAATACATTTTTTAAAAAAAATAGTTTTCAAAAAATTGAAGAAACAGTTTTTATAAAAAAAAGTTTAAAAAAAAGTTCATATAAAGATGGTTTTTTTTTTTTATAGAAAAAGTTTTTGAAAAGAATAGTAAGAATAGTTTTTTATAATTATTTTTTGAAAACATTGTTGAGAGAGAGAAAGAGGGAGGGAGAAGATTTTTGTGTAATGATAGGTGTATTTGATTGAGAAAATATGAGGATCACTAAATTTGGTTCATATAAAGATGGGTTTTTTTTTTTATAGAAAAAGTTTCTTAAAAGAATAGTAAGAATAGTTTTTTATAATTATTTTTTGAAAACATTGTTGAGAGAGAGAGAGGGAGAAGATTTTTGTGTAATGATGGGTGTACTTGATTGAGAAAATATGAGGATTATTAAATTTGGTTATTGACAAAAGGTTGTTAGTTTTGATTATTTAAAAGCTAAAATTTGATGAGTTGCTAAGAGGTTGTAAGGTTTGGTTATTCCAATATGAGTACTTTTTTGAACAAATATTATTAACTTTAGCAACCTTTTTGTTTTGCTTATTCCACTGTAGATGTTCTTACATGTTAAAAAATTTGAGAAAGTAATAGATTTGAAGTCCAGAAAAATAATGGTGGTGGTGGTAGGGAAATATATTACCCGCGACCTTTCACCCCCTAAAGGAGGTTACATGACCAATTGAGTTAAGCTTGTTGATTCAATTTCAACAAATGTGTCGCTTACAAAATTCTCTATATTTTATAATTTATGATGTTTTATAAAATTATTAAAAAAATTATCCAACAAAAATAATAGAGATCAATCCAATAAGATCCGGTTAAAAACAATCAAATAAAATTTATATTGTAAATTGAAAAAATGTAAACAAAATTTTAAGAGGTGGAAAAAGAAAGGCGAATTATTGGGTACTCCCGAAATACCACTAACACAGCTATATGGTACTCTTTGCAAATAAAAAATTGCCACCACACAATGTAGTCACTCATTATCTTTCAACCACCCAACAAAGTAGATGATATCCCTATAGGATGATGTGTCGTTGAATACTACGCAAACATTGCCATGTGCTACTCTCGGAAACGAAGAATAATTAGGCCTATTTTCAAAAAAAAACAAAGCCTCCCGGGGCTTTTTTTGGTTTTGCTCTTATTCATTTTTTTTTTCACGTTTGCTAGTTTTGCGTCAAATTTTTGTGGATTGTCCTTTCGTCTCAACGAGAGGAATCGAAAAAGTAAAAAATTATAATTTTTACCTAAATTTAGCACTTTTAGCCCAGTTTTGGGCTAAAAAGTGCTAAAAGCTTGATATTTCATAAGAAAAATGGGTAAAACTCATTTATTATTTTTTCAATTCTTCTCGTCGAGATAAACTGATAATACAAAACAAAAAAATTGATTCAAAAATAACAAATGCGATTTTTTTTAAATAACAAAAAAAACCGAAAAAAGGGCTTTCCGGCCCCCCTCCAACCCCCCTGTTCCGCAGGGACAACGCGTTTGGCCCCATTTTGGATCCCGAAAAAATCTAGAAAAATATCCATAAATTTTTGAATATTATTTTATGGGGCCCTGTAAAAAATTAGCTCCAGCGGATATCGGTAAGTATTACTTTTGGATAAGTAGAGGCGAACGCCCCTACTTATCCAAAAGTAACCGATATCCGCTGGAGCTGATTTTTTACAGGACTTCATAAAATAATATTCAAAAATGTTTCGCCTCTACTTATCCAAAAGTAATACTTACCGATATCCGCTGGAGCTGATTTTTTACAGAGCCCCATAAAATAATATTCAAAAATTTATGAATATTTTTCTAAATTTTTTTGGGATCCAAAATGGGACCAAACACGTTGTCCCTGCGGATTGTCCCTTCTGTTAGAATTTTTGTTTTTGTAAGTTGAGAGAAATATTACCAAAGTGGTAGCGAACAAAAACTGTCAAACAGAGCCGTTTATTTCACTTTTGAGAGAGAGAGAGAGCTGCTACCATGAACCTGGCCTCCGCCGCCGCAGCCACGACTACCACCGCACTACCCTTTAAAACCACCTCACTCTCTCTCCTACGATGCCACGTCCACCCTCACAAGCCCCATCTCCTCTATCCTCTCTCTACCACCTCCACTCTCCTCCCCGGGAGGCGAGCTTGGTTCACCGGTGACGGCGATGGTCTCCACCGGTGGTCGGCAGCTTCCCCTGAAACCCTGCACAGATCGTTTAAATTCCGGCGAACCGCCGTCTCTCTCGGCAGTGGCACAATTGTACAGGACGCCGTAGCGACGGTGGTTGTCATGGGCGGCGCTTATGCCCTCGTCTTGGCTTTTGATATCCTCACCCAGCGCGATTTCATAGAACAGGTCTCTTATTCTCGCTGTCGCTAATTCTCTGTATTATAGCGTGATTTTGTTAGTATCTCTAACCTTCACTCAAATTTGAGTAAAAGCATATTAAACTCCAATGTGCAAACCTAAATCTAAGCACAGATTTGAGTATGGAAATTGATTTCTACACTTTCAATTGATCCAAACACTCCTTTTTTCGTCCTTTAAATGGTGAACTTAAGAACAGTCCCCGAAATTTGTAAGATGTGTATGCATGCGGGTTCTTCCTTTAGCGGGTGAATTTAGGAAACAGTCTCTGAAATTTGTAAAAAGTGTATGCATGTGGGGACTGTTTTGTAAATTCACCAAGTGATGAATTAATTTCATTTGAGTAAAAGCTTCATTAATAGCATTGTTGTAAATTTGGGAGGGAGAAATTGACTTGTGAAATTTGAGGCTTACCCAATTTGAGTTAAAATTTGACTAAAACTCAATTTGGTATAGGTCTGAGTAAAGGAGTGGAGTCAATTAGTAATTTTTTTTTTAGTAAAAGCTTCATCATGAAAACCTCCTATCTGTAATCCCAAACCTAAAGTACAGATTTGAGCAAAAGCTTCATTAATGACATGGTTGTAAATTTGGGAGGGGAAAAAATAGCCCTGCAAAATTTGAGTAAAAATTTGAATCTCCCTTCATTTGAGTGAAAATTAAAGTAAAACTCAATTTTGTATAGGTATGAGTCAATGAGTGGAGTGGATTTTAGGGGGTTCTACTCCAAATTTGAGTTTTAAGGAAAAAAAGGGGCGGGGGATTCTCATATTTGTGGGGTACATGTACGGTCTTATTCAGGCGAATATACCTTGGATTCCTGATTTACAGTTAGATGCATTAACTTTTTAAGCGGTAACTGGTCAACATGATTTTTGGCATTCCTTTGACAAAATTAAACAGTCATGATCATCGAAATGGGTTGGGCTGGATCGTACCGGAGAGGATCCATTCCTTTGAAGAGAGTCTCTGAATTTGGATTTTGATGGGTTGCATAGATTTTTCGCCATTGAGTAGGACAGCTATATTACTAGGAGTGATTTGAAGAGGGTCCAAGTTAAAGATGGTAGTACATCTTTTTCATCTCTGATCCAGCGTCCACACAGGTTTGACAAACCAGTGAAACCACCAATACCTAAACCTCTTACCCGCTTTTGTTGGAATTGAACATCAAATCACTGCAACACCCGTAGGATTAAACATATAGTTCTTGTTGGGTAATCCATAATGGCATATGGCACGCATGTCACCTACAGACACAGTTACAAGTTACAACACCTTTGGCACTTCTGACTATTGGGATAAATTGGTGTATCAGTGCTTGGGCTATGGAATGAAAGGAATTCCATTGACAATACGATTAAAAAATGAGCTTGTAATTGGTATTTTCACCCGAAGGACCCAAGCACAGTGGTATGTACATCGCATGTGCATGAACGAAGCGCCAAATAAATGAATGATTGCACTTGTATTTAGGAGACATTTTACCATAATTGTGGGGCTAAATGAGGGGGCTGGGAATGACAGCTTGTCTATGTCTTCTTTGTCTCTGCTAATCACTCTGCATAAAGGACGCTATGAACTTTACGGATATATTTGGTTGTTTGTTTGTTATTCCATGGTGATGAAGAATTCAGTCACAAGATTTCTGATTCATTTAGTGGGTAAAAAAAATTCTTGTTTTTTCCGTGTTTGTTTTATAACTAGGAGTAATTTATTATTCCGTTCAACAATCTGCCTTGGTTTTTGTCATTGAGGAGATTTGACTTTCCGCCCATTTGAACAGAAGTTGAGCAGAAAACTGGTCCATATATTGTCTGGGTTGCTTTTCATGGCATGCTGGCCAATATTCAGGTATTCACTATTTTTTTTTTGTCACAGATGCTTATAAAGTCTATTTTCCGTATATGTAATCCTACCTTGAAACATTGAGTGCCTCTAACAACGTCAGCTGATCATTTTAAATTCCTAGAGTAGCACTTCAACAGAGGCTCGCTATTTTGCTTCTTTGGTTCCTCTTGCAAATTGCTTAAAGCTTGTCACTTATGGCCTCTCCCTTGCCACTGACGAAGGACTTATAAAATCCGTTACTCGAGAAGGAAAGCCAGTGTAAAGTTTCTAAACATCACCCATTTAATCTTTTGCGGGTTTTTTTTTCTTCATGAGAATCTGTTGAAAATTATTTGAGTATTTGCCTTGCAGAGAGTTGCTAAGAGGTCCTTTATATTACGTTCTCATACTAGTTATGTGCGTTCTTATATTTTGGCGTGAGTCACCAGTTGGCGTGATCTCGCTTGCGATGATGTGTGGAGGGGATGGTAAACCTCTACAGAAATTTTCTTCCACTGGCTTGCCATATCATGTTGTAGAGTTTTCAAATGACTCCTTTTCGACTTCATGTTGTGTAGGTGTTGCTGATATCATGGGTAGAAAGTTTGGATCCGTCAAAATTCCTTATAACAAGAACAAGAGTTGGGCTGGTAGCATCTCCATGTTTATATTTGGGTTCTTGATTTCCATGGGGTGAGTTTTCGAAAATCTCTCCGCCTAAAAATCCATGTGATGGGAGATCCCTGTGAAGTTTGATCTTGTTGATCACCTAAATAATAAAGCTGATTTTCTCTGCGATGTGACAATATTTTACTAAATAATGAAGTTGGCTTTCTGCAATGTTATAATCTTTTTGTTGAACGGGTGGTCAACATTTTGAAGTGTTATAGGAGCACAAAAGGGATCTTGTGTTTGAACCTCACTCCCAGCTCGATTTATGAAGGAGAGTATAGGAGCGTGTTGAGAATATAGATAATAAAGCAATTATTTTCTCTAACAACTTAAGCTTGTAGTTAAAAACAGATCTTGACACAACTGACTTCTCCTTCTATGATAGGATGCTCTATTACTTTTCAGCCCTTGGATACTTCCAGATGGATTTGATTTCGACAATGGGAAGAGTAGCTTTAGTTGCTTCCGTGGCAACGGTCATAGAGTCCCTCCCAACTGAAGGAGGAGTGGACGACAACATATCTGTTCCTTTGGCAAGTATGGTAACTGCATGGTTATGTTTTGGCTCGTAATTTTGTTCAAGGAGTCCTCAAACGATAATGTGTACAATTTTTTCTGCCCCGTAGTCATGGATAATCATGTGGATTTCGTAATCTTCTGTGTTTCCATTAATTCCAATCTTTATTAGGGGTCTCACTGTATATTTGTAGATTATTGAATCTAGATAATTGATTTAAAGGCCTCTCATTTCATGGTTGGAGTATGATTATTGCAGTTTTACATCTGATCATATCCCTTGCATTTGTCGCGACTTTCTTTTCAAGGAGTATGCATGCAATAGACATATGGGCCCTTTCGATTTTTGTTACTTCCAAATTTTCCATTATCAAGGGCTTATCTTACACTAACGACTTGCGGTCTCATCTTTTCCCACAATTTTTGGTATCACTCTGTTGTGTTTGGATCAAATATTTGTTGCAAAATCTGTTTGGTTGAAAGAAAAGGTGAGAGAAACATACCTTCCATATTGGAGGAAAATCCTTGATCCAAACACAGAAGGTTATGTTCTAACAAGGTCGGGGTCACCTTACCGCACTAAGGTGGAACCTGTTGTCTGGAAAGTATGACTTCAAAGGTTCAATATAAGCATCTTTGTGGCACTATTACTTATTTAATGAAGTTCACTGTTATACTGTTGGTCCCGTAGCAAATGTGATTTGGTCCATGTAAGGTGCTACGAATGGGCAAATGCTGATATGCCTATGCCGAACCCATTGGAAATTCCTGCTCAAATTTGTCTGCACTGCCCTGCTTGTGTAGTGTGTGGAATGAAGTACTTCGATCCATTAATCCGGCAGAACTGGGACTTGGGGTGCCTGTGGGGCTCTCCAAATGGGATTCGCGAATGTGAACCGAATTGTTCAGCTTGCACGGCTCACTGTGTAGGTAATTCCTGACAGAAATTTTTGTGAACCGGATATCGATATCACAGTCGATCTACCTTGTGCACGGGCATGGGGCCTGTTCAACCAGCCCTGTGAGTCGAATTGATCGAATCGAATTGGTGAGCCTGACCCCAGGTCCTATTTGAACAAAAGAACCAAGTAGACAAATTGGGAGAAAATGTGCCAATATGCCAATAGCTTGCTTTTTTATCTGGTAGTGCTAATAGCTATGGCTTCTCTATGTGCGATATCTTATAAGAATTTTCATGAGCAAAATCTTCATCTGTCAAAATAGTTTTTGATCAATGTTAGTAACACATCTATTTACTCATTCCTTTATGCATAGAGCTGCAAATGATCCAAGCCGTTGTGAACTATTTGAGATTCGACTTGGTAAAGACTCGTTCGAGTTCGATTCAGGTACAAAACTTAACCAAACATGAGCCACAATTTTAGACTCGTTTAATAAAAGAGCCAACTTTGAACTTGATACTATTCGGCTCTATTAGGCTCGCGAATCTGGAATGTGTATGTGTGTACATATATTGTATGAATTTCTTATATAACCTTGAATATGCATACTTAACATTTAGATGATGAAAATTTTATAACCTGTACACGGAAAATTATGGTAGGGAAGAAATCAAATGGAGGAAAAAACAAGAAGGTGGCCGCAAACTTTGAATGCATGGCTGGAAACTTGTACAGTTTGGTCGCAAACTTTTTCATTTTGGCCGCGAAGTTAAATAACATGGCCGACAACTTAGACATCATGCCTGCAAACTTTAGCATCGTGGCTGCAAACTTTTGCATACTGGCAACTTTTGCATCATGGCTGCAAACTTTTACACCGCAACCTTTTGCATCGTACCTACGAACTTGTGCGTCGTGGCCGTGAACTTTTGGATACCGGCCGCAAACTTTTGCATCGTAGCCGCAAACTTTTGCATATTGGCCCCAAAATTTGACATCATGGCCACAAACTTTGTTTATGAGGCCGCACACTTCCACAACATGGCCACAATATTTTACATCTGGGTCAGATTCTGAAACATATATAAACTTTTAAGATTAGTATAAACTTGAAATATATTACAGTATGTTTTTAGAATTTTAAAAATGTACGTAAATATTTTATTTGCAGCTCTAGACCTGCATGAGAACATAAATATTTGATATTTATGACTTATTAAGGCTCGAGAACAAGATTGAGTTTGACTCAAGCATAGGCAAACTTGGTTCGAGTTCGGCTCGTCAAATTTTCATTGAGCTCGAGCTCGAGTTCACTTAAAAACTTAATGAATGAACTTGAACATTCTAAAACTCGTCTCGATTCGGCTCGTTTGCAACCCTATTTGCGCATCTGTTTTAGCAAGTCTTAATGGTGGCCTCACATTACTGATGAGAGAATGTGTAGTTGTCGTTACATATTAGGGAAATTTTTTTTCTTGAAAATTTGAACAGGTGAGTCATCTCTGATTGATAAACTCTTCCTAATGGATCATGGATGTAGTTTATGCATTTCTTGGAGAGCACACAACATGTGGTCAAAAACAAAAGATGATGAGAATGATCAACTAACTAAATATACTACTACAATAGTACAATATGTAGTCAAATCTTCTAGCTGGCAATTCTGACTAATGTTCCCTTAAGTAGACAGCATTCCTTGAGCTCAATCAAACCATGGCCCTATCACAGCTTACACCATGTTTGGTATCACTAATTTTGATCTCCCTGCTGGTTTTTCCTTTGGCAGCAGACACACCCATGAGGAGAAGGAAGAAATCATTAGAAACAATAAAGTCCCTTAATCAGAATGGGCCATACCTTGGTCTCATCACAACCTATCCACCAGAAGAAGCTGCCTTCTTTGCAACAGGGGCCTTTAGGCCTCACCCAATACACCCTTTTGTGGATCTATCAGGTTTTTATATACATACCAATGCAATTTAATGTGGGTGTATGCCCAGTGTGGTTTATAGAAAAGTTTGAGGGCACACACAAGTTTACGGACACAGGCTCGCATCCATGCCATCCAAGCCCACATACACTACACCGTGCAGTGTGCGTGGGCCCTCCAGTGGAAGCGAGTGTGTGTGCAGGTTAGTGTGTAAACTTGCATGCGTTACTAGCGTTATTGGTAGTTTATTCCATATTTCCATATGTGGTCTCCTTCCACGACATTTCAAAAGGAGAACATAATCTTTGTGATTTAGAAGAGTATATGACGATATAAGTGCACTGTGAAGAGGTGAAACGTTCATAGCAGGGTGGAAAAGTGAATTTTTTTTACTGTGCAAGTTGCAAGTGTTCTGGTACTATGATGAATGCTAGTTGTGTCGAAGCTGATAGAGATGATTGGTTTTTGCAGGGAGACGGTACACAAACTTCTCTCTGATTCCCTTACTGCTCGTTTGGTAACTAAACTAGGTGACAAAAGAAAAGAAAGAATTGTAGAGCCTCTTTCTCTTGTATGAGGTGAGAAGAAGAGAAAGTGAGGAGTAGGAACTGCGAAAAATAGTTTGGTATTCTTTCTCTCTACTTCTCAACCATACCCACGAGGCGAAAAAAATAGTAGTAAATTTCCGAAGTACCAAAAAAATAAAATAAAATAGTAGTCTTCTTTTTCCCTACTTCTCAACCTTTCCCGCGAGGCATGTTAAGCAAAATGTCTAGTCGAACAGGCCTTTGCAAGTCAGGCTCTCTTCAAAAGGTGGGCTTTTTGCCTTCTGTAAATATGGCTAGCTACATGTATCCAGCAATTGAAGGCGATGCGAATTCAGTTAACCAATGATAGAATGCCACATCATTAGTCACCTCACTAACCATGTGTCGCTGTATCATTTTGAGTTCTTTGAAAAGGCAAAATGCCTATTGCTGTTGGAGATGCTACTTGAAAAACACATGAGAGGGAAAGTTCTTCCTTTTAGTTTCCTCAATGTACTTCAACAAATCGCCTGAAATCACTCCTGACTCCTGAGAGCTGTCACTTGGAGCATCCGATCGATCTTAGTAGTTAGAAACAAGGCTACTTGAGTTTACACTAACTTCAGTGGCTCACTGTCTAATTCAGGTGAATGCTGTTGCAGCAGCACAACAAATGTTGGATCTGTTTGACATAACTGGAGTGGTACATTTTGGCATAGCCGGAAACGCTAACGATTCCATGTCAATAGGAGATGTCAGCATCCCAGAAAAAGTCGCCCACACGGGCATCTGGAATTGGCTGCTACGAATCTCATAACATCTCTATCTTCCCAAAATTTCCGCGAGTAGTGGTCTTCTAAACGAGGAGTTTGTTCCTATTCAAGCCAAAACACGAAATAGATTGATGTATTCAGTTCGGGATGGTGGACGCAAAATAGACTTGCCAATGCCATTGGAAACTGTAGGGGACACGATACCACTGTCCAGCCCAAACCAAAGATATCGGCTTGTGCAACTTGAATTTCAGCTTACATTCTATTTTTCTTCATGTTCTGGACAGAAATCAAATGGATCATTGGGAGCTAATGATGTTGCTTACTTAGACATTGGAAGCTACAATGTACCTAAAAAGCATGGAATAAATCTGTTGGGACGCATCGTCTATAGCTCCGAGGAATTTTTCTCCGAGTCAGGGATGCCTAATGTTGCTCAACCTTTGCTTTGGGCGCAGATAAGCCGGAACTGGCTTCAGTTAGCTACTGGCTTAGAGGCGAGACTTCCGACCAATTCTTTCATCTTTCTTTCATTTTGTACCAAAAAAAAAAAAAATCTTTCTTTCATTGTGAATCTAGTGCCTCTTTCTGAAGTTTCTAAGCATATCAGATGTAAAATTGTCGGCTTTCTTTTTTTAAAGCTCTTCGGTAGTTATAAATACAGTTACTGCAGGGAATGGAACTTGAACAATGCGTGAACTCAACCGAGTGCCTTCCTCAAAAGCCCAAACTTGTAGTTGGACTACGGGCCTCAACCGCCAACGTTTTCGTGGACAATGCAGCTTATAGGGATTTCCTCTTCAACACTTTTCAGGTTTCATCTGTTGATACGGAGAGTGCAGCTGTAGCGATGGTAAGTAGAAGACGATGTTCTCTGTCATCAAATACGGAAACTGAAATGGAAAACATGTTTCTCAAATTGTTTCTGAAACCTATGTCCTGGAAATTGCAGTCCAGCTTGAGAGCGGATAGCTAATGGGTTCCCCTATTGAGCAGGGTTCTAAAACACTTTTAAGATGCCTTTTCAAATTTCCAGAACTCTTTTGTGGAAACACCAAAGGCGAAAAACGACAAACATTAGCACAAAAAATTCGAACAGATATCGAATTATGATGCATTGTGCTTCTGTAGCAGAGCTGAAAACGTTAAATTTATCGGCATAACTGGATTTCCATGATCTGTTTAGCAGACATGCTTGTCGAATGGATTCCCGGTGATCGTCATCAGAGGACTGTCCGACTTGGCGGGGGGACAACCAGGGCAGAACTCCATTGACATCTTTGGGCCTCTTGCTGCTCTCAATGCTGCCAAAACTGTTGTTCAATTTGTCAAAAAAATTCCATGAAATGTTTCTCTAGATACTAATGCATAATCTGCTTTTTAGGTCCGGGAATAGTTGGTGGTGCAAATTTAACCATAAAATTGTGGACATTGCTCCAAAGGGTACATTTGTATCCGACACGCTAAGTGTTGGGATCCACATTATACTGAGTCGCCGAAGCAGGCAATATTGAGTCGCAGAGGCGCTTGAATAAATTGGAATGATAGCTTGAATGCATGGTAACGTTGTTCTCTTTTTTTGGTTGTGATTTTCAAAAACCTCATGAAAATGTAACTTCGTTTGGCGAACAAATGAAGATTACTGCAATGAGTTAGTTTCACTTCGTCAGAAATAATAGAAACGGAAAAAAATTCCATCAAACTATCTATGAAATGACATACTCTCTTCTTGGTTGGGAGATCTTAATATTGCAACATTTTAGGATCATATTTATCCGAACGAGAAAATAAAAACTTCATTCACCTTAATACAAACACGGGTTTTTATAGTGAACTACAAAATGATTTATGTCGCACCTTTAAGAAACCAATTTTTTTCGCAAACGCCAAACAGAAAAAGAAAAGAAAAGAAGGCAACATAGAAAAAGAGACCAAGCACCAACTGCAAAACAGGAATCGCGCAAACTGAATTTTGTTGATACCAGTCATTCGACAAACATAAGAGGTACTTAAAAAAATGTGCCTGAAGCATGTCACAATTGTGATTATTAAGGGGGGTAACACCAGGCCCACCACCCCTGCTGCACTCTTACTGCATATGTGCTTATTTACCTTTGAATTCGGAGTTTGTGAAACCGAGAGAGCTTTCAAAAACTCAAAATAGTATGATTGAGGTAAGGGTACAGTACAGGTTCTAATCTTCAAGCTCAATAATCTTCACAACAGATGCATCGCCAACTTTCTGGCATACCACAATACGATCATGTGGTTTTATCACACCAGTGGCCTTTCCGTGATCCAATGCGGCCTTCAAAATGGATTCGTTTGTTCCATCTGTAGACTCAGCCTGCAATTCAGATCATATTCTCATTTTCTTTCAATTCAAGGTTTGTTTGGTATGCCATTTTAGTCATTGTCCATAAGAGGTTCTAATTGAACATGGTAAATCTATTTCTTTGGTTCCCAGTCATTTTCCTTTCTCTTGGTAAATCCCACCGCAAATCCTGGATCCAACCACAAGCTAACAGAGGAAAATGAAATGTCATTCTTTCTTTCAAAGTAGTAGTTATATCACCAAAACAGTGGCAAAAGCTTGAAATGTCAAGCATGAGTATGTCGACTTAAATCAAATGGCATTAACTTTGTGCAAAACTGAAAACAATGCCTACAGGTTGAGCTTGTATCCAATATAAACCTCCCAAAAGTGGAAAATGACCTTTTCCTTTCCTATCACTTCTTCTATTATGCTGAGAGGGAGGACGAGGATATCCGACACTAGCATTGTGGTGATTAATACAGAATATAACTTACGGGATGTCGAGGATCTGCCAGCGTGGGAAAAAGACCCCTGACTATAAGAGATTGCCTTGCCTGCACATGACATTACATAAATGAACAGTTGGCAGTCATGAGTTATGGGAATTCAATCAGACTGTAATGCTTAAAGAGCTAAAGGCATAATCTATGTTGATGAAAAATGAATCACTCAGTAAAATCAAGAAGCATAAGCCATGTGAAACATAATTTCACTGACAACTAGCACAAATGGATGCTTCTTTGTGAGTGTTCTTTATAGACTCAAGCACATGCATAGACCAGCCAAGACACATCATGAAATAGTTTAAACTCAACAAATAGGCTGCTATAGAATCACAAGCTAGAGGTTCAAAACAGTATCCTGAAGAATATTACAAATTCTGGTGAAACAGAATTGAAGCTGATGAACTTTCCATAATGCCAAACACATTGCATACCTCAAAAGCACCTGTAAATGTCCAACGGAGTTGATTTGTCTTGAGCCGAGGTACAACAACTGATATGACCGGCATCGTTGGCCTGTACTTAGCGATCAATCTGAAACATTGGAGTCATTTACTAGTCTTAGTAACCAGTACACGCATAAGAGTGAATGGACATGTTGTTGGGTTATGAGTGAGGTGCAACAACAAATCAAACTCCTTATGACTGATAGTATTCTAAAATGAGTTTAGTTTTTTAGGAATAACAAGAAGGAACTGAATGTTTCAACATACCCAACCTATTAATGGTGCTAACTATCAACAAGTTAAAAAAATACAAAAAAAGGAACCTTGCAGCTCTTCCTGATGAAGTAAAGCAAATGATAACAGATGCCTTCACCTTGATAGCTGCACGTACCTGTAGATTAAACAAAAGTGTAAAAGCAATATGAAGAAGTCACTTTCTAAAGAACCATTAACTTAGTCAGAGAGCGGTCCCATGAGGTGGCATCTTCATATGACAAATTTAAGTGAAAACTCAAAACAAAGTGTCTCCAAAGCAATTACCGCCGACGAAGCAATAGATTCCAAGTGAGTCATTGGTTCTCCAACATATTTTACAGTCTTCTTAAAATGCAGATCTTGATTCAAAACCTTCTCTGCCTGCAGATGCATTTCAATTTAATGACTGCAACCCACTGGGTAACCAAAAAAAGGTGGTAATTGATGTATGAATCTAGCATGTGAATGAAATTGAACTGTTCATTACCTAGAATATTCGGTTTTGTAGCTGCAATTTAGAACTACAGAAGTAACGCATTCGAATCTCTTATCGAAAAAAAATAATATTCTATCAGAAATGACGCCTAAAGTCAAGTATGATGACTAATCTATGCAATACTCATTATGCAAAAAGATTGCGAGTAGCCAAAACCAAACATCTGTTACCTGCTAACGTTATCACCTTAAGTATGATACATGATTACATCACGTACTCTCCATATTAGAGAGAACTTCTACTTTAGTTCCAACTTAGTAGAAGGGTGTTATACAAGGAAGTAATAACTTCAACATGAGGATGTTATATGTTCAATTATGAGGAAAAGGGTGTTAACAAGAGAAGGCATGGACGATCCCACCTCTGCACAAATTTTACCAACAATGGAAATAGTCTCAACAGGGTACAGTCCACGCAAGGTCTCTGCACCTAGAATTATTGCATCACTACCTGAAACAAATTAACAATAAAAGAAAAATAAGACCCAAAAATTCGAGCCACCATGAAATGAAATCTGATGGTGATTACTGATTACTAAGACAATCACCAAGTGAATGCAAGCAATTGTTCACTAAGTGCGATTAATAGCCACAAATGCAAGCAAGTGTTCATTGTCTTCAAAAAAGAATAATGCCATCAAACACAACTCAAGTTAGGTAGCTACCATCCAATACAGCATTGGCAACATCAGTTGCCTCAGCACGAGTGGGCCGTAGGTTGTCTGTCATACTGTCCACAACACGAGTAACCACTGCAGGCTTTCCCACCATATTGCACTTGTAAACGGCTGCCTTTTGAAATAAAAATACCTGAAATTTATGAAGAGTGGAACGAGAAAGTATGTGTTATGCTCTTTTAAGAAAAACTTCACCAAGAGTGACTTTATAAGTATGTACACACCGAGATGTGGCTCTTAGCCCATCTGGTTGTATCCCTTGGCTTCCAAAGGGGAGGTCTGGGGTTTGAGTATGGAGAGACATCAAGTTCCCTTTGGTTGTTAACCCACTAATTCCCCTCTAACCCCCACACTGATGTATACAATGTTGGCAAAAAAAAGTATGTACACAGAGAAAAAGAGAGACTACAAATATGCAGAAAATGACTTTTGCATCATCCAAACAACCTGCCATTTTAGTAGATATCCGATTGGTTAGTAATGCAAAAAGGAAATCAGGAAGTTGCTATCTTCAAATTTGACAGCTGACCTTTTCTGGTGGGAGATCAATACCCAGATTTCCACGAGAGAGGATAATTCCATCTGCCTCTTGTAGAATCTCGTCAAAATGAGTCAATCCCTATAAGAAAATGAAATAAAATCCTCACCTTCAACTAGAGTAGTGAAATGAAAATGATAGGAAGAATTCAAATATCTATGTACATCACCTCTACGTTTTCAATTTTCGCAAATATTTGAGTTTGATTGAGGTCACCCAATTTGGAAAGATAATTCCGAGCCTATAGGACAAAAAAGCCAGAGTAGTTAGCACTTCCTGTGATCAAAATCTTTACATAGTTGGCACTTCGGCAGTCTCGTCTGTGAAATATGATGCTTGAGTGATAATATACAGAATGGTCAGGAGAATCGGCTGTATAGAACCATTAAATAGAGATACAAGAATAAATGATTAAAAAGAGTAGCAAGAACAGCTCTTACATGTCGAACATCTTCCGCGTGCCGTGTATATGACAATGAGAGAAAGTCTACATTGTTTTTAACACCCCAAGTGCTAATAACCTGAAATTGGTCACTAAGATATCATGCAAGCACTTTTTAAGAAACCAAAGTAAGCAGAAAAACTTGTCTAGAAGTGAAATTTCAGGGACACAAATATTCTTCACTGTCTACTATCTATAATAAGCAAGGATTATTCGCTGTCAAACAAGTCTACAGTTCTCAGTAGATCACAGAATCATTCAAAGAAACTAGAGGCAACAACAACTAAAACAGCAAGGATCAGAATCCATCTTCCAAATATGAGAATCAAATACATTTATCACCAACAGTCCACCAGAAGATGTAACAAGCAAGCAACAAGATCTATCAGTTACAGATCCAAAAAATACCACTTGAAAGTGGAGGCTTTTATTTTGGCCATATCCCAAAAGCTGCTACATAAGAAGATGTGAAACCTTTAACCGCCAGATTTTGCTCAAGTAGCATGCCTTTTACATGAAAGAATTTGGCCTCGCTTCGTTTAGAGTAAGTATCTGGAGCAAATAGAATAGTTTACCTCCTTATCTTTGTCGGTTAGGGTAGGAAGATCAATACGAATTTGAGAGACATGTAATGTGTACAATTGCCCGGACAAGGTAGCAGAGTTCTTTATCAAACAGACCACATCATCACCACTCACTTCAGTTACCTGCATCACAGGTGTGGAACTTCTTGAAATGAGAATCCTAAGCATCAAATTTATAGTCTTTATCGAGAATGTAGATAGGAAGCCCTACTGCCGTAGTCTTCCTTTCTTCTTATTAGGACACTGCCAAGAACTGAATCCAGGACCAAAGCTTCTCTCTTTAATTTGATAAAAAGATTACAACCAATCTCCAAAGATGCCTCACCCACTAGCCATGATGGCATCAATGTTACATGGGCTTGTACAAGTGTCAGATGCTCATACATGTTGAAGTGTGGAATTCATAATCAAGGACAAGTGGACAAGACAAAATCATATTCCTTATAGTTTCTTTAAATTTTACAGGATAACTTTGGAGCTTACGAGGTGCCATAAATCATTTCATGCATAACAAACTTGAATTAATAAAATCTATTTTCCCCAAAAACATTGAACTAAATTTCATACACATATCCTAAATGCCCATAAATTGATATGCGAACTTTGTATCTAGAAGAGTCCATGTAACATAAGGTGGCATTCCCCAATTGTCATGCTAACATCTTCCATATAAGGCTTACATTATTCAGTCCGAAAGAATGACAGACATGATAGAGCAGGTGAATTGCCATCCCCAACTAACTTAAAATGGGATTTTTATCCAGGCATATTTTGGTCCCGACTCCAGAGATAACCAATAACTATATTCCATACCTCTAGCCAGACAGAGGTTGTTTCACTTCCAGTGAATAAGTACTGCCCAATAAATATTGCGTCTCCTGTCTTCACTGCCTGCAGAAATCTGATTTAATTTCAGAAGTGATGTCACATCGGGTTGATTTAACAGCTTTTGCATTGTCAAAACTCAATTAGAATTGTATATGGTAGACGTGCAAGTAACATCCAATTCAAAGTGTAAATATCATATTTCTCTGACAGGAGTGCAGGCAATTTAGACTCAGAATATTCAAACACAACTCACACATCTAAACATTGAAACACTTCATTAAGCTATACTGCAGACCTTGGAGGTATTTCATACCTTAGATAGACCACCAAAATTTATGGGCAACAGATTTGAAGTGGCCTCTTTGTTTTGATCAGGAGTTAGAACAACCAAAGAATCTGCTTTGAGGGAAATTGGATGCTCAGTTTTGTTGACAACTTGCAACTCTGGACCCACTGTGTCCAGCATAACCTGGTTGGAGGGAAAGGGAAGAAGATCATGATCTCGCACACCTTTATCTTAAAAGATGAGAAACCAACAAGTATAACTGAAGAGCAAAAAACTCTTTGGAAAATAGACTAAAATATAAGCAACAACAAGCAAGTAACTTCATAATGAACACAAAAACATAAAGATCAACTTAAACCTTTAATACATACAGAAGGAGCAGCATAAAGACAAAATGAAGTTACTTGCTTCATAAACAAGCAAGTAACCTTTGGAAAAATGAATTTATGATAAAAAGGATGAATGTAAGGCAAACAAGCTTACTGCACAGAGCTTCTTCGTACTCTTGATAGCAACCTTCATGTTATTCAACGTCTCCTGGTGAAATTCAGTTTCACCCCATGAAAAATCAAACCTTGCCACTAAAGTTAGGGGAAACGGGTTTAGTCAGAAAAACTTCAGAAATTCAACCTACAAGAACCTACAAGATTAAACATTCGCGAATTTTACTTGCCATGAAAATTTATAAAACAAAGATGGGAAATTAAGCATAGGTTTTGTGTAGTTGTTTAACCAGGAAAAGAAATGCAATCTTAAAACTGAAGTCCATTAGCAGGATGATATCCATTAGTATTTATATTTTTGGTCTTTGCAGCAAGATTCCTAATATTGGAATATTATAGATTTCTCCTTCTTTCCAGATTTAGCACATTGCCTGAGCAACAGACAAAGCATTATGGACTGCATGGAAGCCTAAAAAACAATTTAAAATTAAGAAAAAAACAATCAGGATAAAGGGGGAGAAACGAAAATCAAACTAGACATTGTATCCCGAATCAGGCTCTTTTGGGGACTCATTTTGGACCGTAAGAAAAATCTTTAAATTGAGACCATTGGGGGAACGCTTTCGATAATAAAATAATAATAATAAAAAAACAGTGGGCCAGGAAGTTTAATCTTCTTCTGGTTGGCAACTTAACTTTCTTGTGGTGAGATAGCTTGCAACCATTGAGGCCTCATCAAAGATCTTAGATTTAAAGTAGCTGATGTCATTTTCGTAAGGGTTCTTCTAAAACCATGTGTCACAGTGATTGAGAAAGCTTGTGTGCTATCCAATCAAAGAGATGAGCCAAACAAACATATTTTCTTTGAGTTCCGTTTTTCTTCCAGCATATGGAAGCATGTTTTGTGGGAGAATCAATTGTCCAGGAGTCCTAGGAATCAAAAGGCCGAAAAAAGTTGGGCTGTGCAGAATTGTTGCAGTTTCCTCAGTTCATTGTGCCCTATGACCAAATAGTTTCTGTGGTTGACCTAAGGCCTCTACTCCTCTATGATACCGCCATCGCACCCTCCATGTGATAACAGTTGGCACTCATGCCACTTGTCCGTTATCAGT
The DNA here is from genome assembly GCF_030253575.1 of Rhododendron vialii. NCBI lineage: Eukaryota > Viridiplantae > Streptophyta > Magnoliopsida > Ericales > Ericaceae > Rhododendron > Rhododendron vialii. The sequence continues at coordinate 33,869,246 of NC_080565.1, read as the reverse complement.
TGCCATTGTGGCACTGTCACTACTAACCACCTTCTAGCCAAGTAAGCAGAAGAAAATGAACCAAAGAACGTAGCCAAAAGCTCATGCGCATAATCCCACTGACTCTATCTGGATTTAGCTTTCCTATTGTTTTGAGTTTTTTTCTCTCCCTCTTTTCTTGCTTTCCAGAAATGAATTGCTGCTATAGGCGGGCAGTTCGAACCTAGGTCACATATTCTCCAGAAAGACTATCCGCTCCTACTCTCAATCCTAGCTTTACACTCCCGCTCAATCACCTCTCTCACAAATTCAATAGTTTGAACTGTTTTGAAAAGGCATTTTCACTCACTCACTTTCGCTCCCACTTTTGCTCATACTCACCCACGCACAATATGTGACTCCGGTTTGAACCTTCAAAGTTTTGCAGGCCCAGTTTGTGTCTTGCTGGGAGTTCGCCCCAGTACGGCTGTGATGAAAATTAATTGACCAGGAGAAGAAGACGAAAAAAAGAACCGTACCAGACATTCCAGCTTCCAAGCAGCGAGAAATAATCTCCACGGATCGGGATTTCGGACCAAGTGTCCCAACGATCTTCGTCATCGCCGGGAAGAAACTCTGCAGGAAAATATTTGAACCCAATACAGGAGTATATCACAAAGGAATAATATATACATTTCTTCATCAACCGATTACCTCAACAATATCCACAACATATAAGGCTGGTAACGAAATTCAATTACATTTACGTACTTGGGATACAAAAAAACACAGATCCTTGGGAGATTTTTCAAAGACCCAGTTCATTTAAACTTACGACAAATTGATACAAAAACCGCACCAAGCAATCCAAAACACTCCAGTTCATCATAAAAAAGCACATATACACCAAGCCGGCCCGAGCTTTAGGCCCCCGGAAATTTATAAATTCTAAGGGCCCCTCCTACTTTGGTACAGTCCAACAAAGAGGGTCCATCTTTAATTTTCGTAGGCCCCGAAAACTCAGGGCCCGCTCTGCGTATACATGTGGATAAATTGGATTACACTGGAATAGGAATTGCAGTGAGATCAGTGGGAATAAGCACAAATATACACGTATATTACAGTAGAAACAGTGAATTTGGAGTAAGTGAGATCAGTGGGAATAAGAGTAGCTGTTCTTGTGAATTGTAACTTACAGGCTTAGAAGGCTCGAGGATTGAAGCCATCCGTACAGGTTCTTCGATATGCAAGTGAGTCGACTGCATTTTCGATCTCTCGAGGATTTACTGGTACTATCAGCGAGAAAAAGAACAGACTGCAGAGTACTCAGAAATCTAGAGAGAGGGAGAGAGGGAGAGGGAGAGAGGAGAGAGAGAGTATTGTACTGGAGAAGTTGTTTATCCATATTATTATTGGGATTTTAAAAAGTGGTTTACCGGTTTGGGCAGCTTAAGATAATAAAATTAACTTTTTGCCTCTCAGTATTTAATTATGTTCTGACTTTGGCCAGAAAATTTATTTTCTTTCGATTTCAGTCCTTCAGCATCCAATTTATTCCACTTTGTTCAGCCAGTCGACCTTCATGGAGCATGCGATTAATGAAATGTACACCCTAAACTCCATCACAAGAACACCTCTATCTACTTTTATCGTTGTTGTCACCCCCACCAAGAAATCAAACTCATTGTGACTTGAATTTCCACCCAACAAATTTAATATGTTTTCCTTCTTTTTGTTCCTTGCATTGCTCGATCCTATCTTAACTCCAACGCCAATCCCAACATTGATAATTTTCTTCCCTTTGCCACCCTCTACCTGCTTTGCTACCTTCTCTCGACACCAAGAAAAATTCTTAACTTTATGCAAAATGTCAATTGTTACATTTTTAGTTACTCATAGCCTAGTATTAAAAAAAAAACCTACCCAACCATCGATAGCCCCCATCCAAGCTCTGTGAAACTGTTATCATGAATTATTGTGTGTCCTTGTCGTTAATAGGATGAATAGAACATATATTTAGTTATCTAGGTCCCATAGTTTTGATTTTTTAGTTTAATTGAAGTAAATGGTGGGTTCGTTGGATTCATTTTGAGACAATAAATCTTTTTTTGGTATGGTCTATAAATTTTCATATTTCTTCACATCATTTGTGAATTTCATGTATTTCCATCCGATCTCTTCATTTTGATTAATGAAAATATCTTTGAAATGGGCAGAGGCAAACGTCATTAAGCAATTATGGCGTTGTTCAAGTGTACAACAGTCACTTTCCAAAGATTTTAGAAATCAATGATAGCTCTGTTTATCCTTGCATAATCTTTTATTATTGGATCTTTGTATGACTAAAAAAAACGTCTTTGCCTTAGAAGTCAAGGGGTTAAAAGTGTTAATTTTTTTCTCTCGGTTATGGCAATAGGCAAACATAACCCCCTCCCCCCTTCTCACATTATCTTTATGGAGGACGCTTTGTTCGAGGTTTCTTTGCTTTATGCTCGGGTCTTTAATTCTTGCTATTTTAGATTTTAATACTTGAAGATATTTTCAAAAAATATTTTTATGCTCGCGCTCCTCCTTCGGCACGTGCGCTGCGCGTACTATTTGTCTAAAATTTAGCATGTCTTTATCCCGTTATTTTCATCAAAATAGAATTTTTTTTATAACTAGATATCCAGACCAACTTACATGCATCTCAATTAATTTGAGGATATTGAAAGTAACGATCGAGCATAACCCAAAATAGATGACATAACCGTTGGAAAAAAGGCTCCAAGAGCCCCACACTTTAGACTCACCAATCTTATTTGGGGCTTCCTGGCTTGATTTGGCAAGTTACTAGGACAACTCATTATTAACCTTTGATAATCGAAAAGATTGAGGAGAGAGAAAATTGATTTACCCATAGACCGACAGACCGCGTCAACCAGTACAACAGGTATAGTTAACGGTGCAAACGATACAAGCCGAGTTTTATAGTATTTGAACTTTTGACTTTTTTAATAAACGTGTTTATAATTCGAGCTCAAGCTCGTCTCATTTGTAATCAAGTTGAACGCTAATTCGTCCACTAAACGAGTTTCTACAAATGAGCATGAGGTCTACTTATTTTAGAATAATATTTGGGAATTTGGGAGGAATTTCTTCAGAAGCAAAATAAGAAATGTTTTGTTAACGTGGCTCTAACGTGTAAGATAACCCACCTATGAATACAAGCGACTTGTATGAAAAGTTAACCTGTAACGTAGCCTATCTTAACCAATACATTACCTACCATAAATTGTATTTGTATATTATATTATGGTATATATGCAAGTAAAAATACTGATATTACTCTAAATTCTGATTTTTGGGGAAAAAATAACAGATATAATGATAGGCATCAAAACAAAAAAAGGTTCGGTTATAATAACTAATAAGGCCTCCTCTAACCTAACTTTTTGTCGATTTTTTTGGTTTATTTCTTTTAATTTTTACTAAAGTTTGAGTCAAATTTTTTGGGTTTAAAAGGGACTTTTTGGTGCATCTTTAGCACAAGAAAAAATATATTCCATCCGTCTCTTCTTTATAAGTGTTCAGGCAGTCCAGGTTGGTAATTTCAATTTATTAAGGAAACATATCATTACATCTTTCATAGCAATTTTTGTCTCCACTTTTCAAATTTATCCTTCACTTTTATTCATTAACTCTTTGTCCATTAACTTTACAAACTTTTACAAAATGATAGTTTTACAAACTTTTATCCATTAACTTTTAAAAAATAGTCCCTCATTAACAACTCGTTTGGATGGTGAGAAAATGAGAGATAAGAAATGGGAATTGCTAATAAAAACATTTTTTTGTTTTATTTCTCACCAAAATATTCAATCCAAATGAGGAATTTCATAAGAAATCATAATCTTTTCCTTGCTGTTTGGATGGTGAGAAAGGGAGAGATAAGAAATGGGAATGACTAATAAAAACATTTTTTTGTTTTATTTCTCACCAAAATATTCAATCCAAATGAGGAATTTCATAAGAAATCATAACCTTTTCCTTTCTTTTTTCATAAAATTGAAATCCTTCTATCTAAAGGGGTTGTAAATGACGGTAATGGATAGCCCAAAACGAAACGGTGGAGTACTTTAAGGTAAAAGATAATGCTAAAATCATTTTTATTTTCGCCAAAACTATAATATGTAAAAGCATTGTACTTTACGCGTAATACAAAAGTTTAATGCGCTACAATTATAACGCAACAAAAATACTAGTAGTAGTAATTTTGATATTAGCAACAACACATACTTTTATCCAAATTTTAAAGTTTCAATTTTAAAATGGAAACAAATCCAAATTTTATCCGTTTCTTAAAACAAGGTAGCCGCCAGTGTATTCACGCAAACCCCCCCCTTCGTATCTGTATGTAATCTCCGCCGCTGCCAAATCGCAGAACCCGTCCAGAGAGATCCAGAGAGAGAGAGAGAGAAGTTAGAGAGAGATGGCAAAGAGCGAAGTAAAGGTCGAGAAAACCGAAATCGTGATCAGAGATGGCGAAGAGCGACATCCGAACCCCATCCTCTGTCTCCTCTCAAGATTTCCCTTCCTCAACTTCCTTCAACCCAAGCGCGACTCAGCCAAACCAGATACTATAATCTCAGAGAAGAAAACGGTGACAATCGCCGGCGAGCGTGGGGAAGAAGGCAAGAAGCCAGTCGTCGTGAAGGTCCCGAACCCAAAGCCGACCGACTTGCCTTCGCTGAAGCTCGAGGGCGAGGAGTGTGACCGCAACACCAACCCTATTGTTCTGTGGCAGGTAATTGAAAGTAAAACCCTAGGAAATATCTGATTTGGATTTTTCAGGTTAGGTGTCAACTTTTCCAGCCCTTATCTTGTGCATTAATGGATTTGTTTTCAGTTTTCGGTTTAGTTAATGGGTTTGCCGTTATAACTTTAGTCATGTAATCCTTCTGACCCGTTCTCAGTCGTCGCTCTCGCCAATTTTAGTACTTTAGATATTTTGAAAGATGCTTTCATAATGCTTTCACGCTCGTGCTTGCGCTACTACTCCCGCACTCGCATTATGTGACTTAGGTTATGAACTTATAACCCTGTGAGTTGTAGAAGTGGAGGGTAGTTTAAGGGTGAAAATCCGGTTGGCTTGACCAAAATCAGTAGCTTCAAGAAAATTGGTGTTCCTTTGGTATAATTTGTATAGATACTCGAAATTGGGTTTCTAATTTGGGCTTCACTGACTCTTTGCTTAGTAGCGCCGGAAGACTAGAGAGGGGTATTGCCAGTGTTTTAAATGGCGAAAGGCGCAACGGTCCCCTGGGGCCCTGGGGCTTTAGTGCAAGGCGCGGCGCGCGTTATTGACGTGAAGCGCAAAAAAAAAAAAATTTCTTCACAATGAGGCAAATTTTATTAGAACAAGTTTTCAACACAAACAAACACTTGTAAAACTTTCAAATGTCATAAAACATAACATGTCAATGGTTAAACAAAAGTACCAAACACTAAACATAACATATCATCCATGAAAAGCTAACATAATAATGTTTAGCCTTAGAGGCATAACAAATGGATTAAAGGCAGTAAAATCTAGAGGCATGTGAGTGTCACTTTAAATAGAGCTGAAAAAAAAAAAAAAAACAGCAGGTGAGTGTCACTGTGACTGGGAAAAAAAAAAAAAGGTGGGTCGGTCCGTCGGTGGAAAATAGAAAGAGGAAGAAGAAGAAGAAGTGAGATGCTAAGAGGAGGAGGAAGAAGAAGAATAAGAAGAAGACGTTACCTGGAGTCCTGGAGTCTGGACAGACAATGATCAGAGAGGGAGAAGAAGAAGGGAGAAGAAGAAGCGTCCTGGAGTCCTGGTCTGAATCGTCTGAAGAAGAGGCTGCTCGATCTGAAGAATAGGGTTGAGATCGATTTAAAGGTAGAAATTATTCAGTTCATCACATCCTCCGGCAAGGTGTGAGATCGTTTTTTACTTCAAAACAAAAAGCGCGCGCCTCAGCGCCTTTCGTGCACGTTTGGGTTCCGCGCTATAGCCCACATTCTCAAAGTGCAATCCTTGCTCTGCGCTGCGCCTTGTGCTATAGCGGGCGCCTCACGCGCTTTTTAAAACACTGGATATTGCGCTAATTGATGGCGCAACCCTAGGATATAAATACTTGTTATATGCAGCCGATGCAATTCTACTCTATTCTTCTTTACGTGGTGGATGTACTCAACTACACAGTTGTGGAATCACGTAAAAATATCTACGTTTTTGCGTTTTATGTTTCTTTTCAATATTGTTATTCACACAATTGCACGCGTTGTGTCTAACAGTGTTTGTTGGTTTAGCTGATTTCTCAGCATTACTTATGTTTAGGACCTTGGGATTTGGATTCGTCAGTTAATTGTGAAAGGTCGGTGGAAGTTGGATTCCAATGGGAGTCCGAACAAAATTGGGAAATCTATTGAGAATATTTTGGCCTAACTTGGGACAAGAAAGCTATGGTACCCTTGCTGTGTTCTATTTGTACTACTCCTATTAGTTAATTTAGTTACTTTTGTGGTGTTAGTTATATACATTTGTAGTGTAGTCACTAGTCACGTGGGTGTGTGCCATAGATAAAAGTGGAGTTAGAGATTTTGTGGTTGGTCACGTAACTTGTGGTTATCTGTTGCAAATTTTTCTGATGTGATTTTGTTTTGAAAGTTTGTGGTGTTTGTTGCTCTCTATTAATGGTGTAAGTTCCAAATTTTTGTGGCGACATATGAAAGTGTGTAATGTGTAGTACACATCAAGATTATGGAGTACACAGGTCTTGCGTAATTGCATTCTCTTTTTCTTTTTCATAAGGAAGCAAGTTTATTGCTACCAAAAAAGCAAGGACAGCACAGTCCCATAGAACATGCAAGGCTAAGGAGCAAAAGCTCCAAAAGAGGGAACACGGTAAATCCAGCCTTTAAAGAAAATCACATACCCAAGAGGCTAGGTCAAGAAAACCACGACAAAAAATCTGAAAGTCCGACTCACAAACGATGATTGCTAGCCTGGTTTAAGCTTTCTGTCTATACAGTTTTTAGTTGCAAAATCTTCTTTTCAAGCTTCTTTTGATTTTTAACTCCTGCAAAAGATATCCTGTTCTTATCACCTTGTTTATATGGAAATGATTCTTCCGGTTTTATTCCTCTTGTATCTGAGTTCCACCCCCATCTTTCCTGATGCAACATTTGAAGAAACCTAAATTATTTGAAGATGAAAGCACAGACGAGTCTTGCATATTTGATGTTGTCGTTGTTGGAACCCACCTTTGAAGGACTAATTACTTTCACCTTTTTGTTTGTTGCACTGTCCGCCCATTTGAAATGTCCTTAGGGTTTCTCTCCTGAGGCTCCTCGTTCCTTTTCCGCTCTTGTTTTGGGGGCTAGTTCGATCCTTTGTGGCAAATTTTGTAGTATGTCCAGAAGTGTCACAACTTGAACATCTTTGCGGAGTCCAAGTAATTTCAATTGTAATCCCAAAAGCTCCCAATAACCAAGATTCACATTGATTTTCTCCTTGATTTCCTTGTTTACGGATATATCAAGTATCAACAGCTACTCTAGCACGTGTAAGTCTATTCATTGAGATGGCAGGCTCACTCAAAAAACAAAGGATTGTCAATATACTATCATTATAAACAAGTCGTGCTTGTTTCAAAGCTCTGAAGGGACTGTGTAAAACCTTTACGGTCTTTAAAGCAGCACTATTATATTCACATTTGGTAAGTTTTACCACGGTTGCCACTGTTATACAGTAATTAATATACCTGCAGAATGATACGGGGCACTGGCATATAATCATGAATTATCTCAACACTTCTAATATTTGAAACAAAAAACCTATTATCCGAGAACCACCTCTTCAAGATCATTGCTCAGTTCTTTTCTGCCCACATGGAAGTCTTCTATCAACAAATGCCTGCACTAAAACATGTTCAGAATGAATAAATCCTTGTCTGATAACTCAAGATGCTCTATAATAACCATTGTCCATTGGTTGAATTTAATGACCAATTGACCATTAATTTCATGTTGGTCTCGCAGATGAGTGATAGGACATGCTTTTCCCTGGAATGTGTGTTGATTATAGAACAATATCTGTTCAGCGTACACATGCACGCTATAATAACCTTTACAAGTTGGGGACGTGTTCACTTAACCCATAACTTTTGGATATATCACCATACCGTAGGATTCAAGGTACAAGTGTCCTCTATGCGTAAGGACACACTCTCACTTGTGCTCATACCAGAGTCTTGGCACAGGCAGTGAAAGAATTTTGATGGACTTTAAATTCACCTCATTTGACTCAATTAAATGTCAAGTTCGACAACGAGAAGCAGCTATGATTCATCTAATTCTGTTATTGATAGCAAGGTACTAGTTTGGGGGGGACCATTAGTTGAAGGAATTTCATTGCTTATGAAAAAAAGGTTTAACACAATTATGTCAAGTATTTAACCTGGCATGTCTGTTCTGTAGTTTTCACAATTAAGGCATGCTTTTAACAAGAGAATTAGAAACTCTAGTAAGCGTTGGGATTATGATTTAAGGCCTACAATTACAACCTCATAGATTCGTTTCTGGTTGGGGAGCCAAATTTTTGAGAAATCCAATGGATTTATATCATCTGTTGTATAAAGGACTAGTTTTGTGTCTGTAGACATTGATGGTAGACAACTATAGTAAATGATCAATAATATGCTTTCCGATGCCTTATTATTGAGTCATTGACGTGATCCGGCTGTAGTGGTAGATTGGTCCCTGTACAATAGAGCACATGGGTTTCGGAAGAACTCTAATCATGCAATATATTCGAGCTATAGCTGTCTTCCTTCAAAGTGATCGTGCAGAGTCTAGTGAAGTATCTCTTTGCAGACAGTCTCAAAGTTTTGTTGGTGAAACTGATGAATCTTAACTTTGTCTACACCCTTGTTTGTCTTATCTTAACTACTTTAGAGGAAGAAATTGTTAGTCTAATAGTTTTACATAAACACAGTTCAGGAAAGAAAACTAAATAAGAAGTGCTTGCCGCTTCTTTAATTTCACACTTTCCTCCTTCCTCTGCTTGTTCCTAATGTTTGTGTTCTTGTCGATTTGAATTTTTTTTTCCCATTAAATTGTTTTCTTTGAGGATATAGAGATAGAATTCCCTGTATATCTGTTGTGGCTGGTTTCAGGTCTATGCTATTGGAGGGTTCTTTGTTTTGAACTGGGTATTAGCAAGATGGAAGGAAAGGAGGGCCAAAAAGAAGTCATCGGATGATGAGCCATCTCCGGCTGATGACTAGTCTCTTCTTTAAATTATTACGGACTCACATTTTACAGTGCTTTTGACTTTTGCAATGTATAATCTTGCTTTAGTTTGGGATTGGTGGCTGAACAACAGGCTTTGTCCTTGCCAATGGCTTTACAGCTTTGGTTTAATTCTCTGCTCAAATACCTTATAATTTGTCTACTTCAATGGTTGCTAATCACTGTACAATCGCCTGATCATGTGGTGTTTTGTGGCACCGGGTCACCTCTACTCATTTTTTCTCTGCGCTCGTGTTCGTTCCCATGTGTTTTAGCTATCCTGTGTTGAAATTCCATTGTTTTTAAAAGTTCTGCGTGATCCAACAGCTGAAAACACATGGGAACAGGTACAAGAGAGATTTGTGCTTTTAGAAATCAGTTCTTATTGTTAGTTCAGTCCAAATATTAGGTTGTCATTTTGCAATGCGTGTCTGGGTGTTATTAGAGGATTCTTGTGGTACTGTATTTGTGATCATTAATATTGATCCCAATGTGAATTGATTTCATCCATGTGATTTGGGCTTGGAGTATTTACCAGTATGGTGTTCGTGGAGGGGGTATTTTGGGGGTATTTTATGTAACGGCCTCTCAGGGGACATAGGAGACTTTTACGTTTTCGTGGGCTTATATTACTTGCCTCCTTTGATCATTTGGAGTTATTCATTTGATGATTTGAGGTTATTTTTTCTTTGTCGTTTTGAAGGCATGAGTACATATATTGTTTATCTTATTAGTTGTCAAAGAGGAAGAAAGGATCCTTAATGATCCTTCACAGTCCTCCTCTCTTCTAATTTGTTTTCAAAAAATGAACTTGATCGAGCATCGTCTGATACATGAACAATTTGAATCCTACTCTATGAAATGGCTAGAAGATATGATCGATTTTAGAGTCAAAACTATTTCCTTTAAAAGATTTGTTCACGTAGTCATTCGTATCTGATCAAATTGAAATTTTGCACGTATATTCTTCTTTCATGGACCTACGAGACGAATGCAGTACACGAGGGCAAAGCACCAACGCACCGAAGCCAGAAAAACCTGCCCAAAATAGTAGTGATTCACATTTTGGGTACCATACATTGAAAACCAATACACTCAATGGCTCCATGCACACAAGAAGTCCCAACGGAAACAAGCGACCGTGACCAATTATCAGAGATACGTACCCCAATTATTACACAACAACTGTTTATGGGGATTGTCTTTGACTGAGCTCGAATGATCAGTCTCGAAATACTGATCATTTGAGCTCTAATGGTACGTACGCTTTTATTCTTTTCCAGCTATGATTTCGGTTAGACATTCGCAAACAAACGATAAGTCTTTGCATCAAGAACGATTCGCCTAACTGATGCCACAGCTCCGACCAACGACAACACCGTGGAGATGAACGCGACAAACATGTTTCCCCAAAAGATTATGGTCTTCTTGGAAGGCTTGAAGGTGACATTGTAGAAGACCATGGGCAGGATAAAGTCCAAAGGGATGCACGCGAACGCTCCCAACAGAGCCAGCATGTCTCCGAAGAAAGGCAACATTGCAGCCAAAAGCGTGGCAACCACTACCGACAGGGACTGGAAAACAATCCGCGGGATGACATTGCGGGAGGAGAACTCGTCCTTCTTTGGATCAGCAAACGCGCGCTCCAGCACCACGTTTGTTGGCTGCAGGTACGTCTGCATTCCCATTGCCAAGATTAAAATTTGTGTGTGTGAAGTCTTGTGATGGATCTATTTTGGTGGCCAAGTTAGCATGGAAAACTCGAAAAATTATGCTAATTCAGTCCAAGACTATGAAGTCTTACCAGAGCACCTGGGATGAGTTGCAGCAGCATTAAGACATTGGTCATCGCAAGAAACCACTTGGGCACCAATGGCTGCCCATTAACTATGAAATTCTGAAGAATATTACCCTGAGACTGATTACCAAATGCGCAGTACCCCGATGTCGCGACGCTGAAAAACGTTGATATCGCCACCACGTAACTCAGCAGAAGTCCTTTGAACATTTTCCCCGTGAACGGAGGCGCTATAGTTGCCTGCAAAAGTTTAACTCCAATGTTATGGTCTTTCCCCTCGACAGGTCTAATAATCTAGTAGTAGTAGAAAACCTGTATTTCGGGACAATTCCATTGCCGTATGAGGTGGAAATGATTGAAACAGCAGTAAAAATTCCGAAAAAAACGATCAACACTGTTTCCAGTTACAGTATAGTCTTTTGGCGTCACGTTTCTGGAATCTCCTGCAAGCTTTGAAGGTGAAAAGATAAGGTCGTGGAACGATTGGAAATAGAAAAATCTTCAAGCTTGTGTTACAGTAGATAGAAACAAGGGTCGAGTGCACGAAAAAGCTCGTTAAGGGACGAGTTGCCGTCTATTGTTACCAATATGTATAGCACCAGCAGTGGTACAGACACAGTAGGCAAGGCTTAAGATTAAGGAAGAGAGGTTAAAGTGTGTGAGGGAGTGGAAATTAAGATGGCATTTGTGCCAAAACCAGCATTAGGCCTCCGAAAATGATCACAAACTGGTAGAGCTCCATTCTCCCATCTGCCTTATACACCAGGTAAATGACCTGCAAGAGAAGGAAACCGCCATATATATATAAGCGAACCAAAAAATCGAATTTTTTCGATTCCTCTTGCCGAGATGAATCAATAGGGGTGAAAAGTTTGCCGCAAAACAAATAAACGCGAAAAGAATTTGAATAAGGGCAAAATGAAAAAATCCCAAAAAATTCCTAAGCAGAACTTAGGCTAAACAGAATGGACATTTGCCAATCGAACTGTAGTAGACACTTCATGCAATATTTGCCTCTGGGTCAGATACTACGTTAAATATCTCTACTAAAACAAGCGAGGAGAAATAACATCGCGCAAGAAAGGGAAAAATCGGGTGGTAATTCGCAAAACGGCAACAGAAATCGAAGAGAATAGGTGCAATGCAGTAAGATGTAGGAAAATTTGAGGCCTTGTGACTGACCTGGAGGCTCTACCTTCCCAGAAGGATATAGGCAATGACTGCACCGTAAGTTAGGTCCGTAACAAAGACCCAACTGAAGCGGGTTCACAAAAAACCGACCCCATCCCGGTCCTGCGAATTCAGAAAACAGATAATTGTACTGTATTAGTTATGCAGGTGAATAACCAATATGATTAGTATCGAAGGGCGCTCCACACAGGCAGACGATTCGTGAACATCGAAAAAATCGTCTGATTCTGGTACTATGGCCAAGCTTTAACCATGCACCAAGTTTGAATGAGCTGCCTCTTTGGCTCTTGATTTTAGGCCCGTTTTATGTATTTTTTTTTTACAATAAAGAAGTAAGAGACGAACGTTTTACATCAAATCAATCTCTCTCTCTCTCTCTCCACGGCTCGAAGAACTCGGTATTTGATACGGTTTCAAGTGTTGCAAGTAAAAAGTGTGAGCAAACTAACCAGCTGTACCTAAAGGCCCGGTGCAACTTGATATTGAGTTTGCAACAACTGAATCGTTCAAACCAATTGCGCACCAATTAAAAGACATTTGTGATTCCTAAATGAAGCACCACAACCAAGCATAAGATTTTCTATTGCCCGTTCTAACCTAAATTAATTGTCCTTCTTACTATAGACCAGCCTCATAAACAAATCTGAATCATCCCAAAAGTTGTTTTATGAGATCCATAATCTACGACATGCCAACCAAACCAAAACACTGATGGTTGCAGTATTTGTAATAATTTCTCGCTACCGTAGAAACCATGATCGCAATTAAATCTAGTTCATATGATGATATCAAGTTCACAATCAACAATAATCAACAATTACCTACAGGGGTTTCTTCGAGAACTCATATTATCTATGGAATTCCTATTTTGTTATTGATTTTTTAAAGAATCGGAGAGAGAAATTTGGATTCTTCCCAAAAATGGTTAGCCCAAGAAATCAGCCTTTGGAGATAGAGTCTTGAATTTTTCTAAAAAATGGCCAACCCAATCCAAAAAATCAACCGTCGGATTCAAAGAACTATTCTACACCGTTAGATTTATGAATGTACATAAAATTTAAAAATTGAGCTTGGTTATTATACAGATAACGATCTTTGTTGTAAATATTTACCCTAAAACTATAAACTGTAAGATAATACACCAAACATATCAAACCAATACAAAAACAGGGCTGCTCGGCTAGATTACATCCTTTAATTATAACTATATGCACAAAGATGCTCAACTAAATCCTTTAATTACGATTGAAATTCAATTCTTTTTAATAAATACGAAAAAATTGACTTATTGGTTTATTTTCGTCTTTATTAAAAAAATTGATTTTGATCGTAATTTTCTAATTTTTAGAAGCCAAATGACTTATTAAGCCGAATGAGGCCTAATACCCCATGAGATCCGTAAAAACTTTCCCACAAACTTTCATACCATTCATTAACATCTCCACATTGGCGTACGACTATTCCGGAAAAAAACAAGTAGTAATAAATTGGAAAGGAAAGTGATATATTATCACAACAGTAGGTCAAAGTATAACTTAAGGAAACCTTTACTTAATTGAACGGCTATGATCTTAGCTTGAAGTCGATCAACGGTTGTAAAGGTGTGCTTGTTTGTGTAGACAAAAACCTGCTCTATTTTATAATAAAGATTATGTTAAGCAAATTATGTTCTCTATTTTCTCTCCTCTTTTTGGTTTTTTTGAGTGCTAGCTATTAATAAGTTTTTGATAGTTGGTAATTTTTCTTATCTGTATTTCTCGCCCCTAATGTGGTAACAAAAAAATTGGCTGTGGTAACATCAATATGTTGATATTATATTGTTTTCATATGATTTAGGGTCCTGCGAAGTGTTCCCGTCACATCACATGTCTCCGAAGTGTCTAACATAGATACAACGATCTCTAGAAGTGTCGGTGATATATGAAACTGAGCGACCCCTCGGTATTACATAAACAAGTTGATACTTTACATGTGTTGATTGTTCGATCTGTGTCTTCGGACATGAATATGCACTAGAAGAACCCTGTTCGAACCTAATTTAAGAAAAAATAGAAAAAATTTTCCCGTATAAATCAACTTCGTTGACAGGAGTGATCAATAATTTCGTAATTCATTTTAATTGTATTCAAAACGTGTTGCGCTTATATTAACAGAAAATGACTTCTTGAGGATGCCTAATAAGACGAGTGGCATAATACAAGATACAACTATTAACGGAAAATGGCAGGGCTCTATGAGCAAAATGTAACAATGAAACCGTGTGAAAATAAAAGGAGACTCTTTATTACTACCATTGTTTATTGCTCTTGGGGATACGTTCAGTGTTCGACACTGTAAATTCGATTGTTCGACTATTCAACAAATGATAAGTTTGGAAGTTTCATGCAATCAAACCATAATGGAATTGGTGATTTGCAGGTTTAGGGTTCCCCATTTGTAGAGTGTAGGTTTTCGATTTCTCTCTCTCGATTAGGATTCAGGGGGACAACAATCCGAGTTTACCACTCAATCGGCGTTTTTTGAGAGTCGGAGTGGATGAGGCTGACTATGGAGATGGATGGTGGGGTGGGAGTTTGGAGATGGAGGAGTGGTGGTTTATGGGGTTGAAGATGAAGAGGGGGGGGGGGGTAGGTTTGATGGTGGGGGTTGGCGGCTAAAGAAAAGGAAGAGAAGAAATTTTAGGGGTATGTTGGAATGAATGAAAAATTAACTTCCCCACTTTGGGTGCATAAACATTAGGTCAAATGACTAAAAGCCCATCCATTTCCGTCAAAATATCAACCCTACACAGGAGGCCACTGTACCCAAAACCACGCAAAAACCTTCCAAGGTAGCCTCTCTCTCTCTCTCTCTCTCTCTCTCCTCTCACAACAATGGCAAAGGGCGACGACGCATTGAGGAGAAAGAAGAACAAACTAAACAGAAAGAAGCAGAGAGCCGATGTTTCCGCCACGGTGTCTAATCGCATCGCCGCCATAATCGCCGCCAAAAAGCGCCGACTGACCGGCAAACGTCGAAATTGTCAGGTACTTGCGATTTTGGATCGATTGGTTTCTTAAAGTTTGATTCTTTGGGAGTTTCTGTGGTTTATTTGAACTGGGTTATTTGGCTTGTTATCGAGAGACGAAGCAGTTGGGAACGTTACGCCTTGTTTGGATATGCATTGTACTGGTTATCAAGTTCTTTAATTTCGACTTTTTTGGAGTTTCTGAGGTTTATTTGAACTGGGTTCTAGTTTGGGTAGATTAGGCCTTGTTTGGATCCGCAGTGTACTGGTTTTCAAGTTCTTGAGCAGCCGAAATATATAGGACTGGTGCAATAGTTCTTGGGATCGGTTTAGGCAAGAAATATATAGTACTGGTGCAATAGTTCTTGGGATTTTGTGTGTGGTGCTTTGGGATTCAGATTTTCCATATTGGTAATGATATCATTAAGAAGTGTTCAACTTTTAGAACCCCAGTTAAAAGCTGGGTAAGTCTTCAATGTACCTCTTTTTATCAATTCATCAAAAAGAAAAGAAAAATCAAAAGTAAGACCAAGAGTGGCCATCCTGTTGGTCACCCTTTTGTTTGAAAACTGTTGCTTCGGATATGTAAATATATGCTTTGTAATATTTGTGATAATATCTTCAAAGACGTTGGCTTTTGATGTTTTGTGCTGCGGTTTAGTAGCTGTTACCCTGTGAACTAAATATTGTCGTGGAATACTGTGGTAGATGCAGTAGGGTTCAATACTTGTAGTTTGGATACGCATTGTACTGATTTCCAAGTTCGGCTGAGCTGTCAATTGTTGGAAAAATGGTATGAGAGGGATGAGAATCTTAGTTAGTTGATGGGAGTTTTTTGTGAATGGTGTTTTCGAGAACCGGAATCGGTTTAGGCCAGAGATTTGTAGCATGGGTGCAATAGCTCTTGGGATTTTGTATGTGGTGCTTTGGGATTCAGATTTTCTTTATTGGTAAATATATCACTGAAAAATGTTCCACTTTTTTAGAACACCTATTAAAAGCTTTGGAGTATTTATGGAGTTTAGGGGTGTGCACGGGACAGGACAGGTTTGTACCGTATCTGTCACTCCAACCGATTACTTCTTGTGGAGAAACAGCTCACCTGATTTCAAATGTTCTTTTCATTCAGTTTTTCATTTTGTGTTTTTCATTACCGTGTAAGGATAATATTCCATTACATTACTCATGTATTCACTTGATATTTGTTTCTAATGATATCCTGGAAACATTGTAGCCACGTCTAACCTAGACTTTGATAAATCTCCGTAGAGATAGTAAGAACAGAATTCAAATCTTGTTTTCTGTTATTCTCTGGTCAGAAATTGGTAACACCTATTGTTATACAATAAAAGAAATAAATAACATCCTCTTGCAGTATCTGCTTGAAATGGTTGTGCTGTTTCAAACTGCATGGTGTTCACATTTATATCTCATAATGTTTCTATTCTTTCTCAACAGGGAATGTGTTTTAGCCTTCCTACGCCCGAGAATCCCTTCAATGACAAGTATGAGAAAAGGGACATCAAAGGAAAGGAAACAAAGAAACCTGTGCCTTCCAAGGCTGATTGTAAGGTGGCTATTAATGGAAATAGTGTGGCATCAAAGAAAGGAACTCTTGGTAGAAATCATGTAAGCACAGATCATCATCAACAGCAGGAAACGGTGAAAGGGAATAATTGGTGGGATGACCCGACAATGTCACTCAAATCTATAAATAACATGGGGAAGAAGAATGTTGTCAAACAAGTAAAAGAGCAAGATTTTGAACAATCAGGTTGTCCATCAAAGTTTCTAGCTCTGTGTTTGAATTCGGTTCAAAATGCAATGCGACACAATGGTTTCAGTGCTGAAGAGGACAAGCCTTTGTTTATTGACAAATGGGGAGTTGAGTTTTGGAAATGCTATTCAGTTGGAAAAGATATATTGGAAACAAGCGGTGCTTGTTCTACAATAGAGCAAATTGCTTGGATAGCTTCAACTGCTACTGATAGCATTGCAAGAAAGGAGAAAGAAGGTCTATCACTAACGGGTCCGTTTCTTTTATTCCTCGTACCTTCCCAAGAGAAGGCCATTAAGGTTTGTATATTTTGTTCTGGTTTTCTTAATTTTTTTCTTATTATATAGTCATCTTTGGCTGCAGTTTTTTCATGCTATGGACAATCAATTATGGCGTAGAGTTAATGTCTTTGCTCGTGGTTCCTTTGCTTTTATCCATTGTATCATCCCAAGAGAAGGCTATTAAGATTTGTAATTTCTGGTGTTCTAGTTTTCTTATCTTTTCTTATGACGTATGGCCATATTTTTCCACAATCTTTTAATGCTATGGCAATTTTGTTTTTGCCTCTGCTTAATGTCTTTCAGTTAGGAGGAAGAGACATAATCAATTTTTTTAAGGTATCTCTACATAAATCTGTCTTTTGGGTTGAATGATTTGCATATCAGATAATGGAACAAGTTGCGCTAATTAAGGAACGATGCAGTTTTTAGAAGGTTGACAATGTAATTTTGCTCTATCGAACTTATGTCTGCAACTAACTCCGTCTGGTTCGTGCTTAGAGTCTTATCTTTATTTCTCAGCCGGTCCCAAGCCCGGATAAAGGAGGAGGGTTGTGTGTTAGGTAGCTGACAGCCAGCAAGTAAAAAAAACCCATCAGATTTTTATGACATGAATCCAAATATGATTACGATAGGGTGCCTAGGGACATCATATGGTGGGTTCTGGAGAGAAAAGGAGTGACCAAAGGGTATATCGAGGTGATTAGAGACATGTATGAAGGTGCCGTCACTACCATTAGATCACCAATAGGGGAAACGAGTGAATTCCCTATCACCGTAGGATTGCATCAAGGGTCAGCCCTGAGCCCATACCTCTTTGCCTTAGTTATGGATGAATTGACTAGACAATTTCAAGAGGATATTCCATGGTGTATGATGTTTGCAGATGACATTATCCTCGTAGATGAAACCGCTAGAGGTGTTAATACGAAACTAGAAATTTGGAGAGAAGCATTAGAGTCAAAGGGTTTTCGGATAAGTAGGAGTAAAACTGAGTATATGGTGTGCAAGTTTAGTGGTACCAGTAGTGCGCATGAAGAAAGAGTGATGATCCAAGACCAGGAGATACCAAAGAGTGATCATTTTAGGTATTTAGGCTCAATTATTAGTAGAGATGGAGAGATTGCTGATGATGTGACCCATAGGATCCAAGTGGGGTGGTTCAAGTGGAGAAGTGCTACTGGTGTACTATGTGACAAGAGGGTAGCTACAAAATTGAAGGGAAAATTCTATTGAACTGCCACAAGATCAGCGATGCTTTATGGGACAGAATGTTGGCCTATTAAGAAACAACATGTGAACAAAATGAGTGTAACAGAAATGAGAATGTTGAGGTGGATGTGTGGTAAGACTAGACGAGACGAGATTAGAAATGAAACAGTTCGTGAGATGGTAGGTGTAACACCCATAGAGGAGAAGTTGAGGGAAAATAGGCTAAGGTGGTTTGAGCATGTCTACCGTAGACCAGAAGATGCAGTAGTTAAGAGAGCGGATATGATAGCTCTAGGTAGCAATGTTACGGGGAGGGGTAGATCTAAATTGACATTAGATGCTGTAGTGCGCAAAGATATGAGTATAATGAGTCTGTGTGAACAAGTGGCACTTGATAGAGTCCAATGGAGGAAACGGATTCATGTAGCCGACCTCAAGTGATTGGGGCGTAAGGCTCGGTTTGGTTTGGTTTGGGAACTTATGTCTGCAACTATAAAAAAAAAAAAAAAAAGGGCATCCCCTCTTGCTCTTTCTTTCTTATTTGAACTCTCTGTGGTTAATGGAAGACTAATGCAAACTAGACCTTTTATGAGATTAAAAGCAGAAGGGCACAGTTTAAGGTGCTTCCAAAGTTAGAATCCCTCCTCTTGTGATCAATTTGTTTTGACCTAGGGCTGTACTGAGCCTTGTTACCGATTAGCTTTGTTTGGTGATGGATGCTTTCTAATTTTGTGTAGGTACGCACCGTGTGCAAATCTTTGAAGGGTCATGGAATACATACTGCGAGTCTGCATACTGGTACCTCCATAGATCATCAAATCCATGGGTAAGTATATAATCTTTCTCCCTTTGGTCACCATATAAGCACCTTGCCTGTCCCCCACATCACTTGGTGGTTTGTGAACAACATAATGTTTTGCTGCAATTGACCCTTCATTTAATCCACTTTTGTGGCTATTATAAGCTTGGTTGGTATTCCAGGCATAATTTTTTTTTTGATAAGTAAATAATTATATATATAAAGGAATTGCCATCCAAATACAAAAAGAGGCCACAAGACAAAAAAGGCCCCATACACTCCCCAAAAAGTGGAAAAGCTCAAACCAGTCTAAAAATTGGTCAAAAGATGGATAACAATCTCTCTTGTCCCAACTATACAAACTATTCACCAAAAAACTTTTTAATCTAAACATGGGCTTTTCTACCCCCTCAAAACATTCCAGGCATAATTGTTCCAGTGTCGGAGCGTTTATGTATTAAAGTCTGCTTCGGATAGGTTCATTCTAGTAATATTAGACCCATCAAGGGTTCATGAGATGGGGTAGTGGTCAAGAGTTTGACAACCAAAAGCAGATATCTTGCCTTGCAAGAAGGGTTCACACCCACGTTTTACTCGTTTGACTGCACGTCTGGAAGTCATGGTTGTTGAATTAAAATGCACATGTTTGTTCTGACTTGTTCTTGCTTCCCTACCACATTTGCATATCAATGTTCAGGCTGTGCATGGAAGATGCATGATGCATTCTATCTGATTCTTGAAATTTTGGAATGAGTTCTCTTTTCATCTCTCCGCTCTCTTCTCTCATTGGAGGCTGTATTTTCACCCACAGCCTAAAGAGTATTGAGCCAGAGTTCCTTGTATCTACACCTGAGAGACTGCTGGAGCTTGTTTCTTTGAAGGCCATTGATATCTCTGGGGTATCGTTACTGGTAAGAATTTGACACCCACCTCCTTCCCCCTTCTTTAGCACATTGGTTCCCAATACTACAAGAAAGAAATAAAGATGTGTTCTCTAGATGCCAAAATGAAGAAATTTAAAGTTAATGAAACCAAGTGTTAGGTTAATGTTTAGTAGCAATCACGTGAATCCACCTCAAAAGGGCTAGCAAAGGAAGTCATAGTAAGGTTGTCCTTTGTGTTCATTGCTTTCACTTCTTGCCCAAAATCTTTTTTTTTTTGATCCGGCTTGCCCAAATCTTAATGTCAGACTTTGAAGTACAACTCAAACAGAGGTCATTACAATCTCCTCTTGCGTGCCCTGTGGTTGAGTCCAAAAACCCTGACAAGCTCGTAGTCAACCCACGTTTAAGCAACTTTTTGCTTCATTTCCCATAATTCACTCTACCATGTATACTGGTTTACTTTGATACTGTAAACAACGACGTCAAAAATCATTCACTTATGCTTGCAATTTGCAATGATGCCTTTCGGTTCATTCCTCCAATTTCTATACCCAAGCAGCAGACTTCTAATATAGGAGTCAACACATGCTTGCACTTATCTAACAATTCAACAGGATCTTTCTAGTTGAGATGCTGTTGAAAGAAGTTCCTTGACTGCCTTCTGGGCGTTGTTTTTCTGATATTTCTTGCCCATTGCTTTTTGGTTATGACCTTACATTGCTAGATTATCAAGTTTGCTGGAAATTGGAAACATTTTCTGGTGTGAACCTACTTTGCTTGGTGTGAAGGATGGTTCATCGAATAAGAATTACCCAATAAAGTGCTTTTGGTTGGTAATATTATTTTCAGTCATATATGAAAAGGGCCTTCACTTGCTTTGGTTTGGTAAGTTGTTTGTTGTTATGTAAGCTTTATCGTCTCTTTCTGATCTATTTTGTTTTTGGCACTTCGTAGGTTGTTGATGGGCTGGAGACACTTATTAAAGGTGGCCACGGCGATGTTATTAAATATATAAGGCAACATATATCTACCAATCCCCACACGGTGGTTTTCAGTGATTGCTCAAGTAGCGCATCTATACCTCTTGTGCAAAACCTTCTTTGTGGATCAATTCGCAGATTGTCATTGAATAATTCTATTAGCAGTCAAGGTGCATGCATTCTCCAATCCATACACGTTTGTGCGTCAGAAGAAGAAAAGATATTGAAGGTATCTAAGCCGTCAGTTCTAACTTTGAACTTCAACTGTTAGCTTCTTGACCTACCTTAGCAGTACTCTAAAGATCTGTAGTGAATATGGTTGTTTCAGTTATTCTTCATGCCAAGGCCTTGTCTCCATTCTCCAATGTCAAATAATGTAATAGACCGATGATCTGTATACTGGTTGTGACTCTGGCTTTCTAATATGTTGCAAGTTATTTTTCTCCCTTTCCTTTGAGTCTTCAGAGTGATTTTTATTTCCGTAAATTGACAATTAACTTGTGCAGGGTATTCAAGTTTTGGATCAAGCTTGTGGTGATCAACCTAATCTGCAGCTTTCTAAGGTGCTATTTGTAGTTGGTAATGACAGCAATTTTAATCCTTTAGTTACTGCCATCGAGTCTAAGGGTTACTCTGTCGCAGTAAATTCAGCTCCTGGTTCAGAAATTAAGAACAGGTAAGATTGCGACTTATTGGCCTTACACTATCATACATTTTGAATAGGAAGCTGATTCTATTGATAAGCCATTACTCAATTAAAACCAGAGCTCTTGTTTAATTACTCGAGTCTTGGCACCTGAAAGCCTAGATATTTGGTACAGGTTGCAGTCACTCTTCTACATTAATATAAGCATTGAGTTTCTTCCATCCCATCCAACCTACCAAATAGCATTTGCTATACCATTCGGCCTATTTTGTTTGTGCGGATTAAAGCATCGGATTAGCCTGCACTTTTTTTAAAAAGAAGCATTGTATTCATTAGACTATAGATCCAAGGGGACCACATATCCTGCGTTTGGGATTAAATGCCCGTCAGATATCATATTGTTAATCCGCTCACTATTTGTCCAATAGGATTATGAATATTAGTATAGTGAAATAAATAGGGCTTTTGTATTTTACTGAATTATTGGACTTGTTGAAAATTTATATAATTTTTTATAAGTTGTTGACAATTTAAGTTGTCTATGGTCATTGTTTCAATCTAATATTCATTTCTGACAGGTATTTTAATCTTGAAATCTCTAGCTTTATGCAACTACTTGAAATGTTGCAATGGAACCATCGTTATAAGTAATGGTCAGTCCTTGCCAGAGAGCCGTGGTGGTATCTCCCATGTTTTTCCATTTGGTCCAGTTATTAACTTTGCTGTTTTACCATGGTTTCTTTTTTCTAGGGACTTCCATGCTAATTTTCTTTAGGGGTTGTGAGATGAGAATAGGGATTACCTCATAGATCATGGCTGTAGTTCAAATTTTATTTTAGTTCAATATGCTTGGTTTTCCGCGTCTGATGCTTGTTCTGCTGTATTTTTTGTAAGTCTACTGTATTTTTTCCCCACAACAAGACCCGAATTGGTCAATCATTCTTGTCTTCAACTTTGGCAGAAAAAGAAGGCCCGCAGTACTTATATCCAAGGTGGAACATATCAATACAAGTGATTTTGGGGGATTTGAACTAGTAATAATTTCAGATTTCGTGCACTCGATTGTTGATTATGTCCAGATCCTGACGAGGATGGCCCGCCACACAGTCAGTGGTGCGTTGCATAGCTTTTTAACAACCGAGAATGCAACACTCATCGAACAACTGATTGAAATCCTTGAAAGATGTGGGCAAGCAGTGCCCGGTGCTGTAAGAAATCTCTGTCAGTCTATTTCCATGGTCGAAGGATGAACTCTAAAGATGACTCCATGTTTTTTTTTCTACAACCGTTCGTCAGTTGACAAAAGATGTTTTTTTTTCTACAACCGTTCGTCAGTTGACAAAAGAGCAAGTGACAGAAATTTTGTGAGTTTATGTGCTGTTTACCGTCGTAAGGGAGATTTTCTTTTCTACTTTCGAATCTTTGTTAGTCGGAAAAAATCCCGGGTAAGAATGTATAAGAACCCAAGATCCAAGAGTTCAGATTGAAATTGTGAACTGCATAAAATGATTTGGGTATTGTATTCATTTTGATTAGTGTAGCATTAGCTTTCATTGCATAAGCATGATGTGAGAATGGCTGATTAAATGGTCACTGTACTAAAATAGCTTTACAGCAGATATAAACTCAACCCCACCAGTTGCATTACTGTGTTTGCCAGATCCTACTTTTGCTGCAACAAATTTCTGGGTTGTGACCTGAGATCGTCTGGTTATATACTGTGGCCGTCTCAAACCACCCAAGTCTTTTCCGTCCCAAAATGTTTGTCCGGTCTGCAAAACGGTGAGTTAAAAATAACACAATTTTTGCAAGAAAAAATCAAAAGATTTTCAACAACTTACTATATATCAATGAGTATTTTTAATTTGTGAAAAAAGTTTGAATTTTTTCAAGAAAAATTTGCATTATTTTTAAGTTATCGTTTTGCGGACCAGACAAACAATTTGGAACAGACGGAGTACTAATTTTGAAAAAATTAGTAGTTGGTTGTTTAGAAAGAGCTAGCTTATAGCGTAATCGTAGTTTATTTCAGCTTAACTAGAGTTTCCTTTAGCTTTAAGGAAATAACCCGAAAAACTGGAATGTGAAACCAAAACAGACCCGGGTTTTGAAGTACAGCTACTGAATTCAAGTTTTATCCTAGCAAACTCAAACATAAGAGAAATCAAATTGTTTCTTTTCTTAGTCCTTTGGCCCTTCAAAACTTTATTGCTTCAACCCTTTCTGCAGATTGCATAGTTAAGCAGAGAGGAAAAAAGAGGCAGACTACAACCACCGCATGTGTGGTGCGGTGACCGTCCACCGCACAGCTATTGGAGCCCATTTTAGACCTCTCAAAAATACAAAAAAATATTCATAAATTTTAAAAATAATATTTTATGGGGCTTTGTAAAAAATCAGCTTCAACGGATATCGGTAGGTATGCTTTTTAAATTTGTAGGTGCGAAACTGCTCAGTTTCACAGTTTTTGCCCTTGTAAATTCAAAAAGCATATCTACCGATATCCGTTGAAGTTGATTTTTTACAGGGCCCCATAAAATATTATTTTAAAATTTATGAATATTTTGATGTATTTTTGTAACGTCCGAAATGAGTCCCAATAGCCGTGCGGTGGACCGGTCACCGCATTTCATGCGGTGTACCTAGTCTTTCTGAGGAAAAAGACCATTCTGTACAGCTAAACTGACTTCAATTGTTCTGCTAATCGCGGGACAATGTAGTGCATTAGCACACTGCCGTACCCTCATCCTCCACTTAAAAAGATGAACATTACATTCCTTCCTATTGATTGAAATTGTGTGAATTCCACCACAAAGTGTGTGGATACACCCGCAAGTGATGTTATGTTTACCAAAAAATATATTGCACGGATGGAACCTACACAATTTCAATTAATGAAAGAGAATATAATATTCACCCTCTTTTAAATAGGGTGAACAAAATTGCATTCCTATCCACCTATCCGGTAAAGGTTCCCCTTTCTATTATCTCTCATCAGAAAAAGAAAAGGTAGTGATTTTCGCACTTTTTTTTGTTATTCTATAATTCCATACGTTAATTTACAATAATAATTTTTCATTTGTATATTCTTTCACACTTCTAAATTGACATTGCAAGAAGATACTTCTTCCGTCCCGATTTATTTATCCACTTTTTGATTTTTTTATGTCCCAAAATATTTATCCATTTGACTTTTTAATGAACTAAATGTCCTTTTTGCCCTTACTTTTTTCAAATAAAGTTATTTTTTAAAAAAGTTAGAAGGGTAATATTGAAAAGTTAAATGTTTGTAGGTGTAATCATTATGTTCTCTAAAAAACTTGAGTTCTCCAAAATTGGTAAACAAATTGAGACGGAGGGAGTAAAAAAAAAGGGAGTGCATCCTTAAAAAAAAATAACAAGTCTAGGTACACTACATTTAACCACTACATCATCCACTACATGTTTTGTAGGGTTCACCCTATGTCCCAAAAAAATACAGAAAAATATTTATAAATTTTAAAATAATATATTATGGAGCATTGTAAAAAATCAGCTCCAACAAATATCGGTAAATATTATTTTTTGACTTGTAGGGGCGAAACGGTGCAGTTAAACAGTTTCGTCCCTACAAATCAACAAATAATACTTACCGATATTCTTTGGAGCTGATTTTTTACAGGATCCCATAAAATATTATTCTAAAATTTATGGACATTTTTTTATATTTTTTTGGGAGCCGGGGTGAGCCGTATAAAAAATGTAATGGATGGTGTAGTGGATGAATGGTAGTGTATGTAGCATCTTAAAAAAAAAAAGGGGTGTGAAAATCAATTACCAAATGAAAAAACCTTTCTATTTGGTTCTCAACACTGAAATTCAACTGTGTTTACTTCTCCATGAAAAAACAAAAGCAAAAGGGGGAAGGATTTTCACACTCTTTTAACGATGACAGTACAAAATAACAAAAGATGATCAATGGTAGAACCAAATTAACATTGTTATTTTGCTTTTTTGAACTGGAAATTGATGCTGTTCAATAGTCATATAATCACACAAAAATATGAACTTCCAATTGTGTTAATAAGTTCATGATCTGAATTTGAATCAGCTCCCCCAGTAACATTTCCTAGTGCTTATCTGCGTCCTCGCAGAGCATCAATCAACCGAGATTCAAAAATCAGAAAAACCCAATGAGCAAATCACCCTCTAATCACCATCTCATTGTATCCCTATGACACCTATACATACATACGTATATACATAATGAAGAACAAGTCTTGCACTTCAGAGAGAGAGAGAGAGAGAGAGAGAGAGAGAGAGAGAGAGAGAGAGAGAGAGAGAGGTTCAAAGGAGGGTAATGAGGATGAAAATGAGAAGAGCAGCAATGAAAGAATACTTGAGAGCAGCAACAATTATCGCCAAAGATATGAAGAAGAGCTGCCACAGAACTAGTGCACTGGCCCACGCAAGGATTCCCGTCAATCCGACGGCCAAGATGTTATCAGGGTCTGGATCAAGCACCAGATCAGCCCAACTCAGATTGAACGTCGGCCGTCCATTGCTCTTCACGTCCTCCTCCTTCTCCTTCTCCTTCTTGAATCCCCCTTCTTCTTCTCTCTCCTCCTTCGGATCCCTGCTCGGTCCATTGCCATTTTCTGCAAAGATTTGAAATTTTCTGGGTTTTCTAGGGTTTGTTCGAGGTTGGAATTTGAGGGTTGGATAAGGGGGTTTGGGGGTGGGAGTGAGGGGGGGTAATGGGTTTGGGTTGGAATTGGAATTGGATAGTGATGGGATTGAAATTAGGGTTGATGGGAAGAAGGCGATAGGGGTTGGGAGCCCTAACATATTTTTGATTATTTTCCCGGAGAATGGGATTGGAGAGGGGAAAATGGGGAAGAAAAGAAAATTACGTGGCCCTCGTAATTTGAGGAAATGAATCAAACACCCCCCAAATCATGTACTCAAGCAAGAAATGAAAAGAAAAGAATAGGTACTACAGTAGTTTCTTTTGGTACTAATATACGATAACAATAGAACAATAGTTTTTTTTATTTTTTTACGAACAAAATCAACCCAGTTATATAAATGCGAAAATAAAGTACAACAAAAATAACTAAACAAAATACTATAACAACAAAATAAAACAAAAATAAAGAAAAGATGCGTCAAACCCATTAGTCACACTAGTGAAAGTGAGTGGAGCAAGATCTGCAACCACTTTGAGCTAGACCCGCGACTAACTTGAAATTGTTCGCACTGCAAGTTAAAGGACCATTTCTGAACGACAGAATGGAAATATGTAGTGATTAGACATGCAATAATTATGTTTTTTTATATAGTTGGAATTTCCTAAAGGAACCAAAAAAGGAGGACGAGGGAGGAATTTATTTTGATAATAGAAAGATAAGAGTAGATCAATATAGTGTTTTTTGGTCTTTGTGTTGCCATTGCTTATTTCTTGCGTTTATAAGTGAGATGAATCTTTTCTAAACGAAATTTTCTTACAACAAATCACCATGTAAACTACACGAACTCTAACTTATTACTCCCTGCTAACCCCCCGATGTATAACAAAATAGAAAAAAACTACACGAACTTAATATATATTGTAGTGTCATATTTTTCTTCATATATATAGAATACAGACCGTGCTTTTGAACCTACACCGAATTACAAGGTGTTTTAAAAGTTCAATCTAAGGAGATAGACAAAGATCCAATTTTGTGCCCCCTTCATAATTTACTGACAAAAGATGGTTTTTGTGCCCCAAATGAGGTTCTGATCACAGATTCATACCTCGCATCCTCTTTTGTAAGCCAAATGTAGCTACTATGTGTGGAAGCACGTCTCCCTGCCTGCCTGCCTCTGTGTGTGTGTGTGTGTGTGTGTGTGAGAGAGAGAGAGAGAGAGAGAGAGAGAGAACGAGCCCTGAAGAACAAAAACAGCTGCCCAGGTTTTACAATTGAACTAGCAAAACTGCTTAAAAACCAGCTCTCTAAAATAGGAAAAGAGTGATAGGGAGGGAAAATGTGAAAGAAGAAGAAGAAGAAGAAGAGGGGAAAAGGAGGAAAATAAATCGGTATGTTAATATGTACAGCAGGCCACAAGGAAAAAAGAATCAACTTCTGGTACAAAATCAGTTCCAACTTTTCAGATTCACCCATTTCCCAATTCCATATCTTGAAGCACGGATTCCAGGAACTGGAACCGTTATGATTTTAAGTATCAGATGGGCTCTCCACATGTTTGTTTCCCGAATCTTTTACGGTTCGGCTACCCTCAATCAAGATGGAGACGGTCTCTCCAGCCGCTACCCCTCCTCTCTCCTGGATGGGTCCAACCCTCTGGCCAGTCGACAAACAGTGACACGAATTTGCGCCGAGGGATACAGTGTCATATTGGAATCGGACAGCTGAGCTGAACATTGGTTGCATTTGCTTCTTCTCAGGTAACTCGCGAAGTGAAATTCTACACACGGGGCATGTTGAGTGCTGCTGCAGCCATTTGTCTATGCATGTCGCGTGGAAGGAGTGGCCGCAGTAAGGAAGGACACGCAGTATGTCTTCCTTGTGATATTCAGCAAGGCAAACCGTGCATCTGACAGGGGGGAAAAAAATAATTAAGAATTTTCGTTAGAGCACAAATAGAGCAACATTAGACAGATTAGTAATATCATTGATGAGAAAATCGGGTCCTATATCTGTCAAATACTGAGACTGCAAACCATGGAAATCAGATAACTATATCATACTAGACAGTGAAGACACGATTCAACAAATCATATGGCCACGGGCAGATAAGAAACATCTATCCTTCTAAACTTTCGAGTTCAACTCAATTTAGAGGACTTCTGCAAAGAATGATATACATTACTTACCTCAAAAAAGAGAAGGAAAAAGTATGACATCATCTCTAGGTGCAACCTATACATACATCTCGTCATAAAAGCAGCCTCTAATCTATTATTAAGAGAAACAAAAAAACCACCCAATGAACCATCACCTAGACGTACTCACAAGGAAGCTTCAAAAAAAGGAACCTCCCATCGCGTGCAATCAGATAGTGTCAAGAGAAGGGCTGTCTGTAGCTGGCATGCAAAAGAGAAAAGCAACTTTTTCCAAGGACCTCAAACTTCTAAATGAATCTAATTGGAGAGAAACTTCCTACGCTAAAGAAGCAAAAAGTGAACATCTTCCAGAGGGGCAATGAGGGAATTTTTCCTAATCTTCACCAACAGGTTCAAATATT
Source organism: Rhododendron vialii (assembly GCF_030253575.1). Taxonomy (NCBI): domain Eukaryota; kingdom Viridiplantae; phylum Streptophyta; class Magnoliopsida; order Ericales; family Ericaceae; genus Rhododendron; species Rhododendron vialii. The sequence goes on along the minus strand of NC_080565.1, from coordinate 33,840,189 downwards.
CTGTAAAGGATGGCCAGAAGACTTTCATACACCAAGCCCTTATGCAGAAATTTTTACAAGGGAATCAAAGAAGAGTTGAGAGAAACATCATTCCTTCCAACAGGAAAAGATTCGCAGCAGAAAGAACAAAAAATATTTATGTGGATTGTAGGTCATTGTCTAGAGGCATTGGCATGTGGTGCCCCAACTCATCTCTCCACCACATATTTGTGCGGTGCTCACCACAAAGTGTTGTGTTGAGAGAGGACTGCAGTACCAAGTGACAATGCCTTGGGGCACTGAATAATCACTCATTTATATGACATGTGCATGAACATAAGAGTGGGAAAGAAGTAAAGCCAACGCTATTTACAGAATAGCTGCTCCCTGAGAGTCCAAGTCTCACAGTCGTCATTGAATGAAGAATTTGTCCAAGTAAAATCATATGGGGTATGTCGAGATATTATTTGGAAGAAAGAAAATAGATCTATTTTCTACATGATAAACTGCCATAACAAAAGGTCATCACACTACACACCAACACAACTTGTCAACATAAAACTATACACCAAAAATAAACGGATATGATATTCCATACAATATCGTCTTCACAACTCAACGTAATTCTATAAACAATAGTTTTCAATTTTTGGCTTGGCAATTTTATTTTTCACCACGTTTTTTATCCCCTTGATTATTTTCTCTGTCACACCTCAAATAGACAGCTTGATTTCTCCAAGATTTGCAGTCATACTGTTTCTCTTGAACAATAACAACGAATTTTAAAGCGAAAAAAATGACAAGAAGTAATGAACACCTTTGATGATGATGCACTTGTAGGTAATGACTAATGCCTATGGATCTGTGTTTGTGTGTGTATAGTATTCCAAGGAGGAATAATAAAATGGATAGAGATTGGCTTGGGAATGATCTTGTCCAGCCGAATATAAAGGTTGATGGGACGTGAAGCAGTGGATTGCATGCCTCTGAAGTGCTATTGGGTTTTGCAAAGCTAGTGCATAGCACGTGTCACTTACTTATTGGTTCCCTGTGCTAAATTTGTCTGGACCATTTACAAGTTCGAGAATAGAGAAGAAGTCATGCGCGAATTTTTGAAGAACTTTGACAGGAACCACCAATCCGTGAACCAGCTTGCGGTTCGTCGGCCTGATACCACGAATCATGTGAGCCTGCATAATACCTTTCCCAGACCCTATTGTAATCGGGAGCCCAGGGCAGTGAACAAGATTGTTCTGTTTCTCTTTTTTTCTTTTTTTGGGAAAATGCATGTTCAAATTGTTCATAGTTGATGACAATATACTGTCTATTTGATGTTTTTCAGAAGGTAAAGGCAAGTACATTATTCGTATTATGTTCTTGCAACAACTCGACAGAACTAGAAAACAAAATATTCGATTGGCCCGGGCATGCATCCATACCAACAACATAGTGGAGATAAGGCCCATGCATGTTTTAACAGGTTCCCACAAGCCTATGTCCCTAGTCCACCATCATCAGATTCCTTAAAGACTAAAGATATTGAAGGTGAAAATTACAGAACATTTAGTTCATCCATCACACCACTCTCTGCATCACCTAGTAATGACCAGGATATATTATATTGAAATGACCATATATTGCTGTGTGCATATGAAACATCTTATTTGAAGCCATTTATGCCTTAGAAAAACCGGCTTCAAGGAACGAAACTGATAGTTACATTAAACACAAACCAGGTAAAGCCAGTTAAAAAGAAATATGAGAAGACAAACTTACTGAGCATCTTCTGAAGAATAAAAATATGTATCATTGTACTTCTGCATAGGAAAGTTGGCTATGACAAGAGGCTCAAGGCCATGTAAACCCCGTTCCAACTGCCAGAAAAGTAAACAATCACTTGAGTTAGACCACAAAAAATCAGCAAAAATGCTATAGATGGTAAAGGAAAGAGGACAGTTTGTCTAATGCAACAGCAAAATGTTAAGACAAACTGATGTCACATTCAGATAAAAACAGCGAGAACAAACCAGTTCAATTGAAAATGAAAGACAAATTTGAAATTCTCAGTAAAGCAAAAAGACTACAGTAAATGGTTTTTTCCAGGCTTTCAGGCTTACAAATGGAACCTAAGAAAATAGACCAATAAACAGATCTCCAGAGGTTTTAATCATTTTTCGAAAGTCAGCCGCAAAATTACTCATGAGTCGTGACAGTCGCAACTTACTGAATTGTGCCAAAGCCATCTTGTACCTTTACCAATCACACTATTACAACGTTTGAACCGTCTCCTAAAGATTTCAATCACGAGTATGGCTATGTGCCAAAGAATGCCTTTGCCATATCTTGGGCCAGATTTTGGCAAAAGATTTCTCAAAGCATTAGGGTGCATGTTTTGTTTGAGGCAAGAGCTTATTATCTATTTCACACACTCACAAATTCAGAAAAAGACAAGTATAGTTGGAATATTTTCTTCTTATACTTCAAATTTCTAGGTTACACGGGTATCTATAGGGATCAAAAAAATGTAACTCATCACCCCTAGTTAACATGCACTACACCCATGATCTCCACTTGCATAAATAACAAGGACTCTTCCACTCACCGAACCGACCTCCCACTCTTCCACTACTTCAAAATAAACACACCACTCATAACTTCACTCCCACTAGTAATACTAAAACCATAAAGTAAAATACAACTCCCAAAGTGAAAGTACTAAGAAAGACACAAAGTCTGCTTATTCCAACACCATTTTGGAACTCTTGCTAAAATTTTACTTCGGCAAGAGAATTGACAAGCCATTGAAGATGTTCTAAGCCGAAGCATGAAAGCTGTTTAAGAGATTATGTTTGAGATACAAAATCAGGTAGAGAGGAAACTTTATATTTTTCTATCTGAAAAATAAAATCCCGTTACCAAAACTAGGAACTAAATGGAAAATTATATGAAACTATGGAAAACTAAAAGAAACTAAATGGAATCAACAAGAATAAGGAAAGACAAAGCATAATACGACCAGGTTTAAAAGTCCAAAACTTATGTTCTCTACTAACTACTTTGCAAAATAAAAGAAAATTTTTCAAAGCATAACAAAAATAGAGGTTGCCAGAACAGCTAGGCCTGAAAGACACAACATATATCAGATGCAATCACTAACCAACACTCCAATTATGTATAATTAAGAAAACAAAAATGAACAAAGATTAAAAAGTTAACGAGAGAGAAAAAAAATTACACTTAGGGCCTGTCCGGGAAACGGGATGAGCTTCAGATTGGACTATAGATCGAAGTGACCGACTATTGGGTGTTTGGTTAATAAACTTACCACCCGGATTAAACATGCATCGGAATATATAATCCCATAAAGTAGGGATCGTACAATGCCCTATGCCATTATCAAACCGATCACACAACTGAATAATCAGGTGAGATTATATATCCGGTAAGATTATACATGCCTTAACCCAAAAAGGGGTTCGGCCAAGTGTACATGAGAAGACAAATAAGTGTTGGACGGTTGGACCTCCCTGAGGTCGCACGTTTGAATTGGGCAACCATTCCAACCTTGGGGTCACTGGATGGTTTGCCCGGTTGTTACCTAGAATTATTCGAGGTGCCGTGAGGACATCCGGTCATCAAAAATTCTATATGCCTTCACTATTACTTGCTCCAAGCAAACAAACCCATAAAGTAATTCAGGAAAACTTTGGTAATCAAGTAGTGATAAATCAGGACATGAAGGAGAGAGCTTACTAAAGCAAGATCAGATCTAGGAGAAACCGATAAGGAGCGTCTGGAAGCACTGACTAGAATGCGAGCCCAAATGAGCCTGGTGCACACGAAGACGATGAACATCGTACTCACCGTAAACCCTATCACCGTCATCACCAAGTTGATTCCCGTCGACATCATTTTATTATTATTAAGGCTTCGCTCCAATTCTTTATTACTCTTGAGAGAACCTCTCTGACTGATCGAATACCCCTCGGTAGTACCTCTACTACAAAACCAAGAAACAGATTACCATTTCCAAAAGATAAATCATCGATTTCAGCGAAAAAACAACAGACCAAGGCCCAAAGCTTCACTCTTTAACTACTCAACGTAATGGCAAGCTCCCGCTATCACCATTTCTTGTTCAATTGGCTCTGTTTTATCTCCAAGTAGAGAGAGAAAATCTACCAATCTGTCGCTCTCTCTCTCTCTCTCTCGGCGTGTATACGTAAATATATACACTGCTCTCTCTCTCTCTCTCTCTCACTCTCTAATCTGGGTTTTATGATGTGGGAAATTTGTAGAGTGTAGATTCTGTAAAGAGAGATTCCCGCAGGAAATGGGCAAGAGTCAAGAGGCAGAGACAAATATTCCAGAAAGAGAGGAGGGAGAGAGAGAGGGTCTTACCGTCTTAGATTATGTAGAGAGAGAGAGAGAGAGAGAGAGAGAGAGAGAGAGATTAGTGGTTAAAAAGGGCTAATTTCACTGCTATCCCATAAATTAATCGAATTTTGATTCATTCATCCCTGGCTTTTTCCCCCAATGGTCCCCAAAGTATAGCGAAATGTTAATTTGATTCTCGATGTACAAATTGAATCTTCTGCATTCCAAAGTTTAAAATCTATGTTTAAATTAGCCGACACTTCTTTCATCTTACTTATTTTTCTTCTTTTACCTTTATACTATCCCAAGTCACTTATTTATTGTCCATTAATTAGCCATTAACTCTCACTTACACGTATATTTTTTACATCCCGCGCATCGCACGAGGTTACGAGACTTCTAGTTTTAGAAACAAAGTATAAAAATAACCCACTTTAAAGTAGTCACAGAGATCATCCCAAGAAATTGTTACTTCGAGCCATGAGCCTTGTTCTCTTCCCTTTTCAAAAAGAATTTTTTAAAAAATTTCCCCTAGATTCCCCATACTTTCAACATTTTTCTCTTTATCTCTCTCCACTTATTACCCCTACTATTTTTCAAAAAACTTTTCAAAACACAAACTAAACAAAGCAGAATCAAATCCTAATGGGCCTGGTTAGCTGTAACTAATACTCCGTAGTACTTTAATTTGTACGTTGGATCCCTCACTCTTTTACTAGTTGAAGTCCCACTTACTTTAGAGTAACCTCTTGGAGTAATACTTATCCACTTAAATATTGCGGAGGCAATTATTGTTGGATCCAATTCACTCTTTTGCTTTACAGTCATGAATCATGTTTTAATACTAATCATATTTTGACTCTTCGAGCCTTCCATCAACCTTTTACTTTATGCAAAGTGAACCAGAGGAATCATCTTCCCTTCTTGGTGGATGAGCAGTCCTTTTTATCATTATGGGTATCACGTTCTCATTTCCAACTTTCTCTTCTTTATTTTTGTTCACTTGGAACCAAAACAAAAGTCTCGAAAAAAATGAAGATCCTGTTCATTTTGGGTTTTGAGGGAGATTTTTAAGAGTAATGAGTGGAGAGAAATGGATAGAGAAAATTTATTAGGGGCCATGCGCAAGAATTTTGAGACCTCCAAACAAACAAGTCCGAAGATTTTGGGATTTAAACCTCTGACCTACACCAATATGTTCAACTTTCAAGATTCGTGACTTAAGAAGAAAGAGGAATTAAATAGGGCAAATTTTCATAGTCGTCCTTCTAGTTTTACAATTGTCTCAATTTCGTCTCACCAGTTTCAATTGCAATCAAATAAACCATGTAGTTTGTTTTATGTTCTAAATTGGTAAAATCGTTAACACCGTTAATGAAACTAACGGAAAAATTGGTTTTAGTTTCAGGCTCTTTTAGGATGCCCATTGAAAAGCCTTAGAGCCAAAAATCTATTATGATCCTTTAAGATAAAATGATCAAAAAAATAAGATCTTGACACTGGTTCAAACAGATTGAAAATTGAAAAACTTAATTTTTTAACTATTTTTTTAATATATAAAAGGTGTAAAAATCCATTATGACATTTAGAGATAAAATAATCAGAAAAAAAGATTTTTACACCGGTTCAAACAAATTAAAAATTGGAAGGAGTATGATTTTATGGAAGGAGGATGATTTTAAGATAAAACGCAAGCACTTGCCAATTTTTATGGAAAGATGATGATTTCTGCGCTCCAATTTTTGCAGGAGGCGCTCCTCTCTTTTTCTCCATTAGGGCAAAGTTACTAAATTACCCTCTTCTTCAGGCACGGCTAGCCCCAATACGGCATCATTCCGGACTGTTTATATATTAAAAAATATGATTAAAAAATATAAGTGCTCGAATTATCAATCCGGTTGAACGGATGCGAATATCTTATTTTTTTGATTATTTTATCCTAAAAGGTCGTAATGAACTTTTGGCTCAAAAGCCTTTCAATGAGCACTCTAAGACTTCTTATTTAGTTTCAAAACTCTCTTAGGGTATTCATTAAAAAGTCTTAAAGCCAAAAATCCATTAGGATCATTTAAGATAAAATTATCAGAAAAATAAGATCTTGACACCGGTTCAAACGGATCGAAAATTGAAACACTTATTTTTTACACCATTTATATATTAAAAAAATATATTTAAAAAATTAATTATTGAAATTTTCAATCTGCTTGAACCGGTGTCAAGATCTTATTTATAGAGAAGTTCGGCTAAATAAGCCACTTGGCTTATTTTTGTCCTTATTCAATTTTTTTTTGCATTTGTAAGTTTTTTGTCAATTTTTTTTGGGATTATTGCTTCTTCATGACAAAAGGAATCTAAAAAGTAAAAAATTACGATCGAAATCTAATTTTTTTTTAATAAAGACAAAAAAATTGGCTTATTTTTGTCTTTATTCAAAAAAATTAGGCTTCAAACGTAATTTTTTACTTTTACATTCTTTTCGTCATGACAAAGCAACAATCCCAAAAAAATTGACGAAAAACTAACAAATGCGAAAAAAATTTAAATAAGGACAAAAAAATAAGCCACTTAACTTATTTAGCCGAATGACCAATCCTTTCGGGTACCAGGTTGCTTTCTAGATGGGTTTTTTCTTATCTTAAGTACAGCAAACGCGCACGTAGACAAATCAAAACAAAAGGTTTTAATACAGTAGCTTCCAGTCTCATTCAAGAACATGGACGCATCTTCAACCATCCTCCATTTCCCCATATTTTGGAGGATTATAACCACCCCTTAAAGGAGCTCTCCCCCATTTTAGTGGATAGGCATTGGTCCTCCAAAAAATACTACTCTAGAAGATTGGCCGGCCACTCTATTTGCAAGATTTTTCCAAGTACAAGTTCTGTCCACTGGCTTGTACCAAGCAATAATTTCGAGAATCTAACCAAAAAGAAAATCAAGCAATCATTTCGACGAGAATCTACTGTACTTGGGAAGCTACTCCATATATAATAAGCTAGCATGCTTTCCACTCATCCTTTCCATTCGTAGACATTGGAGAGATTTGGACCTATGCATGGATGCTTAGCTTCCTCAAATGGGAGAGTTCACCCAAAAGTGAAAATTACGCTCGAGCAGCCGTGAAAAGGATGTTCAATGTAATCAAAGAATGACTTTAGACTTTCTTCACGTAATGTCGGGGCAGGTATATCGGACGGATTTGGGGCGGCTTTACGGACGGGAATTGTCACCCCTAATCCTACATGAATCCGGTCGGGTTTTAGAATTTTTACCCCGACCCTATACCCGAAATTGTGGGTGGAAAACCTGTCCCGTTCAGGACGGGACGAGTTCGAGACAGGAAGGATCCGATTGCCAAGCCTAATTAGTCTAATCACGTAGTTCAAAAGTTATAACTAAGATTAACAGTAACTAGTGGGCATTATGTTATAGCCTATACATATCTCGACAATGTGGAATTTCACATCTGCTACATAGCAAAATGGAAGATTAATCTTAGATGATTTTTGAGATTTGTAAGAACGTTGAGTTCCATTGTGATATAATCATTGAACTATTACTTTCAAGGCCCTTATTTACGCCTATTTGATCCACTGGAGGCCCAATGAGGGCCGGGCCCAGCCTTGTGCCCATACTGGGACACCGCCGAATAATTAGGTGTTTTGTTCCTAACTTATTTTGGTATTTTTTATTTTAAGAGGCTTTTGGTTTTTTTCCGTTTGTTCTTATTCAAATTTTTTTTGCATTTATTTATTTTGTGTTGAACTTTTGTAAATTATTGATTCGTCTCGACGAAAAAAATTGAAAAAGTAAATTTTTTTAAATTTACCTTAATATTTTTTCAAATATTCAAAATTAAAGCGTAAAATTTAAACGCAAAACAAACAAACACGATAAAATTTTGAATATTAGGACAACGGAAAAAGCCAAAAAACCAAAAAAGATCCTTAGAGAAACAACACCTGAGTACGTACGATCCATAAACATGATAAACAATTTAACGCACAAAAACCATCACAAATCATCTAAACAATAAAATTATAGGGCTGGTTTAGGCCATGTTCTTCCTAAATTATTGATTTGGTAGTTATTTTCATTTTTTTTCTTCTAGTTTTGTTAGATTCAAGTTAAATTTTTGGGATTGATCATTCCTTCTTGACGAGAGGAGTTAAAAAGTAAAAAATTATGAAAAAAAAGGTAAAAAAAATAAAAGTTCGATAAAGACGAAAAAAAGTTTAGAGCTATTTGTCTTCACTATCGTCCTATTTGAACTTTTTAAATTTCGATTCACATTTTTACTTTTTTTTTTATTCTTCATAGAGAGACGAATGATTAATCCACATTAATGACAAAAAACTGAAAGATAATATAATAACAGAAATACTAGAGCATTAATTTAGAAAGAACAATCTTATTTAGTGTCGGTAACTCTGAAGCTGACTTCCAAACAAACACATATTTTCCTCTTAGAAAATTACTACTATTCTCAAACCACGCAATGTACAATTATATACTTCCCGTTCGGCTAAATAAGCTAATTGACTTATTCTTTTTTGATCTTTTTCAATTTTTTTCGTATTTGTTAGTTTTTCGTTAATTTTTTTTGAGATTATTGCCTCGTCATGACAAGAAGAATCTAAAAAGTAAAAAATTACGATCGAAACCTTTTTTTTTTTTGAATAAAGACAAAAATAAGTCAATAAGCCAAATTTTTTGTCTTTATTCAAAAAATATTGGATTTTGATCATAATTTTTTACGTTTTAGATTCCTTTCGTCACGACGATGCAATAATTCCCAAAAAATTAACGAAAAACTAACAAATAGGAATTTTTTTTGAATAAGGACAAAAAAATAAGCTAGTTGGGTTATTTAGCCGAACCGGATTGCACCATTTGCATTTGTCAGAACTCAGGGGTGTTTCGGACATCATGAAATACATGATCGAAACACTTTATTTTGAAAAGGATAAATCATGAAACACTGGATCAAATTTATTGGGACCCATTATTATCAAGTTATATATGTTCTGATTATAAGACATTTAATAATGTTCGTTCAGGTTGGTTTTTGGCACACTAGCTTGTTCTATTTGACGAGCTCTACAAATTACAATCAATTGGAGTGAGACCGGAGCGGGTCTCACTCGGTGGGATCTAGAGGTGTTGTAGTGCATGTATAAGGCAACACACAGCTGTCGATCTCATTAATTACTAGTCCACATTAAAAATCAATTAGGACCGGTAATAAATTATTCTTACCATTCATAATTAAAAATTATATTTTAACTATTTATTGTCAAGATCGATGACCTGTGTGCATCTTACAAGCTGCCTTACACGACCTTGCACGACAGAATTTCCTAATCCCAGTCGGCGGACAGCACAGTGAGACACAGCACGCCCCCTATTGCCATTTGTCAATCCAACCTTCGTTTAATCCGCAAAGTACACCATGGTGGTCGTCCCTGAAAGAGAAATGCTAAGTGCAAAGAAAATGGGCAAAGAAAATACCATTAAAGTGTATATGAACGGCTCAGATTCATTGTGCAGTGCATCTGAGCCGTTCATGTACACTTTAAGGGTATTTTCTTTGCCAATTTTCTTTGTCCATAGCACTCCTCTCCCTGAAATTGACAGCTTTTAAAGATAAAACAAGAAGGAACAGGGGAAGCTGCTGTGCAGCTTCGTGCTGCACAGCGTGCTGTGCACCCGCCAGCGACGCTTTGCCGGCATCGGTCCGGCGATCGGAGACGTTCACCGCGTAGAGCTCTTCGAGTTCTATGTGTGCGACAAAAATCAACTCGATCAAATATCGTTAAGTGCCTCATCCGAACACAAATAACTTGAAAAAAATGGATCCAGTGGTTTTGATCCAGTGTTTTGTATCCATTAGGATTTATTTTTTTTCAAGTTATATGCGTTCGGATGAGGCACTTAACGATATTTTATCGAGCTGATTTTTGGCGCACACGTATAACTCGACGAGCTCTACACGGTGAACTTCTCCGATCGCTGGATCGATGCCGGCAAGGAGTCGCCGGCAGGTGCACAGCACGCTGTGCAGCACGAAGCTGCACAGCAGCTTCCCCCGTTCCAAAGAGGAAACTGAATCTTGCCTTTTATTTCAATGCATTGATTTTACAATAGGATATGATTTTGCCACTTTTTTTTTTTTACTATTTCTTTGCAAGTGTATTTTTGCACTAAAAATAAACTTGCAGAGGAGTGACATTAACAAAAAAAAAGTGACAAAATCAGCAGCCTTTACCAAAGTTGTGAAATCCGTTCCGTACCGGTGCTTAAACGGAACACAAAGACTCAAGATCCATTCCGGTTGAAATACCGGCCTGTTCCGGCCAATACTGGATGTACCGGACGATACCGGTCTGTTCTGGACATTTTCTGGTGTTCCGGACAATACAAAATTACCTTCTCTCTCTTTTTTTTTTTTTTTTATGACATAAGTTGTGGGCTCTAAACTAATTACAATAAACTTATAGGCTTATATATGATTTTCTTCGATTAAGATCACGAGGGAATCCTGAGCCGTTCATGTACACTTTAAGGGTATTTTCTTTGCCAATTTTCTTTGTCCCTAGCACTCCTCTCCCTGAAATTGACAGCTTTTAAAGATAAAACAAGAAGGAACAGGGGAAGCTGCTGTGCAGCACGATGCTGCACAGCGTGCTGTGCACCCGCCGGCGACGCTTTGCCGGCATCGGTCCGGCGATCGGAGACGTTCACCGCGTAGAGCTCGTCGAGTTCTACGTGCGCGACAAAAATCAGCTCGATCAAATATCATTAAGTGCCTCATCCGAACACAAATAACTTGAAAAAAATGGATTCAGTGGTTTTGATCTAGTGTTTTGTATCCATTAGGATTTTTTTTTTCAAGTTATATGCGTTCGGATGAGGCACTTAACGATATTTTATCGAGCTGATTTTTGGCGCACACGTATAACTCGACGAGCTCTACGCGGTGAACTTCTCTGATCGCTGGACCGATGCTGGCAAGGAGTCGCCGGCGGGTGCATAGCACGCTGTGCAGCACGAAGCTGCACAGCAGCTTCCCCCGTTCCAAAGAGGAAACTGAATCTTGCCTTTTATTTCAACTCATTGATTTTACAATAGGATATGATTTTGCCACTTTTTTTTTTACTATTTCTTTGCAAGTGTATTTTTGCACTAAAAATAAACTTGCAGATGAGTGACATTAACAAAAAAAAAGTGACAAAATCAGCAACCTTTACCAAAGTTGTGAAATCCATTCCGTACCGGTGCTTAAACGGAACACAAAGACTCAAGATCCATTCCGGTTTAAATACCGGCCTGTTTCGGCCAATACTGGATGTACCGGACGATACCGGTCTGTTCTGGACATTTTCTGGTGTTCCGGACAGTACAAAATTACCTTCTCTCTTTTTCTTTTTTTTTATGACATAAGTTGTGGGCTCTAAACTAATTACAATAAACTTATAGGCTTATATATGATTTTCTTCGATTAAGATCACGATGGAATCCTGATTTGTTTCATAACTTTGTTTTGAGTTTTTTTGATAATTTTTTGCTGCCTTTTGTTTCTCGAAAATGGTTTTGCAACCTAGTAGATATATATTAAATATATATATATAAAATATTAATTGTGGTAAATCCAAAATGGTACCGAGATACAGTCCGATACCGATACGTACTATTCCAGTAGTGAAAATGGTATGCTGGCCGGTACGGGATTGACAACTTTGGCCTTTACAATAACAGAAGCTATTTATAGGAAATTACAACTGAAATGTACATGAAATGAAAAACAAAAGAACCATCTGAATTCCATCTGCATTTCATCTACCTAACTGCCAGCTGGAGTTTGACCTGAACCAGTTGTTGGAGCTGGAATCTACTAATTTGTATTGAGCTGAGCCTGCTACTTGACAGAAATCACTCACAAAATGTTATTTTCATTATAAAATTAGTGGCGTCACTTTGCGAACAACCTCAAGTCCCTACAAAGTTATGCAATCTGCAATCGTCAATGAACAACGAGAGCAAAGCGGAAGCGAGAGCGAGACACAATGGATTCAAAAGAGAGCTGTACCAAAGTTCTAATGCTACCATGGTTAGCCCATGGCCACATAACTCCCTTCCTAGAGCTAGCCAAGAAACTCTCAACCAAAAATTTCCACATATACCTATGCTCCACACCCATCATTCTCACTTCAATCCAGGACAGAATCACCGAAACCCAATCCCTCTCCATAGAACTAGTACCACTCCACCTCCCGCCGACGTCGCCGGAGCTCCCTCCCCACCGCCACACCACCAAAGGCCTCCCGCCACATCTCATCCCCGCCTTAAAAAGGGCCTACGACTCAGCCAGCCCTCGTTTCTCCGAAGTTGTACAGACACTGAGCCCGGATTTGGTCATCTACGACTTTCTGCAGCCGTGGGCGGCAACGATCGCCTCGGAGTGTGAAATTCCGGCGGTGCTGTACTTTATCGCTGGAGCAGCGCTGGTTTCTTTGGGCCTCCACTTGCACTCGAGACCCGGCGTTGAATTGCCATTCCCGGAGTATCAGCATATTCTCAAGTGGGTCATTACTCATTAGTTAACTCCCTCCCCCTGCGTCCGCGATGTCCAAAATCATTATTCACACTTTCTAAAAAATTATATACATTTTTTGATATATAATGCATTCTATATACACATATGAATTTCGTTTGATAGATAACACTTGAATTTTATTTTGCGATTTGAGTTTCTATTGTGTACTTTCTTTAATAAATTCGTATCGTAATCCTCAACAGGGGTTTCCCTAAAGCACAGCCAGAGGAGGAGGCTCCTACAAATGACGGCACAGATGACAAGACACGTCTCCTGGAAAGCATGGAAAAATCACGTAAAATGATTTTGCTCAATACTTTCAGAGAATTTGAGGGTAAATACGTTGATTATTTATCAATTTTAACTAAGAAAAAGGTAGTTCCACTTGGTCCGCTAGTTCAAGAAATTGACGAAAAGAACAACGATTCGGAGATAATGCAATGGCTAGACGCCAAAGACGAGCTCTCAACCGTGTTTGTGTCATTTGGAAGTGAGAGTTTCCCGTCGAAGGAGGAGAGGGACGAAATAGCTCATGGGCTGGAGCTTAGCGGTGTTAATTTCATATGGATTGTCAGGTTTCCAGCGCCGCCGGGGGAGAGTACTATTGAGGTTGAAGAGGCACTGCCCGTGGGATTTCTCGAGAGGTATAACTACGTAAATAATTATCACTGTCACAACATTCCATTTGTTAAATATCAGTACGCAAAGAAACTTGTGCAGATAGATCCATATGTAGCTCAGGTCCAGGCTTTTCGATGGTCCTCATTGCACCAGGTTTGATGGACTCCGTAATGAAATTTCCTGACAATTTTCTGGACGCTGGGAGCGTGCTGCACAGCTACGTGCTGTGCAGCGTGTTGCGCGGCCGCCGGTGCCGCCTTGCCGGCATCGGCCCGATGATCGGAGACGTCCACTGCGTAGAGCTCGTCGAGACTACAAGTGTACCAAAAATCAACCCGATCAAATATCGTTAAGTGCCTCATCACACATATAATTCGAAAAGAATGGATTCAATGGTTTTGATTCAGTGTTTCGTATACATTAGGATTCATTTTTTTTCAAGTTATATGTGTTCCGATGAGGCACTTAACGATATTTAATCGGGTTGATTTTTGGTCCACTTGTAATACTCGACGAGCTCTACGCAGTGGACATCTCCGATCATCGGGCCGATGCCGGCAAGGCGGCACTGGCGGCCGCGCAGCACGCTGCACAGCACGTAGCTGTGCAGCATGCTCCCAGCATCCCAATTTTCTTTGCTTTCTTTCTGTTCAGATTTTTAATTATCAAAATTAATCTTTGTAGTATTATTATTATTACCCATTATTCTTTTAAGTGTATATATTTTTGTCTAAGATATTTCCTTTGCTTGCTTGCAGGATAGGAGAGAGAGGAATGATTGTGGAGGGTTGGGCTCCACAGGCTCAAATCTTGGCCCATCCAAGCACCGGGGGATTTGTGAGTCATTGCGGTTGGAATTCTATATTGGAGAGTTTAAAACTAGGGGTTCCAATTGTAGCCGTGCCCGTGCACCACGACCAGCCCATCAATGCGAAAGTGGTGGAGGCGGTTGGGTTTGGTGTGGAGGTCAAGCGAGATGAGAATAAAAGGCTGGATAGAGAAAACATAGCACAAGTTATAAGGAAAGTGGTGGTGGATGAAGAGGGGGTGGATGTAAGAACTAAAGCAAGAGAATTTTGTGAGATTATAGGAAAGAAAGGAGATGAAGAAATAGATGGATTGGTAAAAGAGTTGGCTCAACTTTCCACCGAGGGCAAATGAGGGAAAAACAAAAAATTGAAATTGCAACTTATTTGAAGGTTCTTTGCAAGTAGGTTAAGATCCAATTGGATTTGAATATTCCATATTTTTGTTGTTTTCAAAGACTCTTTCATTTCTAGGTATGTACGTATAAATCATGTTATTTCTCCTGATGTGTTATTGATCGTTACACTAGCTATTTTTGGTCTATGCAGATGAATGGTGGATGTTAGAACATGTGGACTATTTTGTGGGAACTACGAACGATTAATTTTAGAACATAGTGTACTTTTTTTTTGGTTTCATGTATCATAATTTTATTGTATGTGGTTGACTTATTCTAGTTTTATACTTTGTTCATCCCCTTTTTAATGTCCAAATTCGTAAATTCAATTTTTGATGGAGACTCTGTTTTTGAAAATTACAAAATGAAAAATTTGCCAACCTTTACAAACTAACTTTTCAATAATAGAAACTAATTAAGGGACAAACCCAATTGATACATTGATGGGTAAATTTAAGAAATGATCCTTCTAGTTTCAATCGAGTTTCAGTTTTGCCCTTAGTATTAATTGCAATGCATTTAACCCCAAAGTTTGATTAACATCCATATTACGTCCAATAGATAACATTTGCTTCCAAACTTTCGGAAAAGTGCCCAATGAATGACAGTTTCGACATTTCATGGCCTTTCCTCGTGTATCTCAAATCAACTCCTTAATCATGTCTCTCAGATCAATTCATTAATTAATTTTCCATAAATTTGGGAAGCAAACACTATCAAGTGGACATAATAGGTAGATTAATCAAATTCCAGAATTAAAAGCATTGCAATTGGTACTAGGGCGACGAAACTGATACTCAATCGAAACTAGAGGGAGCATTTCTAAAATTCATCCTTTGAATAAATTCTGCAGAAGGACTTTATGAGTGAAATTATAATAAGAATCCAACGTGCTTCTTTAGGGGCTCGATTGGATGCTGTTTTAACTGGGTGTATTCCACAATACACTCGGATAAGGGATGATGGGACTGATTTAGCTTGATTTGGCAACCCAATTTCTACCTGTATTGGACTCTCCCCCCTTCTTCGCGTATACACCTCAATCCAGTGTATGGGGTGCTAAATTATTGCCACCCCTTGAGCTCTCCATAATTTAGCCGGCCTAATACACCTGCTTTTTGACCCAAACACCCCTCCTCATCCCCTCCCCAATGGCTCTCTTTCTCTGTTGACAGAGAAGAAGAAGAAGCTGATCAAAAAAAAAAAAGAGAAGAAGAAGAAAGAAGAGGAGATCACTATAACACCTACACAAAAACACACACACAGACTATCAGAACCACCACAAACCGCCACCACCACAAACCCCCAATTTTGAATTTCAAACCCTAAATTTCAGAGAGATGAACAGTGAACAGAAACAACAACAAGAAGATGAACATCAACAAATCGGAGAGAGAGAGAGAGAGAGAGAGAGAGGGAGGGGTCACCATGATCGGAGAGCAGCAGCAGCATCAGCAGCTTCTTCTTCTCCTCTCTCTATCTCTGTTTGCCGGTTCTTTCTTTCTTTCTTTCTTTCTCTCTCTCTCTCTCTCTCTCTCTTAAAAAAGAAGCTGACTCTCTCTCTCTCTCACTTTTAAAAAGAGGCGATAAAAACAAAGAAACAGAAGGAAAAATGATTTGGTGGTGCATGTATAAAAACAAAGAAGAGAAAAATGATTTGGTGCATGTGGGAGTATTGCTTAATTATGAAAAAATAATACTAATAATTGACAAATAAAATAACTTATAACAAAAAATTAATTCAACTTAACATTTGTACATTTTTATATCAAACAAACCACAAATTGAATTAAATACGATTGAAATTGATTTTATTATTATTTATAAATATTAAATTAATTATTTTTATTTGTAAACGAAATTATTGTTCCTTAAATTGTGAAAAGTAATTAATTTTATTGAATTTTGTTATTATATAATGAATAACCTAATTTCATACTGCATAAGGGCAAATGAGTCATTTAACAACTTTTTACATCATACACCCTTCCTTATACCTCCAATTTATCCTTCATCCAAATCACGTATTATTTTATCCCCCCTCCATAAATGTCACATCGATGTGGGCCATTCCTTCTTAACTAATACCTCTTACTATCTTATCCCCTCTTCATAAATAATACACCCAAAATTTATACGTCATCCAATCGGGCCCTAGATGTTATTTTTGAATCCTGCATTTTCAGTTCAATTTTCAAAGTGCATTAAAAAATTAGCTCATAAACACCAAAATACAAATTTAAATCTCTAAAATGTAAAGTAAGGGTTCCCTCCCAAACACCCTCACAAATATCTTCCCTTTTTTTTTTAAACAGTGAAGAAAGCAATATTTCATTAATAATAACTAAATATTACTAGGGAAAGGATAGAAAGAAAGAAAAACAACCCAAATAAAAATTCTCTAGTTGGCAAGGAACCAAACTATCGAAAATTTCTCCCATAATATTTTTCACTTGAATCTATCAAATCTATACCCCAAATATCAAATCTACACCCCAAATCTATCACTACATATGGCTTTTTGGCCTAGTGGTGGTAAGGTTTCCATTCTTTGTTCTTAAGGTGAAGGGTTCTGTCGCGCCGTTTTTTTACCATCTCTTTTTAAATTAATTAGTATTAGGAATGACTTCAATTAAATTTTTTATGACATTCGATATCGCATTCGTAAGTTTGATTTTAGAGCACTCACAGAAAATGACATTGTATAACCAAATCCATAAGGACACTCCAAACCCAACATACTCAATATTCACAGCAATATCTTCCCCGGCCAACAGGCGCCCCCCCCCATATTCAGATCACTTGAATAATAAAATAATTCTGGAGCCAACAGCCAAACATAAACGCTTTGTTTATATCGCTTAAAGAATATGAACACTTGATCGAAACACTTAATAATCAATGGAGTAGTAATTAGAATAAGCGATCATGTGAAAAACAAAATTGAGAGAGAGAGAGAGAGAGAGAGAGAGAGAGAGATGGATTCAAAACAGAGCAGCAACACCACCAAAGTCCTAATGCTGCCATGGTTAGCCCAAGGCCACATGACTCCCTTCCTAGAGCTAGCCAAGAAACTCTCCACCAAAAACTTCCACATCTACCTATGCTCCACACCCATCGTTCTCACTTCAATCCAGAACAGAATCACCAAAACCCAATCCCTCTCCATAGAACTGGTGCCATTCCACCTCCCGCCCACGCCGGAGCTCCCTCCCCACCGCCACACCACCAACGGCCTCCCACCGCACCTCCTCCGCGCCTTAATAGACGCCTTTGAAATGGAAAGCCCCAGTTTGACCAATATCCTCAAAACACTAAGCCCTGATCTAGTCATCTACGACGGTTTCCGGCCGCGGCGCCCAACAATTGCCTCCTCGGAGTATAACATCCCGGCGGTGGAGCTAATCACCAGCGGAGCTGCGGCGGTAGTTTCTTATGCCTACCACATGTTCACGAAACCCGGCGTCGAATTCCCATTCCCGAAACTTCATCTGAATCCAAAGTAAGTCATTACAATCTGTGTTGATTTTATCTTTAGAGTTTTTGGCTCATGTCGTTCCATCCATCGATTTGATCCTGAGACCTCACACCGCTTGAGCTACAATTCGGATGTGTGTATTTATAGATTTCTGTCGTCGTCTATTTTTTTTTTTTTGAAGTGGTTTGTTCTGTAAGCAATACTACTATTTTCTATGACCCACCTGATAATGAATGTAAAGTGGGTTGCCGGCCGCCTATCTCCATCATCATCCTAATGTGTTGTGAGATCCAAACCAAATGAGTGAGGGATGAGCTGCAACACATTTATTAATTACTCTCATTATTGATGGATAGATGAGTATAATTATATACAGTGAGCAAGAGGTCATTTCCCTGCCCATGACTGTTTTTCTCAGGCTATCCCCGTCGGCCATCTCCTTGGGAGAAACTTTTGGGCGTGTTTGTTTGATAGGAGGTTTGGGAGGGGAGATTGGATTAATAATCTTATGGGACTCCTAATATCTTATGGGCGTGTTTGATAGGAGGTTTGGGAGGGGAGGATTGGATTAATAATCCCATGGGGCTGTTAATTCCTTGTTTGGTTAGGTTTTTGTAGGGGGGACTAGTTGTCCCATGGGATTGTTAATCCCCCAAAATGGGGGTATTAGCAATACCATGGGGGGGGGGGGGGCTGTTACTAGTAATTCCATCCCCATGGATTGAGCAATACATGTTTAAAAATTCACTTCGATTCCAATTCCAATCCTAATCCTAACCAAAACAAACATGTTATTTACAATCCCTTCCCATTCTCAATCCGAATCCCAATCCTAATCCCGTGCAAAACAAACATGAATAAATAATTCCTCTTCTCATTAATAATCCCACCTCATTCTCAATCCCAATCCTAATCCCACGTCATTACGAATCCCCTCAAAACGAAATCTGCAATCAAACACGCCCTATATGCTAAGGTTTTTGTGGGTGGGACTAGTTGTCCCATGGGATTATTAATCCCCCAAAATGGGGTATTAGCAATACCATGGGGGTGTTACTACGAATCCCATCCCCATGGGATTGAGCAAACCAAGTGTAAAAACTCACATCAATCCCAATTCCAATCTTAATCCTAGCCAAAACAAACATGTTATTTACAATCCTACAATTGAATCCTTTGCAAAACAAACATGAATAAATGATTCATCCCCTTATTAATAATCTCACCTCATTTTCAATCTCAATCCTAATCTCATCTCATTACGAATCCCCCCCAAAACAAAATCTGCAATCAAACATGCCCTTTATGTAAAACGGGGATACCAGGGGTAGTAATATCCCCTCCGGTTTGTTTCTATTTTTTCGGCCATTTTTCGATCACACTTGATGATCGGCTCCGTTCATTTTATAGAGTTTGGCGAGAACCTTGATTGTTCCAAAAATCATGTTCATCAAACTTTAGTTGATCGGCACACGTGAAAATTGCAAAAAAAGAAGAAGCTAAAACTTGATTCCAATTCAATCTGTTTTTTTTATCCAGTTTTGGGTTTTTCTCAATTTTCACGTATGCCGATCATGTTTTTACTAAAGTTCGATGAACACGATTTTTGATATGCTTAAGGTTCTCGGCGAACTCTACAAAATGAACGGAGCCGATCATCCAAATGTGAATGGAATATGGCCGGAAAGTGAAAACGGACCGAAGGGGATACCACCACCTTGTTTTAGTGAGTCTGTTCTAAAGTGTTAAAAGGTTAAGGGAGAGAAATCATCTTTCTCCAAAGAGTTCAACTCTTCGATCCAACACGATTCTATCTAATAGATCAAGGTATATCAATTATGTTAATGTATTTCCGCATTATATACGTTTATGTATTGTGAAAATCATGATAGTTCTAGATCCTAATGTTATTGGGCTGTTCGTTATGTGTAACACCGTTATTGAAAGTTTTACGGCTTCAACCACCTCT
Source organism: Rhododendron vialii (assembly GCF_030253575.1). Lineage (NCBI taxonomy): Eukaryota > Viridiplantae > Streptophyta > Magnoliopsida > Ericales > Ericaceae > Rhododendron > Rhododendron vialii. The sequence goes on along the minus strand of NC_080565.1, from coordinate 33,819,965 downwards.
TCATATATCCAAAGAAATTATAACCCTTGAGCCTACAATGATGCTCCAAGCCCTTCATCGCGTAGAATGCGCACGGGAAAACATGTCTAGCTATAAGAGTATAGTTTGATTGAATTTCGGTAGAGATGTGAACAAGTTATATTTTATCCTCGCGTGGGAATAGGCGACTAAAAGATATTAACATAATCGTACATTTAGCGCGCGCGCGCGCACACACAGAACTAGTTCATATGTCTATCAACATTTGGTTAGATTGAAGTTTTGCGGACATGTTCTTTTTAAGTGTTATATAGTGCTAGATAGTTTGAATGGTCGGCATTAGTTTGGAGTGGGTCCATAAAATAAAAGTTTGGAGGGGTATTTATCTAGACTCTACAGAGATTAGGTTCTACTAAAAAATTAGCACTACAATTTATTGGTTTTTGTGAAGTTGTTCATACTAAACTAAAATTTTTGTCAAAAGTTACGTTGTTTCCACTAAACTAAAACATCCAACACATTTTCTGATTCACACAATAACTTGACGTTAATGCACTACAAGAAGTAGTCTATAACTTAACGCTTAGCAGCAAAGCTCCCTAAGTTACGCAATAGAAGAGTGAGTTCTCGAGAGCTTCTCCACAAGAGAGATAAACCCTTTCCTTATTTCTTTCTTGAGCTGCCTCCCCTTTCCTTTCTCCCATCCCCTGGCGGCCTCTCTACCTCTCCATTTTCTTCTCTCATCCTCCTCTCCCCCCTCTATGGTTGCGATGATTGAAACTCTTTCCTTGGGAAGAAAAGATCTCACTCTCCCCATCATTTTTGAATTATTAAGACCCAAATTTGGAATTCCATATTTGAGTGTTGGTTCAATTGAAACCGGTTGGCTAGGGCAACGATTTTTTTGAGCTCTCCAACGGCGACGATGAAGGCATCAAGAAGTAAATGTTGTGGCGATTCACCACCCTCCTCCACGATCGAGAGTGATGGGTCCGTTTGGACCTCCTGAGAAGCCACTATTTAGCTTCTCCTCTCATGATGCTATTCTTTACTGGTGCTTTTTGCTATTGATGATGCCTGCTAATATGCTCTGCCTTTATCCTCAAGTGAGTGTAGTTGTTTTCTTAAACTCTAGGCCAGGGTATACTCCTTCCTGTCCTGATGATGTTGGAACTTGGTTCCTCCCGAGGTGCTTTTGATGGTGCTGTTGCTGCTGTATGATAGCTGATCCTCTTTTTTATATTTCTGTGCTGTGAGATCAATGTTGTAGTTTCTTTCTGCTTCTTTTTCTTCTTTCCAGCGCGTTGCTGGGATATCTTGCCTTTTGCCATGCCATCTCTTGGGTATTTCGTTAGGCTTTTCTCTCAATATATACACCCATTGTCGAGTTAAATTAATAATAAAATCGTTGTTGCTGATAAAAAATAAAAACAAAAACTTTTGTTCTCTCTCTCTCTGTGAAACTACTTCTTTTTCTATGGTGTATATTTTATTTTATTTTTTTGGGAAAATTAAGAAGTACTAAGAACCCTTCTTTATCACAAATCATGCTTCCCTATTGGCATCTCATGTTAAATGCATAAATCATCCTCTTCCTGTCCCAAAACTTTGCTTGTTGATTGTTTCCAAAAAGTAACAATTGGCCTAGGAACAACGAGTAGTGTAGTTCTAGGCCTGATGCGGGCGTGCCAGGGCAGGATTGCTGCCCAAATTCGTATCAAGGCCTGGAAGCCTTAATCTGACTTCTAACTGGACGAAAGTGCAAGGCCTAAGGGTGGAGACCGTGAGGAGGTTCGTGGTTTGCCTTTGCGGGCTAAGGACTTAAAATTTCCTAATCGTGTGAAAAATGGAAAGAAAGGTAGAGCAAGGCCTAAAACAGAAATAAAAGGACTTCATTAACGGTTTAATAAAGTCTAATTACAAGGAAATGAAATAAAATCTAGGCTTGGCTAGATTGAACGGGAAACTAAAGATAAAGGAAAAATAAATATGCATAAGCCGTGGGCTTGATGGTCGGGGACCTTTGCCAAGGCCTTCAACTCTGGTATTTATAGGCAGATGTTCCAGGCCTTGAGCTGCTTGAGCTGCTTCCACAGGCCTTCATGCCTGGCTGCCAAGTGTCCTCCTTGTAAAGGCTTAGGCTTGAGCAGCTTCAAAATGCTCCAATGAGGGGCTGCTCCCTGAACAAAACGTGCCTTTTACTCCAAGAAAAGGGTAAAGGCCTGAAAAATCCTTTTTCTTTGTATAAAACTTTGAAAAAGGGCAAAGAAAATTTCAGTTCCTGCAGTATCCAGGTCATTCCGGGCCCCCCACAGCTGCAGACCAATACTTCACCAGGCCTTTCTTATCATTTTATTGGACCTTGCAAAATTTGTGGGCCCTCTAAATCCTCTGAGGTTCATCTCTCACGGAAGAAGGATCCAGAAACTAAGGATCAACCAGACCTGGATGAGCTGCTTGTGAGCAGCTTGCTTAGGTCTGCATGAATCATTCACCAGCAGCTCCAAGGGCTGCATGTGCGCCACCTGTCTTTGGCCTTGCTCTATGCTGAAGGATGGGGTCCACTCAGACCTTGAGCTGCTTGTAAGCAGCTTACCCAGGTCTGCCCAGCAAGAACATTCTAAGCCTTTGAGCTGCTTAGGATGTCTCCATGCATGGCTGCCACGTGTCCTTGGTCTGGTTGAGCTGCTTGCATGCATGGATGCTTGTAAAAAAGGGATATTTGGGCCCACCAAGGCCAAAAGACGCAGACCTGGTTGAGCTGCTTGAGCAGCTTGCTAGGGAGAAGCTTCTAGGCCTTTGAGCTACTTGTGAGCAGCTTGCTTCCCAAGCATGACTAGGCAGCCTATATGGCCTTTTTGACTTGGTCAGTTTTTGGCCTAAATAAATCTAAAAAACTGGGCCCAGACCTGAAAAATGAATCTTGGCCTTATTGGGCTAGATAGGCCTGAAAAACTAGTTCGGGCTTTGATTAGTTGGGCCAAGGCCTGAAAATGGGCCTAGATCTGAAAATCAATTTGGGCCTTGAGGCCCTTGACTAATTAGGCCATGCTCCAAACATTAATGTGGCCTAATCAATTTTCAAACTCTCTCCTGCCTTTTCAAACTCAATTTGGCCTAGTTATGGCCACTTTAAATTATTCCAAAGGCTCAATTCTGCAGGTGACTGATTCATAAGACTTCTCAAGGCCTGAAACTACTTCCTAGGCCATTCTTTTATTCTCTTTCTCATTTTGGCAAAAAATGGGTGTAAACACTTGTGCATGCATTGATTTTAGTGATTTCATGAGTTTCTTTTATGTATTTTGTGTAATAAATTCATGTCTAAATCCTCATGACAGTGGTTTCCATAATGTGCAGCCAAATGGCTCCTAGAAATGACCGCGATAGAGCTGAAACGAGACGTAGAATGGAAAGCACGAAAATATCATGTAAAATGATGTTGTTCAACAGTTTCAGAGAACTTGAGGGTAAGTACATTGATTACTTACCTATTTTAGTAGAGAAAAAGATAATTCCAACTGGTCCACTGGTTCAAGAAATCACCGATATTGGGGACAAGGATTTGGAGATATTGCAGTGGCTGGGGACAAAAGATGAGCAGTCAACTGTGTTTGTTTCCTTTGGAAGTGAGAGTTTTTTGTCCAAGGAGGAGAGGGAGGAAGTAGCTCATGGTCTGGAGCTTAGCGGCGTTAGTTTCGTATGGATTGTCAGGTTTCCGGCAGGAGAGAGAATTGAGGTTGAAGAGGCACTTCCTGCGGAGTTTCTTAAGAGGTACTATAAAGCTACACAAACCGAATTATGATTCCATTCCACCGTTGCTTTTATATCTAATAATAATATCATTGTCACATCATTCTGTATGCTGCGTATTTCAATGAAATTCACCAATTATAGGGCAAATAAATTGAGCAATTTGTCGTACACGAAGAAAATGCAAAGGAACTATTACAAATGATTCATCAATATGTGACTTGAATTCATTTTTGGTTTGTAGGTGATCTTCATTAGAGCAAGGTTTTATCTAGAATAGTCTTTTTGACTTTTTATGAAACTTCCATTTTTTGTTTTTGACTTTTTAGTTATAAATAAAATATATCTTATATTTTTATTTTATGTTTTGAGACATTTTCCTTTGTTGGCAGGATAGGAGAGAGAGGAAAGGTTGTAGAGGGTTGGGCTCCACAGGCCCAAATTTTGGCCCATCCAAGCACCGGTGGGTTTGTGAGCCATTGCGGTTGGAATTCTATATTGGAGAGCTTGAAATTCGGGGTTCCAATCGTAGCCGTGCCCATGCACCATGACCAGCCCTTCAACGCAAAATTGGTGGAGACGGTTGGGTTCGGCGCGGAGGTGAAGAGAGATGAGAATAGGAGGCTCGATAGAGAAAACATAGCACAGGTTATAAGGAAAGTGGTGGTGGATGAAGAGGGGGCGGATGTAAGAAATAAAGCAAGAGAATTTAGTGAGATAATAAGAAAGAAAGGAGATGAAGAAATAGATGGATTGGTAAAAGAGTTGACTCAACTTTGCACCGAGGGAAAATTACCTGAAAATTGAAGTTCCGAGTCAACCCTGAATGAGCATTTTCATTCTTATTTTGGATTATCTTCTTAATTTCATAATTTATTTTGAGCTATATCCTCAAAATATTCATTCATATCTATTTTGAGCATTATCCTCCCAAACACTACACTATTTGCAAAATCTATTTTGCACATATCTCCCGAACACTTTACTACTAGATTCTTAATCTATTATTGCCACAATCCAAAATAAGTAACTCACAATTCAAACTGCGAAATGCAAAAATAATTAGGCTCCAAACAGGCCATATATATGGACGGTGGATTATAGACTTTTGGACTATAATCTATTCTAACATATAATGGGACTACCCATCTTTGGTGTAACCATTTGTGAAGGTGCATCACGAAAGTGATTTTCATTGTTGCTCATGCATCTATTTTTTACAACTGATGACAAGAACAAATTGCTATGGGTAAAATAGTAGTAATAGCCTAAAAACTATCTTATATAATCACTACTCCACTACGCACGACAATTCTAAAAATGTGCACCTAGTGTGTGCTTACCTTCTATCAAGAATTAAAAAGCTGTCGATAAAAAAAAGAAGAGAGATTAAAAAGGTTGGATGATATACACCGAATAGATTCTGTAGAAGCATCGTACGAATGAAATTATAATTAGAATCCAACAAAGCTTCTTTTAGATGTCATTTTGAATTTTGCATTTTCAGTTCATTTTTCAAATTGCATTTTATAATTAGCTCCTAAACACCAAAATACAAATCTTGAATATCTAAAATGTAAAACAAGGGGCTCCCAAACATCCTCACCGAACAGTCGAAGCAATTCAAGTTCCTCTCTCTCTCTCTCTCTCTCTCTCTCTCTCTCTCTCCATTCAGTTAGTTGTTTTTAGCTTTTCTAGAAAAGCTTTGACTACCAAAACTCTGACAAAAACCATTTCAGATCGAGAGATTTTTCGGTGCTGGGTGGGTATATCCCATGTGATACTTGCTCCGCATAATTGGGCCGTCCAATATATTTTTGGACGGCTCGGATTGAAACACTCTCTCTTCTATCACCCCAACGCTTTCTCTCTCATTTTTCTCTCTCCAAATCCGAGCCGTCAAAAAACGCAATGAACAACTCGAATGCGCTGAACGGACACCACGTGGTACTCACCCCGGACTGAAATTTTTTCCTTTCAGATCACTTGAATAATACTAATATAGTTCTGGAGCCAGCCAACAGCTAAACAAAAACGCTTTGTTTATTGCTTAAAGAATAGTACTAATCGAAACACGTAATAACCAATAGTAATTAAAGGGGAGTGATTTTGCTATTGTTAATGTCACTTCCTTTAGGCTCCGTTTGTTTCGATGTAAAATATTTTACGATGTAAAATATTTTTTCAGAAAACAAACTTCAAACTTTTATTTTCGAGTGTTTGGTTGGCACTTTAAAATATTTTTGAAAATTAACAAAATAGTGTAGAGAGGAAGATGGAGAGTTTAAACGGTGGAGATATATGAGATTATTGGAATTGAACGTGGATAAGGACTGACGATCGAGAAAACTGAGCAGTGAGAATTGCAGTAGAAGGTAGCGGGTCCATTTTGAAAAATACCTTACGAAAGATTTAAGGGTAAGTCATTTTTATCCAATTGATGGAAAATATTTTACATTTTCCTAATTTTTTACACAGCCAAACACCGAAAAATAGGTAAAATATTTTATGTCCAAACAAACGGAGCCTTAGTGTCTGTATTAAATGATTTGTTTTGTGAGAGAATGAAAATGACATTGGGGAGTGATAAAATCAATTCCATAATTAAAATAAGCAAGTGAACCAGATAAGTCATCCATGACATCAATCCTGTGAGGCTGTGATATTTTCACAGGAAAGTCATTTTCATTGCAAAACTATTGACTTTCCTTGTATGCTTATTCGTTACTGACATCTTTTTATTTCCATACCAGTAATCACCATTCAGGTATACAAAATTGAGAGAGAGAGAGAGAGAGAGAGAGAGCGCATGGATTCAAAACAGAGCAACACCACCAGAGTCCTAATGCTGCCATGGTTAGCCCAAGGCCACATAACTCCCTTCCTAGAGCTAGCCAAGAAACTCTCAACCAAAGACTTCCACATCTACCTATGCTCCACACCTATCATTCTCACTTCAATCCAAAACAGAATCTCCAAAACCCAATCCCTCTCCATAGAACTAGTGCCATTCCACCTCCCGCCCACGCCGGAGCTCCCTCCCCACCGCCACACCACCAACGGCCTCCCGCCGCACCTCCTCCGCACCTTAATAGACGCCTTTGAAATGGAAAGCCCCAGTTTCTCCAATACCCTCCAAACACTAAGCCCTGATCTAGTCATCTATGACCTTTTCCGGCCGCGGCCCCCAACAATTGCCTCCCCGGAGTATAACATCCCGGCGGTGGAGCTCTTGACCAGCGGAGCTGCGGTAGTTTCCTTTGGCTACCACAGGTTCACGAAACCCGACGATGAATTCCCATTCCCGGAACTCCAGCTAAATCCAAAGTAAGTCACTAATTTGTCTTAATTGTATTCACATAGATTTCTTTTCCAGATGTTAGTGTTAGTATATCAGTAGAGTTAGATTACTACAACAGACCCTACGTCGTTCCATCGATTTGATCTTGAGACCTTACACCGCTTGAGTTACAACTTTGGTCTCTATTTATAGGTTTCTTGCTTCAAGCTTCTCTCCATATCCAAACTATATCCCTTGCTCCAAAGATGATGTTCAAAGCCGTTTATAGTAGAACACGCACAAGAAAATGTCTAGCTACAAGAGTTTAATCGGTAGAGATGTGAACAAGTTATACTTTATACGATTATGTTCATAGTCGGCGAAAATATTATGGACATAATCGTACATTCAACATAAATAAATATAATTACCAAAAGAAAAAAATAAACATATATAACTTGACCATTTGTCTATCAACATTTGATTGAATTTAATTTTCGCGGACGTGTTCTTTTTTTGTTTTACACTAGATGATTAGCTTGAATTGTAGTTAATTAAGGGTCTGGAGTGGGCCCACTAAATAAATGTTTCGAGGGTATGCTGACTCTAGAGATCGAGATTAGGTATAGAAGCATTTGTAAACTCTGAAAAGAATATTTTGTTGCTGGTTAGTCGCCATTATCCATGTCAAAAAATAAAATAAAATAAAGTTTTTTTTTTTTTTTTTGGGGGGGGGGGTGGGGGGGGGGGTGTAAAGGAAAATAAAATAAAGTTACGCAAATACTACTGGGTTATCAAATTGAATTGTTTTCTAGTACTGTACGATTTGACTAATAAACACACAAATGAAATCAATTTGTGATGATGCCATGAGACGGCATACACCGGTGCAATCAACTAGTATAATTCGAAACAACATTTACATTTTTCAAAAGATTTCACGAGCTCTATATATATTATTTCCTCCGTTTCGATTTGTTTGTCCCCTTTTTGACTCATACATATTCCAAATTGACTGTCCAATTTCAAAATCAATGACTCAGATTATATAAATTTTCAAATCAATGGATTAGATTTGCTTTCCTTAATAAGTTGAAAATCCGAGATTGAACAAACAAATCGGGATGGAGGGAGTAGTAGTAGACGGTCCTAAAATGTTCATTAGTTCTCTCTATTTGAAAATTCTTTTCTATGGACTATGGTATATGCTTTTGGGCAAATTGAGAAGAACCAGGTACTATATCCTTGGATGAAGATAGAAAGTAGATTTCTAATCGTAACTAAATCTTCAATTTTTTATCCGAAGGGAAGAAGTTGAAGCAAAATAGCTATTAAATGATGTTTTGGTTTGCTCTTCATAGGAGTGAGCCGCAAGCTAAAAGATACCATGAGAATCCGATGACTCAAATGATTTGTATTATTTGAAGAAGATAATTAAATGCGGCAAATAAAACGAATTTCATATTCTACTTTTTCGATCGGCAAAAAGATATTTTATTAGAAACCTAATAAGGGTACATCGAGAAAAGAGAAAGGAAACCTAACATTGATACATGAGATAGGAAAAAGAGAAACCTCCAATAAAGCATTGGATGATGGATATATGAAGGCCAAAACAGGTGGCCCAAAATCGGGTTCAAGAAGCGTGCATATATTAGATAGAAACAGCCAAACAGGGCATATACAAAACAAATTTCATCATTCGCGGATGGTTTTTTTTTTCTATCTCCATGGATTGATCACGAGTCGAAATATGATTCGAGCCCATAACGTCTTAAACTTGCATTGAAAGCAATTATAATATCTCTAAGAATACTTGTTTAATTATCGCACATTTTATGCTTCCGTATAGCCATCTTTTAAATTCATAAATTACACTCTCCTGTCCCAAAATTTTACTAGTTTTTAGTGATTTCATGTGTTTCTTTCAGGTATTTTGTTGAATAGATTCATGTCTAAATCATCAACCGTGGTTTTCCTTAACGTGCAGCCAAAGGGCTCCTGGAAGTGACCGTGCCTACACGAGACGTAAATTAGAAAGCCCGAGAATATCGTGTAAAATGACTCTGATCAATAGCTTCAGAGAACTTGAGGGTAAGTACATTGATTACTTACCCAATCTAATGCAGAAAAAGATCATTCCAACTGGTCCACTGGTTCAAGACATTACCGATGGGGACAAGGATTCGGAGATATTGCAGTGGCTGGGCGCAAAAGATGAGTCCTCGACCGTGTTCGTTTCCTTTGGAAGTGAGAGTTTTTTGTCCAAAGAGGAGAGGGAAGAAATAGCTCATGGTCTGGAGCTTAGCGGAGTTAACTTCATATGGATTGTCAGGTTTCCGGCAGGAGAGAGAATCGAGGTTGGTGAGGCACTTCCCGCGGAGTTTCTTGAGAGGTAAAGCCAGACAAACTAAATTGTAGTAATACGACTGAGATCATATTATTTACAGCGTCGATGTAAATATTTGTTTCTTCTAAATCAATTACATTGCGCCACGTTGCCATGTTCTATTTATTGGGACTGCCGTTTTAACAACGAGGCACAATGTATATACAGTAATTTATTCTCTAATACTAATATGAGATATCTATAGTATCGTTTACTATTTATGAAACTTTCATTTTTTGTTTCTGATGTTTTAGTTATAAAGATTATATTTTGTTGAAAGCAATTACCTTCCTTTTTTTTTTTTTTAAGACATTTTCCTTTGCTTGCAGGATAGGAGAGAGAGGAATGGTTGTAGAGGGTTGGGCTCCACAGGCCCAAATCTTGGCCCATCCAAGCACCGGCGGATTTGTTAGTCATTGCGGTTGGAATTCTATATTAGAGAGCTTGAAATTCGGGGTTCCAATCGTAGCCGTGCCCATGCACCACGACCAGCCCGTCAACGCGAAATTGGTGGACGCGGCTGGGTTTGGCGCGGAGGTCAAGAGAGATGAGAATAAAAGGCTGGATAGAGAAAACATAGCACAAGTTATAAAGAAAGTGATGGTGGATGAAGAGGGGGTGGGTGTAAGAACTAGAGCAAGAGAATTTAGTGAGATTATAAGGAAGAAAGGAGATGAAGAAATAGATGGATTGGTAAAAGAGTTGGCCCAACTTTGCACCGAGGGCAAATGACTTGGAAATTGAAGTTCCCACTGTAGTGAGTTTTCTTGGCGATTGAGATCTGTAATTTGGTGTCGGAAAATTTTAAAAAATTATGCACGAAAGTACTTTAATTTTTTTATCCTAAAATTGTACGTTTTTTTTTTGTTTTGTTGAGAACCAACAATATGGGACGGGGGGAGAAGTAGAAACATCCAAACTCGATCTTATTTCCCATTATGTACGTTTTGTATACTTTGCTCTTAGATTCTTTTTCAATTCTGGATGTATCCATGTTATTCATCTTTGTTTATTCAAAAATTGTTCCAGACATCACTAGCATGTTGGTTGTTTGTGAGCCAATTATATTTTAGATAACGGGGTGTGGATTGTAAACTTTTGGACAATATAATCAGAATTAATAAAAGAATATATTTGCACGATATGTACAGAATAAATTTTGTAAATTGCTTTATGGGTGAAATTATAATCAGAATTCAAAAGTTTCTACTCATGTGATGATTTTTGAATTCTACATTTTCAATTCATTTTTCAGAATAGTACAAAACTTGACAATCTGATAAGTCATACTAGTTGATTTGAGCTTTTCTAGAAAAGCTTTGACTATCAAAAATTTGACAAAAACCATTACAGGTCACTTGACTGATAAAAGTAGGGGGCGACTATTCGTAACCCTGTATTTTCTTCCTTAGCCTTTAAAAATTTTCAATTATACTCGACAGTTAGTTATCGAAATTAAGATACATTTTCAACATACAATTACCGAAATATAATATTTTTTTCAACAGCTATTTACCGAAAATGTATGTTTTGGCAGTTGTTTACTGAATGTTGAACATATTTTCGATATGTAGTTACCGAAATATAATCTTGTTTTCAAAAGCTATTTACCGAAATGTTATGTATGATTTTCAACAACTATTTACCGAAATGTAGTGGGCTAAGGGAGAAAATACGGGACTGCGAATAGTCGCCCCCTAAAGTAGTCTCTGGAGCCGAGAGCCAAACAAAAACGTACACAATTCAAAAAAAAAAAAATTCGATATCAAGATATGCGAACAGAGCTGGCTCATAACTTTTTTTTAATAGCGAAAAACAAACAAGCCATGGTCTATCTTGTTTTGTTCGTTTTGGATTTTGACGGAAGTTTTTTAGAGTAATAAATGGAAAGAGAGAGAGAGAGAAAAATTTTATTGAAGACCAAAAACAAGGCATGGTCAATCTTGAGACCTTAAAATGAACAAGGCGTCACCCAATTTATAACAGACGGCCGATCGATTGATCAATGAGTATTAGTCATTCGTGACATGCGGTCCGTATTTTATTTTATTTTGCTCGGCGACATACGGTCTGTATTGAGTAATAGTCATCCATGACATCGAATGCATATGATATTAGTCGTGTTAGTCATCCATGACATCAATCACATATGTCTTCCCAAGAATGTTACTGTATTTTCATTACAAAGTTTCATGGCTTCAAATTGCGATGAATGAACCCCTCAGGATTCGTTGGGAGTCAGTCGATCGCTTGAGTTCCTTTCTCTCGGGGTCTCAAAAACTCTCTCTGTAAACAGTTTCCAATAAGTTTCTCTTCACTCGTTACTTTAATCTTTTTATCCATCTATCCGCACTCGTTACCCCAAAATTCTACCTCAAAACCTATACCAAACAACCCCGTCAGAGGCCGAGGGGGTGGGGGGGATGGATTCAAAACAGAGCAACGCCACCAAAGTCCTAATGCTACCATGGTTAGCCCAAGGCCACATGACTCCCTTCCTAGAGCTAGCCAAGAAACTCTCTACCAAGAACTTCCACATCTACCTATGCTCCACACCCATCATTCTCACTTCTATCCAGAACAGAATCACCGAAACCCAATCCCTCTCCATAGAACTAGTACCACTCCACCTCCGGCCGACTTCGCCGGAGCTCCCTCCCCACCACCACACCACCAACGGCCTCCCGCCGCACCTCCTCCCGACCTTGATGAACGCCTTTGACTCAGCAAGCCCTGACTTCTCCAAACTCGTGCAAACACTCCGGCCAGATTTGGTCATTTATGACTTTTTGCAGCCGTGGGCCCCGACGATTGCCTCGGAGTACAACATTCCGGCGGTGGAGTTCGTCACCACCGGAGCAGCGGTGGTTTCTTTCTTCTCCTTCCTCGCATTCAAGAAACCCGACGTTGAACTCCCATTCCCGGAACTTCAGCCGTTGTTAGGGTGGGTTATCCATTTGTCTTAACTGCATAATTTACTATACTTTTTAACCCAAAGAGTTCATTAAATTCTCGTGGAGCACAATCACATGGTCCTCCAGGCTCATCCGCCAGGACCGCCACCATATATTTATGTGAGAATCATGACTAAAAATCAGGTAATATTTCATTCTTTCTGTGAAATATCTTGTCTAGTCTTAGACATAATTTTAAATTTCGGGTAATATTTCTTTACCCCGTAAAATATATTTTCATGTATCTTTTTGACGGTATCTAATCTGTGGGCAAATTAAAAAGAACTATATTTGTAAAACCATATGTCAGCAAAAGACACTCCAAGATATCTATTTTTTGGCTAGCTCTCTTTTTTTCTTCAAGTTTGAAGAGTAAGGAATGAGTTTTCAAATCTCCACCTCATATAATCTAGTGCTTACGATAGCGATTCAATTTGTTTTTTTTTTCTCCACAATGTGGGCCTCTTATTTTTTGAACGGCGCAATGTGGGTCCTCTTAAAGCCAAAATAATAATAATAATAATAACAATAACAATAATAAGTTCAAAGTTTGAATAGTCTCATGAAGTTTCCAACATGTGTCATCAAAGTACAGTACATATAAGTTCACTACACGTAGACAACTGAATAAAACGAGATATTTATCAGATTTATTTTTTTTATCGATAAAAGTAATATTTTATTAAAAAAAAAAACTTAACAATGGATATATCAAATTGGGGGCAGGAGGGAAATTCAATAAAATGTTAGATGAAAATAAAAATATCAGTTGGGACAAAATCTAAAACACCTAAAGGGCAAGGCTCTAACACCTAAATGGGCCAAGACCAGCCCAAACACCTAAACTTTACCCTAAACCTGTTCAATTTCATTCACGCCACCACCAATACCGCCGCGCGCCACATCAACCGTGCCACCACCAGGCACCACTAACCGGCTGCCCTCATCGTCATGAATCCGGAGAGTTGCCAGACCCCAATAATGATCGCCGAGAAACCGCCATTTCGCAGTCCTCACAAACAACCTGGGAAACCGGCCTTAGGACAATCCTTGTCATGCCGCTAATTAGCAATCTCGCATTTTATTTTTCATATCGATTTACATGATTCAGCTGTCATCTTTTAATTCTCTTTTTGTTCATGGGTCGATTTCACGGTATGAGTTTCATTATGTATTTCCATTGACGAATTCGTTTCTAAATTCTGTAGGAGCTTTCGAAACGCACTGCCAAGCAGGCCTGTAGATGATGGAGGAGGTGGCAAGCAGACACCTATGCTAGAATGCATGAAAAAATCAAGTAAAATGATTTTGTTCAATACTTTCAGAGAACTTGAGGGTAAATACCTTGATTATTTACCTATTTCAATTGAGAAAAAGATAGTTCCGATTGGTCCGTTAGTTCACGAAACTGATCATGAAGAGAACAAGGATTCGGCGATAATGCAATGGCTTGGCACAAAAGATGAGCTCTCGACCGTGTTTGTGTCCTTTGGAAGTGAGAGTTTTCTGTCGGAGGAGGAGAGGGAAGAAATAGCTAATGGGTTGGATCTTAGTGGCGTTAATTTCATATGGGTTGTTAGGTTTCCAGTAGGAGAGAGAACTGAGGTTGAAGAGGCACTGCCTGTGGGATTTCTTGAAAGGTATGATTATAGCTATATATACCAATAAAATTGTTGGACATATCCAGCATTGCATTTCATATGTGATAAATCACTGTCACATCTCATTTTATATGTTTCATTTTTGTACAAAGTTGATCAATTTTAGAACGGAAAAAAATGAACAATTTAAAATACACATAAAATATTTGAAAAAAAACTCGTACAGATACATCAATATGTAGCACATATTCATTCTACAGTTGGTCACCGTCACATCAAGTTTGATCTGGACAGCTCATTTATTTTCCAAGCAATTTTTTTTGCAATTTATATCTTTATGTTCTTAATTTAAAAATTACTCCTGCCGTCCTCTTTTAAGAGTCCTCCACGGAAAGAAAAAATTGGTGCCAAACAAATTGAAAAAATTATGCACGGAAATATATTATATTGTATTCTTTTGATGCAAAAAATTACACGTCTTTTCTTAAGGGAGGCTTGAAAAAAGGACCGAGAGTTTTTTTTGTAATTTCTTTCCTCGGTCTTTGAGAAAATTTCCTTTGATGACAGGATAGGACAGAGAGGATTGGTTGTGAACGGTTGGGCCCCGCAGGCCCAAATTCTAGCCCATTCAAGTACATGTGGGTTCGTGAGCCATTGCGGCTGGAATTCTATATTAGAGAGCTTGAAATTCGGGGTTCCGATCATAGCGATGCCCATGAAACACGACCAGCCCGTCAGTGGTAAAGTGGTGGAGGATGTTGGGATTGGTGTGGAAGTCAAGAGAGATGAGAACAGGAAGCTCAACAGAGAAAACATAGCACAAGTTATAAGGAAAGTGGTGAAGGATGAGAGTGGTGTGCAGGTAAGAACTAAAGCAAGAGAACTTAGGGAGATCATAAGAATGAAAGGGGAAAAAGCCGTAGATGGAGTGGTGCAAGAGTTCGTGCAACTTTGCAATCAGGGCAAAACGATTTGAAGAAATTTGAAATTTCAGTCCTGATCAAAACGGACTTACGTGTTTTGTTTGACCATTGTGTTTTAAATTGGGTTCTTCCGGTGATTCATTCATAGCGTTCGATGATTTTTATTTTATTTTTTGTCGGATACTAATGGGCGTCCGATGTTTCTCCATAAACAAACCTCAAACCTCTAATTTAAAGACAATTAGTGTACAATTTGTCATCTTTGACGTTGTGATGATGGCAGTGCTCACCACATAATAAATACCTTTACAGTTTCCACATAACAAAAAAAAGTAGAAAAAGAAAAGAAAAAGAAATTCAAAGAGAAATTAAACTGAGAACAAATTTTCAGATTGCTGGATCAATAATCTTGCTGAGCTCCTCCAGCTTCTTCATTCTTAATTTTTCACTTTCATTCACCAGCTGGTTTCGTTATCACAACAGAGAATCATAATATAAGAAACTCAACCAAAGAAACAAAAAAAAAAAAAATTGCAAATATAATGAAGAACAAATACATCGATCGCGGCGTTCAAAATTTTTTCCCTCCGTTTTGTATAACTGCATAGTTTGATGCTTGTGATTGGTTTTTGTTTGGAAGAAATCGTACATGTATGGTTGGAATAGCGGGTGACAACAATAAATGATGCAATGGACGGAATTCTATATATGATCATTTGATATATAACTAATTGTAAGTATTAGAAACATGAATCGCGAGGCAAGCGTTAAATTAGAGCATCGGTAACATATAAAATGGTGATATATGGCATTCTAATTAATAAATACTCCTGTGTGCACTAGCGCGGACGAAATTTTTGACCAAGTAGGGGCGAAACTCAAAACTCTTTAGATTTTGAAGGGATTATGGCAGAAAAACCAATTTGAAGGAGCCAACTTAAAATTATCAAGATTTTGAAGGGGTCAAAATAGTATATTTTACTAGAGTATGGGGTGTTGTGGTCCCACCCGCACCTAATTGTGTGGTTGCAAAGAGGGGCAAAAAAAGGTGCGTCAAATGAAATGCCCAAATGAAGTTGTATCAAGATAGAATTAATTATGTTTTCATTTGTTCACAAACTTAGTGTCTAGCCCCACAAAAATGCGTGGTGGATGAAAGTACCCATTAACTGTTCAATGTGGCCCGTTCGCACCTAATTGTGTGGTTGCAAAGAGAGAATGGGTAGAAAAGAAGCCTCAAAATGAAATAGTACCTAAATGAAGGAGTACCAAAATAGAATATGCTTTCATTTTTCCTAAAGAGTAAAGGTAAAGACTCACCTCCACTAATGTGGATGTTAGTTGAGCTTTCTCACTGCTCTTTTCATTGAAGGCCTCCAGTGCTTCTCTGTATTCTTTCTCCTGTTGTCAATTGGAAACCCAACTCAATACAGTACTAAAACACAATAGTAGCTATTTTTGACACTTGATTATACATTTATGCACTTTGCTAGTTAGGGGTGAGCAAAATAACCGTCAAATCGTGAATCCAGTCTAAATCGATCCAAACCGACTAGTTTGGTTTGGTTTTTTAGTGATGTGGTTTGGTTCTGGTTTTAAAAATGTAGAAACCGTGTTAAATGGCTTGATCTGTGGATTTACGTTAACGGTTTTGGTTTCAAACCGATCCGAACCGTATAACACACACATATACTATAATATGTTTAGATACATTAAGTACAATTATTTTTCTAATCTAATTCTCTATTCCACCACCCTATTATTTTACTTCCAAATTGATTCCCTAAACTTCTATATTCGATAACCTATTCCTACAATTTCAATACACCAAACATAGGTTCGACTAAGTCAATTGATTTCTCACTCTTTTCGCTCGGTTACGAATTTTCTAATCTAATACTCTATTCCATGACTCTACTCCTTCGCTAATTTCTTGTATTCTACTCTTATTTAGTTATTTAGTTTGTTGATTTTAGTGAGTTTTGGTGATTTTTATACAACATGCTAGTTTAATATAAGTTTTGGTATTCAATTTTAAGTACTTCAAATAGTTTATGGGGATGATATATTAATTTCGAGCGAACCGTGGTTCAAAACTGAAACCGAACCGCCTTTTAATGGTTTGAATTGGTTTGGTTATATGAATTTTATGGGTTAATTTGGTTCTCCGAATTCTTAATCCATACGTAGTAATTTGGTTCTTGGTTTATTATAAAACCGGACCAATCCGGTCCATGCTCACCCCTACTTTTGTATATGTTTCTCTGAGATTGAAACATCTTAACTTTCTCACCCCTACTTTTGTTTATATGCTAGCTTATCTGCTTGAGATGGTTTTCGGTTTCGGTTTCGGTTTCTGTTTTTGTTTCTAAGGAAGACAGACATATATAAAACTTCTTTTGAACAGCTTGCCAATACTTTTCCAGATATAATTTTCTGAGACAACCCTTCTGTCACTGAGCACTAAAAGATACTTTTCACTAGAATGCTATGAAAAGGTTTTCATTGTTTTTTTTCCCAAATGTATTGAAAATGAAAAGGAAAAACTAAAATGTAGACAACATAGACAATACCAAACAGAACAGGAGCAGCAAATGTTACCTTCTTTTGGCAGCTTTGGCCAAGTGATTTTAGATCTCGGTTAACCACATCGATCCTCTTACGAATAATCGCAACTTCTTTCTTCATTGGATCCACCAAAACCTCGAGCTCCTAACGAGATTCAGCAAAAAGGCCGGTGACAAACTTTAAGAAAGATTCAAGATCATTTATGAGATCACAAATCCTTTCGGACTTATAGAGGTACTAGTTTTTTAAACTTACTTCCCAAACATGTGACAAGCGCTTGGACTCTTCCTCAGCGCGGCCCAACTGCATTTGAACCTTCTCCCTGATCTCCATCTTCTTCCTCTCGATCTCTTCTTCTCGCGCTTGAAACAAAGACATTGAAAATGCTGGAAATAGCTCTTCCTCATTGTCAGTCGACAGCGTCTCATTCTCGCCGTTATTATTTCCCGAGGTCTTCATTGCCAGTGCTTAAATTTTTTTTCCACTGTCACTGCTGATCTATTTGCTAGCAATAGGCGCATGCACCCCTACTTATTCTCTTGTGTTTGTCTCCTACATGCCTTGCCTTTTGCTTTTGCTTTAAATCTCTCTCTCCTTCTGGACAAGTTGCTTCCCTTTGAAAACATCTTACAAAAAAAACAAGAGGAAAATCCTCCCAATAATATACACGTAGTATTACCACAAGAATCCAGACTACTTTTTGTCAATGCTATTCGCCTATTCAGGTTGCTCAGAATTTCTGAAATCCACCATTTGAGATCCGACGGCTGAGATTAGAAGTCCGCATGGATCCCTCACTAGAAGCTTGGCGTATACATGGGCTCCAAAGTCCTGAATCGAACTCGAAAGATTTGATGTTTATGTTAGTTTTTTTTTTTTTTTTTTGGGATCATTAAAACGGTGGGAGGGGACAACCAACATAGCAACCCCCTTGGGCGTGACCATAGGGGCTTCCTACCCGTTGTGGAATGTCCGGTTCGATTATAGCTATTGTTCGTGAGGACATAGTTGATTGTGTAAGTAATCTATAGAAAAAAACAAATACATTGCTTGAAGCATGAGCAAGTTTCTCAGATAATGTTCGGTCTGTTTTTAGTTTTACTCTTTGTTTGTTTGTTTGATTGCTTGTCGATGTGGGTTCACTTGTTTTTCCACACAATATTTGAGGGTTAGGGCAAACAGAGGAATCCAACCCATTAAAAGACAGGTCAATTCATCACTATAATCTTGATGGTTCTTTTCAAGAAGACTGGTTATGAATAAAACTCTTCTTCCCCTGCAGATAAAAAGGAAGTACGGTCATTCCGGAGATTTTGTAATGCTTGGCTTCATTGTGGACAAATTTGATTTCAGTGAGGCTCGGTTTGGATGATAGGAATCGTGAGGCAGAAGAAGTGTGGTTCCGGGTGTCTACGATTACCACATTTGGATCAGATTGTAATAGCGTATTCGTTCTTGATAACCTGCTTAAGTTAGAATCAGTTTTCCAAACTGAATAGAAGAGTAAATCCTTTACCTAAATTTAACTTCCTCTGGGAAAATGTAGCTTCCATGAATCATGCAAACACAAGAGTCACCGAAAATAGGTAATGAGTTCAGAAGACAAGAAGACAAAAATACACAAAATTAAGTGCCAGTTTTGTCCCTCCCGGAAACACACATTGCATCTATTTCTGTGCTAAATACATTTCGGAGATCCATGAACATTTTCATAGCGTTTTCGGAAAAAAAATGTGAGCTGTTTTGCGATTTCTTGAAAACATTTTCGCTCACAGTACGCAAAACAAGTTTTCCACAACCGTGAAACAGAAAAGGAACACACATTGTATCTATTTCTGTGCTAAATACATTTCGGAGAACCATGAACATTTTCATAGTGTTTTCTGAAAAAAAAAAGTGAGCTGTTTTGCGATTTCTTGAAAACATTTCACTCGAAGTTTGCAAAAC
Source organism: Rhododendron vialii (assembly GCF_030253575.1). Classification (NCBI taxonomy): domain Eukaryota; kingdom Viridiplantae; phylum Streptophyta; class Magnoliopsida; order Ericales; family Ericaceae; genus Rhododendron; species Rhododendron vialii. The sequence goes on along the minus strand of NC_080565.1, from coordinate 33,800,571 downwards.
AAATTTTCCACAACAGTGAAACAGAAAAGGAAAACTATACCAAAAGGGTTGTATTATCGCCTTTGGAAGTTAAGGAACTTGATGCCGTAGGCAAAGACAAAGAAGAAGAGGAGAACCCAACCAACATGAGCAACAGCAACAGCACCAAGGAAGTCATATTTATAGCCTAAGAACTGCTCAAGGAAAACCTTCACCGGTATGGCATCTTCTCCTGGTATTTCAACCAGATCCATCTTGTCGCCCACTTGAGACGTCACAAGACCATAGATGGTCCATGCCACTGGAGAAGCCCAGTAGTACCACCTCCACCATATTGGAATTTGCTGCAAATGTACAGTCGTCGGGCAGAAAGTTAAGATGTTTCAATCTCAGAGAAACATATACAAAAGTACTTCAATTCCAAGAATACTGCCTTGAAAATACACAAAGAATTGGAATTTGGAACCATTCTTTTCCATTATCATTAGCTTTTCTTTGTCTTTTTTTCCATATTGCTTTTGCTAAATCAATGAACAAGTCAATATTACAATGCTCATTGTTTGTCAATTTATTTTCCCACAAAACAAAGAGAACTAATTTGGCATAACTGTTTTTAGGGAAATGTTTCCAGTAAACATCAACAATTGAAGTATTCAATTTCCGGAAAATACTTTTGCATAAGAATGATACCGTATGGAAACGTTGAGTATTTTGGAGCTTTTTACTTGTTTATGATTCGGAAAGAATAGAATCTAAAGATGATGAAACAAGAAAAACAATACCAAACAGGAAGTTTTCTTGTACTTACCGTCCTGGGAATCATAAAGCCTGAGAAGAGGTTCCAGAAACTGAGGAAGAAAGACATGCAAATTGCAGCAACTTGGTAACCTGGGGTGAGTGCTACAAGCATCATCCCATACAACGTGAAGTAGACAAAGCACATTAACACATAGTAGTAGAACCACAAGAACTTATCAACTCTCCAGTGGAATCCAATCATGGAGTAAAGGATAAGACTATAGACGAAGGTTTGGATTGCAACATAAATGGTCTCTATTGCCACCTGCAAAGCACAAGAACTAGATATTAGGCACAGTTTTCTTTTTGCTTCATAATGTTTCTTTGGTTTGGGAAACGAGCACAATGTAGAGATCGAAAACACTCGTCCTTTTCATTTCAGTTCCATTTTTGGAGGGCGAACAGTTTCTGGGAGTTTGAAAACATCTTTCGGGTCTTTTACGAATAGTGCTTTCTTTCAGAGAATTTTCTCGAAAACAGGCTTCGGAAACCCTTCACAGTACATGTTTTATATGTGTCCCGGATAATGAGAACAGAAGACAGAAAACAAAAGAGATGACCCAAAATAAAACAAGCCGCCACTATCCTTGGTAAACCAAAAGAGCTACCGAGTCCCCCTGACCGAGCTAAATGATACAAAAACGTTCTTTTTCCTCAACTATCACCTGAGCAAATGCATAAGGCAATGCTGAGTACATCCCAGCTGCTCTCTCACGATAGAAGACCGTTCTTTCTATAGCCACAACAGACTGCACTCCTGAAGTGTTGGTTCCTCCAAGAAACATGACAGCAACATACATAGCTCCCAGTAGATTTATCAGATCTTGTTCTTTGTGCCTGTTGGAAACATCATCTTGTTGTAAGACAGTAATGGCACTGTATATTTTGATCATGGATTCCGTGAAGGAAAAGCTGAAGAATCCACATTTGTTTCCTTATCTTCCTATAGTTTTGTTTTTCCTCTGTAAATCCCTTCACAAATCCAGAATCGAGACATAAGCTTAATGTGCGTTCAAAACTATAGGATTTGACTTACGTTTGTTCACCCTTTTTCCAGAAAATGACTCCAAATAAAATTCCAATAATGGTTGTCATGATAAGACGGGTGGCATTGTACTGGGAATTCCTCCAGTAGGACCAATACTGTTTCCAGAAGCAAGCTTTGCATTGAGTAATAAATGTTTGCGAGTACTTGGTGGGAAAATACAGGTCCTTGGACCCTGGTGGTGGGGTGCTCAGATCTTTGATGAGTTCTTCATTCCTCCTGAGAGGGAGAGAGAGTTGTTATATATTGGAAGACTAAGGTCGAGAATAGTTGAGTGCTAGTATTTCTATTGGAAGTACAAAGAAATCAACCACAGAAAGTAAATGGAATGCTCGCATGGGTGTGGCGCCCAGAGTGTTTGGCATGTTTTTCCATGGATAGATTCTGGTTGTTGCGTTCTCCATACCTGTATAAATCAGAGTTGGCAAAGATTTCCCCAAAATCCACATCAAGTTGTGCCTCAACTGCAGAAGAGGTGATCTCTAGCATCCATGTAGCAGGATTGCTACCCTCTTTGATTTTAGGTACCCCCGCGATAGACTGCAGTAACTCACATATCAATCTACATATGTCTCCATGTATTTGAGTTTGATTGTCTATACAGTCACATAATGAGAGATGATACTTACTTCAAAATATTCTACCAGGTGGTGAGAATTTTGGCCAAGAGGTCCAGCATATATGACCCTCCCCCCTCTCTTCATCAACAAGAGCTGCCAAAATAATACAACAAAGTTGAGAAGTGTAGTGAGTGCATCACAATCAAGTTGACCAGATAACTTTGTAGCGCCATGATTGGATACCCATGTATTCAATCATAAGGAAAATTAAGCATAAGGAAAATGTGTCCCAATCATGTGGCTATAAATGACAGATTAATCTGATTTTTTGTTCATATAACATGTTCAGTGAACCTACAGAATGAATGGCTTGGATAATGATGATCAGCAAACGATGACCACACCCAGGGGCTCTTTAACTAATATATGCACAATTATATCCATCTTATATGAGTTTCGATTCCAGAATAAATGTACAGTTCACAACAAAGCATTTAGGTGGTTCATTCGCTGGATTAGTCAGTCCATAGACTTATTCTCGTTGAAACTGAGAAATACCTCATCAAAAGCTTCAAAAATGTCTATGCTCGGCTGATGGATTGTACAAACCACAGTTCGGCCAGTATTCACTGTGTTTCTCACAGTTCGCATCACAATTGCTGCAGCTCTAGCGTCAAGCCCTGATGTTGGCTCATCCATGAAGATGATTGATGGATTAGCAACCAATTCTACGGCTATGGTGAGCCTCTTTCTTTGTTCGGTTGAGAGACCATCTACTCCCGGAAGACCAACTATAGCATCCCTTAGTGGGCTCAACTCAACCAACTCCATTACTTCTTCAACAAACATCTAAACCACAAAATTAGTAAAACCCAATTAGCATTTTGCCATAAGGTGAACTAAGTTACTAGGCGTGACAATGCTGAGATCATGAGCCATAAGTGTAGAGAATATATATTGTATTACAAACGCAAAACTAATACTATAAATTCCATAGATTATCACCTTTTCTTGCTTTACAGAAGCCCTAGCATAGTAAGATAATGTTTCCATAATCGATTTGTAGACAGATCTTTAGAGAGAAAAGAGCATCAATGATAAAGATCTCCAGGGAAACTGCTAAAAAAAGATACGGATAAGAAGAATTCCTTTGCTGTCCTTTTGATTTTTCTTTTCCTTGGTAAGTCTGTCCAAACATCCATAATTCCAACACATTCTAAGGCTGTATTTGGATCAAGGATATGGGTAGGAAATGGAAAATTTGAAGGATTTAAGAATCTAAAAAAAAAATAGAAAGGGGAAAAGGATAAGGTATCCTAACACAATCTACAGAAAGAAGAGAGAGAGAGAGAGAGAGAGAGAGAGAGAGAGAGAGAGAGAGAGAGAGAGAGAGAGAAATTGATAAGGCATCCACTTCCTGGCTGACACAATATTGCTAAGGGACATGGTCAAGAAGAGCAGAATGACTGGATTATGATATGAAAGACCAAGAAGGAAAAGGTGACGAAAAAGCAAGTACCTTTCGTGTTTCCTTATTGACGTCCGGAGCCAGGCGCAACCAGGCAGAGTACACAATGGACTCATGTACAGTGACATGTGGAGAATGGATATCATTCTGTTCACAATAACCGCTAATACGAGCAAAAGCTGCTTGATTCTTCGGAAAGCCAGAAATGCTGATACATCCTTCGATATAGCCACCTGTCTTTCTTCCTGCTAGCACATCCATCAAGGTGGTCTTTCCAGCACCAGTCACACCAACCAATGCAGTTAGAACACCTGGCCTAAAAGCACCACTGACGTCTTGTAGCAGTTGGAGACGAGCCTCCTCTATGCCACGGCTTTTCATTTCCTAATGAATAAAACCGCAATTTGTACAAGTGAGAATCTCCTTTAAAATGGTCTAAGAAACTGATTCAGAAACAAAACATAGGTCTCTGTAAACCCCAGCAGCCTTGGTTCAATGCAGTGAACTAGATTGTTGGAAAACTTAGTGGGAAACCCTTTCTTTTGTAATGCATTTCATCAACAAAAACCAATATGTAACAGTAGTCAACCTACCCATAACAATCTCTTTGATGAACAATGCTTATCAAATTTGCTGAAATTCTGAGAAACCTCCATTTTTTGTTACGTTATGCTAGAAAAAGAAACCTCAGAATCTAGTCTCTCGGACACTAAAAGAGCTTAGAACAAGTGACTTACAGCAGGCATATCGACATAGTAATTCACATGATCAAATGCAAGTGACAAGGGCTGGAAAGGCAGCACCATTCCTCTTTTTCCAGTTGCAACGTCTTTGACATCTAAGTTGTCATTGTCTGGAGTATTTCTCACTCCCATGTTGATACCTGCAATTGTTCAGGCTATTTTAGCGACAATTAAAGAGGAAAACTGTTACTCTTTTTGTTGTAGCTCAAATGAAGCAATGGCATAGCAGTTCATGATGTGAAATTTTTCCAACCTCAGTGCTCCAAGATTTAGGAATGCGGTCCAAAGAGCCAGATACGTATCCTTTATTTGTTTTGGTAATCATTAGCAGTCATCAACATAATCCAGAATCATGTTCTTAAGTTAAGGGCTGCTAAACAATGATAACCATCATATACGAGAAAACTAGTTGTTAGCAAAATGTTCGTCTAAAAACTGTACGATTCATAAAATGGAGATACCGGGGAGGACCAATATGATATTAATGTCTCTTCTTTGAAATAAATCATTTTGGGAACTTAGATTGACATGTCGATCTGGTGAATCGATCTGGTGAAGTTCTAATTCACACTCCTCGTCCTATAAACGTGTTAGACAATACAGTTCGAGTACAATATGAAGATCAATCAACTGATTAGTTGAGATCGAGGGAGTTGTAATATTTAACCTTCAAAAGATGAGGCTGTAGATGCTGAACTCCTATCAGTGGACGGCTTCTTCCCATTGGAGAGTGGTCGCTTCTTTTTTTTCACTTCATCATCATCATTCATAATAACAGATTTAGAATCTCCCAAAGCTGCATTTTAGTTAAAAAAATGCCAAAACCAAAATAAGATTCCATATCGGAGATAGAGATGAGCTGAAATAGCTGAATAAGATTGCATAGTATCTTACGATTCAAGTAGGCCAGAGCCGCTATAAAGCAGATATTGAAGAGCACAGAAAATCCAAAGAGTGCGATCACACAAACCCAATACATGTAGTCATCCACAAACATCCCCCTGGCTTTAAGAAGAACCTTTCCAACAGTAGGTTCAGGAAACCTAGGGTCGGAATTTGGCTGCCAAAAATATATAAAATAAATTAGCTATCTAAATCTATCAAGTTATAAAGATGATGGCATTTGAGCTAAAACAAAACAGAAGCAAATTGATTAACAATATCATAACTGAGCTTACCGTGCTCCATCTTTTATCCAGAAATTCATTCATGGCTATGGCATTCTGTCCATACATCATGGGAGAAATATAATATCCCCATCTCATCCATGGTTGAATGTCATCTGCATGTGATGATAATAATGGTTGTTACAAGGTATCATAATTATGCTACTATATAACAGACAATTGAATAATTTTTCACCACATTTTGAAACCACGTCAACTAAATCTGTTCACCTAAAAAATGAATATTATGCATAGTAAAAGCTATATAAAAAAAAAAAAAAAAAAAGGGAAAATACCAACCTTTGGCAACAATGAAACCACCAAAGACAAAAACCACCAACAATGCAAAGGTGCCGAGAGTGCTTGCAACAACCTGTGTTCTCCCAAGGGCCGCAATAAAACGGAAGAGAGATAAGGCCATCTGATGTATACCAAAGAATGCTAAAAATTGGAGGAAAAACCTGAAAAATGTAAACTTAGAACTTAGAATAGAGTACGTATATGTATAGAACTATAGATATAAACTATTATTTTAGCAAATATGCCATGACTGCAACATGAAAAACTACTGATTTATGTTCAGGTATTAAACTCCAAGGGAAAAAGGAAAATATTACCTACTAGCAGCAGGAGCAAACCCAATAGTGTAGTATGTGAGAATGATCCATATCCCTGATTCCATCAGAGATAAGGGAATTCGGAGAAGCCAAATTGGTAGTGCAAAAGCCCATGCGGGGAAAAACAGGGAATCTCTCTGTTTAAAGAACACAGGAAGCCTCATACAGGTCAAGTGAAGCTCAGCCATCCCATTAAACATCACGTTAATGAGACTGAAAAACAGTGCACCGTAAAATTTACTCCCATCCATTAGTTGACCGGATTTCATCTCCGTTCTTAAGAAAACAGTGAAGGCGATTATTGACATAATCGTGATCTGGGTAGTCTTGAATATATACACAAACGAGTTGCGTTTCATCAGTAGCCACTCCCGAGTTAAACAAGCCTTGAACAGATCCACTTTGGAAATGCCGTACTTTTTAGTTGCCAGGGCAGCAGGGTGGACCTTATTTCTGTTATAAGGAATTCCAAGCTCATCACATAGACTCTGACCAATGTGGAAAGAGTTAAAACGGCGCGCAAAGTCTGAAACAGAAACATAACGATAAGGCTCATTCCTTTTGAACCAGTACTGCTCTTGGTCTTTCTTAGAAGTTACTTCTTGAAGAAAGTCTGCCACTCCTTTCCTTTCTGGGCATTTGAATCCCACACTTTCGAAGAACTCAAGAACGCTCTCACGTGGACCATGGTAGACAATTTTTCCCTCTGAAAGCAGAATAATTTCGTCAAAAAGAGCATAAGTTTCGGGTGCAGGCTGCAGAAGGGAGATTATCATGGTTACGTCCATTATATGAACCATCTGCCTCATGTATTTGATGATTTGGAAAGTTGTTGAGCTGTCTAGACCAGTTGAGATTTCATCCATGAAAAAGACTTTCGCCGGTCCTACCAACATTTCTCCTGCATTCAGGAAAAATAGAACAATACAAACAACCTAATTTCAATCACATCTGTGAAATTAGTTAGCATGGTCTCATAAAGAGAAATTGAAAATAACAGAAAGTCAGGTATAATCTCAATCATCAATGAGAAGTTTTTCAAATACCAGTGGTGAGGCGCTTCTTCTGTCCACCGGAGATTCCCCTCCTCATCTCATCACCGACCATAATATCAGCACAATTGTCTAATCCAAGAACCTGTCATGGCTCATATAAATAATTAGTCCCACATGAAAATGAATTGATTGCTAATGCTTCGTTTGTTTCGGTGGAAAATGCTTCCTGGAAAACATTTCTCTACTTTCAGTTGTTTGGAGGGACAGAAGAAAAAGTCAACGGAAAATGGGTTCTTTAGTCACAAAGCATTTTCCAATTCTTGGAGTTGAGAAACCCTTCCCAGATCAGCACTAATACCACACCAGCACCACTACCACTACCACTCATCCACCATCACCATCCACCGCTGCTGCCACCACTACCCACAACCGGCCATCCTCACTACCATAGCTCACTAGCACTGTTATTTTCAGAGTTGCAACCAAACACCAGAAATAGTTTTTCTTGAAAAGATTTTCCACTTGTCATAAACTATTTGCCTAAACAAAAGGAGAGCGTAAATGAAGCATTCTATACGGGGAAGAGGAAGAAACTAACCTTTAGGACATAGTCTGTGACCAAACTAGACTGTTGGCCAGCCATGGCAGTGGCTTTCATGAATGCATCGATCTCGGGGTCTGGTTTGATTCCGGATTCCTTTTCTCTTCTTGACAATTCTACAAGCAGTTCATATCTGGTTCCGACTCCCAAACAGCGTCCTGCGAAATCCAGTGTCTCTCTGACTGTCATCTCACCATGGTGAAGATCATGCTGGCTAATATAAGCAGAGGTTCTCTGAGGAATAAAATCGGACATTTCATGACCACAATAAGTGATATTTCCTGTTGCCTGTCAGAAGAAGTAGTAACCACATGAGAAGCTTGCACTAAAAGACTGTTTGGTTGATGTTTTAAGAATCAACTTTGCTCAGTACCTTCTACAAATTTTTATAGAAATGCAGAACACCTTTTGAAAAAGGTTTCAAACATAGAAAAACTCGATTTCATATGCAATTAGAAGTTTGGCATTTTGAAACAGTTCTTTAATTTTCTCAAAAATCAGTTGTCTTCCAAAAAGTTGCTTGCACAATACCTTCTACAAATTGCTCTAGAAATGCAGAACACCTAACGAAAATGTTGCCAACATTGAAAAACTTCTCATTTTCGCTTATTATTAGTATTACGCGAAATTAGATGCTAGGAATTTCAAAAGATTTTTTCACTGTTTCCGAAAATGGGTTGTTTTTCAAAAAGTTGAATACTGTTTTTCAGAATTCGTTCTGAAAACAACGACCAAGGAGAGCATTTTCACAAAAAGACTTCAAAATCCAGTACCCTTAGATCCTTGTCCATCTTTCCAGCAAGTGCCTGCAGCAACGTGGTCTTCCCAGAGCCTGGAGGCCCCAGCAGTAGTGTCATCCTGAGAAAACCCACAAATTAATCTCGGATAAATTCAATAAGTAGTGTCACCTTAGAAAGAGAGAAAATTTACTGATTTAAGTAGACACAAGAAAAGCTTTTGGGTAGTTTATTGAATCAGTTTTGCAGAACACTTTTAGAAAGTGCTTTTTGATATCACTTATACATCCAACTCATTTTAAGTAGCAATGATTTCCAAATGATATGAAAACCAATTTTGATGTTTTACCAAAAATAGATTTCAAAAAGAAAAAGAAAAAGTGGAAACATTTCAGAAAACAATGAACAACATGTTCCTGGACAAAACCCCTATCTATATTCTGAAAACCGCAACCAAAAGGGCAGATGGGCTGCCTGAGATAAAAAGCCTTTTTTCTTTTTTCTTTTTCTTTTTTTTTGGAGAACCCAGACAAAGCTATTTTCAGCAGAAAATGTGCTCGTACAATTCGTGCATACGTTGCAAATTGAGTGTCAAGTCCATATAGGTTTCATATTGGGGGGGGGTAAAACTTCAAGAACATACCTTGATGGCTTGACAATTCCACTCACATCTTGGAGTATCTTGACTACCTTTTTCTTGGATGGAAGAAGCTTTATTAACCCAAGAAACCCCTATTCACAGCAACAACAAAAATAAACACCAAGTCCTTCATCAGTAGAGTTACAGAGTCATAACAAAGCACAGAATATTGAGGACTCCACAAAAAAAACAAATAAAAATAATACTACCAAATTTTAGGTGATCAAGGCCTCCCTCTTTACCCAGAAAAGAAATGAAACCCACTTCCACCATAAACAGTATAATGAGAAAGATTGTGAAAAGAGATAAAAGTCCAAATAAAAAGGATTTACCGAAAAACTTTCAAAGTCTATAGGACAAAAGAAGTAGAAATTAGATTGCAGCAGGAAATTTCCTATATGGGCTCACTGAATGATTACTGAGATTGAACGCAAGAACTCAAGAAAAGCAGAGAAACAGGATCAACACCTCTATTTCATTCAGAGTAGAATTCAGCAGAGTGGGAAGTGCTCTAGTGCCAACATATGCATCTCCTTCTACACACAAATGCTCGAACCGGACTTCAATCTTCGGTATTTCGATTCCAACTCTATGAGGAAAAAACCCAAATCAAAATTCCCATTACACTCTTAGAATTTCAAACAACCTGCACTAAAAAGTTGTAAATTTTACCGGTCAGTCCTTGCCCGGAGCCTCTGAAGAAACCTCTCGTTATCATCTTCCGCGACTTTAAGTATGCTTTCCATCAACATCTTTCTATCCTCCATTCCAAGGTGTGCAACGTCAACTTGTTCATGAACAATCCTTCCATTTTCAAGAACTTGCTTTATGATTCCTTGCCTCAGCCTATCATAAGTGGGAAGCCGTTCTAGTGCAGCCCACCTGAGTTCTTCCTCATCCTCTTCCCTCCTGCTCCTCAGGAAAACATCAGGGGCGCCCCATGCTTCCCGGAGACTGGTGGTGGCCCAACTCCTCCGGCTGCCAGAGCCGACGCTCAGCCGCTGGCTCGTAGACCTCACTGCCAAGTCATCTCCTATCAATGCAGCCGACATTTTCAAACCCTTTTCAAGCCTTTTGCTTCACTTAAGCACTTGAATGCATGCTGTTTCTCCTTGTCAAGTCCTCTGTTTCCGGTTGGATTCTCAGGAGCAAAACAGCGTACAGCGAGAGAACCTTTCTAAATGTGCCCACAAAGTTCCATAAGTAGATATATAAAAATATGTGCATCTCAAACACACATTCACAGCATAGGATAGGACGATAAGTTTAGTTGAAATCACCTCCTCACGTTAAGAAAATTACATTTGAGTGCATTTTTAAGCACGTTAAGGTTTCAAATCAAGCTCGAACAACTTATTACCGGGCTTGATGAGTTGTATTCTTCAACGAAAAAGAAATTTACCCGAACTCGGCTTATGTCACCCTTTTTCATAGGTGACGCAAGGCCAAGTATTTTAAACTATGGAGCGACCGGTGGATTAGCCGGTAGTTAACTTCAGGTTCTGGAAGTAATTAAGTTGCGCGGACATCCAATTATAAAAAACATATAGGTGGCAAAATGTGTGTGTGTGTATATATATATATATATATATAGAGAGAGAGAGAGAGGTGGCAAAATGTGTGTGTGTTTATATATATATATATATATATATATATATAGAGAGAGAGAGAGAGAGAGAGAGAGAGAGAGAGAGATTTGTGATTTTCCATGCGGGCGACAAGATGAAATTTTTTAATTTTCATTTTCCGGTAAGTTAGTTAAAAGGAGTTGCTGCTATTGGGATATTACTCGTAGGAGAGAAGTGAAATTGGGATGCAGGGAGTGGCAGAAGTTGAAATCAGAGATATTTTGGGTCATTGAGTGGGGTTTTTTCCGAAGTTTAAGGGTGTCTGGACCATCTTACATACACTAAACTAATTTCTTTCCGGTCCGTCAAAGGCAAGCCATCCACGAGTAAGGAGTTGGGAATGCCCAGGAAATTACTTTCTTTTGCCATGATCGCAACAATTGAATTATGTGGGGAAGCAAACCCAGCGACCAATCGAATTAACCCCGGGACACTGTATGATTACTCTAGTGACTGTTTACGTCTTGTGTATTTTGGCAATTATGTGGTGAAAGAGACGGTTTGGTTTAAGTCTCTCTCTCTCACACTCTCTCTCTCTCTCTCTCTCAAGGAATTGGTAGAGGCGGCTCCGTTCCAGAACACCTTCTTTAAAGATAAGTCCTTATTTCATATTTCCAAACTCCAAAATAATGTAAATGAAAAATAATTTTTTAAATTTTTTTTTACCGTATTAAAAATCTCAATGAAATCTGTCAAACAAAATTTATATTAATAGAAAAATTATTTACGTAAACATATAATTTTTAAACTTAAAATTATCTTTTTAAAAAATAAATATTTATATCCCTTTCGAGAACAGGGATGGTTTGGTTGAAGTCTCTCTCTCCCTCTCAAGGTATTGGAGCGAGGCATTATGAGGACAACCGATTATATTGGTGTGTGATGGGGCCCTTATTTCTTACTCCCTTTGGATCTATTAACTGACCGAAATTAGAGTTGAAAAGGGCCTGCAATGTATGAGTTGTTTTTTAGTACTCTCTTTCTTTTGTCGGAGAACTCTAGTCCACACCCTTTTTCTCTTCTTTTATAATAAAAAGGTGTGTACCACATTGTCCTTGCAGTGTCCTACCATATTACAATTGTCAGAAAATCTTTTATTAACAGAGGGTTCCGTCTGTTTAAATAGTATTTTGAATGGTTCGAATGTTTGATGAAATTTTTTTGAGAAAGAGTTAAAACTTTTCTTTGAAATAATTTCATTTAAATTCAGACTGTCTAAAGTCAAGATTGCGCGGTTCCGTGAATAAGCCAATCTCAATATTATGCCTTATTAAAGCTCCTCCACCACATATTTATGTGTTTATCGATGTTCAAACAAACTGATCTTTTTTCATAAGTTATTCATGCGTCGGAGAAACTACGGACAGAGTCATAGGTGCGGGATCTAGAATGGTGCCCACAAATGACATTTTGACGGGATGCGGAGGGAGGTATGAAGGGTGGCTCATCCCCTACTAATTGTGACTTAGGAGAGATTAAAAATTAGGGAATTCAATCATTACCATTAAGATGATCCACATCTACTCCTAGCATTGCACAAAACGATACTTGTATTTTTCTTTTTCACATTTTAAACGAATTTATACTGCTCCAATTCTCACTCAATCCATTTAAAAGAACTTATATTACTCCAATTCTCACTCAATCCATTTCAAAGAACTCATACTCCAATTCTTACTCAATCCATCCACAAGAGTATATTCTTCTCCACAAGAAAGGGACTTTACAACTTCACAGCCACCCAACCGTTATCTCAAGTGCCCCCCTTGAATGGCTTACCTTAACTTGTTCAAATACCATTTGAACACGGAAAATGATTTGGACACAGATGTTCAAACACAGGCATGTTTGAAAGTCATCCTATTCGCGTTCGTACTGTATGGAGCCTACGTGCATCGAACAGTTACAAACATCTGTGCTGAGATTTGTGTCAGGATATCTGTGTCCGGAACATTGCGGTTTGAACACAATGATGCATGTTGCTTGTATGTATACTCCCTAGCCCCAAGGAACAACAGTACAAATCTCTTAACTCGATACGAATGACAAATATAGTTCGGCCCATCCTAAATATTGGGCTCAGCCTTAAAAGTCTTTCGAAAACATTGAAGTGGACCCTTTCAATTCCCTACCCAGAAAAGTTACTCATTCTCTCTCTCTCACTCGAGGGCCTAGAGTTTTAGTCCAGTTTGTTACTCCATCTTCTAGTCTCCTCCAGCTTTGGGATTCTGTGGGTGACCAAAATAATTGATTGAAATTCACTTAATTTGTAGGACTCATCGAGAAGAACATTCATACCAAAAATCAAATCGATCGGACATAATTCTCAGGAAAAAAAAATGAACTTGGAAGTTTCCAACCAAATTTGGAATTCCATTTTTTCTTGCACGGTTGCCGTACGATACCCTTGTTATGCTTTTGTGTAAACACAAATCATGTTCCTGAAAAAATCAGATTGTATGATGTTTGTAGTTCATTTATTTTGCTTACATCCAAATCGGCCTCATTTTGTGTGCGCTTCATTTTTCGACAGTTTTCGTGTGGGGACAAAAATAAATGATGTCCCCAAACATGCCTCAGGCCTTAAATCAAGAGGAAGAAACAGCATCACGGGTCCCAGAGAAGGCTTTCTCGACAGCGAACGGAGGCTCATCGAACATCAGGAGACTTCGACGGTGGACCAATGCAGCCACGGAAGGCTCGTTAACATCTTCCGAAAGCCATCAATCGCCCGAACAAGAGGTGACAGGAACACCTTACTGATAATATCTTATACATTAAAAGTCTACAATCACCGCACAAATCAATAGCAGATATTGATAAGACAGATCACAAATTGGAATGGCGGGTCACTGACAGGTCACTTGAACGGCCTGTAATAATGGCAGGAAATAGACAAATGCGGCAGTCAAATAGGTAATGGATTTTGATCCGCATAGAACGTCTCAGCATTAGTATGGGACTCGGAAAGAGTGTGACATTCGAGAAAATATGTGTCACAGGGAGGCAGTGACGGACCCAGAAATTTTATACACTAGGGGTACTTATTATCCACAATATTAAAAAATATTTTTATAAATGTATACCACTAAATTATCGTTTAACCATTAAATATTGATCACGCATTCTATTTCGCAACCGATTTTTCACAATATTCATAATAAAGAAAAGAGGTAGAACGAAAATGAAGAAATAAATGAAAGAGTCAGAACAAAAATGAAAAAATAAAGAAAAAACAAGGGATAGGAGACTTTTTTGTATTTATATCTAACTTTTGTTTACAATTCTGATCCAACCCGACCAGTTTTTAAATTGCAATTTTTACAGTATTTGTACAAGGTATTAATTTTTTATTTGCATATCCGTCAGTACATAGTCGTACCACATTAGCCTCACTTTTTTTCTAAATATGTGTTCAAATAAGTCAAGTAAAAATTTAATGTCCACATGCATCACGTATCTTTTCAACAAGTGGAAAACATTACAAATCTTGCGAGAATTTAAGCCAAAATAGAGAGAGAGAGAGAGAGAGAGCAATTAAAATAGTAGTAGGATGAACATGAAAATAAATGTGGGCAGGTGGAATCGAACCCTAGTTGTTGCGTCGATCTTGCATGCTTTTGGCAGAGTTCTATGAGAACTTATAGAGATATATTATATTTAACCTATTTTTGTATAATTTTTTTTAAAAAAAATTTCGAAATTTCGAAAGCTCCTGGAGGCACGTGACCCCACATGTCCGCCCCTGCAGGGAGGTTCGTAATGGGCGGAGGAGATGGTTCAACGGCCTTCATCCCCGACCATGTGAAGAGCTCAACTAGTGCCATGTGTCTAACTGGCCAAGCGGGGAGGAGAACAAAAGGCGAGCTCCCCCTTTTGTTTGTTGGTCTTCTCTTTCGGCGCCTTTCTGTAAGAGATAGATTTCGACGAGCCTGAATCTTTAAAGATGATGAGGGATTCACTTTCTTCGTCTCACAATTTATCGCATTGTTCTGATGTGGAGTGATGGATCGATTCATCAAATGAAAACTTGGAATACCTTATTTGTAGGCTGTAGCATTTTTTATACACAGATTCCGATAAGCCTGAGTCTTTAAAGATACATGTTGAGAGATTCGCATGCATGCATCGTCTTCCAATTTGTTGTTTAAATGAGAAGTGATCTAACCGTTGTTCATAGTTTATGCATCATATAAATGCTCTTATCTTTTATATTTCATTGTTTAATTAGATATGATTTCAACAGCGTCAATCTTTAACGATCTTGGAGATTCACATACATCGTCTCGCGGTTTATCGCCTTTTTAGATGGGATATGATGCAAAACACACAGTTTATTGCATCAAATGGAAATTCATACGTACCATATATATTGCATTGTTTAGAATCTGAAGCCAAAATAGTACTGCTTATTGCATCAAATGGAAACTCATACCTTATACATTATGGAAACTCATACCTTAGTCTACGATCACTGCACGTCTACGTGGGGCCACGTATTGCATTTTTTGAAAATCAAAATTCGTAACTTGATAATAAACACACCAGAAATACAAAGTCCATCCCAGAAATAAAGTGGGATTCAAGGATAAAGAACGTTTATGTCTAAATAAGCAATACTAACAAAAACACACGCTCGCGCGGGCAGGCGGACACACACTGCCCAGAGCCTGGGTGCACTATTTCCTCTTCCCGGAGAGTTTCACCATCTCCTCCACCACCTCATCTATCTCTTCCACTTCTTTCATTGCCATCTTCTCACTCAATTCCCTTGCCTTATTTCTAACTTCCATTCCATGTTTCTCCACCACTATCCTTCTTATAACTCTTGCTATCTCCTTTCTATCAAGCCTGCCAGTCTCATCTCTCTTCACCTCCACACCCACACCAACCTCCTCAACTAGCCGGGCATTCAATGGCTGGTCAATATGCATAGGCATGGCTATAATCGGAACACCAAATTTTATACTTTCTAATACAGAATTCCATCCGCAATGACTCACGAAACCACCGGTGCTTGGATGCGTTAGGATTTTTGCCTGTGGAGCCCACCCCTCCACAACCATTCCTAAATCTCCAACCCTGTCAAGAAAACCCACTGGCAATGCCTCTTCGACCGTAGTTTTTTCTCCCACTGGAAACCTAACGACCCATATGAAACTGACCCTGCTAAGCTCTAGCCCATAAGCTATCTCTTCCCTTTCTTCATTAGATAGAAAAAACTCACTTCCAAAGGCAACAAACACAACCGAGGACTCATCTTTCTTATGAAGAAATCGCATGACTTCCGTATCTTCATCTTTATCCACGATTTCTTGAACCAACGGACCGACAGGTTGAACCTTTTTCTTGACTAACATAGAGAGATAATCGATATACTTTTCCTCTATCTCTGTAGAAGTTTTGATCAACATAACATCGCGAGAGAGCTTGATGGATTCAAGAATAAGGTCTACGTCTTTCACTCCGTTTGTAGAAAACTCCAACATGGCTTTTAAAGAAGTTTTTTCAGACTCGTGAAGCTGAATGGACTGAAATGGGTATTCAGCATCAGGATTTTCCATGAAACGAAAGGCGAAAGAAATGAACAAAGACCCAAAAGAGAAAAAAAGAACGGATGGAATATTGAGCAAAGAAGCGCTAGCTGAGACCCACGGCATGTTGAAGTCGTACATAATTAGGTCTGGATTGAGGGTATTGAGTATGTGAGAGAAAAAGGGTTTTGATTCTTCGAAGGCAATTTTGAGAACGCGCATTAGATGGGGTGGTAGGCCATTGGTGGTGTGGAGGTGAGGAGGGAGCTCCGGCGAGGAGGGCAGATGGAGTTCCACTAGTTGTACAGAGGGAGAGTATTTCTCTGGGAGCATCTTCTTAATAGAATTAAGATTGATGCTTGTAGAGCAAAAGTATATGAAGAAATTCTTCTCTGTAAGTCTTTTAGCTAGCTCTAGGAAGGCAGATATGTGACCATGGGCTAGCCATGGTAGCATCAAGACACTGATACTGCCCTTTCTGGTTTCCATCTCTCTCATAACAAAGGTGAGGTACCACGTTATGATACAAACATAATTGATTTATAGAGATTATGGTTAATATAACAGGCGGTCCAAATGAATAAATAAATGTAATCAGGGTGACTTACGCAACATGATCAGTTAGAGAGAGAGAGAGAGAGAGTTTAGTGAACTATCACTCTTTTAGAGGAAGCAACCATCTAAACCTAGCTAGCTCACTAGTTCCAACCAGCATGCCAACCATGGCAGGAAGTAAGCATTGTGTGCGGAAAGAATGCTTATCATTGCTATCTTCTAGGCTGGATTCGATTCGAATCCGATAACGTCGATCCGTTAATTCGAATTCGGTAATCCAAATACGGATCGGATCAAATCGGATTGGATTAAACCCGTTATCAATCTGATCCTAACTTTATTTTTACATTAAAAAAAATAACTGAATATTTTTTATTTTGAAAAAAAAAATGTTTAAGAAGTTGTATTTTTATTTTAAATTTTTTTGGAAAATAATTTTTTTTTTTTGGCTAAAATTTTTGAAGTACAAAAGTTTTCGGATTTGGATTACTACTATCGGATTCGAGTCTTATCGGATTCGGATTTCTCGGATCAAATCCAGCCCATTGACAGGCCTACTGTCTTTATTCCTTGTTTACAAAGCTCAATTGTAAGTCGGAACAAACTTCATTGATAATTATGCATGGCTTTACGCAACACCATATATAGGGTAAACCTTAATCAGGGACGGAGGGAGTACAATTGTCTAATATGAGAAAATCTTTTTAACAGAGGGTTGCGTGAACAGTTGTTTACGGAGGTAAATCGCGACCATCCAAGAGTGTTTTGGACGGTCCGGATGTTGATGAAATTTTTTCGGGGAAAACTCTTCCCCGAAAAAGTTTCATTTAAATTCGGACCGTCTAAAGCTGAGATAACGCGGCTCCGTGAATAAGGGATTCACGGAGCCTCCATGAATAAGCCTACCTCAATATCATGCCTTATTAACGCTCCTCCACGACATGTTTATGTGTTTGTCGATGTTCGATCAAATTGATCTTTTTTCATAAGTTATTCCTACGTGGAAGAAACTATGGGCGGAGTCATAGTTGTGGGTTTAGAGTAAGGCTCACAAATGACATTTTGACGGGATGCGGAGGGAGGTATGAAGGGTGACTCATACCTTAGTAATTGCGACTCAGGAGAGATTAAAAATTAGAGAATCCAATCATTAACATTAAGATTTTATATATATATATATATATATATATATATATATATATATATATATATATATATATATATTCACATTTTAAATGAATTTATATTACTCCAATTCTTACTCAATCCAATCATTTTTTTTTTTTTTGATAGGCAATTACTCAATCCAATCATTAACATTAAGATAATACACATCTACTCCTAGTATTGCATAGAACGATACTTCTAATTTTTTTTTCACATTTTAAATGAATTTATATTACTCCAATTCTTACTCAATCAATTTAAAAGAATTTATATTACTCCAATTCTTACTCAATCAATTTAAAAGAATTTATATTACTCCAATTCTCACTCAATCCATTTTTTTTCTAAGAAAAAAGAATTTATTAATATTTATAAAGGATTACAAAAATTAAAAGGATCAATGTCACACCGGTATAAGCCACCCGAGACATAAAAGAAGAAAGATGCCAACTAAACACCAAAAAACCAACAGCAGCAGCCAAAAACCTAAGAACAAGACCTCCATCGACAAAAAGCCGAAAAGCCAGAGAACCAAGCAGACCAAGAAACAAAGACACCAAGATCTAAAAGGAAGCACCAACCCCCATATCAGGAAAAAAACCTTCTGCTACCTCCACAGAAGACTGCACCACTATCCCTCTCTATCATCGATAGATATCCTCAACCAAAAGAAACAGCCAAAACAGAAAACAAGAGACCATCGAGCAAAATCAGAAGAAGCAAAAATCCCATACCCACCCAAGCTCATACTCAATCCATTTCAAAGGTTAACTCATACTCCAATTCTTACTCTATCCATCCACAAGAGTATTAACTATTAAGTTCCTCCCCATAAGAAAGCAACTTACAACTTCACAGCTAGTGATGGAGCCAGAATTTTGACTTGAGGGGGGGCCGGATATTTTTTTATCGAAATGTATACTTATAATAACATAAAATTTTTGTTTTTCAATACATTACATTTGTATTTTGAAATGATTCTAGCCTAATGCGGTTAAAATATACTAATCATTTTATTTTTTCTTTAGACAACTTCAACAGTCACGTGATTATTTTTATTTATAAAAAAATTGAGAAATGAGAATGTAAAATAACCGATTTTTTTATCAATCAAAATATTAAGATTATAAATAGCTCTAAGAGAATAATTATCAATAATATTCAAAATTAAGTATATACAAAATAAAAATTTTAAAACTTGGGAGCTCGGAGGGGCTCGGAGGGCCGGGGCCACCCCGTGCCCCACGGTAGCTCCGCACTATTCACAGCCAACCAACCGTTGGCTCAAGTGGCCCACTTGAATTATATGATGAATTGGTTTGGACACAAATGTGTTTGAAGTCGTCGCAATTCGCGTTTGTATTGTATGGAGCCTACATGCATCGAACAGTCGCAAACATCTGTTGCTGAGATTTGTGTTCGGATATCTGTGTCCGTAACATTGCCGTTTGAACACAAATGATACATGTTGCTTGTATACTCCCTAGCCCAAGGAACAACAGTACTACAAATCTCTTAACTCGATACACATGACAAATATAGTTCGGCCCATCCTAAATATTGGGCTCAGCCTGGGTAAAAGTCTTTCGAAAACATTGAAGTGGACTCTTCAAATTCCATACCCAGAAAAGTTTCTGCATTACCCATCTTTTCGAAATGTTACCCATTGTTTTTTTTTTTTTTTCCCCTCTCTCCACGCCCTAGCATTCTATCGGTCCACCGATACAATCACGCTACAACCACACACACTTTGCACACCAAAATACATGAACTGAGTTTTAGTCCAGTTTGTTAGTATCTTCTAGTCTCTTCCAGCTTTGGGGTTTTGTGGGTGGTCCAAAAAAATGATTGAAATTCACTCAATTTGTAGAACTCATCGAGAAGAACATCCATGCCAAAAATCAAATTGATCGGACATCGTTCTCAGAAAAAATGAACTTGAAGTTTTAAACCAAATTTGGAATTCCATTTCTTCTTGCATGGTCATTGTACGACACCCTTGCTAAGCTTTTGTGCAAGCACGTACCATGTTCCTGAAAAAAACAGATTGTAGTGACGTACTGTATTACATCATTGTGATGTGGAGTTATGCATCAAATGAAAACTCGTAGTACCTTATTCGTAGGCTGTAGCATTTTTATATACACATGATTCCATAAGCCTGAATCTTTAAAGATGCATGTTGAGAGATTCGCATGCATCGTCTTCCAATTTGTTGTTTAAATGTGAAGTGATCTAATCGTTGTTTATAATTTATGCATCAAATAAATGCTCGTATCTTTTAAATTGCATTGTTTAGATATGATTTCAACAAGCGCCAATCTTTAACGATCTTGAGAGATTCACCTACATCGTCTTGCCTTTTTAGACGTGAAGTGATGTGATGCGAAACACAGTTTATTGCATCGAATGGAAACTCATACCTTATATATTGCATATTTTTAAAACCAAAAGTCATAACTTCATAATAAACATACCAGGAATACAAGGTCCGTCCCAGAAATAAAGTGGAATTCAAGGATAAAGGACGTTAATGTCGAGAAGCAAAACTAACAAAAACACTCGCTCGCGCTAGCGGACACACACTGCCTAGAGCCTGGGTGCACTATTTCCTCTTCCCGGAGAGTTTCACCATCTCCTCCACCACCTCATCTATCTCTTCCACTTCTTTCATTGCCATCTTCCCACTCAATTCCCTTGCCTTGTTTCTAACTTCCATTCCATGTTTCTCCACTACTATCCTTCTTACAACTATTGCTATCTCCTTCCTATCAAGCCTACCAGTCTCATCTCTCTTCACCCCCACACCCACACCAACCTCCTCAACTAGCCTGGCATTCAATGGCTGGTCAAGATGCATCGGCATGGCTATAATCGGAATGCCAAATTTTATACTCTCTAATACAGAATTCCATCCGCAATGACTCATGAAACCACCGGTGCTTGGATGCGTTAGGATTTTTGCCTGTGGAGCCCACCCCTCCACAACCATTCCTAAATCTCCAACC
This sequence comes from Rhododendron vialii, assembly GCF_030253575.1. NCBI lineage: Eukaryota > Viridiplantae > Streptophyta > Magnoliopsida > Ericales > Ericaceae > Rhododendron > Rhododendron vialii. Next base: position 33,779,330 of record NC_080565.1, on the reverse strand, counting down.
CTGTCAAGAAAACCCACTGGCAATGCCTCTTCGACCGTAGTTTTCTCTCCCACAGGAAACCTAACGACCCATATGAAATTAACCCTGCTAAGCTCTAGCCCATAAGCTATCTCTTCCCTTTCTTCATCAGATAGAAAAAACTCACTTCCGAAGGCAACAAACACAACCGAGGACTCATCTTTCTTATGAAGAAATCGCATGACTTCAGTATCATCGTCTTTATCCACTATTTCTTGAACCAACAGACCGACAGGTTGAACCTTTTTCTTGACTAACATAGAGAGATAATCGATATACTTTTCCTCTATCTCTGTAGAAGTTTTGATCAACACAACATCGCGAGAGAGCTTGATGGATTCACGAATAAGGTCTCCATCTTTCACTCCGTTTGCAGAAAACTCCAACATGGCTTTTAAAGAAGTTTTTTCAGACTCGTGAAGCTGAATGGACTGAACTGGGTATTCAGCATCAGGATTTTCCATGAAATGAAAGGCGAAAGAAGTGAACAAAGACCCAAAAGTGAAAAAAAGAAAGGATGGAATATTGAGCAAAGAAGCACTAGCTGAGACCCACGGCATGTTGAAGTCATACATAATTAGGTCTGGATTGAGGGTATTGAGTACGTGAGAGAAAAAGGGTTTTGATTCTTCAAAGGCAATTTTGAGAACGCGCATTAGATGGGGTGGTAGGCCATTGGTGGTGTGGAGGTGGGGAGGGAGCTCCGGTGAGGAGGGCAGATGGAGTTCCACTAGTTGTATGGAGGGAGAGTATTTCTCTGGTAGCATCTTCTTAACAGAATTAAGATTGATGCATGTAGAGCAAAAGTATATGAAGAAATTCGTTTCTGTAAGTCTTTTAGCTAGCTCTAGGAAGGAAGATATGTGACCATGGGCTAGCCACGGTAGCATCAAGACACTGATACTGCCCTTTCTGGTTTCCATTACAACAAAGGAGAGGTACCACGTAATGATACAAAGATAATAATTTATAGAGGTTGTGGTTATTATAACAAAAGGCGGTCCAAATGAATAAATACATGTAATAATGGTGACTTACGCAACATGATCGGTTTGCGGAAAGAGAGAGAGAGAGAGAGAGAGAGAGAGAGAGGTATATAAGAACAAGTAAGAATTTTGTCCAGTTAAGCTTGCATTTATAATATAGAGGTATATAAGAACAAGTAAGAAATTTGTCCAGTTACGTTTGCGTTTATAATATAATCAATATTGCTTGTATCATCGAAATTAGCAGGCCATTTGACCATTCCACTATTAATAGGTATATAGGGAATTGTCGGTCAACAATGGATGGCTAACAACCGACTGGCCTTTTGACCTTTTTTATATGCTTAACATTTCAGGCAGTTTTAAGATTGGTTTAGACTGGTTACTTTCACTGCATTTTCATTAAAAATTATTGAACTTTGACGATGCCCTCTATTGGTAGGCTGAATACTCTGAACTATGTAATAGTGTGTAATATACGTGTATATATACGTATATGCGGGTATAACAATATATATAAGAATTACAGTTGGCTGTTTGGACTTCAAAAGATATCTGAGGTGGACATACAACTCCCCTGGTGAAGGCTTTTACATCAATGCAATTTTTTCCTTTGAAATTTTTGGGCAAAAAAATAATAGGATTAAGGAGACGTATCCATGAGATTCAAATTAATTTCTAACTTTTCCATGTCCACATGTACCACCACAAATCCAAAAACCAAACACAGACAGCATCGACCCAAAAAACAGGACTAAAAGTCACATACATGTTAACCGGACCAGCAGTCAACCGGGACACAAACTAAGACACCTGACAAAACCTAAATGAAAAACTAGAGGACAGGTTCACCTTTTTGTTGCTGGTCCTCTTTTGTGCACCTGCTTTACCTTGGGAATGACTACAATTGAGCCTGAAACCTTCAAATTGCTAGAGGGCTGTCCATCTTTCGACTAGCCCAATTTTTCGCAGCTCGGGAGATTGACCTGCACAGTTACAGAACCCAGTAAGACATTCGAGTAATCTGATGCAACTTACATGGTCTGCAGCATCAAATGAAAACTAGTACCTTTTTTCATTGAATTATTCAAACTATAATTAAACGAAACAAATGATGGCCTTAAAACTGGAAGGGGAATAGGAGCACGTGAAAATGCTTACGAACTCTCTCTCCCAAGTCCCGGTGCAAGTGAAAACATTAATGGCCTTGCAAGATAAAGATACATATAACCAGGAAGTGTGCTGATCTTGAATGTCGTTCATTACTTTTGCAAAATTAGCACTATCATTTGGTGCATAATCTCACTTGTATTCTATTACTTCTCAAGGATATAGTGAAATGCACACCAGTCTTATAACTTACATAATGGCCTACCAAAATGCATCTGCACTACAGCACATTCCATTCCGCATACCCCATTCGCAATGGTTTCACTTACACCAGGACTTGGGAGAGATAGTAAGCAGTTTTTGAGTGCTCATATTCCCCTTGCACTGATTGTATAGAAATCAAAGTGGAAATTCTGTTTTTGTTTTTTAAAACTAAAAGCCATAATTTCATATTAACACAACAGGAGTACAAGGGCCGGAAAAAAGAAAAATGAAAAAAGAAAAGAAATAGAGGGAGTATACCAATTATCCAGAGATAAGGACATTAATTTCAAGAGAAGCAATACAACAAACACACACAACCAGAGAGATTGCCAAGAGCCTGGCAACTATTTCCTCTTCCCACAGAGTTGAACCACCTCCTCCACCACCCCATCAATCTCTTCTACTTCTTTCATTGTGATATTCTCACTCAATTCCCTTGCTTTATTTCTGAATTTCGTTCCATTTTCCTTCACTACTATACTTGTTATTACTCTTGCGATCTCCTCTCTATCAAGCCTTCCAGTCTCATCTCTCTTGACTTCCATACCCACACCAACCTCATCAACCAGCCTAGCATTGAATGGTTGGTCAAGATGCATAGGCATAGCTATAATCGGAACACCGAACTTTATGCTTTCTAATAGAGAACTCCACCCGCAATGACTCACGAAACCACCGGTGCTTGAATGCCCCAGAATTTTTGCTTGTGGGGCCCACCCCTCCACAACCATTCCCGAACCTCCTACTCTATCAAGAAAACCCTTAGGCAGTGCGTCTTCAACCCTAGTTTTCTCTCCCACTGGAAACCTAATGACCCATATGAAATTAACCCTACTAAGTTCTAGCCCATGAGCTATCTCTTCTCTTTCTTCATTGGACAGAAAATACTCGCTTCCAAAGGCAACAAACACAACCGAGGACTCATCTTTCTTACGAAGAAATCTCATGACTTCAATATCTTCATCACGATCATCTATTTCTTGAACTAGAGGACCAACCGGTTGAACCTTTTTCTTGGCTAACTTGGAGAGATAATCAACGTATTTCCCCTCTATCTCTCCAGAAGTTTTGATCAAAATGACATCCTGAGACTGCTTGATGGATTCAAGAAAAAGGTCTGTGTCTTTCAATCCATCAGCAGAAAACTCAGACATCTTTTGGAAAGTAGCTTTTTCACACTCGTGAAGATAAATGGACTGAAATGGGAATTCAGTATCAGGGTTTTCCAAGACATTTTGGAAGTAAGAAGTGAATGCTGACCCAAAAGTTAAAAAAAGGACAGCCGGAATATTGAGCGGCCAAGCGGCAGCTGGGACCCACGGCTCATTGAAGTCATACATAATTAGGTCTGGTTTGAGGGTATTGAGGATGTGAGAGAAAAATGGTTTTGATTTTTCGAAGGCAGTTTTGAGAATGGGCATTAGATGGGATGGTAGGCCATTAGTGGTGTGGAGGTGGGGAGGGAGCTCCGGTGAGGAGGGCAGGTGGAGCTCCACTAGCTCTATACTCTGAGAATACTTCTCTGGGAGAATTTTCTTAACGGAAATAAGATTGACATGTGTAGAGCAAAAATATATGTAAAAACTCTTTTCTGTTAGTCTTTTAGCTAGCTCTAGGAAAGGAGATATGTGACCATGGGCTAGCCATGGTAGCATCAAGACACTGATACTGCCCTTTATCGTTTCCATAACCTCCCTCCCTCCCTCCCTCCCTCTCTCTCTCTCCCTCTCATATAGCAAAGGTGATGTACCATATAAAGGATACGTAATTATTTATTTGGATGATACTTAATAGTATATGATAATAGTTGGTGCACAATGAATAAATAGCATAAATTAATACAACAATGGTGCAGGGCACAATGAATAAATAAGTACAACAGTGTGGCGCACAATGAATAATTAATTACAACAACGGTGCCATATGCCACATGATCAGATTGTGAGGATCGAAGTCTATGAGAAGTAGTAATCAAATTTGTCCGGTTATATATGTTTACATTGCCATAGTATATTAATATTGCTTGTATCATTGAAATTAGTGGGCCATTTAAGAGTGACTGTCTCGGTATATGAAGTTGTCTGTGATAATGAAAAGATGCCTAACAACACACTGGATCTTTCATCTTTTATATGCTTTACTTTTGGGCAATTTTTGGATTGGTGTAGTTTTGATATTTTTACTGCATTCAATTAGCTTGACCTCAAAATGAGATGTGCTAATATTTATATGCTTATAGTTGTGCTGTTTGTACTTCTAAAGATAAGCTAGCTGGACCTAAAACTCTGTTGATTGAGGCTTTACTATTAAAGCATTTTATTTTTTTGAACAAAAAATAAAGGAGCACAAGGAGATCATAGGCATTGTTTGGATCTAGGATTTGTGGAGAGAAAACAAAAGGAATGAGGAGACGTAAACAAGATGCCCAAACTTATCTATCCCCATGTCCATTAAAGACCCCACAAATCTTAAATCCAAACACAGCCTACGAGCATCCACCCAAGAAAACCAGGATTCAAAGACAAACATGTTAGCAGGACCAGCTGTTAACAGGGACATCCCGGACATGAAACCTCAGACACCTAGACAAGGGCTAAACAAAGAGAAAATAGCAAAGAGAACCTGAAAAACCTAAACGAAAAACTAGAGGCGGACAGGTTCACCTTTTTGTTGTTGGTCATCTTTTGTGCACCTTTCTGGGGGATGGTGTTCACTCTTCTTGATTGGGCCTCTCCTTCTCAGATTCTCTCTAGATCTTTAGTGGGTTGGGTTGCCTAGCTCTCTTCTTCCTTCCGTTCACTGCACAAGAAGCAAAAGGTTAGTGTCTACCAACCGAAGGTAGCCAGCGGGCACTCCGATGGCCAAGTTAGTACCAGCTCAAAGAGGGAAACCAAACTTAGCAGGCGAGGAGAGAGCATACCTGGTAGGGTTTATCACTGTAGTATATACAGGCGAGTGCCTGCCTTGGTGACCAAGTTGGGGGAGAATGCCTCCCTCGTGCCAAGGTGATGTCACCAACCACCACTAACCCGCCTGAACGCATGGCCAGGTAGTGGTGCGCCCTTGAGCTTGTCGGCCAGAGCGTTGTCGAGCTACGTGGCCACACTAGGTTGGACCCATATGCCCGTACCGACAACTGTTGAAAGACTTGCTATCACCCAGCCAGGGACCGTGCCACATGTCAACATCAGACGATGACTCGTGGTCGGACCGTACTAGTACTGTGCAGCGAGCTCGTCGTTTACTATTTGTCCTTGCCACACGGCCAACCCAGAATGGTGCCACGTGGCCGGACCAATCCGTATTGGAGCACCTGAGGTCTACTGCAATGTTTGATCACGACCAGAGACAGTGCTCCGACCCAACTGTCCCCCAAACAGATAAGGAATCTCTATGCTCCTTTCCCCATTCCACACACATGGACTCAAGGGACCATTTGGGCGTAACCAGCCCACTGGACTATAATTGACATTCCCGCCCACTACCCCTTCCATTAGGTATGATTGATTTTAATTGAGCCTGAAACCTTGAAATTGCTAGAGGGCTGTCCACAATTCGATGAGACTGAAAGAGCTCGAGAGGTTCACCTGCATGTTAACGAAACCCACTAGTATCAAGATAATCATGATCTGTAGATGAAATGAAAAAGAATTCCTTCTTTTTTTCCTTTATATATATGAAGATAATCATATACAAGATGGAATTCTTCCTATAATTAAAAGAACGAAGGATAGCCCTCAACATGGATAAAGAATAGTACTTTCATTGTCAGTTACTCTTAGCCCTCAACATGGATAAAGAATAGTACTTTCATTGTCAGTTACTCTTAGAACATCTTTCAAGTAAACTGTAGTGGGTTGTAATCCAATTATCCGCAAAATGAACTCTTTTGAACTAATGGAAGTCCCAAATTTTGAAGTTCCGGAGCTCCCACAATCAGCACAAAGGACTGCTATATGCCAGATCAGCCTTTATTTCCCCACAATACTTGCTGTTCAACATTGACATGCACCTGAAACAGATCGTACCGTCATATATACACACAATACGAGCTCTTCTGGGATTGTATTTTCTTAAAAAAAAAAATTTTTGAGAAACTGTTATGTGAAGGACTTCTTGGATGAGGAGAACGGACCATGTTAAATGTAAAAGTATATCATCGTAGGACAAGAAAGAAAGAAGCTTTCATTTAAGTAAAGGAAGTAGTATGTTGATGTGATTTATTTAGCATACATTAAATCCAAGTAAGTTGCTTCATACATTAACCCCGGAGATTGCACAGCCTGAAAGAAGAGGCAGTTATAGAAGGACCTATCTAATAACACCCAAAGCCAAAGAGAAGAGTTCCAAAGAGAGATATTGAACAGAATTGAATCAAAGAAGGAAGCAAGTTCATACCAATTGGGGCAACGACAACAATCCGTAGAACGGTCAACAGGGGCAGGACTTTGAATTGGGCGTGTGGCAGACTTCCCTCAGAAACTATGGATGCAAACCTTGGAGTTCGTTAACCTATCACCTAAATCCTTACCTAAAAAAGACCTATCACCTAAACAGTCACCCATTATAACAGCCTCTCAACCTGGTGGTATCTCCAAATTCACAAGTCTACGTAAGACAATGTGATCCCAGAGTGAATGATTTTCCCCATGCAATCACGATTCCAGACTTAAACTTCAAAGCCTACTTTTTAGTCTGTCAACAAATAAGCTTCAGCTGCCTATCAAAAATAAATAAATAAAAAAGCAAATCAGCTTCAGTAAAATACCAAACAATCAATTTACAAGGTGAAATGAAACATTTTATAACCAAATACCAATTATGCTGACGCTTCCTGGTATAAATACTCCCCATTATCCAATGAGAACATGGCATCACACATATATCCTTCATCAAACAACTGGGCAGTCAATCCATCCAAAATTTCATGAATACTATATCCTTGAAAATCCATATTTTGCCCTGAAACGAAAGAATATATATTGCTTTGCAACTCAGTCCAGCTGTATCCCGGATCTTTCTTCAATGCTTTCTCCTTCATAATCCTTCTTATTTGTGCTGCTTCATTCCACATCTTTGCCTCTGCATAAATATTTGATAGCATGATATGAGCTGACGTATCATCAGGGTCAATACTAAGGATTTTCTCAGCAGCATACTTCCCTAGACCCAAGTCTTTGTTAGTTTTGCAGCCTGACATAAGGCAACGCCAAACCACCTTATCTGGCTCCATTGGAAAACGTTTTATGAAATCATATGCTCCTTTTGTTTGTCCTTTGCGCGCAAATAAACCGACCACACAAGCTAAGTGATCCATCCTTGGGGGGATACCATAAATTTTGGTCATGGAGTCAAAATAGTGCAATCCTTCCTCTAAAAGACCCACATGCCCACAGGCGGATAATACTCCAACAAAGGTAATGTCGTTAGGCTTGACACCATCTTTCTGCATGATATCATAGATCTCCAATGCTTCCATACCAAATCCATGTTGGGCGTATCCCACAAGCATTGTATTCCACGAAACCAAGTTCTTTGAAAGTAAATTATCAAACACTCTCCGAGCATCACTTAACCGTCCACATTTAGCATACATGTCAATGAGGGCACTTCCGACAACCACATTAGAATGAAACCCTGGTTTGATAATGCAACAATGGGTTTGCCTTCCCCATTCAATAGCTGGAAGATCCCCACAGATGCTCAGAACACTTGAGTAGGTGTAAAGATTGGGAACAAATCCTTCAAAAAACATATGACGGAGAAGTTCAATGGCTTCTTCATATTGACCAGAATTTACATGTCCAGAAATCATAGAATTCAAAGAAACAATATCATGTGCATCCATTTCTTCAAATGTCTTCCAAGATTCTTTGAGAAGCCCACTTTTCAAGTAAAAGTTCACCACTGCATTAGCCACCATTGTAAAAGAACAATACCCCAATTTCATGATCATGGCGTGGAGTTGTTTCCCACCTTCAATTCTCTTTGCATCAGCAAATGCTCCTAGCACAGCTGAGAATGTCCTCTCATTCGGCTTGAGGCCTGCAGAGTGCAGCTTACAGAAAAGATCAATGGCTTCTCTTTCCTTTCCTTGTTGAACACATCCTCCTATCAATGTAGTCCACGCCGACAACTGTGGATCATTCACCTCCCAGAATGCCCTATGGGCCAAGTCTAATGCACCACATTTCGCATAAAGACTTATTAACCCAGTCACAACAAACTGATCCATCCCGATCCCACATCTCACAAGAAGCGAATGCAATTGCATGCCAACCTCCAAATTCTCTAACGCAGCGCAAACCCCCAGTACGCTAGCAGCAGAGAATTCATTCACTTTCACTGCAGCCCTGTGAGACTGCAAGAAAACCTTCAACCCCTCCATGTATTCTCCACTCTGGCAATAGCACGAAAGGAGCGAAGTCAAGGAAACCGAATTGGGCTCTAAAATTGCATTGAAAACCAACCGAGCTGCTTTCAACATCCCACATTTCCCATATAAGTTGACCAAACAGTTACTAACAAAGCTGTTCAATTCCTCCTCAACCCTATAAATCCTGCCATGAATTTCTTTACCTCTCCTAACATCTCCAATTCCAGCACAAGAAGAAATAGCACCAACATAAGCATAATGGTTGGGACGAAAACCATCTTCAACCATCAATCTAAAACAACTCAAACCATCTTCCGCGAGGCCTTTTTGCGAATACCAAGATATCAAAGTTGTCCAGGAAACAAGATTTCGTTCAGGCATTCTATCGAACACCAAACGTGCATCAGCAAAGAGACCCAGTTTCAAGTACATTGACAGTAAATGGTTGTTCGTGTAAACATCTGGGTAGGACCCAAATAAGATGAGCTTTCCATGGACTGCTCTGCCTCTGAGGGTGGACCGCGTGTTGCCGTATAAGCGCAGCAGGTTAGAGAGGGACATTAGAAGAGATTTGTGCTCAGTCGGGGTGGGTGTCGCATGATTAAGAGATTGGAGTAATTGTTTTTTTTTTTCGGGTTTTGTCAGATGAAAAATACAGTGTTGGATGAAGAAAAAAGAATCTGCTCGAAGAAAAATAGTACTAATGTATTTTCTGCTAAAAAAAGTTATGAATCCAAAGGAACAAGGTTAAAAGCTTGCAAGTTGCAATTAGTGATGGGCTAGGTCACATACTCTAGAAGGATTCGCCGCTCTTCTTCCCAATCAGTCAATGTTCTATGCTTCCGCTCTCAATTTCCTCGTCAATCTAAAATAATTTGAGATGTTTTGGAAAAACGCTCCCTCGCACGCGTATTACGAGGAATCGAGTTGCCACTTGACCTTGTAAACAACTTCCCACCATTCCCTCCCCACAACTAAAATTTGGATTTCTCCATTCGTTTGTCTCCAGAAAAAGGACGGCTGTGTTTCCTTTGTCTGGTTGGTTGCCCAGTGGTTGGGCAGATGCACAGAGTATTTCTCGAGGTTTAGGGTTTGATTTTTTATCGAGTTTGATTTTTTATTGAGTGAGTATCTTAGAGTAAATGGAAGGCCGTGGCTAATGTAGTCACACGCTAGTTCTTCGGAAATTTGAATTGCACAGTTAAGCTCATTTAGTGGCCTAATTGTAGAGCTGAGCCCCTGTTTTAAAAAAACAACTAAAAATATAAAGAAAAAATGGGTATGATATTGTTCCAATATCTTATGCTGAGAAAATAAACAAAAGTGAAAAGTAGCCACGTGGTAATTTAATAGTCTTCAAACGAACACAAGTTCCATTAGGAAGTTGAATTAGTACTTGTTTTACTTCGAGGGGAATATGAATCCATATCCAAAGAACAAATATTGAGTGTTTGAAGACGAATAGGATAGATTTCCCGTTAGCATGTTACCAAGTTATGCTCTGATTTACAGAGGCAACTAGTCAGCAGTTTGCGTTTGCACTTGGACTGCACTGTGCAGTCCAGGTAACTTTAGACCCACTCTGGACCCACTTTTGTATACAGCCGTTCATTTCGGGAGAAACATCAAGTTTGCATAAATAAGCTTACTCCATGTGCCTCCCAAAATAAACTAATCAAATCATTCGAGGTGGAACCGGAGTGGGTCCAAATCACCTGACCAGCACGGTGCAGTCCAAAAGTAAATTGCCAACAAGCCACATCCATTTTAGAAATAAGCAGGTAAAGTACAGGAAGCAAAACACGAGAACAAGAAACCATAATTCATAATTGCAAGCGTTTAACTAGTACAAAACATCAAATAAAAGAAGGGAACGTAGGAACACACGTGCAGCTTACATTCAGTGTAAAGCAGCTTCTTTTTTGCTGTATTCAGGGTAAGCTTGAATAGACACTCCACATTCCATATCAGGCATTACAGAATTACTCGAACTACAGGTTTAGCAACCAAACTTATTGACCCATATTTAACATAAAGCCATAAAGATGAGAATATTATTAAGCTACTGCAACAGTCTCAGCAGTCTTATTTTCAGGTTCAGCTGGTGGGGCTTCAACTTCCCAGAAGGCAGTTTTCTTCCCGGTCTTGGAAACCGTCTGGAGAACTGCGTCGGGCTGCACGTTGCCAACCACGGTGACTTTCTGCTCCTTCATATCAATGTCGTAGGACTCCACTCCTGTAGATGGTTCAAAAAGCAACACAACCCACCAATATCAACAAAAGAATACATCGGCATTGGTTTATTTGGTTATCGGGTTGTGAAAACCGATGGTCTGGAAGAAGAAAAACATCAGAGAACAATATGGCTGTTGTTTGATATACAAATATATGAAATATCGTTTAGGTTCTCTCTCTTATGTTCAGGTGATACGGAGAAAAAAACATAGAAGCATGGCAATGTTGGACTCAACATCCCTCAACCTAAATCAACACTAAAAATCCTCAATAAGCGTAAGACGAAATACACAGCGGAAAATGCCCGCTACCATATAAAATCAACTTCCAAAAGAAATAGAAATATTCGCCTGAAACAGAGTCTAATTGCTGGCCAAAGCTCTTTTTCTTCCCAAGTCTATTTGCATTCATTAAACATAAACAACCATCCCAGGGAAGAATTTTAAAAAATCTGGTCCAATGCAAATTCTGCAATCCTATGATTCCTATCACAACCTTCTTGAATGGAAAGTTGGAGACCAAATTAAAAGACCTTCAACAGCATATCAAATCCCCACAACGTCATTGCTATATGAGTTAACATCTTAGATTAGGAATCGAATTGCCAATTTGTTTGTTTGTCGGTGACAGTTCTCTATTAGCCTAAGGCCTATAAGATGTAGTGAAATATCTGTGCTCACTTCCCCCCTCCAATATTTGCCACTTTTCTTCACTAAAGCCTAAGCAATATTCATGTAGGAGGTTTTGACATAATGTATAGAATGAGTTCAGTGAAAGATAAGAAGCAAATAAACATAATTCAAGACTCAAGATATAAAACCAGACCATCCATTTTGCCCAAAACCCGCCTGACAGCACCGGCACAGCCTTCACATGACATGCCAACCTTGAGAACAACAGTCTGCATGCAAACCAAAGGTTGTCACTTGTCAATATAAGAAGAAACAATCAATCAGTAAACAAATTCAATCCAACATACAAAAAACCATGTACTCCTTAGTAGAGCATAATATCATTAATTCATTACTCCAATCAACACAGGTACTAGCACAGAGTGCGATGACAACGTAACATGGACACAAGAGCCCACAAAATCCATGTTAAATGAGAAGGCCACATGCCCAATTAACACATGATGTATTATCAAGAAAATTACACAATCAATCACTAATGTGGTACGACTGTACGAGTACAAGCCTCCCAACATACTTGGATTGGTGTGATTAAATTGTGAGAAATAAGATGAATTGCCGAAAATGAGAACTCTCCCCTTGAAATGGTGAGCAAGGGTGAGAATTTGAGAGAAACCAGAATCACGTATTAGATCATTCTATTTCCCACCAAGGTAGTGAGATTTGGTGAGAATCAATGATAAACAACCACCCTTCATGTATGTTTAACCGTAAGGAGATTGTCAAGCAAAATACATATGAAGAAAATGTTGAATTCCCTTCCCAAGCTATGCAAGTGGTGAGAGTAACAGGAGCCAAGGGCTCCACCACAGCCTTCACTTCAATTCCCCAACAACAAATCAGGGGCACCGTTAGGCGCCGGATTCGCCAGTCACCATTGCCGGAAAAACCATTAAATTAGTTTTGGCATTTTTCCCTCTTGTAACACTACATATACATGCATATGTTGTGTGCGAGTGATAGAGGTGAGACAGAATGCAACTAGACGTATATTGAGAGTGAGACTTGAGTTTTCCGAAGTGTAAAAACTCCATAGTTTCCGAACTTTATAAAAAACTTTGTATTTCTTTATGGAGCGGGCATTCTGGCCAAACCACTTAAAGTTTACTTCTTTCCAATTATCTCCTTAAAAGTTACTATCCTAAAGGACCTAAACGTGTACCGCCACTATTACCTTTCTTCTGCTATTGTAAGCTAAGACAATCTAATAGCAAATTAAAAAATTTACGGCTGTCTTTCCTCAATTGCCTAAACCTCCAATTGGACCATAACCTTCTTATTCCCCATGAATACTATATTCCAATTAGAACATATAAGAACATGCACAAATTTTTGGGAGGAAACAGAATAGGCCTTGATTACCATTCCTCGATCCAAATTATCGGAAGCCAAAGTCATGCTACCATCAACAGATTCTATTATTATAATTCAAATAGCTTTAAATAAAAACCTAAAAGAACATGAGAATCCTACGCAAGAACGAGGATCGAATATCAATACGATTATTGCAGAGATGCATAAAAACACAAATCCACATGCAGATTGGGTGTATAAAAACCCTAATTCGAACAAATCGCGAAGAAGTACGAACGTGAGAGAGAAAGTGGTGAATCAATTACCTGCGACATGGCTATGACTATATTGGAACAAAAGAGGAGATTTGAAGAAACGGAGAGAGAGAGAGAGAGAGATTGGATGAGGCTTCTATCGGAGACGACGGGGGTTGGGTTTTTATAGAGGAGAAAAACAAGAAAGAAAAAAAAAAAGAAAAGGAGTGGACCCAAAAAAAATAAAAAAAATTATGTCATTAATTAGGACTAAAACGCACGTAATTACGTAATTACAGAGGAACAGAACCCAAAAAAGAGTCAACGGACGGAGAGATTATTCAGGGGGTTGGGGCACTCCGTGGCGGTAAATTCGGAACCTTATAAGTTATAACGCAGAGCTTAATTAAAGGGGTAGAGCATGATTTAAGTCGTTCTAAAAAAAAATTGTCAAGTTTATGTCGTTTATCTCTATAATCAATGGTGAAATACTTGAAGCAAATTTGCATAATTAAAAATATTTTTGAAAGGCTCGAATTATGCGCTACACTACACTACTACTATAATGCACCCTTGCGCCACATGGTCCTCGGTTCCGCAAAGTTGTACGCCATAACTCTTATTCACCACACACATTAGGGCAAAGCGGCAAAGTCTTGCACACTGTGTTAGTTCGTCTTGTCAATATGTGATGAATAAGAAGAAGGGGGACAGCACGTGGTGGTGGCCCAGTTGCACTAAATAATTTCCAAGAGAAGGGATCTTTTTGCTGAAATAATTTTCTCAATCTGATTTAGTATTTATTTATTTTTTTTAATGGCATTAGTAGCTTAAAATACACATGAATCTTAAGAACATCGAGGTCTACAGGATCAGCTATTTTAATAGAGAATTTGAGTTCAATTCTGTTACGCACACCGACCGGAGAGACCGACCATATGTTCCGATGGCACGCAGGGCCCGAGGCACAGATGATCCATGACGTTCAATATAATTTTTTTTTTTTAAATAAGTTGGCCTACGAAAAATCAGCTCAATCCAATATGTGCAGGTGCTCGATCCAATTTTTTATTTTTTTCATTCAGATTTCGGATCATCTATTCAGGGCCCAGAGTGAGCCTTGCGTGCCGTCGGTACGCACGGTCAGTTTCCTTAGACTTTTCGATTTGAGTTTTGTCAAGGGATTGCTTTTGCTTGTTAGAGTTGTTGTCATCCACCCCGAAGTCACATAATTTGCTTGCGGGAGCGGGAGCAGAAGTGCGAGCATAAAATGTCTTGAAACACATTTCAAATTACTAAAATTCGTGAGAATGAAAATTGAGAACTTGAGCACAATGTATTTTACTCCTAAAAAATTATATGACTAAGGTCTTACCTTTCACCCTCGATTGAGAAGTATAGACTATGCACCGATAGGTTGTGTGGATCCCCCAAACACGTGTCAACCCGTTGATTCGGTGAAGAATAACTTTGTTTAATTAATTGAGCTGATTTTTCCAAAGATTCTTTACGTATTACTTTTTACAAATTCAACAATTTTCGATTATTGTATGGAATCCATAGTGTGCCTCACACACCTCATCGATACCAAATCTCTACCCTCAATTGGTACCCATAACCGACTTCCAAACCTTAAGCCAGTATTTGAATGTCAAAATTTCAGAAGGAATTTATTATTGGAAAACCAAAGTTTTCTTTTCGTAAGTTCTTGCATTGGTGGAAATCGTTCAAGTCCTTGTTGAGGTTCGAATAAGCTAATTTTTTACAAAAATTCTTAAAAACATGTTTTAAATAAATTGAATGACTCTGATCAATTGTGTTGAGCCCCAAGATTGTCCCCACACAATCCGGTGCACGTTTGGCATCCACCAAATGGTGTACCTACAATTTTTGTTTGCAAAATGTGGTGAGTTTTCTCTATTGATAAAGGCTATTGATTTTGTCACTTCCTTTTTTGTTAACGTCACTCCTCTGCAAGTGTATTTTTGCATCAAAAATACATTTGCAGGAGAGTGGCGTCAACAAAAAAAAAGAATGACAAAATCATTTCCCTTGATAAATGGACTAAAACCCATGTTTTTACGAATTTTTAGACAGATAACAATAATCACATGTGTCAAGTAAAGATTATCAGTACCATTTAACGAAACAACTTGACTATGACCATTAGTTTGAAGATCAAAAAATTTAGTGAAAATTCACCCTCATGCTAATGAGACTTTGAGGTGGTTGGTTGGTTTTGGTTGTTCAACCACGTACATCAAACATCAAATATAGTTAGGTACCAAATACATCCACTGAGATTCCTTTGAATCAAAGTTTGTGGAGGACAAGTATACTCCCATTTTGATTGGGTAAATTTCACTGACCTCCCCTGAGGTTTCTGACATAGACAGATACCTCCCCTAAGGTTTCTGAAATAACAGTGCTCTCCCTTACTTTTACTGACATTGTCACAAGTCCCCCTTCTGTTAAATTGCTTGCAAACGGTGTTAAATACACAATAGGATGACAAAATTGCCCTTGTTTAATGTGTGCTGCCTTCTTTTTGCACTCATTCTCTCCCTCCCTATTTTTTCCAAATAAATTTTTGTTTATGGAGAGCAAGACTAAGAATAAAACTATTAAAGTAATTTATTTTTCAAACTCACGCTATAGAGGTACTTAGGCTCCATTCTAGAAACCTTCTTAAAAAATAAGTACTTATTTTGGAACTTCTCAAAGAAAAATAAGAAGGGTTGTTCCAGAAAACTCAAATAAGCAGCTTATTTCACATTTTCAAACTCAAAAATAACGTAAATGAAAAATAATTTTTCAATTTTTTTTGCAACGTATTAAAAATCTCAATAAGATCTATCAAATAAGATCCATATTGATAGGAAAATTATTTGCGTAAACACATGATTTTTGAGCTTAAAGTTGCCTCAACCAAAAAATAAGTACTTACTTCTTATTTTGTGGAACAAGCCTTATTATTGAACAAAAAATAAGAACTTATTCAAGTTCTGGAACGGGGCCTTAATTATTATAATCAGAGAGCCTTTGGACTAAATTATTTTTTGGTAGCAGTTAGTCTATTTAACTTTTAGTTATCTTTTTTGATAATTTTACTTCACATCTATCGTCTCAACGAGGGAAATCAAAAAAGTATAAAAATATAGATGAAAGTTAAAAAGAAGTTTATATAAGACGACACTAAAGACACTAAAAGATTATTTTTGTCTTTTTCAAACTTTTTTAGTCTTTAATTAGTGTACGTTTTTCAACCTTGATCAATGTTGTTACACCTTTTCAATTTCTCTCGTCAACACAATTGATCAACTTTGAACTAATTTTACATATACATCGTGTGTTATAAAAATAAAAAAGGCCAAAAAAGTAATTAAGTTTTTTAATTAAACCATTTGCAAGAATGACTGTTTAGTGTAGATGTAAGAAATGCTCTCATATGTTGTGGTATAGGAACACATCAAACAAATGCACTTAAAATGAGAAAAAATTATTTCCGGCTCGGCCCTCATTTCACGTGGCTTTTCTGGTCTTTATTTGTTATTTTCGTCATACTTTATTTCCATATTAATATAACTGAGATGATCTTTTGCTCGAAAAAGAGAGAGGTAAAAATAGGCATTCCAAATTGAGGGTACATTAAATCTCAATAGAAAAGAAATTGGAAACAACCATTATAGCTAAGAATTTGGTTCAGTTTTCGACTTGAACGACCATTTTTCTTAGAAAGTATCTTGCAAGGTGAATTTAATAAAATATGATTCAAGTGATTTATTTAACAAGCAATTATGTCTTTAACTGGATTATTGATGAATCATAGTTAATTTGAGTGGATTCTCTATATATACTATGTATTGCCAATGCATCTTTTAAAATAAAAATAGACATATGGATTACTTGTGTAATTGATATTGGTAAAAAATAACAATGTGAGTTGATGTGGAAAAAAACAACAAAGTATATTTTCACAGATTTAACAAATAATATAAAACTAAGAGTTGTAGTAGACCATATAAGGTAGAGGGTAGTATTGGCATTTTCAAAGGAAGACAGCCATGACATCACCATTCCTAAGCTATTTCCGTCAAATTTCTGACGTCTGGGTGCTGGAGGGGGGAATCATGACAATGTCAGTAAAAGAAAGGGAGGGCAGTGCTATTTCAAAAACTTCAGGGGAGGTATCTGTTTATGTCAGAAACCTCAGGGGAGGTCAGTGAAATTTACCCATTTTGATTCAAAAAAGTTTGTCCAGTACTCTTGTACTACTGTTGGCCATGGATGTACTACAAGAACGTACAAAAATCATCCCATAAAAAGCTTTCATCTCCGGGTCGTTTCGGCCGCTTGGCAGGGGCCGTTTGGCAGCGTCGACCCCGGATCCATCTTTCCTTTGTTCATTTGCAAAGATGATTTCCGTGTATTTTTGTAGCCCTGTGATTGTTTTTCGTCCCGTCTATTTGTGAAGCTTAGAACCAAACCGCGGTGCATTTTTTTCCATGACTTGAAGAATAGAAGAGAAAGAAGCAATTGCAAAAGAAAAAAAAAACTGGAATTAATCGGTTCGCCACTTAGACGAATAGAAGAGAAAGAAGCAATTACACTAGTCCGCTCTTGTAAACTTATAATCTAAAAACCTATTTCGGTATTTTTTATTTTTTCTAATTTTTTGTTTAGCTTTTCGTAATAATTTTTGGAATTAATCGGTTCGTCACTTAGACGAATCGGTTCGTCTCACTTAAACGAATCGGTAAAGAATAAAAATATGTACCGATGTTGAAAAAATTAAAATAAGGCTGCATTTTAGACAAATAAGACAACTACTTGATACTTTTTTCGTTATTAGTAAACTTTTTTTCTTTGCTTGATACTTTTTTCGTTTCCAGTAAACTTTCTAGACTCCTCTCATCGAGACGAACGATTAATCTGAAAAATTATGACGAAAAACTAAACAAAAAATACCGAAATTGTATAGATTATAAATTTGCAAGAACCCACCCTAATACAAACCTCAATGTGTGGTTTGTTGCAGCACTAATAATTTGGGACGGCCCAAATATGGCCCAAACAGTTGTCTAATCCTTGGGTGACTATTTGGGTTATAACATGACCCAAACCGCGTTTATGACCCAAACCGAAAGGCGGTTTTTGGACTTTGCTCGGGATTGGGCCCTTTGGCCTACAAAACCGTTCTTATTTTTTGAACCTTTCCTATAAAACCCAAAAGAATTGAGAAGCCTTTAAGCAAAACTTCGAGTGCAGGAAGCAGCTCACCGCGAGTCAGGCTCCTCTCCAATCCCTTTAAATGGAACACAGCGAAATACTTTCTCCAATCCCGGGCCCAAAAAAACTCTTTTGATCCCATTTCAATGATCGGGACCGTTCACATTTTTTGAATTCATTGCGAGCATCAAGCATGTCAAAAATCAGTTTGATCGACTGTCGTTTGATATGATTTCGAAACACATTTATATGGCAAAGGAAGTAGAAATGAATGAGTTTTGTTCCAGTTATGCAATCTTATTTTTTGTAAAATAATGTGTTCCAAAATCATATCAAATGATGTGAGATCGTTAAAATTTGATACGGGCCGAGATTGGAGAGGGGTCGGACTCGCTCAGTACCCTGTGAACCTTTGCTTAGCACCGGTCCTCAAATTGGTAGTATATTTCATAGTGTCTGACCATATTGCTGGAGCTATCGCCTCATAATTGGCATTCACTTGTTATATCCACATAGAGTATGATGGATTATCTCTCTCACTCGATTGGTATGAATTCAATCGCATAATCCTTCAAAATGCTCTGCGCTCCTGCTCTCAATCCTTATGTTGTGCCCACGCTTTCAATTCTCACTCTCACGAATTCTAGTAGTTTGAGATGTATTTCGAAGACGCTCACCCTCACACTGGCGCACGCTTGTGCGAATTATGTGAATTAGGTGCGAATCTACACTACTCCAGCAGGAAGACACGATGGAGAAAAAAGCTCACGAAAAATGTTAATTTGCGAAGATAATCAGGAGGAAGTCACAAGTTAAACCATAGCCCTTGGTAAAAAAAATGCCTCTCAGGATCCAGAAAAACCAAATCACAAGATTTACCAGTAGGCAGAATACAAACCCCACTTGCTTCCCAAGAAAACCCTCAACTTTACGGGCAGGCTCTCCAAGAAGTCAAGGGTAGGAGTGTAATTTCGACGTTTTCGGGGAAGAATTGGAGTGAGTTTTGGTGTGGCTGGTTCACATGCTGCTGCATCAACTGATCATGAGATGATGAATGGCATGAACGTGAACCCTATAAAAGGGGTGAAGAGAGGCATGTTCCCAAACACATCCAATGATCCAAAGAAAAATCTCCCAATCATCCAGTATGTCTGCGTTGCCTAAGAGTCCTGTTTCCATGAGGATGAGCTTGGTGGTCCTTTTCATGCTATGGTTCTCGGCCACCGTAACGACGGCGGTCCAGCCCCGCATCGTGAGGTGCCGGAGACAGCGTGAGTTTCCGCGTTGCTTCAACGTTCCCGCTCCCTGCCCCCCGACCTGTCTTCGAACCTGTTTCATGGACTGTGCCACCTGCAAACCCGTCTGCAGTAAGTTAATCCAACTCTTTTTATCTCACGATCACGATGTTAACTCTTTTTGTTATGAGATTCTAACATCGCCGTTGAATTGCTAAATTTGACAACCTATGTGCAAACATCCTTGTACGGCACGAGAGAGAGTTTTTTTTTTTTTTTGGCTCGGCGAAAGTTAGCAGTAGTTATTGAGGTTTGAAACTCTGTTAAATGCACCATAGCTAGTTGCACGAAACTTCTTATTTCGCCATGCAAATTTTGAGTGCAGGCTGAAATGAGTTTCAATAAGAAGTTGAATCAACAAATATTTCGTATATAATATGCCAGCTAAGAACTCATAAATGTTCTCTTGCAAATAGGATGCAATACCCCTGGTGCTGTTTGCGAGGACCCTCGCTTCGTCGGCGGCGACGGCATCACATTCTACTTCCACGGCAGAAAAAACCAAGACTTCTGCCTGGTCTCCGACTCCGACCTCCACATCAACGCCCACTTCATCGGCAAGCGGAACCCTAATCTCAACCGAGACTTCACCTGGGTTCAATCCATCGGAATCCTAATCAACAACCACAAACTCCTCGTCGCCGCCAAAAAAACGTCCAAATGGGACGACAACGTCGACCGCCTCGCCATCTTCCTCGACTACAACCCCGTATCCCTCCCCGCAGCCGAGGGCTCCGAGTGGAAATCTCCGGCCATCACCGCCACCCGAACCGCGGCAGCTAACCGGGTCACGATCGAAGCCGCCGGTGCTTTTCGGGTTACTGCGGCAGTGGTCCCGATCACGCCCGAGGAATCTAAAGTTCATGGGTATAACATAACTGATGACGACTGTTTTGCTCACTTGGAGCTTGGGTTCAAGTTCTACAACTTGACTGATTCAGTGAACGGAGTTTTGGGACAGACTTACAGGAGTGATTACGTGAGTAAGGCAAAGGTGAATATGCCAATGCAGGTGATGGGTGGGGCAAATAAGTACTTGACTTCTCACATATTTGCTACGGACTGTTTGGCTTCTCGGTTCGGTTCGATTAATCGTGTTTCTTCGAGCAAGAACCGGGGGACAGAGTATTCAACCATGAAGTGCAGCACCGGGGTGGATGGCAGCGGAGTGGTTTGCAAAAGATGATAGATAGATTCAGATATATCTGAATCAACTAAAGAATAAGCTCTGATCAGATAGTGAACAAGTTTGGTGTTAGTGTTACTATGTACTGCCTGTATGGTTTAACTCTTTGATCAATACCATAAAAGAGGGCATTTAAAAGAAACATTATACTAGCAATAGCTAAAAAAAGGTGACTGCGTACTAATCTTGTGCTCATACTCAAGGGATTTGATGGCGGACTTATAAAGCCACCTACAGATGCTCTACGCCCAATCATTCCGAATGGAAAAAAAAAACCAGTATATCTTTCCGATATCAACTAGTCTATATATTCTTCAATTCATATTTGAGGTACTAAGCAAATGGATGAAACGAGGCTGTTTAATTTCAAAATTTTCAGAGATATGGAAGCAGTAAACAGAATCATAAGATTGAATGGTGCAACCGTCAACACTTAGGTATTTCCATCTTATAACACTATCGGTGGCATAACCTAAGCTATAAATGAGGGAGCCAATATGGTCTAAATTTACGGAGAAGAACCTTACTTGGACAGCGAAGAGAGCAACAGGGCTAAATGTGATAGTAAGCATTTAAAGATGATTTTACTAATTTTGTGACGTAAAAAGCTGTTTGACTTTGGCCTCTACTTCCTACATTATTTATTCTTCCACCACCGTCGATTTGTTTCTTCTAGCATGTAACTAGAACGATCAAATAATGAGAATGGCATAGCATCTAAATTATCTACAAGCACTAGATACAAAGGAACAAAAAAAATTACAAGCACAATCAGCCTAGGAGGACTCGGGAAAAATAAGTGGTGCTTCGATGTTGTCTGTATCATCAGCTGAATCGATATTGGACTTTGATTCTATTTGTAGCATGGACGTGTAACATAAAGATATCACCTGAAATGCATGAACATTTGCAGTCACAGAGAGAGAGAGAGAGAGAGAGAGAGAGACAGATTACTTACCATGCACAAAGATGCACAGATAATACTGAAACCTTTACAGTTGAAAGGTGCATTGCTGGACAAAAACCAAGCTGGGGAAACATTGAAAACAAACAGTTAAAGCAAGTTAAGTGAAAGGATATTGATGGTCTAAGCAACGGAATTGTGTATGCAAACTCACAGGTCAATGGGCTCATTGCAAGGGGTGATAACAGATCTGCAATTGATTGCACTCCAGCAATGAATCCTTGTGCTTTTCCCTGTGATTGAACTGAACTTAGAAAGTGATGCAAGGGCTCAGATGGTGAAAATGCAAATGAGTTTGCTAAAGAATGCCCAACCGTCAAAAATAGGGGACCAAAAAAAGAAGGGAAATATATCTTCATAACTGACTTCAATGGTTAACCAGAAGGTAGAAAGTAGAAACCCAATCGAGGCAAGAAATTTCTCAAAATTTGTCTGATCATGGTCATTTTAAACTCGAAACCAGCTGAGTTCAGAGGAAAACTGAAAACTCCACCTGGATGAATGAAACAGCAAGAGGGGCCTACTTCGATTTGCTAAACAAACGTATAAGAATATACTATCACCCGTGTCAATGAGGAGAAGAGAAATTCTCAAGAATGAGACCGAAATTTCAGCTAGTGTAAAATGCATCAAAGAAGAACTAAGTGGGATTTGGGGATTTCCCTCCATGTGGGTAGTCCATGGCTGGCACCTACGTGTTCAGAACAGCATTTTTTTCTTTCCAGTTTTTGCAACTCAATTCCTCATCTTGGGTTTCAGCAATCTGAAAGCTTTTAATAGTTATCTAAATAACTTCAAAGAAACCATATCACTCCACCAACCTGATCTGCTGAGCTTGATGCTTTTGATATAACAGCATAAGTCTGGCACATTAGAAAATTAAATGGGTTTATAAGTGAGCCATAAGATTGACAACAGTCAACAATATACTCCATCTTTTCTAACAAAATTGTGGGACAACTATAAACTATCATTGCAAATGGCACTTACGGAAGGTTTCACAAGGACAAAGATGACTCCAAACGAAGCACTTAGATATGGTACCTGCGTTTTCAACGATTCCCGGCCAACACGAGTAAGATGATGAGATACAACAAGGGCAACAACGTGTATTTTAGGTGCAATGTAATCAATGAATGCAAACTAGCAAAACAAGAGTTTTGGTATATAGGAGTACATACCCAAGAAGCCCAAGCAAAGCCATAAAGCAATGCCTGTGGATTGGGGAGGGGGAACTTCCATGAGATCATGAAGTGCAAAGCTGCAGGCAGATTAAATTAAGGCAATGAAGGACAACTCACATAAGCTATCGATGAAAGTAAAGCTGCACACAATATCTTTTTCTCCCCAACCAACGGATTGATGAGAGGAAGCACCACCATCTTGAAGCATGCCATACCATGAAAAAGATTGTAAGTGGAGGATTTCAACATTAAAAGAACAACTAAAGGATAGTTAACGTGCTCGACTAAGTTAGAAATCCGGTGCTCAGGGACATTAGACAAAAGGGAGGAAAAAACATGTAAATCACCGGCATGTGTGATCCCTGCCAATTTGAAGGATAGTGGAAGGATGGAATTGCAAAACAATCGAAAAACATACGGGGGGACAACATCAATTCTTCTATACGGTGAGTCTCTACAGAGGGTGAGAATCTCGCACTTGCCCACCACCACCCTGCGGTGGCCAAGCTTGCCCTCACTCTCTTGGTCTTTGTCACCGAAGACAACCTCCTCCAAAAAGTGACCACGTTAAGTACTTTGTACTCGTTGTTAATTGGTTCAAATCCTCATTACTATTGGAATTCGAACCAACTAACATGGAGCTCATCCATTCAAAAAATACCAAAGGGCCTACTCTTGCTCCTGGTCATATCTTCTGGGGGCGTTATACTCCTAGACATGAGACAGTTTTTGCTTCCATGGCATAGGGATGAGAACGATGCAGAGGCATTAAGGGTCCGCAAGCAAATGATACTAAATCATCGGGCATTCTACGAAGACAAAACAAATCAAGACTATGTCACAGCTTTTAAAAATAGGGGATATACAATGAACCAAACCATGTTTGGTAATGATGAGAAGGACTTCGAATACCGGACTCAATACGAGACGATTTACGTGAAATGGTTGAAGCCCGTCTCTGCTACGTAAGCACTGAACTGAATGGGTCATATCTTGAATATCGGAAAGAGGGCAGGTGCGGCTTTTTAGTGAGTAATCAACAGCAAAGACTTCTAGGTGCAAGAAGCTCACCCACAACAAGCAAAGGTGACCCACTATTTTATGTGCTCCAGGCAATTCAGAAGAGTATGGAGATGGTAAAGCGCATGGGTCTTGTATGGTTCAGAGTGATTGTTTGGGTGCGATACAGTGCATTCATAGCAAACATTGCAACTTTAGATACTGCGACGAACTCAATTAGATCATGGATCTTTACGAAAGCAATAACCCATGCAAGTTTTGGTTCAAATTTGTTTTCCGAGAAGGAAACATGGCAACTGATTTCCTTTCGAAGATGACAATCCGGGAGATCAATCAAGTAGAAAAATTCGATGATGGATGGAAGGCAGTTACACTTTTCCATTGAGAGTTCTCAAATACAAACATGCCTACAATTCTTGCCAAAATTGTGGAGGATGATGCACTTGGAAAAGTGAGGACTAGACATCGTGCTTGAGAATTCAAGTAGCTTGGTGTAGATGAATTTGCCAAGGTTCATCTTCAAATCTAGAGCTTGTAGCTGAAAACAAAATTTTCTCTTACTCTGCTAAACAAAACTAGAACTATTTAATCTAAAAAAAGGTAGCGTTCCAGCAAAGCATAGATAATTGTGACATATTAGCACATACGATTAAATTTATATCACTTGACTAATTTCAAATCTTCTCCATTCTCTAGATTTGAAGATGAACCTTGGCAAATTCATCTACATCAAGGCTACCTGAATTCTAAAGCACGATGTTTAGTCCTCACTTT
This sequence comes from Rhododendron vialii, assembly GCF_030253575.1. Taxonomy (NCBI): domain Eukaryota; kingdom Viridiplantae; phylum Streptophyta; class Magnoliopsida; order Ericales; family Ericaceae; genus Rhododendron; species Rhododendron vialii. Next base: position 33,754,450 of record NC_080565.1, on the reverse strand, counting down.
TCCAATTGCATCATCCTCCACAATTTTGGCAAGAATTGTGGGCATGTTTGTATTTGAGAACTCCCAATAGGAAAGTCTAACTGCCTTCCGTCCATCATCAGGTTTTCCTTCTTGATTGACCTCCCGGATTGTCATCTTCGAAAGGAAATCAACTGCCATGTTTCCTTCTCGGAAAACGAATTTGAACCAAAACTTGCACGGGCTATTGCTTTCGCAAAGATCTAATCGAGTACGTCGCGGCATCTACAGTTGCTATGCTTGCTACGAATGCACTATATCGCATCCAAACAATCACTCTGAACCATACAAGACCCATGCATTTTACCATCTCCATACCTTTCCGAATTGCCTGAAGCTCATAAAATAGTGGGTGGGTGAGCTTCCTACACCTAGAAGTCTTCCTGATGATTCCTCACTAAAAAGCCACACCTGCACTCTTTCCGATATTCAAGATATGACCCATCACAGTGCAGTACATACGTAGCAAAGACGGGCTTCAACCATTTCACGTAAATCCTCTCGTATAGAGTTCGGTATTTCGATGTCATTCTCATCATTACCAAACATTCTTTCAAGGGTTTGGTTCATTGTATCTCCCATGCTTTTAAAACCTGTGATAAAGTCTTGATTTGTTTGGTCTTCATAGAAGGCCCGATGATTCAGTATCATTTGCTTGCATGCCCTCAATGCCTTTACAACATTCTTATCCCTATGCCATGGAAAGCAAAAAGCGTCTCATGTCTACGAGGATAACGCCCCCCAAAGGTATGAACCAGGAGGAAGAATAGGCCCCTTTGATATTTTTTGACATAATGCACTCCACGTTAATTGGTTTGAATCCCAATAGAAATGAGGATTTGAACCAATTAACGAGAGTACAAAGTACTTAACATGGTCACTTTTTGGACGAGGTTGTCTTTGGTAACAATGACTACGAGGGTGAGGGCAAGCTTGGCCGCCCCAGGGTGGTGGTGGGCAAGTGCGAGATTCTCACCCTCTACAGAGACTCACAATGGAGAAGAATTGATGTTTTCCCCCCCACATGTTTTTCGCGGCCGAAGTGTTATGTAAGTTCATAGAAGAAAGAAAAGGACACCCAAAAAAAATACCTGAGATACAATAGATCCTATTCCCACCATCATCAGGATTTCTGAAAATTGATTTTTGTTGAAACCAAAGGCCGATTTCAGATAGTACTACAGAAGGAGAATGAAAGTCATAGTTGTAATAGTTCCATGTCAGTGGAGTAAATTGGCTCAGAAATCAGATTGTAGCATTCCAAGATCAGTTTTCAGTGCATTCAATGGCCTTGAAATGGAGACCTTATCCTGAGGTCGTTGGAACGCTCCCTCTCCCAAATCCTATATATATCAGTTGTATTCTATTTGTAATGCGTGGTTGTACTTGTATCACAAAAGCAATAGTGAGAAAGAGAGGGTGAAGTTGAGTGTTGTAAACTCTCCACACATAGTGAAGCCGCTGCGCTGTGGATGTACCCGATTTTGGGGAACCACAAAAAAATTCTTGTGTTTCTCTGTGATTGATTTATGACTCGTGTGTGTGTTTGGTTTGTGATCTGTGGTAGCAGAACAATGTCACTGTGTAGTTTTAAACACATAATCAACTAGAAAGTATCAGTAATGGATGCAAACAGGTGCAAATTATCTTCTGTCTAAAATAAAACAAACTTTTGTTAGTGTTCACCAGTTTTCTACATAACTAATAGAGATGATGTTAGAAAATATTTTCATCACAAAAATGCAACCAACCACCGGATCTGTTTTATACTTTAATGGCATTGTACTAGTACGGACAAATTATTCCAACTGTTGTGCCTTAAACATAAAGGGTATATTTTGGGGCTACATATGGGCATATAAATCGGTGGAATAATACTAACGATTATCCTGTTAAAGATATATCATTTAGCTTTGTGATATTGATAGGCGACATACCAGTAAGACACTGCTGATCCCTGACATCCCCAATTCATAATAGAAGGAAACAAGCGATATTCCTTTAAGCGTTTGACTGTGAAGTAAAACAGAGCCCTTTAGTGGTGACGCTTCAAGTTCTCCAAGTACAACATCAGTAATACGCTGATGTCCCAAAGGAAAAATAGAAATATGAAAATATACAGTAAAAAAATTGGGATTGGGACACTAGCGCCGTGTTTGTTACTTTTGCAGTGTAATTGCCCTAAAATATAAATTCGCTTACTTTAGCAGTTGTCCTTCATAAAGAGAGGTTTTTCTCAGGTTTTCAGGCTGGATTTTAAAAACGTTTTTAAGCTAGCTTTTTCCATGATATGATCTATCCTTTTCAGCTGAGAACAAACGGTCATCACTGATGCTAGAGACAAAAGTACCTGCTCAAAACAATAGTTGTGGCATGTCTCATTGAATTGTATCATTCCTCAACAATCATAAATGCCTTGTGCAAGCAACCCAAATGCTGGTCATGTCTTGAAGTTGGTTTAACTGTCTCAACCAGAAATAGGTACATGTAAACTGGACAAAAGACCAAGAGGGCTATAGATACCTGAAACAATAAGCTTTATCAGTAGGATTTACAACATGGATATTAAAAACAGATTCAACATCGTATAATGCCGGAACTACAGAACCAACATGCCTCAAAAATGTAACCTTCAGGAAGAAAACGCGCTAGTGCATTTCCAAGCACATGTGCAGCAGAAAAGAGGCCTGTAATCCAACTGAATACTGCTGCCCTCTTACTTTGATCAACAATATCTGCCTGCCATAGAAAGGAAATTCTGATCTCTAATAACCCCAGCTGAGATACGTTCTAAATATCACTGAGGGGAAACTCTCACCACATAAGCGACAGAAATGCAGAATATACTCCCTTGACTTATAATGTATGAAATGGTACGGATCACATAATAAGCATAAACAGAGGCTTTTGACTCATTGATAGCAAGCAAAGCTGAAATAGCAACATGGTAAGGTGAGCAAAACAAACATTATTGACCCTTAAAAAACCCATTAACCTGATAAAAACATAATGTGTGGTGAAGTTTGACCCATTTACCTGATAAAAACATAATGTGTGGTGAAGTTTGATGTTAACATCATTAACATGCTATAGCATAATCTCCAGCACCATGATAAGAGTATAGTATATATTGGGAGCCAGGGGTTGTCTAAGCGCAGGCGTATGTAGATCAGTCTTGTTAGTTAGAATACCACACTATTACAGATCGATAGTGTAAAACAAAATCAAAAGATGATTCTAGAGAAGGACTAGCCGGCATTTAACTCTTAAATAGTGTTGGTTTTACAGGAAATTTCCACAGCTAGCTGTACCCACCAACACCAAATGCATTTTAATTCGTAGAAATATGAAGTTACAAATTCCACAAAAACTTACCAAAAGGGACTATTGTAGTAGATACAGTAAGGAGAAGCAGCGGTTTTCGCCCATACTCATCTGCTAGTTGGCCTAGGACTGGAAGCACCACCATCTTGAAAATTCCAACAACCTATCAAGTAGAAAGATATACACCCTTCTTGATCAAATTAACTTGCTACAAACAAGAAAAGAAGTCGAAAGCTTAAATTGCAACTGCAGCTATTTTTATTAGTCAGATGTATCAAAATTTTAGAAGTCAATCGACTATTTACTATATATGCGTTAAAGAAGCTTATAAATTTAACAGTTAAGCAATATATCAGGAAAAATTACCGGTGCACGTATTTGAACACACTTTAACAGTACTCTCACAGCTTGTGATGTGATAAAAACACCAAATAGCATCCGAATTTGATGTTGATCTCACTTGATTATTTAAGAAGTTGTCCGTCTACTTTTAGATATTAAGATTTGCATTTCCTTCATTTCTGAAAGAATTCAGCAGGGGTGCCCAATGCCCATAAGAAAGAATTCAGTTGTATGTCACTTCAATCCACTTAAGACCTCTAACCCGGTCCCCAGACAATGACCCGATCAACGCCAGTCTTTCCCCGAAAAGAAAGTGTTTTTCTACTGCTCAATTGCTTAATACGTTTTCTCATCTGTCCAATTTGGTTAATTGGTTACTTGCTTCTTCCCATTGCTAGACGCCGAGATCTAAATTAATTCTCCTAGTTTAAGTCAAAGGTGCTTGTATTTGCTTTTGCTTATTCATTCCATCTTCATAAAATAAAGTTGTGCTCTAAAGTCCCAACAACTAGGTTAGACACTTTATGAACAAGAAAACAAGACATAATAAAAAATCGAAGAAAGAAACTATAAATTGTCTAACCTAAGCTTTACTATGATAAGGCCAGCTGGCCAGTACAGTAGCAAAACTATAAATCCAACAGAAAAAAACATATGATAAACAAAAGACAATGACATATATAGATCTTTATATATCCTTCTATATATGTCATTGTCACTATTACATGGTCCACTAACTTAACGATTACATGAAAGATCAGTAGCCTCATCTTTGATGTCTATCAAACTTGCAAGAAAAAACTTGATTGTTTAAAGAGCAAGTTGTTCTAAAACTACGTTAGTAAAAAACTAGTGCTAAAGACTAGTATTAAAAACAACTTTGCTTTTCAGCTCCACGGACCAGGACCTCAATTAATTTCCTTCCCTTCGTGATACATAAACTTCAATGGCCCAAAATGCATGCCATTGTGTGCTTACAAAGGCAAAACACAAAGGGTTCAAGTTGCATCAAGCTTTTATCCTTACATGTACCCACCAATTTTATGAATAAAGAAGCTGACAACCCAAAAATACTCTCTGTTTTTTTTTTTTTTTGGTCATGGATATCGTAAGTGGGTTAGTGGGTTAGTGAGTTAGATAACTACAAGGGGTGTCGGCTAGAAGCCCTGGTCACAAGTACTCCTAATGTAACGCCCCCAAGCAAACCACTGGCCTAATACCCTGATTTTGATCTCCAAGCCACACCATATGGCCCAAAAGCTTACCTTGAGGTATTACACCTAATCTTTGACGAATAGTTTTTAACACTATAATATTGGCAAACATACACGCAAAATGATATCTATCCTACAATGGTTGCAGCTCATAGAACAATTACCTGATAGACACCAACACCATCCACACAATTTAATATGTTACTAATTCAAACAATAAAAAATTAGTAGCTGAATAAACAAAGGAATAGCTTCCATAAAGATACTTGAATATGAAATTCCATAGTTTCTGATTTCTACTCTTCATAATTGTCCAACCCATATCTCTCAGCATCAAAACTCTAAATTTTTATAATGGTAAGCCGTAAGCCTAACCTGTTAAAATTGGATTTGAAATTCACAATTCACACCCAAAAATTGAATCATACAGACACGCTAAGAAGACAGTTTGGTCCCAAGTGACATATGTATAGTCAGTTCTACTAGCCGTAGCGCACTGGACCCTTTTTGGGCCTTCTTGTGGTTTGTCCTTCCTCTGGTTTGATGCCTTGTGCTTGGATCCCTTCAATCTTTGTAATTCGTTTTCAAAGATTAATATAATCCTTTTTCGTTGTGCAAAAAAAAAAAAACGTAGCCCGCTGGACAATGAATAATGTACACATTACATCAAGGTACTTTTAGCAAATATTGATGCACTTTCACAAATATTTATAAACATTTCACTGATATCCATACACTTTCTGGACATTAACCACTGTCTACTGGACTATAATCAACATTTTCCCCATGATAAAATATAACTCTGGAATCAAGTAACTCAACAGTCATGTTTGATTGGACTGACTGATAATGAGCGAATATGCATCCGAGCAATCTCATCGGACTAAGAAGAGCTTATTAAGGTATTGTAAATCCTATACTTTTTAGTATTGGTTATCCAACGAATATGCAATCTCTCAATTATTTGAGATATATAAAAATTAAAAAATGTCTCCATTAATTGGCAGCCGTCACGTTTAAATACCAGAAAAACAGAGTTTATGTAATTCAATCCCATGTCCGAACATACTTCAGATAAGGAAGTTAAACACAGCAAAAACACAGTCATTTTCGTCATCAATTCGTCGCTTCCATTTGCGGGGCAACCAAACGAAGAGGAATGAAACAGAGAGAGAGAGATAGAGAGAGAGAGAGAGAGAGAGAGAGAGAGAGATGGGGGAGATTATATACCGTCTGCTGGAGGCCATTGATGTAAATAGCTTTGGAGCATGTGGAGAGTCGGGGGCAGAGAGCTCCGGTGGTGACGTCGACGAGCACCGACACAGTCATCTCCTCCGCGATCCAATGCACGCAGAGAGGCAACAGTAGGAGAACCAGAGGTCTCAGCTCTCTCATGCTACTCTCCCACCCCATTCTCTCCATCTCCCTCTCTCTCTCTGTCTCTCACGCACTCTCTGAAATCTATATATAGATCGAGAAGTTTCCAAAACACGGAGTACTATGGAATGATTTATGACCTTTTGTGACTTTATATACAAATTGTTTGTGATCTACTGCAATTAGGGGCGTAAGTGAGCCGAGACGAACCGAGTTTGGGCGCGCTTGAGCTTGGCTCGTTTACTAAACAAGGTAAAAATTGGAGCTCGAGCCTTAACGAGCCGAGCTTAGTCATTTTCTAAAGAGTTGTGCTACGTGCACAGCAGCTGTGCACAGACCCTTTTTCTCCCGCCTTGGGTCGCACAAAGATGATCGAAACCGCTCATTTTGTTCAAAATATGTTGTTTAAGGTCTCTGTAAATATGAAGTGATTTTGGGTGTTTTGTTAACGCCTGTAACGATATCGAACGAAGCTCATTTTTTACAGAGACCTTAAACAACAAATTTTGAACAAAATGAGCGGCTCCGATCATCTTTGTGTGACCCAAGGCGGGAGAAAAAGGGTCTGTGCACAGCTTGTTGTGCGTGTAGCTTTTTTGTTTACTAAATGAGTCTCTTTAATCGAGCCGAGTTTTTGTCGAACGAACCGAACTTCACTCAGTTTGTTTAGTAAACGAGCCGAAAACTCGAGCTCGAGCTCGAGCTCGTTTACTAAATGAGCCGAGCCGAGCCTTAAGGAGTCGAACCGAGCCGAGCTCGCGAGCTGCTCGGTTCGTTTACGGCCCTAACTGCAATCTATAAAATCCAATGTCCATATTTATTTATTTTTTTGTCATTCGTTAATTTTGATCTACATTATTCTAGAAGATTTGGAAAAAAGAGGTGGGACTTACGAGGATCGAATTTTACTCATGTGCGTGGTGCATGTCAAAAAAGCCAACGGCACACCACACCACTCCACTTGTAAATTCCAATGTAGATTTCTAGCATCATTTATGAGTTTTTGTGGTTGCAGTGACGTTGTACATACAAGAGGGATTGCTAGTGGTTCAACTGCACTCCAAAAGTGCGACACATGTCATATGGCCTTATTTGTGAGCTTTTGTGGCAAGACATTTGTGATATTAATTATTATGGCTAGAAAAATGGTTTTTGTGGCTCACTAGAGTCTAAAATAGTAATTGCACAAATCCTTGTGGACAGCGGCTAGAGTGCAAATATGAATTTTGTGAATTTCGCGGGGATAAAAAATACTAGAACATTTATGAATGTAAGTAGCTTCATTTTATTACTTATTGGTTGTGGTAATATTTACTTTTTGTAATGGTCAAAAAATTTATATGAGTATATATGGACCCGGTTATGATTTTAAATGGCCATGGATATGAGGACTTATATATTAGCCACAACAAATACTAGTTCACATGAGAAAGTTGATCAACTGGTCCAAGTTGCCTTTTTTTGGTTCTAAATAAATATGAGAATTTATGGTGTGAAATACAAATTTGTAAACTCATACTATTTTAGAGTTTATGAATTCGCTTTTACTCTTGTGACTAATTAAATGAATTTCTATAGTTTAATAATTTTTTAATAAGATAATCTGTTAATTGACTGGTTCAACCGGCCATCTTTTAATGACGTGATGCTATCCGAGCCTTCCATTGAATTCAGATGGTGTATTTTTTTTAGGGCTGTTTAGCGGAGACTTTTTTTCCCTCCAAACACCAAAGTACTCTTACTTTGTACAAGTTTCCCTACTCTTCCGGTATCCCACGTCTCACTGAGTTGCTACTATTTACTAATCCCGTCCCGAGCATGGCCACATGACGCCCTAATACTCTTACAATCATACAATCATGTACAACCAATCTCAAGCATGACCACATAACGCCACAATACCCTTACGACCACACAATCATGTATAGCCCACAGGTTCACCAATTAATTATCTCCGAAAAATCTACGTCGACCATACACTTTATAAAGGAAGTAAAAAGTTAATGAAAAATGAACCATAATCAACTCATCACCAAACAAAAAGCTGAATGGAAAAAAAATAATCAACTAATAAATATCGTTTTTAAGTTTTAAGATTTATTGCCATACAGAAAGCCACTTTTTCGGCATCAAAAGCTGATATACTGTACTCACTCTTGTAGAGACCGGATGGTCAGGCTGTTACATTTTATTTTCCCTACACAAGTTCCTTCGCAAATCCTTTGATCTAGCTCGTTTTACACTGAAATGGCTCATGATAAAGAGACGAGTCAATTGCTCCATCTAAGCAGGTACGAGTAATATTGTAGAGACCGGATGGTCAGGCTGCTACATTTTATTTTCCCTACACAAGTTCCTTTACAAATCCTTTGATCTAGCTCGTTTTACAATGAAATGGCTCACGATAAAGAGACGAGTCAATTGCTCCATCTAAGCAGGTAATATTGCCTCTTCATCTTCATCGTCAAGTTCCTGCTCCACGCCTTTAACCTGTATGAGAAGTTCCTATAAGGAAAACTAAAGTGGAAGAAGAGAAACCAGCATTTAATTCAAACTTTACTAGTCCAAACAATGCGGCAGGGGAGGGATCAACTGTAGATGCAGATTATAGAGATACCACCAACAAGCGAAGTGATATCACCTATGTAAACTGGATAATGTAATGAAAACAACAAGGGCTTTAAAATTAAAACAAACCGAGCTACTCAAGCTTGGCTTGTGGAGGGCAAAACAGGAGACCATGGAATATATGGATTCTCGTCCTATTGGTTGGAACATAATTTTGATGATTCAATTTATGGGGCATGCTCTAAGGTAATATGCAACCAAATTTCTTCAGGATGTCAGTAACTGTATGGCAAACGTCCGTCAGTGACGATAAATTAAAACAAAACTCAATACCATTGTCCACAAGATGCCAACAAGATACACTAGAAAGGAAAAAAGGTTAAAACTTGCAATAGACAAAGGTTCAGGTCATTTGCTTTATTAGCAACACTAAATGTCCGTTGCTTTTGATGCAATCACTAACCAAAGAACCAGGTAGCTAAGTGCACATATTTCATATTGAATGAAGTTTTGGACTTCTTGCTCCATAACTCGATTGATAGATTGAATATGAAAAACCAAAACCCTTAAACATTTTCAACACAACAAATCAATACGTGGGAGTTTTTAGTGCGTCAAAGCACAAAACCTATGGTCACATACGCATGCATTTACATGAGTGGCTCTGAGCATCATAGGAACAGGTTTTCATACATGATTCAGCTGCCACGAAAGAGAATTGGATAATTAGTCACCCAGAGTCATGGATGACTGCAAGTCAAATACCAATGCTCTCCATTTGGTTCTGATAACTGATGAAAGGGGAGGGGAGACTTTGATTTGGGGAGGAGGGAAGAGTGGGGTGGCGAAGAAGGAGCAGTTCAAAAGCATCCAGATATGTACCAGTTATTGGGTGTATGACATACAATGGTGGAGTATGAATTGAATATCCAAGTAGTCAAGTAGACACAAAGGGTGCACATGCCTGACTGGAGTTCAGGGCATTCTACTTTAATAGTTTTTTTTAAGCATTCGACCTTAACTCCTCAAATTTGTTGATCAATGGCTAACATCAAAAATAATTTCGTGAGACAGTGAAATCAACTTAACAAGTCATAGCCATGTTGACCATTGTTCGCGTAGCTCAAATATATAATATAACTACTAGGCCAGATTGTTCAGAAATCTATCCTCAAGATTATCTCAAAGACAATCCTAGAAACAATCTACAAAATGGCTGTTACCTCAGGTACATAATGCATCAGCATGTTCTCAATGCCAGATTTCAGGGTGACAGATGAGCTGGGGCAGCCACTACATGCTCCTTGCATTCTAAGTTTGACTATTCCAGTATCTCTGCAGAAAGGAATAGAAGAACAAAATAATGTTTAACGATGTCAGCATAATTCGAAATCAACTTCTAATCAGAAGGAAGAAACTTACGGATCAAATGTTCGGTACTCAATATCTCCACCATCATCTTGTACTGCAGGTCGGATACGAGTCTCCAACAGTTCTTTAATCATTGCAACAGTTTCAGAATCATCCTGCAATAGCAAGTACAATAAATCATCATACAGTGGGACTACAGCATACCACTGAATAGCTGAATGTGATAGAAACTTATGGTTTGTATAGTATGTTATTTTGCACAGCACATTAGCAACAAAATCCCTTAGAGATTCAATCCCAACCAACAGGTCTGGTTCAATATCAACCCTATTCACTATGCTCCTTGCATGTAATAGCATACCACATTATTGAGCTCTCCTCGCATGCTTATATAGTTATATATCTGTAAAACGGATTAACAGTGCTCAATACAAGAATCCTATTCCTAGCATTATGCGTATAGATACTAAATATGCTCCAAAATATCTTCAGATGCTATACTTGCTCCTAAATGTTATCTAACAAGGCAGTGGCACACAAATGCTTTCAACTATTAACATAGCCCAACGGATAAGACTCGAAGCCCATTTGGCCAATTTTCAGTAGAAGGAGCCAGGAAAGCTTCTTCCAACTTCGATATGAGTGCAAAAACCGGAAATACTCTCATGTCCTGGCATAATAGAATGAATCCTGTTATCGACTGATATTTACTTTATTAGACCTTAGTTTATATTAGACCTAAGTTTATGTTGGATAGGGTACTCTGATAATTCTCTTGGTGGTTGATATAAATAGTAAATACAACTGATGTATGGGAACAGGTTAAGCTTCCATCTCTTTTCCCTCATATACTTCAGTCACTCTTTCTTCTCCACCTCTCCTCCTTACAAACCATTCGTATTTCACCACTCAACTAATCCATTGGCTAAGCTCCGCAGAAAGGAGCCACCAATGCTTGCTCTTATTATGTTCGTAGCAGGTTGGACATTTATACTAACATCAGCAGAATCACACTTTCAAATACTAACATGATAAACAGAGTGCATTTTTTCATCCCTCAATTTTGGGAAAGGAGCCAACGGATGGTTGCCATTGTATTCTTAGAAAGTGGACTATGATAGACATTCAAGCTCTTCTTGTTCTTCTCGTGCCATGTGCACAAACGTTGAGGGGCATTGTCAGAGGACTTTAGCATGCCTTTTTGTTTATATGAGCAAAAAATACAGTTCTCCAAAAGCCACTAATAAGAATTACAAGCAATCCGTAGCGATAAAAATTGTTTGGAAGAGTACAAACTGCACATTTCAGGCACAGATGCATGTAAGCAATGCCACAAGAGCATCACCCCTTGAGAGCAATTCAGTGATTCACCCAACAAAGCCCAAAGGCATGCCACCAGGGGTTTCCATAAAGACTCGTAGGAAGTATTCAAAGTACTCATGCAGCGGGACTGAATATCAGTAAGCATATACTGAAATTCATACCCAAAATTCAAGTAAAATTTAATGACATACCTCGTGGATAGCCGTGTCCATGGAAGCTGCAGTGTTCGAGTCCAAAAATAGTGAGTTCCCAGAAGAGTAGAAATCCATAATTGCAGCAAAAATTTCAGGCTTCATAATATCCCAGGAAGCATCTTCTGATTTTGTTACAGTTACGAAATCTGATCCAAAGAAAACTCGAGTAATTCCTGTGAATCCAAAAGTACTAACGAGTCTTAGCAACCACCGCCTAATATTTTACAATGTTAAGACAATTATTCGACACTTTTAATTATATGAGAAAGTTGAGAAATGGTCAAAATCATCAACCAAAATCAAGCATATAACTATTCAAGGAATACTAAAGACATCACTCCACCGTTAACTTAATTATTTTCAGGCTCATCCAAATCCCAAATTCAAAAGAAAGCCATAAAGACATAGAAAGACATAATCATGAGGTATGATATACTTGGCAATAAAATAAAAATAAAAATAAGGTAACATGAGCTAGCTGGCATATGGCAAATGACCACAAAAATGCAAGGAAACAAAAAATCGTAACTAACCATCCACCCCATACAGGGACTTTGCTAGTGGTGAATTCATGGCTGAACGAGCATTCGGAAAGTCTGCACTCCCAACTTCCATCACTGCCTTCCCGGGATAGAACATGAGGGATGATGGGTTTGGCGTTGATTGCGTTTGGATAAACATGGTCCTCCTCTGTCCTGCCGAATGCCACAAAATAAGACCCAACAAAGCTCATTAGAAGATAACATCCACACGAGTTGCTTAATAACATTAAAGATTGCAAGCTTCAACCTTTCTTGGGGAATCAAAGCTGTCAAGGCTCCTATAGAAGCAATCTAACACTTTTTTTTCTTCTTCTGGACAACGAATTTCCCAATGTTTCGTGCCCAATAAACAAGGGAAATGCTAACATTGGGCTGTCAATAAGGTAGGAAAATGACAAAAAAAAAAAAAAAAACAGGTTTTCAATAGCATAACCGAATAAACAATTGACAAATTGTTAAGCTAAAAGAACCCATAAAAGTAAACAAAATAACAACGTTTACACGTGTATCCATGTTTTGATTTTTATGGTCCTTCCAGATTTTCTAAAAATCCGAATAGATGACACCTCTAAATCAGTCAGAGAGAGAGAGAGAGAGAGGGGGCAATTAACCTCCAAAAAGGGACCATTTCGAGGCATGTGATGAAGAGATGTTTGTAGAATTTGATGATACGAAACCAGAGAGAGGATTGCGGCCTTGTGAAGTCGAGGACGTCGACGTCGAGGAAGTGAACAAGAGACGACGAGAGGTATGGAAATCACTGTTACGGGTACCAAGATCCTGTCTTCGACAAAGAAGGCCTCGCCTCACCAATCTTCCGGCACCCTTCATCTCTTCTTCTTCTTCTTGTTTCTTCTTCAAATTCGCTGTGAGTTTTCTTTCGTTTGCGTTTTACTTGTGAGCCCCAGGATTTTACCCCTGTTGAAGATTCAGCCTTGGGGTTTTAATTGTGTCAACTTACACCCTGCACTTTCAATCCAGTAAAGATATCCGTGCTATCAGTAACGCCCTACCGCTTGGAGAAAGTTTAAATATGTTTGCCATTGCGACGCAACTAGAAGCACCAATGAAATAGTAGAGCATTGGGAATACTAGATAAAAACAATGTTCCGAGCTTTAAGCTCTGTTTGGAACCTATGGAAAGTAAAGGAAAATAATAAAAAATTCCTTCCATTGTTTGGTTTGAAGATAAATAATGAAGAAAATAAGAATTTCAAGTGTAGTGAATAGTAAATTTTCTCTTTCATTTTACTCTCATTTTCCTTCTCTTTTATTTTTCTTTCCTTTCCCTAGGTTCCAAATAGAGTGGCTTCTAATTTAGGCAGAAATTAGGTGTTTATGTTCCTATGAACGAATCTAATAGGAGGAAGGTGGAGAGGAAAGCTCGGGGAGGGGAGGAAGAAAACGAATGATGTAAAGAGACATTGGTGACGGAGTGATGGTGGTAGAGTAACGATGATGATGGGGGCAATAAACATAGTTAAACGATAGCAATGGTAGTGGTGGACAAGCGGTGGGTAGTGGAACGGCGACAGTTAAAAGTTGTGGCAATGGAAATAGTGTAGGACGGTAGGGTGGTACAAAGACAAGGGTGGTATTTATGGTCCTATAGAGAAGAGTGGTCTGAATCATGTATCGTACTAGTATTGATTAAATTCGGTATGCTACACCCTTAATTTGATTTCGGGTCAAATATCGGTTGCTACCGACCGATATTGGTCAATAGAGAACAAATATTGGACAACTTTTAAATTTATTTTTCTTAATATATGTTACTATGTACATGCTAATACTTTTTTTTTTTTGCTTGAAAAAATAACATTAATAGAGATAAATCTAAAGTGGCACCCAATATCTCACCAAGTATAATCGTACCAATAGAAAAAATCAATACTCTAGCCGATACGGTAGTCAAAACTTTGGTTTGAATCAGGTACTAATCCATTACTTAATATCCATGAAAACCAACTCAATTTTTCCCATTACATATCACCTAATGCACTGAATTTTGATCAGTTGATCTCAATAGGATAAAACGAAAAAACAAAAAACAAGTTACATGCATTAATTGCGCTGCCTAAAAGAAATGCGTACATCTTCATAGATTAATATAGAGTAACTAAAAGTAATTTCGAAATACTACTCCTATTTAAAGAACTACATTGAAAATCTAATCAAATATATAGAATGCATTGGTTGCATGTTTTTAGTACCAAATACGCTAAGGCCCCGTTCCAGAACACTTTCTTAAAAAATAAGTATTTATTTTACATTTTTAAACTCAAATATAATGTAAATGAAAAATAAATTTTCAATTTTTTTTACATCGTTCACAAGATCTCACTCAATGAGATCTTTCAAGTAAGATTTATATTGCATATTTTTAGATTTCAATAAGCTCATTATTTTTTAGCTTAAAATTGGTTTTTTTTAAAAATAAGTACTTATTTGGTGTTCTGGAATGGACTCTAAATAGGATGCATTAGTTGCACATGTTTTAAAAAAAATTGAGTTCCCGTATAGGACTGTAAACCAACTGAGCTGTTTGTGAGCCGAGCTCGAGTTTTAGGTTTTTTACGAAACGAGCTGAGCTCAATACTGAGGGCTTGTTTGCTGGGGTGTTACGAAGGGATAAGAGAGGGAGAAGGAAGGTGGTGTTTATAGGGGGAGAGGGGAGAGAGCTTATGCGTGGAGTCTTAGCTAATCCCAACCATACTCTAGGATAAACTTATCCAAGTGGCGAGAAAGATCAAATTGACCCTCAAATATTTTTTTTATTCCCCACCTAATTATTCAATAAGGGCAGCTAAATAAATTCATACATTATTCATTTTTTTTCACACACTCTTATCCACCCATATCAATTATTACTCAAATCAAATATAAGCTAATCCCTCTCTTAGCTAATACCTTCGTAACATATTCACATTTTATCCACCTTTCTTCTTTATCCACCAAAAATATTATCCGTTCGACAAATAAGCCATCAATAGATGGGCTCGTTAACGAAGTTTATTACATAAATTATAAACAAACTCAACTTGTCAAAGACTCGGCTAATTTACAAATAAGCCGAGCTCGAATACTATATCTCGGCCCGGGCATCTCTATGCTCCTGTTAGCAAACAGAATCGGATGGAGGGACCATCTGTCATGATTGGCTACCGCCATTGCCACTTGTCCTCAAAATATCTCCGTCTAATCAGATTCCCAGCCGCCCAGTAGCACCCGATAACTTTCCCAGTAGCTAGCTTAGCGCACCCCGCACGACACTCGAGAGACCCCCTCGACAACTCACCGCCAAGCTCTACACATTCCCCCTAATCTTACCCCGCCCCAGCCCCCGCACCCCCACCCCCCCGCTCTCTCTCTCTCTCTCTCTCTATTCGCGCTTTTCGAACCCTAACAATCCATGGAATCCTAACGCACTAGGGTTTTACCACACCGCCGATCTGATCTCGAACCGATGATTCCTCCCACATGCTAACCTAACCCCCGAGCTCAATCCATGGAGCCGCCCTCCGCGGAGGATCTCGGGGCCCCACCTGACTCGTGGGAGGTGGCGGATTTGGACGCGAGCGTCAAAAGGCTGATGATCTCCTCCTCCAACAAGGACTCTTCTCCTTCCTCCTCTCCTTCTTCTCTGGATCCGACGACGTCGTCGAGCTCCTCCTGTTCAGCTTCGGCTCAGAAGGTTGGAGGCGTTTCAGAAGATGCTTTGGATTCGGTGGATGAGTTCCTTCGCGAAGCACTGCAGAATCCTCGGGAGAGGCTTTCCGGTGAGGTCCTGATTTTGGTAGTTATTGTGCTGTTGGGTTTGATGATTCTCTATCCGGTTAGTTAATTTGATTATAGGATTTTTTTTGCTGACGTGGTTCGTTGCGTTTGGTACTGGTAGGAGGTTTTCAGTCGAGAAATAGCTGTAATGGATTTATAAATAAGTGTACTGAGACCTAGGGTTGCAAATAAGCCGAGCTTTGAAGTGTTCGATCTCTGCTTATTCGAAACTAGACTAGCACTAGGTCGAGCCCGAAAAATCAAGCTCAAGATCGGCCCTTTCAAAATTAGTCTAGCTTGAGCTCGAGTCCAGCCCAAATAATCGAGCTCAGCTCGTTTGTTATCGAGGTGTTCGAGCTCGGATCAGTTATTATTGAGGCGCTCGAGCTTGGTTTTGTTTTCTAAACGAGCATTGAAACTCAGGCTTAAACTCGACTGGTTTACTAACTAGCTTAGCTGAGCTGAGTCCATAACGAGCAGAGTCTTGAGCTGCTCGCTAACAACTCGGTTCGTTTGAAACCCTACAGCGAGACCCCATTTCAAGTAAAATGGTGGCTTTATTCCAGGCATGAAACTAAAGGAAGAGGCTAAGTTGGGTTAAATTCAGAATGCAATTTTCAAACCATTTCGTAAAAGATTGGTTGAGTATAAAGCAATCCACTCGTTTATGTAAAAAAAACCAAGAGGGAAGAGTTTCTTAGGGGTTTGAATGCACCCTTATTTGTAGCTCCAGTGATTTTGTGGTCAAGGGAATTTGTTAATCAATGCATCAATGAGCTGTTATGGCCACAAGGCCAACCCGATGCTCGTCACTGTGACCTTCATGCTGCAAAGTCACCCTTTATAGCATCAGCTTGCTGGAGCAATCCAGGAAGTCTAATATGCTGCAGGGAACTGACTGCCATGGGCCATACCCAATCTAATAAAAAAACTGTAACTCTAAGAGACAGAGGTGAGGGAGGTAGATATAGAGAGCCTGGAGATTGAATTGGAGTGCAAGAATTTCAATTAAAAGACAGAGATCAGCAGAAATGATCTTCTTGCAATAGCACTGTTGACCACATGCATACATATATTCTGGGATCATTGATATTTAAGATTATCTTTTGATCTTTTGTCTGTTTTAATTTTGGGCAGTTCTGAGGATGGAACAAGACATTCAAAAGTTCATTCGGGATCGTATTCAACAGCAAATGGAGTTCCAACAGCTGCCAACTTCCTATTTACGGTTAGCTGCACATCGTGTGGCCCAACACTACTCCCTGCAGTCGATGGTTTTGTTAGACGATAGTTTACCTGACGGCTCTGGTTCAAGAATCATTGTTAGCAAGACTTCTGATTGTCGGCTTCCTTCTGTTCGCCTGGCAGATATCCCTCTAAACTTACCAACAGAAGACAGTGGTGTCACAAAGGTAGCTATTAAGCAGAGGCCACAAAAAGGGTCACTCACGATTACAAGAGGTAATTCACCTTCTACAAAGAGCAATCATTTGAAAAGTGTGGAGGAGAGGAAAGAGGAGTACAATAGGGCTCGTGCAAGGATATTTAGCTCCAGCAGTTCTAGTGGGAGTACTGGTGGGAGACCAGAAAGCGAGCCAAGGGCGCGGGAGAATTACCAGCATAATTCATCTGGGATGTCAAGGGCAGAAGAGAAACCTATTCCAAGAGGATCTGATGTTAATGCCGGCAGAGGTGTGAATGAATCTTCCACAAGTAGCACTAGATTAGCAAGAAGTAAGTCAGAGGTGGAGCCAGTTGGTAGGTCTAGAACCAATACTAATAGTAAGGTGGCTATTTTCCGAGACCGTGATGTTGAACGCAAAGACCCTGATTTTGATCGAAGTTATGACAGGTGTGCTTTCATTTTTCTCTCCCTACCTTCCAAATCGACAGGGTAATAATGTTTTCCTGTTCTCGGTGGTAATATTATCTGTATTTGGGCGATCATGTTTGAAGTGTAAGTCTGCATTGTGTAAGTCTACATTACTTAACCATCATTCACTTTGAATGTTCTATAATATGCATTTTACCCTAAGGATAAGGAAAATAAAAATGAGGGAGTATGTAATACAGTTGTGCCTTGTTGTAGCATAGGTATTTCCGGTTGATAATCGTAATAGACGTTGGGAAATGATATTTTATGAAGCTACATCAAGTAAATTCATTGGCATCAGTGTTCTGGAGTTAAATTTAACAATTTTATCCTTTGATAGGATTTAAGGCTTTGGTTGGATAATAGATTTTTGAGGGATTTATTGAGGGTAAGGAAAGTCAATAGGGAATATAAAGTAATAACTTTATCTGCTTCTATGCATTATCTTTCTCTCTTTTTCCTTGTCGGAAAATAAAATAAATCGTCTTTGTCTTTTTGCCTTTACCTCTTCCTTTTCTTCTGAATAGCCCTCTGCCACTCCAGGACCCAAACACAGCCTAAAACTCATTTTAAGGAACCAGTTGGTTTGGCCAGTAAAGTGTGTTGCTAGTGTTTTCAAGATTTAAAACTGAGTTCCACTTTCATCCAAGTTAGTGGGGTCATGGGCTGGTGGAGGGATATCCTTGTTATGAATTCCCCTACCATGGACCAAAAAATAACATGCTAAAGAAATTAAAGCTTCACTTCAGTGCTTTTGTAGAAACATGAACAGTTGATTGCTTTATTTCTCATATTTTTGTGAAAGTTTGATCCATTCTGGATTTTAAGACATTGTTTGGTATCTGTGATGCTGACTAGCTTAATCAATAAAGACTGTCGTCTCTTATCTCTTAGTAGACCCAAGGCTCTAATATTATAATGCTTTACCGTATCAGATATATGCAAAGATTTGACCCTGGATTTGGGTTCAATGGAGGACCATATGTTGTTCAGCCCATGTATGCCCCAGCAGTGAACTACAATACTGAATTCCCGCAACTTGGGTCAGCCCATGGGCCTTCAATATCTACTGAACACCAACCTCGGTTGCTCCCTCAACATGTACCCAGGCAATGGGCTGCACCATCAGCCCCCGGTGGAATTGGTTATGGTCATCCAGATGCCATGATGACCCAATTTAATCCCAATCATGTTGGTGCACACCCCACCTCAGCTTTATATTGGCATTCAGCCCAGCATCCTAGTCAGCACCCTGTATTGACGTTCATCCACCCTCATGAACAGGTTCACCAGCATTTTTCTCAGGTACAACCATGTTATTGGTTTCCTCTCTCATGTCAACCTTGAATTCATTTCTTTTTTTGTCCTTCTTGCCTGTTTCCCTTTTTGTCATCTTGGAGCAGTTTTTTTCTTTTAGAACTCTTCATGTTGTTAAGTTACTAGTTATCTTGCCAGCCAAGAAGTTGGCAATTTAATGAATGTAGCAGATAACTTGTACAAGTTCTTCAGAGGATTTCTAACGAGAATAAAAATTCTGAATTGAAGTGTAATTTAGTATATCCATATTTTCTAATAGTGAGACTTGTGTATATTTTTTTTCCCTGATAGGGTGGGTTCGTATTGTAGAGTTGTGGAAGGATTTATCACGGGAAAGGAAAGTGATAGGAAAACCAAATGAATGTTGAAATATGTAGCTTCTTCCCTTCATCTTTTCTTCTTATACTTCACCTATATCAATCCGTCCTCGTAGATCAACAGTCCGAACCCAGCTATATGAATCGTCTTTTTCTTTTCAGATCTCCCTTATTTGAAAAGCTGTGAATCTTTCTCCCTTCTTTCTCTTCATTTAAATGTAACTGAGAGTAGTCTGCAGAACAAGCAAAAGTTTAATGCTGGAGTTTCTTCTTTCAATTTTTATTGGGCAAAAACATACATGACTGACTCTAGTACTTTTCTTTTCTTTGACTCTCTCTATCCAGTCTCATCAGCAGCAACTTGATTCAAGTTTTGGATTAGCCCGGCCCCGGTAAGGGGCCTGGGCCATGCCTGCACCCTGCCAGCTTGCTCTGAGCTCAAAAGTATACAGGGTTGCTAACTTGCAGCCACGTGTTAGTTGGTTTGGCAGGCGTGTAGGCATTTGCAGCCGAGGTTGGCTGGAGTGGAGAGTTCAATCTTACGTGGTTCCGTCTTTGATCTATTCCACCAACTCGGTTCCAGTGGGAGCTTCACTGGTGTATGATGAGGCTCATTGGTTGGCAGTTCCTTCGATTAGTTCCCTGGGAGCCATGCTATGCCACTAGTGATGATGACGATGATGAATGAAGTTTGGAAATGAATTTACCAGAGCTATGCCACTAGTGATGATGACAATGATGAATGAAGTTTGGAAATGAATTTACCAGAGCTGGGAAAACGTGTATTTCTTTGGATTAAGGTATGCATTTTCCCCTGATTTGTTGGTGCTGTATTGTTTTGCTGAACAAATTGTCCTTTTGTATTCTGGGCTACCACATCCTAAGAAATGTCACCTTGTCTTGCTAAGGCACCTAAAATACTGAAAGGAATGTTAATGTGAGTGGTACTTTTTTTCTTTATTTTCATTTGCTTGGGAAAAAGAAAAAACTGGATTGCATTTCAGTGAATCAAAGAATTAGTACGGGATAGAGATTTGGAATACATGAACACCATAGGAAGTGGAAAACTTACCTGATCACTAGGTCTGCCTAAGATTAAGCATAACCTAGCAAAAGCACCTAGAGGAAGAAGAATGTGGCGAAGAATGCAGAAGGCTCTAGAACACTCGACAGAGATACTAAAACATGGGGCATAAAACGATATCGAGGACTAAAGGCCGGAAGTGAATATTGCACAAGCAAACTTTAAGGCAATGCCGAGAAGATGTACCAACTTGCAGGCATCCTTAACTTGAAACCTTTTTGATTGATAACAAGAGTCCCGTGTAACGCTCGGAGGTAATTTCCCGGTTTGCTTTTGCAGTATGGGTTGGAAAGAAGCTTTTGTTCCTATGCCTTGAAGAAATGACACCAATATGCAGCATCTGCTCTGTCTGCAGGAGGGGGAGAATGGAAAACCTAATTGTTCAAGGAGCCTCTACGTAAGTGTCTTATGGTGAATTGAGTAGCCTTGGGTGTTCGGGGCATAGCAAGACCAGAACTGAGTCAAGAATGAGCTGGTCTTGCATGTAGGAGATTGATTGATGTGCTGAAAGCCTGAATGGGCCAAACCTTGTCGGTCGCCAAAGTGGGCCATTTTTGCCTTCGAGCTCTCTCTTGGAAAGCCCCTTGGATACGTGGGGGAAAACTTGCTACTTGGCGGGGAGCAGACATTTGTCGATGGAACAGCTGTGGTTTTGCAGAACTTCTTCCTAAGCAATTGGATCTGACACCTCAAAATCTTACTATTTGGAATTTAACCAAAAGCAAGTGATTTCTCCCAGAGGGTTGGCCATATGCATGGCTAGTTGGCTACCTTGAGATGCTCTGTGGTGATCAGTAAAATTGATCACACAAGTCTCGTCTCTGATGTAAGTAATTTGCTGTTTCATTCCGATACCCGTGGATCAAACTCCAGAGGAGATTTAAGAGCTTTCTTCAATCATAGGGGAGTGACACCCCTTAACCGGTAGCCATTGGTCCCTCTAGTTTATCTATGTTGAACTGGAGGTGCAACAGTTTGGTGTGCCACGGCCATTGCTGGCGGTCCCTCTAGTTTATCTGTGTTGAACTGGAGGTGCATCAGTTTGGTGTGCCACGGCTATTGCCCGCTGCCGTCTTTGCTTGCTTTCATTTAAGAGAGTCTCTACCTACTCCTAGGCACTTGGTGCGACGTCTGTCTTCTCTCAACCTGGCTCTGGTAATCACTTGTCTCTGGTTTATTGAGATTCCATTTGAATACAAAAACTGTGAACTTGATGATGTCATCTTTAGGTATTTGGAATGTGGTGTTGTAGAGATTAGTAGAATTTTTTTGTCTTTAATTGTATCTGTACGCTGTTAATTTGGACGAGTGTGTTTTCCCAGATTCGTTGCAGCTATTGGATTGTGATATGGGGTGGTGAATTTTCTTTTTAAGTTTTTATTGAGCTCGAGCTCGAGCTCATGGAAAAAATTACTGTAATAGAAAAGACCGGACATTAGCGTGCTCGGCTCAGCTTAAGCTTGAGCTCGTGCTCACGAAAGATTTAACAAACAGGCCTGATCATTAGCATGTTCTGCCCAGCTCGGCTCCATAAGAGGCTCGTTTTCTTCTTTAATGGGAGGAGATTACATTACTTATTAATTCAAAGTAATATGTTGCTGTGCAATATTCAAAAACTATTGTAAATTGTATCAAAATTTCCTCTATTATGCAATTATAAATATATATTTGTGATTGACTCGTTAAGACTAGTGAACAAGCTCAACTGCTCAAGCTTAAGTCAAGTTTTGACTTAGCTCGGCTCGTTAAGTTTTCACTATATTTGATCTTTAGCTTGCCAAAAATTTAATAAAAAATTTTGGACACGACACAACTCAGTTTAGCTCGGCTCGTTACAGGCCATGTTGAAGGTAAGGCCTTGTTTGGAACATGGGAAAACAGAAAGCAAAAGTTGAAAACTAACTTCCAAAATTCATAATCTGATCCGGGAAGCACTTTCAAACCTAACTAAGCAAACCGGGGCGTGTTTTTGGCACGATGCGTAGGCGCGTTTTGAATTCGGATTTTCTGTGAGGATTGTCTTTGTGAGGATCTTGTTGTAGAGTTGACAACACACCAAAAGAGGAGATCTAATGGTTCACAATAACATTCATTTTTTTTTTAAAAAACTAAACTACACCGTTTTAGGGGACAAGAAACTAACGGACTCCAAATGGCATTCTTTTTTTCCGTTAGTTTGGATACTACACAATGAATTGGCTAAATGATCAAACTTAAGGTTTAGTTTGGATAAAAAACTCAAAATCTAGTTTGGATAAATAAATGAATTGGCTAATTTTTTTCTTTATTCAATTGTTTCGCATCGGTTAGTTTCATATAAAATGTTTGTGGATTATTTGATCATCTTGACGAAAGAAAAAAATGTAAAGAATCATGATGAAACTCAAAGTTTTTTGAATAAAGACGGAAAAACTCAAAAAATCTATCCTTTTTTTGAATGAGTACAATTATAAATTAAAAGGACAATTTTTTTGGGAATTTTCCATCTTTATTTTAAAAAAAAATTGAGTTTCCATCATGATTTCCTAACATTTTTTTTTTATCCCTTGTCGGGACGATCAAATAATACAAACATTTTACATGAAACTAACCAATGCGAAAAAAAATAAAGAAAGAAAAAAAATAGCCAATTCACTTATTTATCCAAACTAGACCTTAAGGTTTTTTTTTGTTTGATATTAGACCTTAAGGCTCCGTTTGTTTCGACGTAAAATTTTTCCGATAAAATATTTTACCTATTTTCCGGTGTTTGGTTGTGTAAAAAATAAGAAAAATATTTTAAATGTAAAATATTTTCCATCAATTGGATGAAAATGACTTACCCTTAAATCTTCCATAAGTTATTTTCTGAAATGAACTCGCTGCCTTCTTCTGCAATTCTCACTGCTCAGTTTCCTCGATCGTCAGTCCTGACTCGCGTTCAATTTCAATAATTTTATATCTCTCCACCGTTTAAACTCCCCATCTCCCTCTCTACACTATTTTATTGATTTTCGAAAAAATTTTCAAATGTCAACCAAATACCGAAAAATAAAAATTTGAAGTTTGTTTTCTGAA
Organism: Rhododendron vialii; assembly: GCF_030253575.1. Classification (NCBI taxonomy): domain Eukaryota; kingdom Viridiplantae; phylum Streptophyta; class Magnoliopsida; order Ericales; family Ericaceae; genus Rhododendron; species Rhododendron vialii. Next base: position 33,730,752 of record NC_080565.1, on the reverse strand, counting down.
AAAATATTTTATATCGAAACAAACGGAGCCTAAGTTTGGTAAAGTGAAGAAGTTTCAATTCACTGTGTTATCCAAACTAACGGAAAAGGATTGACAGGGGGAAAAAAAACCCCAAAAAACTAAACGGAAAAGAAGAAGAAACGGGAAAGAAGAATGCGGTCTGGGGTTTGTTAGTTTTTTGTCCTTTAAAAAATGGCGTAGTTTTGTTAAAAAATACAAGGAGTGTTATTATGAACCATTAGATTTTCTTCTTGGTGTGTTGTCATCTCCGCAACAAAAGCGCCTCACAAGATTCTCACAGGCACAATCCTCACAGAGAATCCGAATCCATGCGGTTTTGCGTTTTTACATAAGCGTACATGGGTAAACAGAAAGCAAAAGTTCCCGGCCAGATTCAAAAGTTTGCGTCCATATAGAAATAGTTTGCGGCCACAAATCAAATAAGGCGTGTTTGCGGTTTACGCTTTCCTTGTTCGCTCTTCCTTCTTCCCACAGCAAACCCGCGGCGCTCCAACGCAATTGCTCTCCTATTAAGAATCCCCCACCCCAACATCAGATCTTCACTCTCTCTCTCTCTCTCACTCTCTCGCGCACACACTTCCCCACCGAAATCAGTAGATCTCTTACCCATCAAATTACTTTCCGTTGTTTTCCGATCTAAAAACTGATTTCCCACCAAATCTCTTAACCATGTCGAATGGATTCAACGTCCCCCCCGTAATCTTCCCCTCCGGCGGAAACCCCTCCACCACGGCCGCCGCCACCACCCAGCACCGCCGCCCCCCCACCGCCCCCTTCCAACCCCCTCGCTCCTCCCCAAACCCGAACCCCAACAGCATCCCCTTCATGTCCTTCGACATCGGCTCCGCCGCCTCCTCCTCCTTCTCCGCCCCGCAGTTCGCCGCTCCCGGTCCGATCGGGATCGGCGGCGGCTCGGGGTTCGACGACGAACCGCCTTTACTCGAAGAACTCGGCATCAACACGCGCCAAATCTGGACCAAGACCATATCCATCCTAAACCCCCTCAAAGTAAACCCTGATTTGCACGAGGACGCCGACTTGTCCGGCCCGTTCCTGTTCCTGATGGCCTTTGGCTTGTTCCAATTGCTCGCTGGAAAACTCCACTTCGGGATCATCCTCGGTTGGGTTACAATGGCAGCTTTATTTCTATACGTGGTTTTTAATATGTTGGCTGGGAGGAATGGGAACTTGGACTTGTATAGGTGTGTGAGTCTGATTGGGTACTGTATGCTGCCGATGGTGGTGTTATCGGCTGTGGCCTTGTTCCTGCCGCAAGGCGGTGTTCCGATAATTGCAGTGGCGGGGGTTTTCGTGATATGGTCGACGAGGGTTTGCACGAGGCTGCTGGTTGAGCTGGCTTCGTGCGGGGACGAGCATCGCGGGCTGATTGCGTACGCGTGTTTCTTGATTTACACTCTCTTTTCCCTACTAGTCGTGTTTTGAGTTGATCAGGATTCAGTTATTTCTATAATTTGGGTGAACCCATGTTACTTTGCAATGTCTTTGGAAAGTTCTAGTATAATGTGGAGTTTTTTTTTTTTGGAAAAGAATTTGGAGAATCCCCTTACGTCCGCTTGGATCAGTCACTGGTACTTATGGGTTCTACAGTTCTTTACGATGTTGTTTTCGGTCTTCTTGGTAGGCTTATTGGTTGTCATGATTCCCCATGATAATGTTATTTTTTACTTTTGTTGTAGTTGATAGGTTTTCTGGGTGGCATGTTGGAAATAGTTCGGTGAATGGTCTGTTCCCATAACTTAAGGGATTGTAATTAAATTGAAGTAATATCCAGCATTGAATGGTCTATCTATTGCTCTTGAGATGCTTTTCCTTTGGTTCAATCTGTGTCTTTTTGTGACAATGCTAATATATTCATAATTCCATGCTTATGTGCGAACATATGCACCTTTGGTGAATTGTCTGCTTTTATCAGCGATTTTGACGGAATGGAAGTAATAATATTGTCCTTTGTTACAACTTGTATTTTTGATGTTGGTGGCCTTAGTTACAATGCTGATAAGTTCATATTTCTATGCCTATGAGCGAACGCAGGCTAGTTCTGTGAGTTTTTGTTGGAGATCTAGAGAACCGTAGGAGAAAGCTGCATATTGTTTGTTGCGTTTGTTGAGCACTTGGAGCATATATGCTGGAAGTTATTTTGTTGCAAGCTTACAATATATGCGTTCTAATGCTGTGATTTCATGGTTTATCCTGTGTGGTTGTTCCTTTGGCCCCTTGTGCCTTAGAGTGGGGATTGCAAATGGAAAATGCACCATGTACAATTTTTTGAAATTGTTGGAATCAAATAAGGATAAAATGGCTAAATATTCAATCATCTATGATTTGTGCAATGATTTGAAGGCCTTTTGGTTATACTTTGATGTAGTTTCGTCGATGCTTCCTGTTATCATCAAGTTAAAGGGTTCTGCCTAGAGAATTGATTCCGTACACACATTCAGTACGTATAGGGTTTATCGCTGCCTTATGCCTCGATTCGTCCTTTTGGAACTATTGTCCTGTGAATAGCGTTCTTGGCGAAAATTGGCATCTATTGAAGGACTAGGCAGGGCTCTGAAGCCAACTTTTTTACTATTGCCTTGGAGGTATTTTCCTTTTAGTCCCTAATGATGGAAATTTTCTTTAATTGTACTCCTGCCCGGGATTCTTTCTTTAGGCAACGACATTGGCTATCGGTCTGTCATCTTTCCATTCTTGTAGTTCTAGAATGAAGGGAATATGGTCATCCGTTGTTCTGCTAAGAGTCCTCTGTTTTCTGTTTTCGTCTGTGTCAAAGGGTTGATCTGTCTTTCTGGTTAGCGAATCTCTCCTTTTCTTTTTTAATGAATGTGCGATTCCCTTCTTTTCATAGAGAACATCTACTTTGTCAAGTTGCTTGGAATTGCTCTAGTGGTGATGCAACTTTGGCATTGTTATTCAGAATGAACTAAAACCACTTCCAGTTTTGGTTTTGAAGTAATACCTTCGGGTTAATTACTCCAGTTTTCTGTGCTTTGCCCCCTTGTGTCATTTTGTTTATGTAATTTCAATAGCAGCAGATTTTTACCTTGATTTTTTAATCTCTCATTCTTCCTTATTGATTCTACTTTCATCCTCCACTGGCCAACCATACAAACGATCACTTCCGTGACGTATTACCACCCCCATCAGCAGATCACTTCTGGGGGTAGCGGTCGGGGGGTCGTGAGCACGCGCCCGATAATCTTGGTCTGTGTGAAAATGCTTAATTGGCTAGGATTTAAGAGCATCTCCAGCAGTCTAAAGCAAAATTTCATACTCAGCAGCCTCAATACATAAGTTGCCATTTTGTTTTTTGCTTCAGTAACTCGCTAGGGCTGGCGAGTTAGCAAGTTACTCTAGCTCTCGCCAAGGGATGTCTAAAGCAAAATTTCATACTCAGCAGCCTCAATACATAAGTTGCCATTTTGTTTTTTGCTTCAGTAACTCGCTAGGGTTGGCGAGTTAGCAAGTTACTCTAGCTCTCGCCAAGGGATTTTATCAACGTGCGCTCTCTCTCTCTCTCTCTCTGCTTTTTCTCCTTCAACGAAGCAAGTTGCAGCAAGGGGTCTTGAGAGGAATCATAATCCTCAACATCAAGACCAGGTATGCCTCTCCCTCTCCCTCTCCCTCTCCCTCTCCTCCGAAATTAATTACGTATTCTAATCTATTTAGTTTGGATTGTGCAATTTATTCATCAAATATTAATTTGAGTATGAAAAGGAAACCAACCCATTTAGGTAATTGAATTAGGGTTAATCTTCCATTTAAATCAACATGGACGTTTGATGAGGTTGTCCTGAAAGAGGCTCAAAGAGCTATTATGACTACTCTTTCGTTAATGCATACTCCTTGTAACTACTTTAGGGCTTCTGAAAGCAATTTTTTGTTGCATTCTAAATCAACAAGGATGTAATTAGAAATGGCAGTCAATTGGGGATTTTAGTCATTTCTGCCCACTATATATCCCCAAGCAATTAGTATGTAATTGCGGATTCGCTGCACCTATTACTCCAGAAGACCCAAATTACCACCATTCATTGCCCAAGCTGTCGACAACTGGATTGAAACCATATGACTTGTCAAGTTTATTTGTATCTCACTTTGTCGAGACTGATTGAGGGTCAGGATATTTGTTAAGTTCACATGAGAGAAAATTATCTGAAACCTTATCTATCACCACCTTTTTCTTCGCTCTCAATGTTTAGGAAGAGACCAATTAAGTTACAAAAAACTTCTCCATGGCATAGTAAAACCCCTCGTACCAATGGCTGTCCTTACCTATTCATACCATCACAGTCAGTCAAGTTACAAGAAGCATCTAGTAGCAAAAATTAAAGATCAATTTGTATTGTTTACTTTGTTTTGTGTGGGCAAATTGCTACCGGAACCATTGTCTATCCAGCTCGCTTTTCTGTGTGGTACTCAGATTCTATTTGTGAGAACTCCTCTGGCTTGGTTTGTGTTGCACCTTATTGATGCAAAATTTTAACAGCTTAATCATCTCATTTTGTTGCAGCTGGAAGTCAATATCCAGCAGCATGTATTGCTTGATGTAAAATTTTGATAGCTTCTGTGGTCGTTCTTACTTCTAAGATTTCAAAGACGGTTTGGATCTGTAGTTGTTTTCGTGTACCTTCGGAAACATGTATTTTGCCCATTTACTTTGGTATTCCATACACGATGTTTTGAGTCTTATGACTCCAACATAAGCTCGTAGACACGATGTTTTGAGTCTTTGAAATCATAACTCATTTGGACGTGATACGACTTATACAGCCAACTAGAAGAGATGTTGAAACCAAGTGTGTTTATTTTTATCTATGAAATTTTGTGTATTTGGCTCGCAATTGTGTTGGTCTCTACTGGCTACGTTCTGTTTTTTCTTTTTGGGTTGGCTTCTCGCCAGCTCTCTCCCTTGTCTTGGATTGGCATTTAATTTTTTTTTTGACCCGTGATTGGCATTTAATTGTTTGTAGGCTTTTGTGCCAACCTCGTTGAGATGTTTGCCTATGGTTGTGATGCCATTTTTCCTTGCTCTTTTTAGTCTTTGTTAACTTTCCGTTCGAAGATTAACAAAATTTCATCTTTGCCATTCAAGAAAAAAAAGAAAAAAAGTACTCCGTAGTAGTTGTATCTGGGCAAATAATAATACTTCACTGTTTCCAGAGGAAACTCTGAGCTTCTTTGGTATTGTTGCTCATAAATTGTTCCTTTTTTTAGTTTGGCAGTTAAAGTATCATGATTTGTTGCCCGAGAGAGTTCTAGAGAGAGAGAGTTTGGTGGGGAGGGGTTCCCTTCTCACTCACCTCACCCGCCCCCCTTCCCCTTCTTCCCCGTTTCTTATTTCCCTCCTCAACTCTCTTCCTTCCTCCTCCCTCTTAGTCCCCCTTCCTCTCCGGCCTCTCTTTCATCTCTCCTCTCTTGGCTTCTCTCCTTCCTCCTTCCACCATGGACGTGAGATGGTTGAGGAAGATCTCCCTCTCTCTCCTTCATTTTTGGGCTACGGAGACCAAATTTGGGAAACTAGATTTGGGTTTTGGCTTGTGATTCCGATCCGCCTGGCGAACGGTGTTTCAAGCTCTTCAACCTCGACGGTGAAGGCGTGTGCGGCTGATCTAGCTCCGATCTTCCGGTTCTCATTTGGCCTATGCAGTGGGAACTTGCGTACTACTCTGAATTCCATGGACTCTCATTAGAACTGAATTAGGCCTTGCATCGAAGGTATAAGCTACTTGTCAAAGCCTCAAAATTGTCAACATCCCGGAACATCCAACATAAGGAAACTAGAGATGAAAACGGTAAAACTAGTTTTACTGCATCTGGAGAGCCAATTTGAGCTGAATTGATTACGATTTGGGTTTTTTCACCAACTGTAGTTGAGGCCACCAAAGGTGTTATTGACAAACTTTTCGGCAGCGTAATGCTCACTAGGCGACAATGAGAATTCAGCTATCATATTTGTGAATACTTTAGTTTAGAAGTATAGAACACAGATGAATTAGTGTTGTAAGTACTTGAGCATGCATGCGGAATTGACAGTCCAAAAGGGTTACAGACTAAAATGTTTATATTCAGAGAGAACGGTTTACGGTTAGCAAGCAGAAACAAACCTGCGGTGAATCTTCTGAACGGCTCCATTTCTCAACGCAGCTTTTAATCCTGAAAAAAAATTAGTATATTTTTAGGATCAACAATAGAAACAAGAAATGGTAATATACCAATTTAAAGTTCAAGATGGGGAAAATCACGATTTTTTATGGCTTCTTCCACTTCAAGAATGTGTTTCGGTACGACTTCCTGCTCCAAAAGAAGAATGCAAACAGATTTTTTATGGGGATTGAAGAGATATATTGATTTTGGTAATGGAGAGAGAGAGAGAGAGAGAGGAGATTTGATGGGGAGAGGAGAATGAACATGTTTCGGGTGGGGATTTCTTAATGGGAAAAGTAGCTTCGTTGGAGCTCTGTGCATTTTGGGGTGAGAAGAAGGAATACTGAAAGCGTGAACCGTAAACGCGGTTCTATTTGAGTTCTGGCCGCGAACGTTTGTATAGTCTGACCGCAAACTTTTGCTTTCTGATTACCTATGCGCGCTGCACATAGACATCACGCTTTCCCTGTAATTCGGATTGCGCAAACGGCAAACACGCTTCGGTTTCAGTCATGGCCGCTAAATTTTCCTTCTGGCCGTAAAATATTGATCTTGGCCGCTAAAATTTGCTTAGGGCCGCTTACTTTTGTATGCTTATTGAGAAACGCGACTACGCATCACGCTTTCCGTGTTTCCCTAATTAATTGCTTTTCCCACGTTTATAATTCTCCTGGAAAAACCGAAATCTACTATTCCATATAGTTGGCACCACTTCGTGGCCACTGAGAAAGTGAGAAATGGCGGCGATAGCTCGCCTGCACCTCCTCCAGCCACCGCCGGCCGCCGTGAACACTTCCGTGCTTTTCTCAAAACTCCCTCGCCTCTCTCCCTTCTCCAACCCTAATTACAGTCTCTGCTACACTCGTGCTCGTAAACCCTCGCTGAGTCGACGACTCTGCTCCAACTCGGAATCAGTCCCCGAGGTAATCCTCTCTCTCTCTCTCTCTCTCTCTAGAATTTTATCTGTAGCTCATTTGTGGATGTGAATGCAGAGCTCTCCAACTTCTGGAGCGAGTGCGTCCATAGTTGGCGGTCTTCTGGATTATCTCAACGAATCTTGGACTCAATTTCATGCTACAGGTATCGAAAATGAGTATATTATCCGCGATATTGATGAAATGCTCATCCAATGTTTAGAGTTCTACCCCTGAGCTTCTTGATGATGAAATCTGTATTGAGCTGTGATCTTTTTTCTTTCTTTTTCTTATTGACGGGTACTTTTGTATTGGTCACATTACTCTAACCTCTTTTTACGCGGTTTTGTAAATAGCTGAAGCAAAACGACAATTGATTGCTGCTGGATATCACTTGCTGAATGAAAATGATGAATGGGACCTAAAGCCTGGAGGACGGTACTTATTTACAAGGAATATGTCTTGTTTGGTTGCCTTTGCAGTTGGAGAAAAGTAAGTCGAATCATACTTTGTTGCAGTAGTTGAAAAGCATCATGAGACACTTAATCAACTGCATACATAGACTGGGGAGTGGATAGACCGAGGAGAAAATTGCGTTTGAACTTTTAGGTAGAAAGAAATAATGCAGACATAATGTGGCGTATAGTCCTCAATTTTTTTAGATATAGGGGGGCCACGATTCAAGGGTAGAACTTTTTGAGAGCAGCCACTTTGCACATACGTTGCCGAAGGTTAGGCCTGTCTCCAATCCTCCCCGCCCATAACGCCAGCTATTGGGATTACATGGGTACGATTATTGTTGTTGATGTAGTGTGATATGGTCCCTGTTTTTTCCCTTTTAGTGATATTTCTTAATAAGGTTCTCTGTCAGCTTTGCAGGTACCGCGGCAGCAATGGTTTTCATGTAATTGCTGCGCACACTGATAGTCCATGTCTAAAACTAAAACCAAAGTCCGCATCTTCCAAATCAGGCTATCTCATGGTCAATGTGCAAACTTATGGAAGTGGTTTATGGCATACATGGTTTGATAGAGACTTGAGTTTAGCTGGAAGGGTCATAGTGAGAGAGAAAGACGGTTCTTTTCTGCACAAGCTCATTAAATTGAAAAGGCCTATTTTACGAATACCAACATTGGCCATTCATCTTGACCGGTTTGTTAATCTTCCTTAAGGTCATTATTTATGTTTCTATTTTTCCATCCTATGAAACATTATTTAACTCGCAAGCACATAGTCATTTATAGTTGCTTGTTGCTGCAACACTAAGTTGGAAGTTGGTAGATCTGATGTTTTGAAGATACTATGGCCGTGTATTTGATACTTGATTGTGTTAATTGGCTAAAATGATGGTACTCATTTAGTTTAACCCAGAAGCTGGACTATGAGTATGGAGTTGGTCTCAATTTACTGCATTTGTGAAGCGATTTTTGAGTGGTCTTTGAATAGCACTCGCTCCAAAAATCAAACTGACAGCTTAATAGTACTTAGGAATTTTTGTTCGTTTCATTGGAGAAAGAAATATGAATAAGAAAAGGATATGGTGCATAAACTCTAAATTTGTTAAATTTGACTTAGATAGTTTGAACCTTGAGCTTTCATGGGTGGACCTGCTAAAGCTTAAATTTGACTTAGTTTAATTCTTCTGAACCTTGAGCTTTCATGGGTGGGACCTGCTGAAGCTTACCCTGACTGCGGTTGGTACCTTTAAGCCAGGTCATCTTCTTATTAGGTACCAGGTCGTTTGATATTTTTTCAATGTTCAGGACCAGAGCATCCATGGTGCTAAATTATTTTTTTCTTTTGTTCTCTAGTTTGTGTTCATGTGATGACAATATTTCAAGAACATTTTGGCTCTACGATTTGATTTGATGCATATCAACATCAATGCAAAACTCATTTGGCATCTTAATGCTCTGGGAACCATGGTCTTACAATGCTGGAATCTAGTAAAGAAGATTCTTGAAATGGAGAGGATTCGTTATTTATAGTCAATGAATGAGCATGGGTGTAAAAACGTCTGAATCTTTATGTTCTCCTGTTATATGGTATTTCTCTTGATGTTAAGTTTTTCTCTCATGGGCTCATGGTTATCTTTGCTTTGTTTCATGGTGCTATGTCACTGCCATTTACCTTTTCATATCTCCAATTTTCTATTTACATGCTAATCATGTCAATTATCTATCAATCCTTGTGTCATGCAATTTTCGCAAACTTGAAGTGCAAGTTATTGAGAAACTGGTGCAATTCGGCAGCTGTGACTTATATCCTTGGCGTCTGAAAATTATTTTTGTTTGGTAGCTTTTTAGATAAATAATTCTAATTAAAACCATGCTTAGGCTCTGCTTTGGTATTTACCGAGTCTCAATCTTATCCGTTGTTTAATTCCACGTTCTTTACATATCTGATGTTTTTCTCTTTGTCTTTTGTTTTGGTTGTTTAGAACAGTGAACAAGGATGGGTTTAAGCCAAACCTAGAGACTCACCTTGTTCCCTTATTAGCAACAAAGCTTGAGGATACATCTTTGGATCCTAAAGAGAAAAGTAATATTTCAAAAGCTGCGCATCATCCCATTCTTATGCAGGTACCTCTTCTTGATTTAAGTCTTTAGTTACAACCTTGTAGATGCCTCCACAATGGATGATCACAGTCCCCTTGCTTTGGTGTTTCTGACCGACCTTATATTTGAGCATTGGGATGACTGGTTTCCTACTATACACATCTGCATCTTCTGTTGCCATGCTCTTGCAAGATCAAGTATTGTTTTTTGACTTCTTCTTTGTACATCTAAGATCCACAACGTTAAAATGAGGTTGCACTATAAAAGTATGAGCAATATGGTCACAGTTTGTGATTTTGGTGACAGTTCTGTTGGAATACCTTCATTGTAAGTTCCTTGTTGCTGTGATGTTCAGATTTTGTCGGATGAGCTGAGTTGTGGCATCGAAGACATAGCAAGTATGGAGCTGAACATTTGTGATACCCAACCCAGTTGCCTCGGAGGTGCTAACAGTGAATTTATTTTTTCTGGAAGATTGGATAATCTCGCTTCTAGTTATTGTGCATTGAGAGCTCTTATAGACTCATCTGGAACACCCGGTGATTTATCAAGTGAGCATGCAATTCGGATGATTGCTCTTTTTGATAACGAGGAGGTATTTTTTTTCCCTTGTACAGCTTATAAGTTTTAAGTATGATGTTAATTGCTTTGCTATCCTTTTTGCCAATAATTGGGTGTAATTGTGGGAGCTTTTTGTTTAGTCGTGTGAAACCTTCTATTCACCTGCAATTAGTATTGGTTTCAGCTCTTGATGATGCTGTCAATTATACTAAAAAAAAAATTAACTGATGTCACATTGTAAGAGTTCATACGAAATTATTACAGTTGTTGGTCTTCAAGTGGTTTTCCTTTACTCCTAAGTCAAAACTGACAACCCCTTGGTGCCTGTGATATGAGGGTGAACTCTATGTACTAAGAGTTCAGCAGGCTTGGATATTCAGTTTCTTATTATAAACAAACATAAGGAGATGAATGACTAACTTCCAGCTGTCACTGGTGGAAGTGAAACTATTAGGTTTTTGTTCCAAAGTGGGTATTCCTAACCTGATTTCCTTCAGATGTTTCTTATGGTACTCATGAGTCATGTCAATTATGGCATGTGCAAAATTTCTGTGAGTCTGGTTTAGAATGGCTATCATCTCTCCTTGTGCAGGTGGGTTCAGAATCAGCTCAGGGAGCTGGTGCTCCAACCATGTTTGAGGCTATGAGACGTATAGTTGGTTGCCTAGCTCAAGAGTATGTAGAGGGTGCTTTTGAGCGTGCAATCCGCCGATCTTTTCTTGGTATGCTCGATTAAGAATTTGTTTGGTTTTGTGTAGATTACTTCCCTTTTAATTCTTCCTTCCAAATATGATAGTTATGGTTTTTTTTGCCTCCATTATGTAGATCCAAAATGGGGAAAAAGAAAAAGAAGTCTTCTTCGTATGGATAATAAATACATAATTATGTTTCTCGGTTTTGCAAATTGTAGGAAAGTCAGATGTTAGAAACTCTCTTGACCTTTGAACTGTTCTTCTTAATTTCTTTTCCTTTCCTCTAGTCTTTTATTTTTCCTTTTCTTTCCTTTTTTGTACTTGCGTGGTGCCCCCTTGTCACCAGATGTAGTGATTTATGAAAGGATGCTTTTTTCCAACTTCTCATGTTTGGCACTTCTTTTGCTGTTGAATATATTAAAGGAATATATCCCTTATAGCACAAAGTTGTATTTCACGTCATTACGGGTTTTTTGTTGGGCTTTCCTTTTTGAAATTACACTCTCTCATAAACCTCTCACGGTGGTTAATTTCTGTATCTCACTTTAGTTTGTACGTTATTAAGATTATTTTCCGCTCTCGAATCCCATGTAATGTATTCAGGAAGCTTTAATAAAGAGTTATAGGCTCTTTTTTTTTCAGCACAGGTATTAATGGCATGACAAAACAAAAATGCTAGATGCACAACTATCTGAACACAACACCAAACACAACCCCTCACATACACGTGGGTCCCGCGGGTTGAATGTGTGTGGGACCCACGTGTATCTGAGAGGTTGTGTTTAGTGTTGTGTTCAAATGGTTGTGCACCTAGCATTTCTCCATGACAAAGATGGAGTCCAGGTTTTGACATCATTACTTAGAGTGACACTGAGTTGGGAGTCCAGTGTTTGTACTGTCTCATGTGCCAAATCAAAACGTGAGAACAGAAAACAAAACCATGTCTTGACAAGTTGCGCAAACGCAGTCTTTCTTTTTCTGTTATTAACTGTGTAGTCCGTCCAATTGATTCGTCCTGAGTTTTCTGTTTGGTTTGCTTACCGTGTAGTGTCTGCTGACATGGCTCATGGAGTTCACCCAAATTTCATGGATAAGCACGAAGAACACCATCGCCCAGAATTACAAAAAGGGCTTGTCATCAAGCACAATGCAAACCAGCGCTATGCCACCAGTGGAGTTACGGCTTTCCTTTTCAAAGAAGTTGCAAAAATTCATAACCTACCCACTCAGGTGACGGTATTATGAAACTTCCATGTGCTTGTATTAGAAAGAACATTGTTGTCCTCTTTTGGGACATTGCCTTGATATTCATTTGTTTCTGTGTAGGAATTTGTGGTGAGAAATGATATGGGTTGCGGATCAACCATAGGTCCCATACTTGCTTCAGGTGTTGGAATCCGTACTCTTGATTGTGGCATTGCTCAGCTTTCCATGCACAGGTATTATGTAGTACTTTGTCACACTTTCCAGTCAAATACCTTTGTCATGTGATTCAGTTCCCCAAGTATTCAAAACTGGGTGTAACTTTAATCTTGGGAACCCCTCAACTTCGTAGAATGAGGCTCATTCGTTTGGTTCTATAAGTTTTTGACTTGTCAAATGGATCATCCCTGGGAGGTTGTGATAATCTTCGAAAATCAGTGCCACTGTCGTGTATACAATGGATTGGAGTCATTGGACATCTAGTTTTACAAAACCTCCTCCCTAAAGAAAAGGCTGTGTTGTTCACAATATTCGGTGCTATTCATTCTAGGATTTGTCATTACAATTCAACTTGAGGGCACATGTTAACACCACAACTTTAAGTACATATTTGGAATTTATTTTGTGCTGGTCAAGAGATTCACTTTTTAATGTGTTAGCTCTAGGTAACAGTTGCCTTGTTTGATAGCTGATAAATTTCAGGATATCTAAACTGAAAAATGTTCTGGGAACTTGTTTATATGTCCGTGGAATTTTTTTCTATAAAATCACCCTGTATTCACTCGCTCTCTATTATAGTTTCATGTTTTATTTTCGAATGGGACTCTTCTCAGTTCAAAAGAATTCTGTGAAGGATACAACTTGCTTTTTCAGCTTCCCTCGTTTGCTTCTTTCTTTTCAGCATGGTAATTGTAGTCAAGGCTTACTTTTCTTCTCGTAATGTGCAGTATAAGAGAAATATGTGCGAAAGACGATATCGACATTGCATACAAGCATTTCAAGGCATTCTATCAAACGTTTCCAAGCGTAGACAGAAAATTAGAAGTGGATTAGCAAGTTTTTATTCCAAGACCCATTGAGGATGATATCAGTTTTGCTTTCTCTAGAGAGTAGAATAATTCAATGTTGTTACACAAAAATGAACACAATAAGATGTATCCATATGTTATAATTTTGTTGGGGAGAAAATACTGAAGGACATCATATGTACGGTTTTCCATGGAAGCACGAGGGTTTTCTTTGGGGATGGCTGATGTGAGTTCTTTTTTCTGTTTCTTTTGTATAATTTTGTCCTTCCATTTTAATGTATTATGGGTTTGCTCGAATTGTGTAGTTTTGAACCGGAAATGGAGAAGGTCGTGTTCGGCTCGAAATTGGACCTTTTTTCTATAGAGACAAAATTGGATCTTGATTAACTTAAGAACTTTGGACATTGTTTTGCCCTGAAGGCTGAACAAAAGACGAGACTGTTCGTCTCTCTCTCTCTCTCTCTCCACCGTCAGATACACCACAACCAACCACAAGGTTTGTTGGACCGCCATACCCCTCCAATGCCCGATCAGCAAACTTCGTAGATCCTCAATTTGGCTTTTGTTATCGAAGACTTGTGCATCTGCCATGACAGCCGGAAATATTAGTCCAGCACCAGAAACTAGCCGTTGGAATTTTGGGTTGGGTTGGGATCTCCCTTGATTCTTGGGAAAAAAGTTCTCCTTTGATTTGGTATGAGAAAGTGTAAAAGGGGGTCGGGGAGGTGATCTTTGAGGATTTTTTTTCTCGGATTTCGAGTTTCTGTATGGATAAGGGGTAGAGATGCTCTAATAATGCAATAACAAAGGCAGCAAGAAGAACCCTCCATAACTTGATCGACCGTGGAGGCAGAATACACATTCTATTCATCAAGTGTTCAACAAGCAGTTTGGTCAAGGAGACTTTTCAAGCGTCTGAGAATTGTCGCAGAGATTTTCCGATCTTGGAACTACACAAGTGTGATAGCTTCACAACGATTGCCAACACTAAAGATCTGAAGTATCATGAAAAAACCAAGCTAATCGTTTGAAAAATTTATTGCTACATTCGTTAGGATTGCAGAAAATGAAGTGGACTTGGAACACATTGCACTTCTATTCCTTATTGCACCAAAGGAGATGATACATAAACCTTGACTGGAAAACAAAACTACAACATAAACTGGAATTTGGCCAGAATAGTATTGAACTCACTTCAAAGTGTCATTTACTGCACTCTCAAAAGACAACAATAATGCTAACACAGAAACCAAAAACCTAGTCTGCCGAAAAGCATCAATCATGGCAATTAGCTTCCTTGATTTACTTGGGATACCCAGTTTCAGGGTTGAGGAGAGCTTTGCTTTCATCGCACAATACAACAGGACCTTTCCCGGGTCTGGTGCAGATGAAGTAACTTACATCCCCTTTGTATTGCTGGGCTGGAATTTTATCACTAACTTCTGGAGGTGGAGGCAAAGCTTCCACATCTTTCATGTCTTTAATGCCAGCATCTTGTAGTATCGACTTATCACCAATAACATAACTGGAGAAAATGAATAAATGAGAAAGTATTCAGTGAAAGTGTCACAAGAGTGGAGACGCCAGTTTGGTTCCAGTTGAAATCCCCTTATTTGGCTTATAATTTGAATTCCTATGCTTTAGTAGTTGAAAGCCTTCAATTTTACAAAGCAAATTCTGGAAATCATAATCCCAAAGAATCATAAAGTGATGATTCTAAATCAATTTTTTACCAGCTTTGAAAGCCATGACAGACAGATTGGCACAACTTTCAAGACACCCAAAAAAAATGTTCACAAACACTAAGAACTTCATTGGTTCTTAAAAGCTGGGTTTTAGAAGCTTTTTAACCTGCAAGGCTGCAACCAACCTTTTTTAAGCGGAATCCAGTTACAGAATTCATTTGACGATAAGCCTAACATGTGAACTTTTTTCCAATAATTTTTTTTTACACTCTTTTACACTTTTTTAAGCGGAACCCAGTTACAGAATTCATTTGACGATAAGCCTAACATGTGAACTCTTTTACACTATATACCTGCTCAAATCAGCATCTGAATGTGGAGGAAAGAAGAAAAGCAGCCTTTGAAGCAAAAGGGCAGCGGCCTTTCGGTTACGTGCAATTAGAACTGCATTAGGCCCCGCATCAAATGTATAAGCTACCTGTCAAAGTCTCCAATTCAGTCAACTTCCCCGGACAAACCAACTTAAGCAAGTAGAGATAAGCAACGCTAAACTGGCTATACTGCACCTGAGAACCAATTTGAGCAGAAGTTATTATGATTGTCGGTTTTTAAACAAGCGTGATAGGTGTTATTGACAAACTTTGCAGCAGATGGACTAATCCTCTCTTGGCGACGCTAAAAATTCAGCTATCCTTTTTTCGGATACATTCAAAGTATAGAACAGAGATGAATTAAGAACAAGTGAGGCAATTTGACACACATTTAAGACATGGTAACCAAAGGATTCCATATTTCCTTTCATGAAGGTATAATTGACAGAGAACATATAAAGAAATCAAAGATTCACCACAGCCACTACGCTACAGTTGGTGGTCGCATAAGGACGAGTGAAAATTCAATTTCGTTGAACAACCGCTGGTCTGTCACATGGCTAACATACTCAAAAGAAAATAAGTACGATTAAGCAAGTATGCATGCAGAATTGATGTTTCAAAAGGGTTATAGATTTTTTGTCTATATTCAGAG
Organism: Rhododendron vialii; assembly: GCF_030253575.1. Lineage (NCBI taxonomy): Eukaryota > Viridiplantae > Streptophyta > Magnoliopsida > Ericales > Ericaceae > Rhododendron > Rhododendron vialii. Next base: position 33,714,896 of record NC_080565.1, on the reverse strand, counting down.
AGAATGGTGCACAGCTAGTAAGCAGAAACAAACCTGAGTTGATTCTTCTGAACGATTCCATTTCTCAACGCAGCTAATAATCCTGAAACATATCCCCTTGTCCAGATTAAAAAAAATATACGATGCTGCTAAAGAAACAGAAAAGGGTAATATGCCACCTTAAAGTTCAAGATTGGGAAAATGCAGAAAGTGCTTGCCTGTGAGACGTGTCATTCATGTAGAATATAGGGGGCAATGTATCCAGGCAGACTGCATGAAACTGATTACTGTCGGCACAAGCCAAACGTGAAAAAGAAGGAAAATCACGATTTTTTATGGCTTCTTCCATTTCAACAATCCGTTTAGGTACAACTTCCTGCTCCAAAAGAAAATGCAAACAGAAATCAGTGAAAGATCCAACTACCAAAAACCTCCCAAAAAATTTCTGCCAAAATAATTTACAGAAACCATCAGCAAGAAAAACAGACCAAAAAGCATAATGCATAACCATGTTCTATTTGGTTTAGAATCTTCTAAATTTGTGTAAGTGCCCACATACAACACTTGACCTTATGGTAAGAATAAGGATATATGCGACTCTGACATGAGTAGGTGCGCCATCAATTTGCTAGTAATACAACTGTGTATTTGAGTTTACCAATAGATAAGCATGGAACACAGTAAATACATTCAGACTTTGTGACCACCATTTTACCTTGGAAAAAGTTATGTGACCTTGTAAACACCATTTTACCTTGGCAAAAGAAAAGAAGGATATTCACAAATATGAATATTATTCAGTGTCACCGAGTCATTGGACATGATAACTAGATGAATATTACTCTTGGACACCCTTCCGTACCCTAGTTATGTATCATACACTCTGTTGAACATTTTGATGAAGAATGCTAGAATTATGCAAAAAAAATTAGGGCTCGAAGATATAGCTACGATTTCTACATTGAAGCAGAATGGGCATAGCTTAGGTGAAATCAAAATGGCAGATGACCAATACATACCTTTGCTCTATGCTGAATGAGCATACTGGTTTCAACACTATCACGCATTCCTGTGGTGCTACTAGTTTCCTTCTGCCGAGAACTTACCTGGAATCAACCGAAGCACCATTAGGTTACAAAATCTAGAGGGTTTAGATGAAAGAACAATGCAAAATAATATAACCCCAGGGACGAAGATCAAAATATCACAACTTTTCTCTTTAACAGCATTGATATGAATTTCAAAATACAAATGCTAATCCAACACAGCCTGATTGTAATTTGCAAGCTGCATTCTCATGTCACTAACATGACCCATGAAGTCATATGTTTACTCTAATAAACATATTTAAGCCTTGGAGACAAGGTGTTATGCGGACATTCTTTATTACATGTCTCATCAGAGGATGATTTCCACTGGTCAAAAACCAGCAATTGTAGTTTCTCTATCTGACAAATTCCGTATGAAACAACATGAACCAAAGGTACATACCACAGCAATGACAATAACAAGATCATCCCAGTGCTTCTCGTCTGCAAGTTGAACAGCAATACTGTCGCTTCCATTGTCATTCTAGACTCAACCAGGAAAAGAAGAGTCAGGGCAATTTTTCGAAAGCTTGACACAGATGCAAATATGCTAAGATATAAATCTTACTTTGCCCATGATCCACTTGGCAAACCCACCATACAAACTGCGACAAGCACTCCCTGACCCTTGCCTGTAAATCAATAGAAAAATATCATGTAGTGCTACAAGTATCTACTTCTTGGATTCATGTCTCCTGATATATATGAAGCTGACAAAATAGATAAAAGTACTATTCTATTGATTGAGGAAGAAAAATTAATAGCGCAGGTATAAACTGCCAGATAGTAAGAAAAATAATACAGATAGACAACAAAAAGAACTTTAAGAACAGATATATAAAGCAGTAACATGCGAAATCATACTCAGGAAGACCATAAAAATGTCCAAAATTAAAGACAAAGACAAGACAAGACATGTCATGAAGATCAATGTATTCATAAAGGACATAGGAAAACATACATAGAAAAACATACTAAGTACCTTGCTATGGAAGAAAGTGTTCCTAGATCATCTTTCACGTTCATTAGCTTTGCAAGGGCAAAAACTGCATATGTAAAGGTAAACATAAGTTATACACATGCACAAAAGTTTTGGGTGTGATTTTTCATTTTTTATCATTAAGCAAGCAGTAACCAAAAGGACATCAAGAAAATGGCTTTAAGCAGAGATACAGCAAATCCATTGATGATTGTAAGCATGTGATTCCATCTATATAAGGAAAATGCGAAGAATGCAATACTAGGAGCCACAAAGCTTATACAAATGTTATAGCAGTATCCAAGGCTGGACCACACGACACAGGACTAAAAGAACACTAAACTGCAAAGTAGCTAGCCACACATATGAGGCATTGAGAAGCAAAACAAGATACTTCTATTAGAACAAGAGTGCAGACATTTAGCAGCAAAAAACATATTAATACGTAGCTGGAACAGAATGGCTGTTACGTGGAGAGGGATTTAAATGGTGACTCTTCATATACATGATATTACATGACTTACACAGTAGAGTAGATGAAGCCACATAATTACTTGCATAAATAGAAAGAAAAAGAAAGTGGTCCTATACCAAGGCAGGCAAAACCAGCAGCTGAGGAAGCCAAACCAGCAGCAGTTGGGAAATTGTTATAAGACGCGATATGCACATGCAGATTCTCCCACTCTTTTTTAGTGATTTTGATGCCCTTTTTCTCATCCACGTAATCACAAGCACGGGACCTGATTTCCTTCAAACACCTCTGGTATCTCCCACCGGCAAGAGAGAACTCCTGTACTAGCCAGAAAAGAAAACACAGACGAAAAAGTGCCAGGAATCAGGATCAAGATCAACTCAAACTCTGTGCAGGAGCTATTCAAACCCCTAGGTAAAGGGGAAGAAATAAAAGATCATAGAAAATACATTTAGAGTCTCTAACATCACTTTCATTGTCAATGCTTCTTAAAAATCGTGTGTTATCTCCCCCCAAGAAATACCTTCCAACATTATAGGAAGCAGTTAGCCAGACAAGTTTATGGTTCTTTTTTTTTTAGATCATAAACAAGTTCTAGCAAATGATACCAAACGCGCAATTACTTAGCTTCACTTAGTTTTTCCTCGGTATTATCAGCAAGCAAGCTGAATGGAAGGATCACAGATCCAGATCATAATAATAACAAAGAAGAACGTAAACGAAAATTAAGAGTCGATATGCTATTTAGCTCACAGGTTAAGACCCAAGCAACAAAAATCATTCACTCAGTCAACTAAGTCTAACCCACACATTTGGCATGACAAATCTGATTCCATTTGAAGGGTACCACACATTATCTAAGTTTCCCCGCACTTTTCATTGTTTAGTTAACAAGAAACTTTGAGAGCTATATCTTTAAACAGCTATATTCGAACTTTCTTACATATTTTGTTGTCAAATGAACTCTTTTGAGCAAAATTTGTTTCCTTTTCTGATTCAGTTTTCCCATAAAAACAAAGGGTATGTTTGATTACAGCAAAAATGATAGAAAATACAAGAAAGAAAAGAAAAGAAAAGAAAAACTTTTCCGGTGTTTGAATAGCATGAAAATAGTAGGCATCAGAAAAAAATTGAAAATAGTAGAAAGTGTTAGAAAGTTAATTTTCTTGTACATCTCATTGAAGCATGGAAGCATGGTTACATAGCTTCCGTTTTCTTGCTAAAAACACAAGGAAAGTTTACTTTCTTAGGGAAGTTACCACCTCTTATGAGGATTACCATTACGCCTATAGTTTTCCCTTTCTTATCATGATCCATAATGTATGTTTTAGGCAAGTTAGTAACTAGAGATATTTTCTTGTAAGATTCTTACAAAAAAAATTCATTTTAACCAAACGTATAAAACAAAAATAAATTATCTTTTCACTTTCTTTCCACTTCACATTCTCCCAATTTCACTTTCCAGCTTAATTTTCTATCTAATGAAACGGATTCACATTTTTCCCAAAATAACTTCCATCCACAAAACATTTGACAACTTGACGAATTCCGGTATTTCTTTCTTTCACTCAATTTTCTCAGCAACCAATCAGAACATACAAAACACTGACCCCGAAGGGGTTGGCCAAGTGATCTTTGCCCGGGACTTAGGGGTTTGCTCTCTCCTAAGGTCTCTGGTTCGAATCTCTGAGGGGTGGAACTACTTTGAAATTCCATACCTCACTCCCCCTTGAGGTTACCCCGGGGCTTAGGGGTACACGGGGAACTGCACGTATCCGAGGGATTAGTCCAGGCAAAATGCAAAATGTTCGGGACACCCTCGATAAAAAGTGATATACAAAACACAGAAATTCAAAATACCCAGAACCAGTTTCAGTCCAATGAGTAATTTACCTTGCCATTGAGCCACATGCGATCTTGATCAAAGCTAGGGCTAACAGCAACGGAGGTAGTGGTGCAGAGATGCTCCGGATCCAGAGTCACACTGATGCTATCGTTAATGGGTAGAATCAAATTTTCGTCTCTCTTGCCCCAGTACTTGATCACGGCTATGTTGGTCGGCGTCTGAGCCGTCACCGTCAACACCCATTTCTTGGATTCCTCACCCATTTGATCCAAATACGGAATGAAACCGAAATTTCAGTATTTAGCTACAAATTGTGAGAAGAGAGAAAGTATATATCTGTTGAAAAGGTGGAACCAAGATCTTATGTTCACCTTTTGCAAGGGATGGGGGTTTTCATGTGTTTGTGCATGTGTCTATTTATCTCGAGAGAGAGAGAGAGTGACAACCTCCATGGTTGAAAGTTTCGGTTCATAAAGGGGCCCAGTTCGGCAGTTGAAGATTAAGTAAATTACATGCACTCCTAAAGTTTTCTGAAATGATCAATCTAGCACCTCAAACACGTGCGCAAACATTTACACTCACATTCTTTGTGGAACCAAATTTCAAAAACAATTATTCTAGCACCACAAACAAGAGAACAAACAGTCGATGCGAGTGTGTTTGTGTATGTACTTATGCGCTTTTCTGTGGTGCTGGCATTTTTTATTTTTTGAAATCTGGTTTGCTAAATTTGAAATTTCATAAGTTAAATTTAACGAACTTATATTTTTCAAAAATTGAAAATCAGCTTAAAAGCATGCTCCAATATTTCCTGAAAAGTTTAGATTGCATCGGTGAAGTTTAATGATGGTTTCCTTGCACTTCAAATGTTATTGTTCTCCCATAATATTTGCGTAAAAGTTATAATTTTTAATTTTTTTGCTTTCTATCGACGAGACGAACCAATAATTTACAAAAAAAATTAACACAAAACTAACAAATGCTAAAAAAATCTAAATAAGAACAAAAACTAAAAATCTCAAAAATCCCACGAAAAAAGTTATGTGAAACTGTGGCTAAGTTGGCCTCCTTTGATCAAAATTCTGGCTCTACCACCAAGAGGGAATAGTGACATTTGACTTGCAAAGGACATAGGAGGATTCGAAAGTTTAAATTGAAAGTAAAAGGCACAAAATGAGATTAAGGTGAAAGTGTAAGGATGCAAAGCATTGATTCGATTGATTAATGACGACAAATGATAAGTGATCTATACACGGGGGTGTAGGAGTAATCAATTCACCTGTTGATGCAGAGTAAGAGGTTAGGTCATCGTTCCAATTTTTTTTTTATATATTTTATGACCAGATGCCTAGACTAGTTTGCACATCTCAATTATTTATGGAACGTTTTAATAACCGGACAAACCCTTTAATAGTTCCAAGATTTGAAATATTTGACATGTGTGGGATTCGAACATACTATCTCGTGAAGGACAAATACTTTTTATTTTTTTCATACCCATCGGCCCCAAAGCCATTGGGTTGGTCATTGTGCCATGTTTAGCCCGCCATAGTTGAAAAGTACTAATGGAAAATGCATGCAATCAAAGACTGTCATGCTCAACAGAGAGAGATTTGTGAACATTGACAAAACCCAAAACAGAGGGTTTGGTGGTGTTTCACTCATTGAAACCAAAAATTTATGCGCTAATGGAATATTTTAAGGTCTCTATTCCAAATTCTATTCTCTTCTACCATTCACACGGTATCCCAAGATGTAGGTAATATTTTTAGCAGTATAAAAATATTCAGTAAGCCGACACAGTCAATCTCATTCACCATTTCATGCACAATGGATATCATAGCTCGTCCAACCTTTTCTGTGAGTTTGAAATTGGGTCTTGTATTTCAATGTGTACAATTATTCTTAAAGTTTTATAAAACAAGTACTAAAGTAGTAAAAGAGAATCGTAGTTTCACATTTTTGCGCTTCATCTTAGGGCCAGCACCGTGGATCATATACTTTTTCAATTCAAATTTCAAAGATTTTAATGGGCTAGCTGTTGTTTATTATAAGGTCAATACTCACACACACAAAAATATCTTTTGGACAGTTTTTATTTAATACATAAATTGATAGTGATGTGGGGAAAGCTACAAAAGGTTGGTGAAATGGTACCATGCTACTATGGTTTTGCTTAAATTGCCATATGAATGCAATATTATATGGTTGTTTGAGTGCGACATTTTGCTGCATTCTTTCAAAGTGATTTGTTCTATTTAGGGTGTTGGGAACTTCACCTCTGACACACGTGGTCTCTTGCTAAGCAGGGGCGGTTTTACCATGTGTTTAGAGGTTCAAGCGAACCTCATGGGTTCAAAAAATGCACTAAATTTTTGTACTATTTCATATAATTCAAATTTTTTTTAATATTGATGGCATTGAATTATTCACCGTATGTAGCCAAAGAAAACGGGAATTCACTTAAATATGGGTGCAATTAGATAATACAGCTCAACAAAGTGAAATAAAGCTAGGCCCAATCATTTTTTAAACCAAAATAAATATGTTTATGTTATATAAATTTTTATATACACAAATTTTCGTATGCTGGCTCAGACACCTGAATTATAAAAAAAAACATGAAGTCAAGTTAGCGAACAAATAAAAAGAAAATTAGCTCTTGGATTATGGAGTTGGATTGAATTGAAAATAAACAAATTTTATAAATAGCTTTGTTTTAGTAGAGGTTGTTTTCATTATACATAATAATAAAATGACCGAATGGTCCTACCAACAAACCCTTTTTAGACGCCATTGACCATAGGAGCTCACCACTTTGCTCAAATTCTATTATTATAATCTATCAACACTATTTCCTCAAATTCAATTGAGGATGTTTTTTTATGATACACATTTTTAGACTGCAAGGAGTTCAATTCTGTACCAAATCTCACATGGGTCTTTGCCGTCTTGGTTATCCAACAGGTCTACTCTAGAGTCAGAAACTTGCCCAAGTTATTAAATTGGAACTTTTGGGTCAAACAATTACAGCCCATGTAGCCCATCAAAATGGGCATCCTTTGGTTTACTTTGACCATTATACCGACTTTTTCGGCTTCATTCAAAGCAACTACTGTATTTTTATGGGAAAAAAACCCAGAAACAATACTAATAACAACTAGGTCCGGATTCTCTCCGGTCTAAGTTTTGGACTGGACGAGATAATTCAAATCTGGACTATAAATTGGGATAATTAGTATGGTAAGAGTCTCTAAGCTATGTGAATCAACAATTTAGATTTGGACTGTCTCGTTCAGTCCAAACTAAGAACTGGGGAGATCCAAGTCCTAACAACTATGGGTTCTTGCTTACTTCTCTCCTCTTTTATTTTTTTGGGGTACGTACTTCTCACCTATTGGTTAATAACATGGACAAAAGAGAAAGGAATTTCAGAGTGTGTTCAAGATCTTTTACATTAGCTTCTTTTTTTTCTCCTGACCTATTTCTGTTCTCATTGTGAGCTTTTTCTAGTTTCTGATCTACATAGGGTTTACTGTTTGCATAGTGTTAGGGATCTCGAGACTTCACACCCTGTTCAATTTGGGTTTTGAGGCTTCTTGAGTCAAGGCCAACTTCAACTATAAAAACTATACTACTAAAACATGACTTCAAATTTATTGATATGGAAACTACAAAATAAGAAATTTATTGCTCTTGCATGATGCCTATACTTTCCTACCGTAATATCACCTCTTCCTACCAATCAAAGGATGTAAATTGACAAAAATGCCCCCCCCCCCCCCCCCCCCCCCCAGTCTCTGCAGCGGTATCTTTGGTTGTGTTTGGATCACAGGTCAGTGAAGTAATTTACTTGAGAAAATAACGAAATCATGAAGCTAAATTCACGTTTTCGGGTTCGGCATCGTTTTCATTTTCACCTGTAAATCCCTCGACAAATTAACGATCCAAACACCGCCTGAAAGAACCGAAAACCTCTTCTTGATTCTCTAACCCTAGTGTTGGGTCCCAAACTTCTTCCTCATCTTCCCAATCTCCTTAGAACTCAACCCAAAAGCCTTCTCCAAAAGCTCTTCTTCAATCTCCGAACCAAACACGGCATTCGGGATTTTCACAAGCCCAGGATTCTGGCTGTCAAAGCTCCCCAAAATAGTAGCAGGTGAATCCCCAACATTCATTTGAAAATGAAGTAACCCTCTTGGAAACACCATCACCTCTCCTTTCTCAATCACTTTGGCAAAAACCCGATTTGTCGAATCGACGAATCCGGAATAGATCTTCCCCTCCAGCACGAAAGCCATCTCCGTCGCTCTTGGATGAAAATGCGGAACATTGACACCACCTGGGCCGAAATCAGCGCGCACAAACGACATTCCCAGCGTGTTTAGTCCCGGAAACACACCCGCGTTCACTGGCATTGCCAGAAAATCGGATTTTCCAAGTTTCTTTCCAGGGTTTTTTATGCCGGAAAACACGAAATCGTCTACGGTGGCTGCCGATGCGTTTTTGCATTGGTGGAAATTGGAGTGAAGTATTTCTGTGTTTGGTATGCAGAAATCTTGCACTGGATCTGGGTCAGAGGCCAATGCTCCAGAGCTGCAGAGGAGGAAAATAACCAACACAAAACCCATTTTTGGGGACATAGTGATAGTGTAGATCGAATGATGTGTTTGAAAAGACAGTAACGCCACTGAGCTTCAAAACTAAGGGAAGTTGTACAAAAAATGGAAGAGAGAGAGAGAGAGAGAGAGAGAGAGAGATGTCAGTGGCTTGATATCTCAGCCTGTTGCTTTTGTAGCCAAGGGAGATGCCTTCAGGCACAACTTGGGAAGGCTTTTTATCAAAAACCAGGATCTCAACTGAGATAAAAAAAAAAAAAAAATTCCCTATAACTAAATTACTCCTACATTGCTTGACAGTAAAGATGGGAGAGGATTAGTTAGTAGAAAATAATTTGATACACAATCATAGCTTGTTTTGCTTTTGGAGTCTTGTCAAAAGGGTATAAACTAAGGGAGATGGCCTTTTGAATGGCAATTGATTATTACTACTACTACTTTCCAATTCCTTACATTTCAAGACAACTCATATTATGGTCCACAACCCCTTAAAACTCAGCTGACATATACTAGGATATACCCATACCGCATTTTATCTTGTTGTTGATGACTAAGGGTACCCAGGCCAACTTCCACCCACCCCAATTAATCTCCAAAAGACTTATCACACCGTTTACGAGTGGGAACCCATTTAAAACTGGGTCTGGCCTGTAAGAACCCAATCTACAAGAGTTGATCGAAGATTTTCAAACCTAAGACGTATAAAGGAGGAACCAAAAGTAGCATACTATATCTTATAATTACACTATGTGAATGCAACCCTAGGCATTGGACCTGCTTCACCGATAATCAGATTCAGGACTATTACAAACAACAAACAATAGCAGAACCTATTTAGTCCCCAATCAAGATTCAGGACTATTACTGTCAAAAAAACATTCTAGGAGTTTTTCCAAAGCAAAAATACAAAACTAACTTCAAGAACTACAAAACAACAACATTACCAAATGACTTCACTAAATTATGCTAATGCTACATTCTTACTGCCAAAAGTAGTTGGAAAATCACAAGTAGATGGACATCTCATCAACAATTTACGTATGAAATAATTAATCTATCCATAATTATCTGTGGAGAAGCAAGCCATACCAACTGCTATGATGCTGTTCTGCATACAATTTTACCAGCCAGTGAAATCATAGGAATAAACACTTCATTACTCGCAGCAGACATCCACTTTAAAAAGGTGACATCCTTGTGAGCCTGATCCACTAATTTTCCTAAGCCAACATCAAGCCTGGTATTTTCGTATGCTCTGCTCCCTTTTTGATGCCACACGATGTGACATTTTTTTGATAACTCAGGTGTCCAGACTAGCTTACGCACACCTCGACAACTCAGATAATTTTGGGGGACTAATAATACCGTTCACTAGCAGGGAGGCCCAATTAAAGCCAGAGCAAAATTCCATGTGGACTTAAAAGAATTATAATGCACAATGCTAGGAGAGAGAATTAGGAATGGAAATAAGCATAAAATCGCAAGGGTAACACCAATCAAAATTAAGTTTAGAGAAAATAAATACGGTCTTTGGGTCACATGAATTCATTACCTTTTTTATATATATCACAACGAAATCATTTCCTTGATACATAGAAATTGTGACTAGAGGCCACAGAACAATCTGCCACAGAAACTAAAGTGAAAATTTACATACAGACATCAAGGTCTTCCCTAGTAACTCTCCTCATCTGTTGCCGGCCTCCGAAGGTAGTAACGCAGGCAATTAATCAACACCTGAAAGCTCAAACAAGAAACAAAGTGAGAAGGGAGGGAATTTACAGCCAAATAAAGAACTCTAATCCTATGTAACATCTGTACTGTCATACAGAAAAAGAAACAAGTTCGAACTGCTGATGTTCAGTTCAAAAAAAAAAAAACATTAAAAAAAAAAACTGCCAATGGTTTTTTTTCATTTATCCAAAAAAACTGCCAATGTTTGCCAGACCTTTCTTGCCAGTCATGATTTCACGTATTAAAATCCCACTAGTGGGGACTTAGGGGTTTGCTTTCTCCTAAGCTCTTAGGTTTCCTCTCAAGTGCTATAACTCCTTTGGGGCCAGTCTATATCGAGCATTTGCTCCGGCTTCGAGTGGGGCCCCTGCTAGGGGACAGTGGGTTTATGGTCCCCTAGGATTAGTCGAGGTGCATGCAAGCTGGCCCGGACACTTGGTTATCAAAGAAAAAGACAGTTCACAATACTCATGGTGGATAATTAGATAACATTAGCCTCCGCGTTCAAAATTTTAATGGTTTGTTGTTTGCCCCCGGTGCTTCATGCAACCCTCTCATTTCTGGTATTTAATCCGCGGAACCTCAAAAGAAGTAACATGATGTTTTAGCAAACTTAAAATATGCAAGTATAGTGAATCTACAAATACCAAGATTAACTACATCTACATGGAACATCCACAATAGCTATTGCCCTCACTTGGACCCAATCGAAAGTCAAGCTAGTAAATAATAATGTCCAAGTGGTTACCTGAGACAGGGAACTATTTAACGCAGCCCCACCATAGCTAACATGGAATTTATCTTTGGCGACCAAACCCTGCACAATAACAAGACCATAGTTGATCGTGATGAATCAATGATAATAATGTGCATGCTTGTGAGCACATGTGTGTGTGGGGAGTGAGAGAGAAAAGTGACAAACTTCAGTCTCAATCTCAGCAGATTCCACGTTAATATTGATATCAGCAATGACTTTGATGATTTCTAACAGCAAACCAGGCCTATCAGCTGTCTCTATAATTAGCAAGCTGTAAGTGCATCAACATAAGTAATGTAATAACTAGATAACATAGAGAATGATTAGTTAAATGATAAATCAATTTGATTTATTCAAGTCTGGCAGACTCCAGTTGCAAACCTCCTCTTGGGTCCATCCTCCTTGACATGTATATGGGTTGCAATACGACCCATAAGCTGCCCAAACAGAACAAACAAATTTAATTCGTGGAGGCTACCAGTATCCAAGAAGACATATGAACACAAGGATAGTTACAAGACTCAATGGTCATGCACCAGTTATGCCAGGCGCAGGGCCAGGTTTCTTGGTCAATGGGGTCAACATTTTTACTAGTCAGTATAGTCATACACAGCATATTGTTCCTATGTAGTGATCGAGAAAATGATTTCTTTAAGACAGAAAATATGAAATCTAAACTATTCATCAATAAGATATGAGGTGGACCTACAACACATGACCCCAATGACTTCTCATATTTTGACATTGATGCTTTGTAGGCTTATTTAGGGTGCTGCTGAAGATTTCTTTCATTTGCAAAAACAAGCTATCACTCTTTCAGTATTTCCAAATAATGGTGAAGTCGATTCTTTACAATCTTCATACCAGAATATGCCATCTCTGTTAAACAAATAGGGAACCAGAAGGATCACTCCAAGGGCTATTTCCTAAGTTTCTTTCTAATTTGTTTCACTTCTATTCTCTGCTATACATCATCACATATGACATATCTCTATGTTTCAGTAACTCCTTGGGCAATTTTAGAACTTTTTGGTGGGGAGTTTGTCAAATAAATTCTAAAGCAGAAATTTGAAGAAGTTAGAGGGGTCAATTGACTCCACTTGCCCTACTTCCATCCGGCCCCGACTATGCCAAGGATAGATCAGCAATATTGTTGTCTAGAACTTTATTCATAGCCCTTCTACTGATGGATTGTGCAATTTCAGAAAAGCTATCGTAAAACCATGAGCACTACATTGAGAACTTTTATTAACAAGAAAGTAAAGATGATTGATAGAAGGTAGTAAAAAAGGACGGGCATATAACACTGAGTGGCTCTCAAGATCTCTGAGAGCTGAAATGGGTTGGGACTCAAAAGCAAAAGGGGTTCATCGAAGAGATGGGAAGTTGAAAACAATGACAGACAGCATCTTTTTTGTAATATATCCAACTGAAAATTCTTTCGGGCAATCAAACACCAAAAGGGCTGAAACACCTTCCCATATACAAATCCTAAGGGATCATTTCAGTGACTCAAGTCACTAATGACCAGAAAATTCCAGTTCATCACAAGTAAAACAACCTTGTTGTTGGAACAACCTAACATTCCTACATGTCAGGAAAGGTATTTAGAACTTTAAGTATGAGATAGTACAATGGACTTGTAATACATTCTTATGACCGACCTCATGCATTACCTTGACATATGCAATCCAGGAATTAATGAGGCACTGGTTTTTTATTCTAGAACTCCCATTTAGGGCAACTCACAAATCTTAATAAGCACACTGCCTAAACATATAGCACTATTCAATAGATAATAGCAGGCGAGTGCTGGTGTAATAGGTGGCAGTAAGTAACATTAACACAAAGTTCCAAAGAGTGCAAGAAATGGCTTAAGAAAAAATAAACGACCAGAAAATAATGCCAGGTCATTTATCACCTTCTTTTCTGGAGCTTTTACTCCAAAAGCCTCACCCATTGCAAGTCGCTCACTAGACTCCTAAAAGGCACAAAAAGGGGAAATCCAGATCACCCCAAGGAAATGTAGACAACTTTATCCCATTATGAATTAAGAAAATGATATGGAAATGGAGTTAATGCGTCAGCACAGCAAACATACTGGATGATACTTCAAAAGGTTGTTGATAATGGTCAACCGAATTTTCTCCAGTAGATCAGGATCTTCAACTTTACGCCCAGTTGCTCTAACACATTAATCAAGATAAAATGTAAAAAATTGCTGTTTACTACAGGAAAGATATAAGGCATTCAATATCAGAATGTAAGAATGTAAAGCTCCAGTCATATAAGAAATTCTTAGATTTTCCTCTCGTAACGTAAGCAATATATGTATTAGGATTATGCTTACAAATTCATTATTGTAGTGACAGAATTATTAATGATTCAGTTAGGAAGTAGGGGATGATGTCATGGTGTGGGCTCCCCGACCAGCGTGCCCGAGAGTCGCCACCCGGATTTTTGAGATGGATGATCTGAGAAACCGAGAGTTTGACTTGAAAAGGATGGCTTTTGGCCTAGCGAAAATGTTGAGACTTTGGGTACGGGGGCCATGTTACGAATGGGTAAGGTTTTGTTGAAAAAGCACCTCATTCGCCCGGTAAGAACTTGTCTCTACTTAACATTTTCAAAGGGGAAACTTTAGATATCATTTGGAAGATTAAACTCTTAATAAGCAAATAGGGGAAAGGGACATGGGATTGAATATATCACGTTTGCGTGCTTGTGGTGCTTACTGTACAGTGGATGATATGTCTCAATCAAATAGTACCGTACGGTATACCCAAATATGGGTATACCTCGCACGGTCTTTTGGTATACCGCACGGTATAACTCTTCTCTATCAGTCCACTGTTATTGCTCAGAAGTTCGCATGGTGTACTAGCTACAACGTACGATGTTCCTTAAAACATCGTACGGTGTGGCTCTCCACTCATTTCAGAATATCTTTGTATTTTCATATTGAAGCAAGCCATGGACCCAGGCATCTTTCTTATTGTCTTTATTGAAAAACAGTTTGCAAAGCCCTTTTTATGCACTTGATCATCATGAATGATCATAAAAACCCATTTCAATAAGCCAAAGGCATGGTTTTTAGATAAAACTACATTCTGGAATGCATCAGTAACAATCCCTGAGCAATATTAGTGTGACCAACAGTAGATGAATGTGATCAGAACAGACAGAATGACAGCTGATGAACAAAATAAGGTTGTACGGTGGATCTCACTACATCGTGCGCACGGTGTAGTGCTTCCAGCACAGTTTCTAGTTTTGTTTTATTTCTGAAAATAGTGTTCGAGTCAACACTTAACAAAACAGGTCAAGTGTGACTGCAGAAAGTCCCCTTAGGGCCAAGGCTGAGTTTGGCCCAAGGAAACTTGCCTTTATACCTTCGGTTTTGAGCTTGAACAAGGATGGATGAGTATGGATGGTTTAAGAACTTGGAGTTTTGGAGTGGTGAAGTTCCAAAACTAGTGGTGCACTAACTTTGGAAGTGAGGGAGATTGAAATGTTTTTAGAGAGAGAGAATGTCAGAGTAACTTTCTCAAGACTTGGAGGTAATGGGTGTAAGGGCCCTTTTCATCTAAGAAGAGGGGTGTATTTATAGGCAAAAGCCAAGGAATATCAATGCAAATGGGGGAGGTATCTTCTAGGCCAGCTAGAAGTGTATTCCCTACCAAGCCATCCTTGAGCTGTGGCTCAAATGAGCGTGGCCGATAGCTTTCTGAGCCAATCAGACCTTTTCCTGGAAATGCCGTGCGGTGTACCCCATAACCACGTGCGGTGTAATAAAATCTATTATACCGTGCGGTGTAGTGGTGTCCTGTATGGTATTCTAGGTTCAATCCTGGGCTTTTCCGGGCTTTTGGGCTTTTCTAGGCTTTTCTGGGCTTTTAGGTTTGGGAGTCCAAATTCAAGCTCTTGAAGGCATTGTTTCATTTGTTTCATCATCAGGGTATTTAAAGAACCTTCAAGGTCCGGATTGGGGTGTCTACACATGGCAAATTAAGTTGTCAGAAAAGTATGGAACAAGTTAACTTTGTAGTTTGTACCACTGAAAAAATAACTCCTCGTGACTCCTCCCACCTTGATGGATATTAAGTACAGGCAAGGTTTGACACTTGTAGAAGTAAGCAATTAGATCTCCTTGAGAACCATTTCTAGAAACCTCCACATTGAGCACAAGTTTTCACTAGATTCTGTTTCACCTTTAAACAACCCTTAGGATCAACATGCAAAGCCAACTATGTTATTTTTTCCAAAAAAGTATATGCAATGGAATGTCTCCACAAGAGATAATTGCTAAAACATTTATGTGCCGCAATCACAATGCAAAGGGTAGCTATTATTCATTAAACCAGTAAAGGGAGAACTCATCTTGTACTGGATTCCATAGACAGTCAACAATTTAATAACTTAGAGGACCTGCCAATCAAATTGACAAGCCATTCCACAGCTAAAATATTTCCACCATATACACCCATTTCTGACTGCAGAATGCTTTGTATCTAATAACCAAACTATAGATAAATGTTAAAATGACCACTCACAATACTGTAATAAAAAATTTTGTTCGTTTGGTTGATCCCTCAGTAGTCACGGTTCCCTTCAGCACATCCAAGCCTAAATCCTTGAGTGCCTTCATCTGCCCAAACAAATTAGAATTATGCTAAAATTTAACTCTATGTGAAGAAAAAACACTGAAGAGAAAAAAAAAGAAAAGGAAATATTAGGAAAAGTAAACTCTGAAGGACAGCTCTTCAGGGAAATAAGATACCATAAGACTTGCAATGCAGACAAAATGATGCAAATGTGATGCTCATAAAATCCAAATTCTGCATCTCATAAGAAGCACATCAACTGACATAAGAAGTGAGGACAACATAGCAAGGAGAGTTTCAAAAGATATGCCTCATTGAAAGAGCAGCATCCTAATCCGAGTTCAGAATCACTCGACATTACATCCAAAAGCTCAGTTGGATTTTCCATGGTCAAGAATCATCTAAAGCTTAAAAAATAGTTTTCCCTAGCCATCTCTGCATATGTTTACCCACAAGTAATGCCATAAATTTTCATCAACTGAAAAGAATGAGCAGTCACAGTCATGTCACCGTGTCAATAAGAGCTCCAAGACGATCTCCAAAGCTAATTTGCACAATTGTCGCATCAGAATCAGATTCTTGATCTATCAGAACAATCGGCATCGGTACATAGTCAGCATCTTGAGAGTTCTGAAACAGAAACATGTTGTCAATATTTCCACCTTGGCCAGTGATGCAAAATACATAGAACGTCATTAATTCAGCCATAATACTCACATAAGAGGGATTAGTTATACAGTCAAGTGCAGTTCACAAGCGTTAAAATATTTATAGCTCCAAAAATACTTGAGCATTGAGCAACACATGAAGGGGCAAGCCAACCACAAATAAAGCCTCTTGGCAGTTGTAGCAGTGACCTCGGACCCTATCCAATTTGGACAGGGTTCTCCACTGCTCTGCAGCCAATCATGACGACAAAACTAATTGAAAAAATGCAACAACTTTGCAGGTTAACATCAGCTGTGGTTTGAAGGAAAGAAAAAGGACAAAGGTGGTTATGAAATAGCAGTCTGGAAATTTGATGTTTATGACATTAACTAGAGAAGCAGCAAGCCAACATACTTCAAGAACAAAATCAGCTAAAGTATGTAAGACTTCTCATAAAAAAAATGTAAGACTTCCTCATATATGTGTGTGTGTGTGTCTGTGTTTTATCAGATTCAAAGAGCCTTCCATTGCCATTCAGGATTTCAAGAGTTACAATCAGAATGCCTTTTGGCGAGTTGCTTTTGTGCCACTAAGTTCATAATTACATGATTATAGACATTCAGGCCTTTGCAGTCACAAATTCAACTCGAGATTAAAAGAAAAAAAAAAAGACAAGCAGGAAATTTTAACTGACCAAGTAGGTTGAACCCAATGAATCCACACCATCTACAGACGCGTGTACTCCTTTCCTGCATAAAATTGACAACAATATCAAGCACCTACGTGTTTTATGCTTTTTGTAAGTGTGTCAAGCACCTACAAGAGAGTTATTGTACGTAACTGATGTAACCAGAATAAGAATCATCCCATCTAAGCAGATCACTGCCCCAAAAGGATACATACACCAACTTTTTTAGAACATAGGTTTTTTACTTGCAATATTTTCAAAGTAACATGGGACTCCTCTCTCTTACTCTCTTTCCATTGTAACCCATCATCTCTCGAGCCTCCTTCTTCCTCCATGACAAAAGCTATAACCCATTGGGTTACTTGTAAGTCAAATTGCATGTAATCAATAAGTATATATTATCTGTAATCACTTCATATTATTCACTCATTTTGTTAGCAAATAGAAGGGAAAAAAAAATAGACGGTTCTAGTTAATGAAACATTTTGCCCATGCACAAAAAACCTGGCTCCACCCTAAGCACAACCATAAAGTAACTCTTGTCGCACACATGAAAAACCACGTGGCCCCTAATTTATCCGTGCGATGTTACAACAAACAATTGAAACAAAGCAGTAGAAAAACCAGGCCAAATTATAAATCAAAAGAAATACACCATCTGATCATCGAAAATCACTCCTCGCCTATTTGACTAAAGAATTGCAAGAATTTAACTCAAAGAAACGAACAACTCTCTGAACCCAATCACTAACACCATCTGATCATCGAAAATCACTCCTTCGGCTAGGAGACTAAATAATTGCAAGAATTTACAACTCTCGGAACCCAATCACTAACACCATCTGATAATCGAAAATACTCCTCGGCTAGGAGACTAAGGAATTGCAAGAATTTAAATCAAAGAAACAAACAACTCTCTCAAGTCTCAACCCAATCACTAGGATTGGTAATAAGATGAACAAACCAACTGGGTTTAGCTCAATTGGCTAGTACGCAAACATAGGGTGGTAAGGGGGCAAATCCCTGCCAAAAAGTCTCTTGATTATTTGTCCATTTATTTGTTCCCTAAATGTATTAAATCTTTTATATTTTTTTATACGGAATTTGATTTTTCTTTAGTATTTTCTGCACTGGATCAATAGAGCAAAGTCAAAATGAATAAAAATTCACTTAAATTTGTGAATAATTAGATAGTATAGTTCAACCAAATAACACAAACAAGGCCCGATAATTTTAACTATAATAAAAAAATACTTCAGTTTATATAGAGTTTTGTATCAAAATATTCTCATATGTTTTTGTTCACCGCTTAATTCAAATCCTGCAGTCGCCCCAGAGTTGAACTTAGTATGATTGTGGCCTTATGTCTATTTCA
The DNA here is from genome assembly GCF_030253575.1 of Rhododendron vialii. Lineage (NCBI taxonomy): Eukaryota > Viridiplantae > Streptophyta > Magnoliopsida > Ericales > Ericaceae > Rhododendron > Rhododendron vialii. Next base: position 33,696,107 of record NC_080565.1, on the reverse strand, counting down.
TATAATTCAGATACGTGTAATCTTAATTTCTTATACGGCTTGTATTTCAAATCCATAGTTGACGAACAGATATATGCTCATGTATATCGGATATTCGAACACCAGTGAATGTCCTGTGGAAACACTTTCATGCAAGAACTACGTTCATCACTTCTACTCAGGAAAAAAAAAAATTTTCCTCGCCAGCCAAACAGAGAGGTTTTCTTGATCTTACTTTCTCGGGCAAAAGGCGATCCGCGATCCAAGGAACTCGTCACGAATTGAGGGGAAAACGGTCCTGGCCGGATCGGATAGAGAGACCTGCGGAGCAGAAATGGAGGTTGAATCGGGAAAAATTCTAGATCGGCGGAGAGCGGAGGAGGCGGCAGAGGAGGAGGAGGAGAATAAAGTGCCGGCGACGGCCATGGAAAACGGAAGCTGGATTTCAGCTGACCTGTCGTCACTCGTCACCTTTGTTTTCGGGTGCTTATGAGTGCTGTGTACTTTTAATTGAATAATTTCCCTCTTCGTACAAAGAGTGGTTAATTTGTATAACACCCCCCTCAACTTAAAACTTTTTCTTTGTAAGGAGTAAGAGAGAAGATGTCTGAGACCATCTTGACGAATTTGGGAGACGTGAAGTTAATAATCGGGCAAAATCTTCGGCTCCCGTCCGTGGCTCCAAAGGTGTAGAATGTTTGATCTTCGTAAATTTCAACCATGTAATCTCATAAAGGGCAAAAATTTGGAGTATTTGTTTTTTCATATCCGGTTGGTTAAAACCTTTGGTTTTCCTCAACTAAAAAACTTGTACATCACTTAATCCCATCAACTAAAATTCCCAAGAAAATACACCCTTTCAACTATTAAAAACTTAAATGGCATTGGTCTTGTTCGTTTAGTAATTTTGGATATTTTTGTTTTGGTAGTGGGTGGAGAGAGAAATACGGTAATGATTGGAGAGAGTGGGTAATAATTGGAGAGAGATATAGAGAAAAATAAAATTAATAATTGGAGAAATAGGATAATGATTGAAGAAAGATATAGGATAATGATTGGAAAACAAAGTAAATATGTTAAACGAACAAAGCCAATATATCTCTCTCTGTTAACATAAAAGATGAGATTAGTTAATAAGGGTTTGAATTGAAAAGTTAAACTTATTTATTTTTTGTCGTTGTTCAAAATTTTTTTACATTTGTTTGTTTTGCGTCAATTTTTGTCTTTTTTTTAAAAACTATGAGTTTCAATCAAAATTTTATACTTTTCCAATTCTACTTTCCGAGACAAACTAATAAATCACAAAAGTTTGACGCCAAACAAAAAAATGCAAACTTTTTTAAATAAAAACAAAAAATAAGTTACTATTCCACTTATAAAGCCAAATCCAGACCCATGTTGCAATTCCAAAAAAAAAATACTGTTTAAGTTTGGTTTGTTTATGAGTTGATTTCAAATGAGCTTCCATTAAGCCAAATATAAGTCTATATCAAGTAGCTTGAGTATTTTTTTATATATCATAAGCTGAATGAGTTAAGTAATACTAAGGCCTCGTTCCAGAAACTTTCTTAAAAAATAAGCAGTTTATTTCACATTTTCAAATTCAAAAATAAAGTAAATGAAAAATAATTTTTCAATTTTTTTTGCATCGTATAAAAGATCTCATCGAGATCTTCCAAACAAGATCCATATTACATATTTTTAGATTTCAATAAACCCATAATTTTTGAACTTAAAATTGCCTTCTTAAAAAATAAGGACTTATTTTTTGTTCCGGAACGGAACCTAACTTGTTTAAACTTGATTTGAAACCTTGGAAAGTAAAAAAAAAAAACGCTCGAGCTTGGTTTAGTTATGCAACAAACCAATATAGTAGAACGAGCTTTTCAACGAATTAGCATGAGCTGAATCTCGAGTAGTTTCGTTGGTTTAATAGCCCAATTGAGGCATTGATCCACGAATTGCCCAATCCTAAAACTGCGATTTAGGCCTTGTTTTTTCCTTTTTTCTTTTTCTTTTTTTCTTATTTTGCTCTTATTCAAATTTTTTTGCGTTTGTTAATTTTAAGTCAAATTTTTGTGAATTATTAATTCGTCTCGAAGAGAAGGAATCGAAAAATTCAAATTTTTTTACTTTTTTCCAACTATTTTGGAAAAATTCAAGATAAAGCTCCAAAAGCCTATTAGGGGGAATAAGCACACTTGAAGAGTGCAGTACAACAGAGAGTTATATGCTGCGTTCCGAAAGGATGACAATTAGTTAACCATAGACATGTTTAAGTTAATGGTCGTATAATAGATATACCAAGTTATCGTTGCAGACCCCAAGATATTATTACAACAAGGGATGAATGAAAATTTAGAACTTTGATTTAGAATTCGTTTGATTCACTCCGTTGTCTTAAAAAATTTAAGTTCAAATTGCCAAAATCATTTAACTCTTTACCGAATTCTTTACCGAATTCACTATAAAGGATTAGTTAAAATATATATTTTTTCAATTTATTACGTTAAAACGAATTAATAATCCACAAAAATCACCCACAAAAATTCCAAACACAAAAAAATCAAATACGAACAAAAAAAAAAAAAAATCCCTAAATTTTTTTGCAAGAGTACCATTAACGTGAAAAGCTTGTTCAAACAAAGGTCAACCCTCCGCCAAATCTTACTGTACATCCGCGGGACCCTCTCTCTCTCCTCTTTCTATCTCTCTCTCTCTCTCTCCTCTGCGAAGAATCTCCACGACGACAGCTTCGAAGCAAAGGCAAAAGAAAAAAAAAAACAAAAAACCCTAGAAAGAGGGGGGAGAAAAATCAGCAACCAGTTCGATCCGTACTTCCTCTCCCTGTTCGATCTTTTAACTTCGGTACGTTTCGAGTCATCGAACACTTTCTCACGTTGACTTAATTCGAGTGATTATTAGTTGATAAACCGTAGATTGCTTTTCTAAGTCGGGCTAGGGTTTGAGGATTTGTCGAGTTATTACAGTATGTCGTTTGATTTGGCTAGTTACTTGTTTGACTTCCTTTTTCTGCTTAATCGGAATTGGCCTTGATGGAATTTTATGCAATTTAGTACAATTTAATGCGTTTACATTGGTTGAACACTTTCTGGAGCTCTGGGTTTAGCATTTTTGAAAGTTGATGCGTGTGTATGATATACTTGATTAATTATCTTGCTTTTCAGATATCTTTACTGTTTGTTTTCCTATTTTCTGTTGCCTTTACTGTTTGTTTTCTCAGTTTACTGTTAGTTTTTTGTGATTGCTCCTGTAGTTGGAAAATGTTAATCATAGCCCTTGGGGCGGTGGATAATGTTAAAAAATGCCTCGATATCCAAGAAAAATGTATTGATACACGTGAAAGTGTATTGATAACCATGAATTGTGTGTTAAATTCTAACTTGTTTGTCATTATAATACGTGGTTGCTTTACTGTTGGTTTTACGATGGTTTTGCTATTAGTTTTTCTTGTTTTTTGAGGTCTTGTTGTCTCTCGCAAAAATGCCTGGCAGTGCTGGCACATTAATTGGACACCAGATCGCCAAGGTTTAAGTTTCTTCATGGTATTTTGTTGCGTCTCAAAAACTACACGTGTTGAATACATTGAACTTCATTACGCTGAAACAAGTTTGAGATTGTGGGTTGTGTTAAATTTTCGAGGTTTCATTTATAGAACCGTAAAATGCTTTTCTAGGTCAAACTAGGGCAGGTTTGAGGATTTGTGAAATTATGTAATTATTTTTGCTTGCTTCTCAGTTTTCGAATGAATGCAGATACACTATTTTGGATTCATGAGATTTTTGGACTTTCCTTTTGCTAAATTTAAATTGTATTGGTGTAATCTCGTGGAATTTAGTTTCATTTATGGGTTTACATTGGTTGAAAACTCTGTGGATCTTAGGAACTTTTTAGTTTTTGTGATCCTTGCTGTGTTTTGTATTATCCGTGACTTGTAACTGCTTTGCAATTGACTTTGCTGCTACTTTTTGAAGTTGCTGGGTCAAAAGCTGCCTTTGGATTGGACTATATGGGTTGTTATTCAAGTCGCATTTGTAGACTGGTGGGGGCCCATTTAATGGGTGATTACAATTACACATCAACTGCCTGTTGCAATTACCTTAATTGTCTTAACTACCTGTTGCATCTGATTTGGGGTCGGATAACAGAGTAATAGTATAGACCTTAGATTCTTTGGTCTTTGAAGAAACCAAAGCACATCTTTGGCAGCATTCTTAAATTAATCTGCTGAATTAGGGGATATCGAGAAAAAGTTTGTAAAAATGGTTTTAGACTGATTTTTTGCTTGGGATTTGACTATTTTTGAGCTCTGTCTTTGCCCTGTTCTTGTATCTGGTTTAAATTTGTCCCTAGTTCTCATTTGGACTTTGTCAGGTCATGAGTTCAAGAGTAGTTGATTCAAATGCTGAAACAAGATGTTGAGGTAAAACTGTTTGCCCATATCAATCAGTGCGTCTGTGTTTGAACCATGGCGGGAAATGCAAGGTTTGAGTTAAATTTGGGCAGCCAACAACCGGAATTTGGAGAGAACTATATAAACAGACCAAGAGAAAACTACCCTGGCTCGAGTTTGGGTAGGTCTAGAAGCTTCCGAGAGGGTGGTGAGAACCGGATGTGCAGTTCGGGGGTAGGTGCAGGCGGGGAGAGTGGGTTGCTAGCAGGGAGTTTACCTCCCCTGCCCCTGTGTCTGATGCTAGAGCCCATCACAATGGGCGATCAAAAGTATCCAAGGACAGGTGAATTAAGGAGGGTTCTAGGCTGTTCTGCAGGGACCGCGTCGGAAGAAAATTATTTTGGAGCTACTAATCCGAGGCCTTCACCACTGGCCGTGGAGGACTTAAAGCGTTACAAAGAAAGTATTATAGACTCCAATAAGAAAGCCAGGTATTTCATTTTATTTTTGTTCCATTATCTTGTTTTGGATATACAAACTTGATAAGTTTATAGTTAAATTGATTTGCAAATGTGCTTTGTCTGGCTTTTGATCCTATACTTCTCTTGAAGTATTGTTACTCCCCGTAGTGGTTAACATATCTACTGTGACTTGTCCTTCAATACTGTCAGCTTGTCTTTATTTGCCCCTGAGAGTAAGTATAAAACACTATGTTGTTATTGATGTTCTGGATACAGAATGGACCTAACATGGTAGTGGGATACTTGGGGATTTACTATTTAGTCTCTTGGAATTTCCTGTTGTACAACTTTATGCTGAAGATTTGACTATTGTCCAGGGGTAGATCAAGAAAGTTGGATGAACATTTGCAGAAATTGAACAAGTATTTTGAAGTTGTGAACTGCAAAAAGCAGCAAAGTAATGAGCAATCAACGCATGAACGATCAGGTGGATTGAACTTGAAGATGGGAACCCAGATCCATAGAAACCCTCCAGATCTTGTAACTGAAAAAGAAGAGGATTGGGCTAAGAACGTTGTTCCTAATAAGCGTGTACGCACGTCACTGGCAGAAACACGGGTGTGTAATTGATATTTTACTCCCTTGATCCTGCAAGTTGCTTTTAGTCTTCTGCTCTTTCATCGAAGGCCAAAATTTCATGCTTGAACATTTGTAATTTTGGTGTGTCTTCACTTTTTGTAGTCTGAACTCTGGACTTTGTTGCCTTGAGTATTGTTCATGCTTGATTGTTGTCCATGTTAGACACTTCAGTTGAGAGATCATTACGTAACGAACATGTTCAGATGCTTCTCTAGAAAATAAAGAAGAGAAGAATGGATGAATCAGTATGCCCATTCAAGTTAATTTGAGCCTGCATGCTGATAATGCATTTTAGGTACGCCATTTTGGCAACTAAAGAGTATAGCATTTAATGTTGTTTATCCAAATCTTAAATTTATTTTGGCTTTCGTGACCTTAAATTGGTTTCGCTATGTAATCGGCTGACTGCTGATAGATGAATTTTCGTTTCACATCCTGCCGCAGCTTCCACTTTCGCTCAATTTATTTATCCACATGCACTGCATTTTCATTAGTTACGGGAGGTTTTATTTTTCATCATCTAGATTATTGCTAGTTATGAATAAATTCTTTATCCTTAATTATTTTTTCAGGCAGAGTGCCGGAATAATGGATTTGCGAGGCAGCCTTTGGTCATGGCAAAAGATCGTGATATGCTCAAGGATAATAATGCTTCTGATCTGGTTGAAGAAAAGATTCGCAAGCTACCTACTGCAGGGGAAGGGTGGGACAAAAAAATGAAAAGAAAACGTTCAGTGGGCCCAGCGGTTATGAGACCTGTGGATACTGAAGGACAATCGAAAAGGTCTGTGTATCATAAGGGTAGCAATGAATCGGGCTTGCAATCTTGTGATGCTCGTAGTTTCAGGTAATTCTTCCCTATGTAACACAATCTTGTGATGTGTCACTACTTTTGTAGATTTTAATCTCTCCATTGAAAGAGTAGATCTCTAGGTTTGATTTTCCAGGTTAATGGTTGGCAGAAAGATAAGACGATTTCTATAAAACAAAAGTATCCTGAAGACCATTCTGTTTTTGGAAAGCACTTCGGAGCTTATCTCAGAGAGCAAATTACTTGTAGAAATGTTTAGATATTGGCTATGGTCTTTCCAAATCAATGGCTTCAAAGTGGGCTTCTTAAATGGTTTCAGACTTTGATATATGCATTATGGTGTACCTGACCTTGTATTGTAGTTGTATGAGAAGATTTAACTATTTCTTTCAAAAACAAAGATACTTAATCGCTCAAAAATTTGGCTTCAGAAAATTATGAAAAATCTCAAGTATATGAGTTTTTATATTCTTTATATTGATAGTCATCTAGCAACAAAATGAACTCCTGTGAGTATTGAATCTGGTATTTCCATTTGGTCCGTGAGGATTCAAAAAATATTGACTCTTTAGGTCTGTGATGTATTGAGCTGAATTAGTGTATTAAGATTTAAAAAATCAGTACAATTTTTTGTTTATGCATAAATCTGGTTTGATTTGTGGTTTGTTTTACCTTTATTTTGATCATCTTAGTATTTGCCCATTACTTATTCGTTTTTTTCACCTGTACAAACATTTTAAAATTGTTGTGTTTCTTGAAACTTGTCACCTTTCACAGATCAGGTTCTTCTAATGCCATAAATGGCAGTAACAAGTTAGATGGCAATCCTTTGCCTGCTGGTTCTTTTGCACGCACAATGTTAAAGAATGGACAGGAAAAGGCAATTCTCATGAGGGATTTCACAGCTGGATCGAATAAGGATAAAGTTCTTGCAAAGGGAAACAATAAGTATGTATTTTATGCATTTAGACATCTGATTCTCAAAATGAGACAGACTTGGTCCATAGCTGACACGTTTTTGCTAAAGTCAAGCTATATCTACTTTTTGGTTGCTTGGATGGTATGATGTTTTGTCCCAGCTTCATTTCCTTACGCTCAGCATTTATATTTCATTTTCTAGGTTACATATCTGTGAGGACAATCATATTGTCAGTTCTAGTCCAGTGACAAAAGGAAAGGCATCCAGGGCACCCCGGTGTGGCTCTGTAACTGTTGCCAAGTCATCTCCAAGTACTCCCCGTGTCTCTGAGGCACCTGAGAACTGGGAACAGCCTCCAAGTGCTAGCAAAGTCCATTCAATTGGTGGGGCCGACATTTGCAAGCGTGCGATACCCTCAGCATCATCTTCTCCACCCATGGCTCAATGGGTTGGCCAGAGACCGCCAAAAAATTCTCGCACCAGGAGAGCAAATCTCGTGTCGCCGGTCTCAAACCATGATGACAGGCAGATATCGTCTGCTGGGTGTTCTCCTTCTGATTTTAGTTCTGGATTAAATTCTAGTGGAATGAATGATCAGCATCCCTTCAGCAGTATGGTTAATGGCACCCAGCAGTTTAAAGTGAAACTTGAAAATGGTCCACCCCCTGCCAGATTTTCTGAGAGCGAAGAATCTGGTGCTGGTGAAAACAGATTGAAGGAGAAAGTTACGGTTAGTGACGTAATGGAGGACAAGATTGTTTGTGATGCTCAGAATGGTAGTCCTTCAGTAATTCTTGCAAAGAAGAATAAATCTGTCAATAAGGATGAATTTACCGCTGGTGTGAGGAGACAAGGGCGGGGTGGAAGGGCTTCATCATTTTCTACATCTAATATTTCACCACTAAGGGAGAAGGTAGAGAGTGCAACCACCATTAAGCCACTTCAAAGTACAAGGCCTGGATCTGATAAGCATAGAGGGTGCTGAATTTTTTCTTCCCTCCAAGATGATTGGCTATACCATTTTTACCTTTTGTAATGGTGTTCAATATTGGCAAAATAATTTATTTACTTTTTGCAGTAAGGCAGGCCGTCCAGTAAAAAAGGTGTTCGATCGCAAAGGCTTTTCCCGGCTTGGGAATATTCCGCATGGTGGTTCCCCAGGTTTTACCGGTATAACATCAAAATGATCCAACAAATGTCAATCATATGATTGTTGTGATTTGATGTTTTCTGTTCCGTTAGACTGCAAGTTTAGTGACTTTTTTGGATGATTACCGAGAGTCTATGCAGTTTGTTAGCACTTGGAGTTTTGTTTGCTGTTGCAACAGTTTCTTTTAATTAGTTAGATGGACTTGGCTTTCATAGTTTTTAATCTATAGTAGGTTCCTATTTTCTTGCTGGCAGCTACAGTTTGTGTGTTTTAAATGCTTGAGTAAGCTTTTGTGAATTATATTCCAGGGGAATCAGATGATGATCGGGAAGAACTCTTAGCAGCTGCCAATTTTGCCCGCCATGCTAGTTGTACGTGGCAGACATCAACTCTTTTTTTTTTTCCCTTTTTGTGGCAGCTCTTATTATCATTAAGATTCTGTTTCCTTTTGTAGATCACGCTTGCTCAAGTTCATTCTGGAAGAAAGTGGAACCAATTTTTGCTTCTGTCAGCTTACAGGACAGGTTGGACGTTTCAGGACAGGTGGTTACCAGAATCTGCAATGTTGGTTTTATTTGTTTGTTTCAAATGGCCTCTCTGATTCGTTACATTCTTTTATGCTGATATGCATCAACTAAAATTTGCTTCGCAGCGTTTTTTTGTTACTCTAGCCATTTAAGACATGTTTTCCCATCTAGCCATTTGACTGCTGATTGTTATTCAATGTTTGTTTAATGAGGGGTTCCATCCACCTGTTATGGAAGTTAACTGTTCCCATCTGTTTTTATGGCACTTGGATTGTAATCCATCGTGAATGCATTTATTCCAAATTCTCAATGCACAAATTCCATGTAAAACTCTATTGTGAGGACAATGAATGTCACAAATCGATCATGGTTCTTGTTTATATGTAGATATCTCTTATGAGTTGTTTTTATATAGTCTTCTGCCCTCAAGCCTCAACTAATTTTGTTATTCATTCCAAATGGAAATTCACTAGCCATTGTTTCCAAAATGTTGACTTTTGGGTCTGGTGACTCAATTTTACCCTGTAAGAAGCCATTTATCAAGGTACTGCAAGGGTTTATGTTCCTTTATTACTGATCTATTCCTTTCACCCTCTGGTGTCCCTATTTTTCAATTTGGACAAGTGCATCGGCTGGTTACACCTATCTGGTGGCACCTTTGACTTAAACATAGTCATATCTATTGCTGGTGCTGTTATCAGTCTATTTGACCATGTACCCATGTCAGTTGCTATGTTAATTCGTTGCCCTGTACCACATTGTTTGTCAACCTCAGGAACTCAAGCACTTATTCACACTTATAGCAATCTTCCACATCTTTTGTATTACCTTTTTAAACTGACAAAAGGAAGATTGTAAACTGATAAAAGGAATTTCGATTGTAATTTGGGAATGGAGGAGTATCAGCTGATCTAGTTGTCTGTATTATTTATTTCTATTCCCTTCTCTCCATTTCCTTGACCGAATTCTGTTCTGTTCATCTTAACGTGTACTGTTTTGTCTCTTCTGGGTCCGACCTAGTCTAAGCACCCATGTGACGGAATTTTTCTGATTAGTCAAGCTGGGATAGCTTTAACTATGTGCCCTTTTTCCTAGCCAAGAAGGCATGTTTGCACACTTTCATGGAGGGAGGAAACCTTCACATTGGACTCATGCCTACTGACGAAATAACAAAAGAAGCAGAGAATGAAGATTTGAATGGGGTTTACAGAAGAATATCATCTTTTCCACATTCCTAGGTTACTTAGTGCCCTTCTTTCCTATTCAGCTACTTAACACTTTCAGGGGCTGTGAAAATGTTAGAACGCCTTTGTTGATTGCACTTCACCCTGGAGAAGGTTGAAAAGGTCTTAGTGAGCAGAGGAGAGGGAGAAGATCAATTCCCTCTCTTCACTGATCCGAAAGATGACTCATTTTCATTCAGAGGGCTGCTGAAAGTCCACTAAAGTGAAGGATTTAAGTTCCCCCTCTCAATCATCTCATATTGATAAAATGTCCAGAGAAGAATATGTAAAAGGGTTGTCAGGATTGCAAGTCTTTTTAGCTTCGTGACAGCTCATATCCATTGAATTGCTCTACGAACTCCAACCTATTAAGATGAATATCCGGAATATCCCTAGAAAAGGCAAAAGCCACTTGTGGAGTGCGGATCTGTAACATCACAGCATTACTCAACTACCTCAACTTTCATTTGAAAAAAAATCCACCGTGTCATTTCCATCCATTTTCCTCGTCATGATCTCTAAGCTCTTTTATTGCATGTCGTGGTGTGCATGAATGCTGTACTGTCATGTTCTTCTTCTGAATCACTTTTTACTTATTGTAAGAAGTTACAGAAAAAGGAAATTTCTGTTCCGGGCAGTTGTAGAGACATCTTGTTCTTGGTGATGTTGGCCTTCAAATCTCTATAGTTGTTTGATCGGGGATTCCAGTTCTTTTGGCCAAGTTCGTTTTGGGTTTTGAGGAAGTTTTTTGGGGGTAATGAGTGGAGAGAGATAGAGTAATGAAAGTAATAATTGGAGAGAATTTATTGGGGACGGTGCGTAGAGAGAAAAGTTTGGATCTAGAGACCCAAAACGAACATGGAGTAGCATACATTTGCTATTTGGGATAACTTGTCTAAATTTTTGTGTTGTTTGATTCATACATCTAGTATTTCTCACGTTCTTTTGCATTTGCTGGGTGTTCTTGTGCAGGATGAAATTTCTGGATCTGAAACATTTGGCTCTGGTGGAATAGATAAAAGCCTGCAAAATCAAATTGATTCAGAGGAGTCTGCTAAGATCGTGGAGTTTATTTATAAATTCCAAGATTTTGATCCTTTATATGGCAAATTAGAGTCAGAAAGAAGATTGAGCAAAGTTACCCCTCTGTACCAAAGAGTATTATCAGCTCTGATTGTAGAAGATGAAATTGAAGAAGTTGAAGAAAACAGCATAGAGAGAAATATGTCGCTTCAATACGTTACAAATGATATACATCGTGATGCAGAACCCAGGAAGAGAGGTAGAATGGAATTTGAACATGGGTCAACATTAGGTGCCCAAACTTGGAAACAAGGTACTGGAAACGGATTTGTTTCTTGTAATGGGAGTGACACCTCTAATAGGAACACATTTCTCCAGCATCCTCCGCAGAATGACCTGTTGCCAGAAGAGAGTGGATGTGTGTATTCAGAGGTTGGGGTGTTGGCTGGGCTCTCTGGTAATGATCTGGATGGCCCACAAATGGTCCTAACAAATGGTTGTGGCATATCGTACTCCAATAGCCAATATGAGAAGATGTGTATTGAAGAAAAGCTCTTGTTGGAGCTGCAGAGTATTGGCCTATGCCTGGACGCAGTGGTAAATTTCTATGTACATAGTAGATGATGCTAATGTGAATGGTGTTTCTCATCTTGCAATAAAAGAGCTCGCGACCATTTGGTTCTAAGCTGCACGGGCATCACATATGGCACAATATGGGAAATTCCAATTATTAGGACTTATACTGTAGGGGCATGATAAATGACGTCAAATTATTCGTCTTTTGCTTATCAATAATTGATATTTATTATTCTTAAACAGTAACAACCACAAGAGTTCACCCAATAGCGCTAGCCTAGAGTAATCCTCTTTGGTTTTTGATACTACTTCTATATCCTAGATCACCCACACAAAAGTCTCCTCTTAAACCCTCACTCTTCATGGGGGTCTTGGAGCACGAGAGTCACCAACACATAGTGGCCAATTTTGCCAGAGTTACTTAACATGGGACAACATCCCATGGTCTTTGCACACAGCCCCCGAGCCCACAAGGCTGTGCTTTCTGGTGGGCTTTGATACCATGAGAGTTGATTCAATAGAGCTAGCCAACTAAGTTATCCCTCAGGTTCATTGCTCCTACTTTCACAATCAAGATCAGCCATGCAAACTTGCGATTTGGGACATGGTTGTTACAAAGATGATATCCAACTTAGGTCATTTTCATGGATTAATATGGTAGCAAAGAAGTGATGTAGACAACTTACTGTGTAGCTGTTTCATGTATTTAGATACAAGTTGAAAGTTCTAGAGGTTTAGGGATATAAAAGCCCAAAAAGTGCAAAATTCTTGGACATCAGTTCTGCCAAGACCCTATGTGCCGAATGCATCATGCATGTCCAGTCCTAAGAATTAGACATTTGTGCCCCAAGTTTGTGTGAAACTTGACGTGTGTGATAACATTCAAAGGTTAGGCCATATTTGGACAAGTCCCAGACTGTGTCAGCCAATGTCCACGCAGAGGCAGTAGAAGTCCCAGACGGTGTCAGCAAATGTCCACGCAGAGGCAGTAGACATTCTCGACGGTGTTTGACGCTTGTCGGACATGGATAAGGCATGCTTGTAAGCGTTAGATTTAGTTTTTCTCCCCTCACTGATTCTTGTGAAAGCTCATTTGAGACTTGAGAGTCTAAACATTTAAGAGTTGCTCGGCAATATTTCTTTTTTGAATGATCACGGTGTATGGTTGCGGTGGGCTATTACTTGTTTCCAACATTTCTGATTTTGTTTGTCTTTCTTTCTTCTATTATTGTTAATTGTTTTCCTTTCCCTCTTTTTTGGGATCATTGGTACAGCCTGATTTAGATGATAGAGAGGAGGAAGGGACTAATGAAGAGATTGTTCAGCTGAAGAATGTACTTTACCAACAGGTTAGGCTGTGGGACTTGCTTTCAAGCATCTCTTTTTCCTGAACCATATTGTTACCCTAAGAATGTTTTGTTCTACAATAAGAAATTCTGTGACAACCTTGTTTGATGTTCTACCAGTGGTAACTCTCTCTCTCTATTTTGTTAACAATGGTCTTTGCTCTTAATTTTTTCTCTTTCCTGATTCAATAGATCGGTAAAAAGAAGGTCTGCACGGATAAAGTATACAAATCCTCTCCACAAGGAAAGGAGGCTGAAGCACGGTAAAATACTTGATATGTGGACATCTTCCTGATGCTAGACTTTATTAACCTTTCTACGAAGGACCCTCTTATATACGTCTATAAAATTCTAATATGTGGACATCTTCCTGATGCCAGACTTTTAACCTTCTCTATGAGGGATCCTGTTATACGTCTATTGAAGTTGAGAACTTAAAATTTTTGAAGTTTTCTGGTCAAATATTCTCAAGATGAAAACATTTTGATCATTGTACAGGGAACTTGAGCAGGTTGCAATGGATAGACTTGTGGAATTGGCTTACAAAAAGATTTTGGTAATTATTTCATTTCCTTTCCAATCCTTTGTTCGCTGATTCTTAAAGGGGTTGTACTTTTTATTTTGAAAGGAAAGGGGTTATACTTAAAGAATACCTATTGCAAACCTCTTTTGGGAATGTACTTTGCACTGTATGCTTGCTAACATATTTCAGTGGCAGGGGAAGCACAATGCAGAATTCTTGGAAATGGTCTCTTATAGTTTACTTATCTAGAGTTTTTTGACCACCCACCGAATTTTGTTATTTTCTTTCTCTCACTAGTTGTAAAAAATAAACCCTTTCTCTGTATGGAATCTACAACTTCAATTATTTGATTCTGTCCAACCATAATTAAGAACCGCTGTACTTCATTACTGCTGTCAGGATTGGAAAATATATTTTTATTTGAGGGTTCAAGGAATCGTTTTTCCCCATTAGTTGGGATTGTTTTGATGTACATTTCTAAGGCTAGCTACGTAGCCGTTCCCATCCTCAGCTAAAGAAAATGTCCTATATAAATCAATTATTCTATTAGTTAAGTATTGTATATGTTTTGTGACTTGCTGACTTACTTCAGATTTGAAACCTGAAATTTCTCTTCCTAAATTTTACAGGCCACTCGTGGAAGTATTGCTTCTAAATATGGAATTCCTAAGGTGTCGAAGCATGTTGCTTTGGCTTTTGCAAAGAGGACTATTGCGAGGTGTCAGGCATTTGAAGATTCAGGAACGAGTTGCTTTAGCGAACAGCCACTTAGGGATGTACTATTTGCTGCACCTCCTCTGGTCAATGAAGCAGAACCTTCAACTTGTGATGACCTTGGAGTTGGTAATAAGGAGCTTCGACTTATCTTAGTAATTTTGTCTCAGTTTGCTTAGCAAATTCCTTCTTGAGCCCTACAACCCCAGGCTCCTCTCCAGACCCTCCTCTTCCACATCATCCTTGCACAGATTGGATAATGACTTATTGAAGCAATTTCAGTGTCTCCTTCTCTATTACCCTCTGCATATCTAATCAAGCTTCTAATAGAAAATAGACTTTTGGAACTTTAGTGCGCAAGTCATTTTCCCTCTTTGGATGAAGACTATTTAGAACGAAATTAATATTACTCATTTTTTGGGCCATTGAACACTGGAGAACGAGCAAAATATGTTTCAGGAACATTTTACATTATTACATGGCATTTGAAATAGGTTTTTGGTTCGGGGTCGGTAATATAGGCAGACATTTGTAATCTTCATTGCTCCTAAGCGGTGTCTCCGAACACTCCTGAATGATGGTTTATTCAGTTATTTTCCTCCTCCAGCTTAACTGTATTTATTAAGTGGGTTTTCTCCTCTTACAGGATCCTTCAATGGAACGGCCAAGCGGCATGAACATCACAGCGGTTCTTTAGATGCATTGGAAAATTCCACCAATCCATCCAATAAAGGTGGACGAATATCAAACAGATGGAAGAAGAAAGAAGTATTGCTTGATGATGTTGGTGACAATTCAACCTTGAGACCCCCATCAACTCTTGGTAGCACACTTTTGGGTGGAGTGAAGGGAAAGAGAAGTGAGAGAGAGAGGGACAAAGACATGTCAAGCAGAAACACTGTTGCCACACCTGGCCAACCATTCTGTAGGGGAAAAGCAAAAACAAAGCCCAAGCAGAAGACAGCTCAGCTAGCAACATCACGAAACGGATGCGGTAACAATATCACCAAAATAGCACATCCTGTGTATCCCTCAGGGTCTAGTTCCGGTGATTTGGTCGCTAATGGTGGCAGCAAAAAAAGAGAGGTAGGGTTGATGGGCCCCAGTGCCATTCGTCAGGATTCCCTTAAGGAGACAGAGGAACCCATGGATTTTAGAAATTTGCAGCTGCCTGGAATAGACTCAATAGACGAACTAGGTGTTGGCAATGACCTAGGAGGACCTCAAGATCTCTTTTCTTGGTTGAACTTTGATGAAGATGGTTTACAAGACCATGATGAAGAGGGCCTTGCAATACCTATGGATGACCTTTCGGCCTTGTTTTGATGATGACGCAGTCATTGTACAGTCTTTTGGAAAATCTAGACGAGAAGAATTGTTTTCTATCATGTATTTCAGCCCAATTGGCACTTGTAATTATGTTCATTCTTGTATACTTTTCTACACAAGTCTCAGTGTTTATGTGATCCGGGTAATTTGTTAGTATGACTTACAAATTCTTTCAAGGCCCCTTTTGTGCATTTCTTTTAATGTCTAGCTTTTTAGCACCCCAGGAGCTCCACTTGTACATTTAAGGCTTGGATCTGTAAATTAGGGACATTGATTTGTTATCTTATCCCACCATGTTTGTTGCTCTCCCTGGTTTTCTCTTCCAGGTGCGTTGCACTGCTGATTGGTGTTTGAGGGGATATACGTGGACACCTTCTTGGTGAATTTCTCCTCCTGGTTTACTTCATCTCCACCTTTGAGGTAGCTCAGCATGAGGACTTTGGATTCAAAATCGAACAATGTCACTCCCGGTAGATGATTCACTCTTTTATCCTTCAACATCTTGGAGCCTGAGCATTTGTGGTGCCGTGAATTCTACGTTGAGACAAGGTAGGTTGATTTCTTTATTTTGTCAAGGTAGTCATTTTTCTCTACATAATTCTGTGTCTCAACAGGCAACTCGGAATAGTCAATAGTGTATATCTCCCCATCTAGTCTTCCTTCCTTTCTTTTTTCCTATCGTTGTTTGCGCGTTTCAAGTCAAGTTACACAAGTACATCATTTCTTATTGTGTTTGTGAGTTTCTCATCTATGGTGTTTGTTGGCTACGACGTGGCCTTGATAAATAGTTGCTCTATTCTAGGTCTTAGGTTTGAAACTATTTGCTTGATAAATATCTTAGGTGGTGTCAGCTCTTAGCTAGTCAAGATGAGACTTTGTCCTGGCTTCAATTGAGCCCCCACTAGTGGATGGTCGAAGTAGTCCTTCAGGAATTAGTCGAGTTGTTTTGTGCGTATGTTGATTCGGACACTCTTAGAGACCCAAAATTACAAGGCTTGCTGTTTCTACAAATGAATGTATCATGGTAAGATCGACAAAGTCCTAGTAGTTGAGGCACTTTCTTACAATGTGTTTTGACACCTATGTCGAGTTGTACCGCTGCACTCAAGGACAGGCCTAGGGCTACTGCCACCCCTGGATTTTTAGAAAAATCTTGTTATTATAGTTTTTTTTTTTTTTGCTACGTAATTTTGTAGGATTGGCACCGGACGATTTTTTTCCCCCAAAAAATATACTCTAAAGATTAGTTGTCCTTGCCAAATTAGAATTGTGGATCCGTCCCTGAATGCAACATGGGTTACCGGTAGAGGAATGAAAATGTGAAATAAGTCCACTGTCCACCACATGGATTTTGATCACAAACCAAGACATGCTGGCAAGTGGCAACTCAAGCACCATTTTTGGGGTTAGGTGATAATTAGGTGGCCAAAACAAGTATGTGAGTGACACTATGTTACCTTTGAAGTAACCTTAAAACCCTAAATTCAACATCTTTGGCAACTTAGCATCCAATTAATCACTGAAAGGTACAACCACTTAAATCTACTTATACTGATTGAGCATGCCTTGTACTTCTCAATGTCCTCAATCTTAGTCACATGGCCTTATAAAATGGTACGTAAGCCTCAGTGCGAAACACAGAAACTGGTGCAAAAATGAAGTACCTGAGGCTTCACAAGTGCAGGCTACCCCAAGATGAGCCATGTGATCTTTCAATTGAAACCAGGAATATTACTGGCTATGGTACAAGCATTGGCAGCAAGCAATCTGGGGATTTCATTGGTAAGGTGAAAGGGTTTGTGGAAGCTATGGAAAGAGTCATCAAAACTAGGGAGCCAAGGCAACCACCACAAGAAACCTCTAGGGTTGGTGAAAATGGTGGCGACGCCGCTCAGGGGAAAGTTGATGTTTGAATCTCGAGTTTGTTGCACGCAAATGAATAACTACTTGCGTACTCGAATTGAATTCAATCAACAAACTCGAAAAAAACAATATACTCCAAAAGTGTTCAAGAATGCAGCGACATTCATCCCGGTGGGCCGTGGGTCTTTGGGTTTTTTTTCCTATTTGTTCTTGGTTTGTTTGTTTAATGATGAAAAGTTAATTTACCAAAAAAAAAAAAAAATGCTCTACAAGAACTGGTTGCATAAATTTATTTGTTTGACCATTTTCAGTTTCATCTAAAGCATAAGGTGTTCTTTCACGCAGTAGAACCATTATAAAGTGCACAACAAACCAAAGAAACGAATAATACCTTCCATTTTGTTATAATTAGTGAAGTTTCTAGTGTAGAGAATCCTTTAAAGGAAATTATAGAGCATACGCTCCAATTTTCTTTAGAAAAGATTTGAAGTAATATTGAAAAAGAAATTCCCAGTAGGGGTTTAAGCTATGAGCATCATGGCTCTGATACCACAAGTACAACAAGCACTAACATTATGCTGTGTCCTACCACTTTATTTTTACAAGCACTTCAAGATCGTATTTGAATCTTGAATCAATGAATCTGCGGAGAAGATTTACGCGTAAAAAAATTATACTGTGAAGAGACACATAATATTGCCCGACATAGTAATCACTAACCAGTCAACAAAAACGTGCTTATATCTTTCAATATGAACGTGTACGAGTTTCGTGGCCAACTTGACAGCCTTTTGCTTCAATGTCAGGTGGTTCGGACAATCCTGACTCCTCTCAAACGCATTTAAGATGTGGAAACCACATTACAAAAGTTACCCCTTCTGCATTTTCCACATTCTTTTCTCCGCTTGGGTCATTGCCCCACAATTGTACGACCAAAGCTATTTTTATGACACGTGTCATTTTTTTTGGGTTCCTAGCATTTTTTTTTTGTGCCAAACTAGACTAATTAGATCTTGTTCCAGTAAGATTTTTATTTTTTAAATACTTATTTTTTGTTTAACGAGACAAATTTTTTCGCAATTTTTTCGCTTTACGAGACAGATCATTGTCTCACAATACATCTCCTTTTATTAAAAATAAATAAATATTTATTTTAATTAGTGAAACATATCCTAAACGGTATTTTTGGTATTCAATCAAGAAATACTCACGGTTGTAGATAACTCATGTCTCTTGTCTAAATGAAATAAATTGTATTTTTAATAGAAACAAGTACTCCCTCCGTTCTAAAATGAATGATCTTTTTTAAAAAAACGTATTATTTTCAATATAAATATTAAAAAGAAAAATGTTAGTTACCGCCCACCGAGCAGTTCATGTGCACGAGTTCCGTGGCTTAGATGTTAGTTGCCGCCCACCGGGCAGTTCATGTGCACGAGTTCCGTGGCTGAATTGACAGCTTTTTGTTTCAATGTCAGATTTTCGGGACGTTCATTTAAATGTTAGTTGCCGCCCACCGGGCAGTTCATGTGCACGAGTTCCGTGGCTGAATTGACAGCTTTTTGTTTCAATGTCAGATTTTTGGGACATTCATTTGAAACGCATTTAAGATATGAAACTTAATGTGTGCAGGCCCCACTTTTGCTATAAGTGTGGATGTGTGTAAATGAGTTCCCATTAGAAGGGAAAAATCCAAACGGAGCCTTTTACCCATGATTTCCTTGATAATACTTGGGCTTAATTACTTATTGCGCATTTTATCTATATATATTTTTCACTTTACCCCCTCCAACTATAAAACGGTACAACCTACCCCTTTATCTATTAGAAATGGCCATAAGCCAAACTCTGTTAACAGAAGTAAGTGTGATTACAAATATACCATTGGTCTGGCGGGAATGGGGAATGGGTACCAGACTTTTTTTGGCGGAAATTAGAATGGCAGGTGAGACCTCTACTTTAATATTCTCTCATTCCTTGATATTTCTCACTTTACTCTTTATCTGGAACCCAAAAATGGCTTTTCTAGAAGCCAACTAAAGCTATCAAACAGTGGACAGAGCATCAAATCCTGCCATTTCTTACTCTCTGATCAATTTGTTCCATTTGCAAAGTGAAACAGAAAAAGGTTTGAAGCTTTACCTTTGTGAAATGATTTGTAAAATGTCCACTACATAGAATTTCGTATTTTAAAATGGTTGTTAAATCATTTGTATGTGAAAGCTGTTGCTGTGATTGTGAGGATTTATACCATTTTTTTCATTTATTACTAGTAGGCCCAAGAAAACTGTAGTTAATACTGTAGATTTGTTTTCTATGCATGTGTTTTGTTTGTTTTTTTGTGTCTGATAATGTTTTGTCAAGTAGCAGTAGATTCACTAAGGCCCTGTTCAGCTTATTTTTTTGTCCTTATTCAACTTTTTTTTTCATATTTATTAGTTTTTCATCAATTTTTTGGGGATTATTGCATGGTCATGACAAAGAGAAATCTAAAAGTAAAAAATTACGATCGAAACCTAATTTTTTTGAATAAAGACAAAAATAAGTTAATAAGTCAATTTTTTTGTCTTTATTAAAAAAATTTAATTTCAATCATAATTTTGTATTTTTTAGATTCCTCTCGTCATGACGATGCAATAATTTCAAAAAAATTGAAAACTAACTAACAAATACGAAAAAAATGTAACTAAGGACAAAAAAAATAAGTCAATTGACTTCTTTAGCTAAACGGGTTATTTTTTTGGTAGTGGTCCCCGAAACACTAAATGTTTTTCCTTGTTTTCATACCTGGCAGTTGAGCCCTTTAATGGCTTCTCAAAAGTTCACATTAAATATTCACTCTGGGGAAGAATGGTGTTTCCCCAGATGATATATGTGGGTGGGTTGGTGGGTGAAAGAGATGAACTAGGGTTTTATTTTGGGGTCTGGCTATATCTATTTTTATAGTGTGCATTTATTAATTTTTTTCCTGTTTTACAGCCCTTTAACGATCAAAACTAACGGCAGGGCTAATATGTTATGAATTGGAAGATAAAGGGGGTAGATTGTACCGTTTTATAGTTGGAGGGGGTAAAGTGAAAAATATGTATAGATAAGGGGGGCAATAAGTAATTAAGCCTACTTGATAGATGCCAATGCTCTTCTTTTTCACTCCGTGAGCCCAGACTAAAACTTACGGGCTCGTGGCTCTTCGAATCATCCCCTGATGGTATTTTCCTTCCCGACTATTCTCTCCATTTTGCTGCCAATTATTCCATTTTCCAGGTAAATTTTGGGGTCTCTCTGTTGTAACAAATCATCTTCTTGGATCTTCTTCCTCATCTTGTTCTTGATAGGTGTAATAGACCCAACTTAAGGAGACCCAAGTGAGAGATTCTTTCAAGTTCCTCGAATTGTTGAAACCCCTTTTGGCAATTTCCAAATAAAGACTCTCTCGTTTCAATCTTCTAATTCGGTTCAAGAAAAACATGGGTGTCGGTTTATCTGTGCTGATAGCACTCAAGGCAGCAGTTCTGTTCTTGGGTTTTGCTTATCTTAGGACCCTTGGCTTCATGTTGTTGTCACTGCCCTTTTTATATGCATCTTTGGTGGCTATGTTGGTCTCAATCGCATCTCACCCATCCATTAACCTCCCCATGCTTTTGGGGAAAAACACAGATGGAACTTTCCCCATTTGGTCCTTGGTTATGTTCAGTCCGTACTTGTATTTCGTCCGGAGTTTCTCCGCGTTACGAAGATTGAGCAGCGGGGAAGCTCCTTATAGTGAGATTTGCGAGGGTTTGTATGTTGGAGGGTGGCCTAGTTCGCCTGAAAAACTGCCCCCTGGGAATCCTGCTGTCATTGATTGCACTTGTGAATTACCAAGGAATTTAGAATTTTCAGGACACGCGTATTTGTGCATTCCGACTTGGGATACAAGATCACCTCAGGCTAGTGAAATTGAATCTGCTGTTCGGTGGGCTTGTAGAAAGAGAGCTCAGAAAATACCGATCTTCATTCACTGTGCTTATGGTATGATTGAACTTCCAACCAGTTTCCTGTTTCATATTGAAGCGAACTTCTTGTGTCATAGAATGAAATTGGAATCTTCTACTTGAAGTTACAAAATCGATGGTAAATATTACTATGATTCAAAAGTTCAAATCAGGCATGTTATTTCATATTTGAACTCCCGTAACCATTTTAGACAAAATAGTAGACTGTAGTAAACTGTAAACTGGCATGAGAAAATAGATTTCTGGTCGTCTGTAACCTTGTATGATTAGTTTGGGACTGAAAAGGTGAATAATATTAGGACCAGATGATCAGGTTGATACTTCTGTGTGGAGTCCATGGCCATTGTGTCTTTGTACTACTTTGTTGAATCCTTTTTTGCCTTCCTCTTGATTTAAGGTGTCCTCAGCTTTACTTGTAGTGATGGTCGCAGTGTGCTCCTGTGTTTTCTTCAAAATATGACCTAAACTTAGGAGCCATCTCTCTCTTATTCCCTCAAGCAGTTACTGGACTTCCATCGGGATATTTATAGCTGACAGAGCTATAATTTGCCTAGCAGTTACTGCTTTAATGAAGTAATAAGCTCATGTCAAGTAGCAATGTAGCAAATATGCCCAAGTGGGGCAAGGGAGAAATTTTTGGGTACCCAATGGATACCATGTGGCCGTACCCACGTTGTGCCCGAGCAGCCCATCCGAGCCGTCCAAAAGTGTGTTGGATGGCCCAGATTGAAACCCTCTCTCTCTTTTTTCTCTCTTTAAATCCCAACCGTCCAAAACCGAAATGGAAGGCTTGGATGCGCCGTGCGGGCACCACGTGGTACCCACCTGGCACCCAAAAATTTCTCGGGGCAAGGTGTAGCACAGAACTGCCTTTGCCTGAACAACGATAGAATGGATAGAGGTTGCGTCTTGAGCTCAATGGTTGACTCACAGAGAACCAAAATATGCTGAGCTGGGCCTGATTTCTTAGCAAAGACATAATCCTAAGGAATTTCATTAAGTTCACCTTCCATTGTTTGGTCTGATTCAAAACCGTTTTAAATTTTAAATTTCACATCATTTGCAATCTATGTTGCTAGATATGCTACTTCCCTAGTGAATTACATTTTGGAACACGTTTCAAAATACGATACACTAGCATTCCGAAAGGGTGACTTTAGCAATTTAAAGCGACCCCAAAGTTTTTTTTGTTTTTGTTTTTGTTTTTGTTTTTGTTTTGAAAGTTAGTATTGTTAGAATAGTTAGATTAACACCTTGGTGGAGGAGTTGAACTCCTGATCTCCTTTCTAGTAGCACTTAAGTGCACCCCCTGATGCCGTCGGGCCAAAGGCCTCTTGGCCAAAGCGAATCCAAAGTTTCCAATAGAAACAAGAGAATTTGGAGATTTAGGAAGAAAAAATGAGAAAAAAATGAATCTAATGCTTTCAGAATTGTGTTAAACATGATTATTGGACATAAAATTTACCTATTTATCAGATGATTTGAGAGAAGTGGTGCGGATGTACCAATTTCGGCTCCTTGCCTGGGGACCATCTGAGTTTGAGGTAATATAGGTTGCAACACTTCTTATTGCAGTATTTGTGCTACAATAAGATTATTTTCAGGAATTTGGGTGCTTGGGTATGGTCAGATTTCATTTCTGAGTCAATAGACTAGATCCCATTTACTTCAATTTTAAGCACTCTAGGCATATACAACTAAGCTGAAAAGCTCCCATTCTGTGTTAGCTAAAAGAGAACTAACAGTGTGTTAGGTGAGAGTCGTGAGACTATGGTGAACTGGAGGGCAAACTGGTTGCAAATGTTGAAAGCACTTACCGATTTCTAGATTTCTTATTTGTTTTTTTTCCCCCCTTTCTGTATTAGCGGCATCAGGAGTTTTACATGGAACAACTGGTATTCCAACTGCATTGATTGTTCCAAAGCTTCCTAAATTTAGAGGCTTGTTACCAACTCTCTTTGTTAATTCATGAGATGCTGTCTCTAGGTCATGGACGAAGTGTTGCGGTGATGTGTGCGCTGTTGGTAGCTCTAGGTGTGGCAGATGATTGGAAGAATGCTGAGAAGTTGATCAAAGGAAAAAGGCCTTATATTCGTATGAATGCTCTCCACCGTAAAGCCTTGGAGGAATGGTCAAAGCACCGGATATCTACTCCAAAGAGGAATGAAGAGAATGATGTAAGTTCCATAATTATGTCTACTGCTTCCGGACGCTCTCAATCAGTTAGGCCAGATGGAAAAGCGAATTGAGTAGTATACCAATGTTCACTGTTTTAATCCCTCGTCTGTTTGTTGGGAAGGAATGTATTGTTGACATTGCCATTTGTGGAGGTCGGACACATCCTGATTATGCTGTTCTTTCACTGTACTATTCAGCCCGGTATCAGAGATTCTGTATTTGATTATATTGTGGTTCAGCCTTACAATATCTAAACGGAAATGGCTTTAAGCATACTTGAGTGCCGTCATACTTTTCCTATCAAAGGAGAATTGCGTTTGTCATGTAAGAGTGTTTATAGGTTAAACTTGCAGTTGAAAACTACAAGTAGGATGTGGCTGTGAGTAACATGTTTTTCCAATAACTAGAAGGATTAGTGTACCCGCGTACTGGGAAGGGAAAAACATCATAGTATTCGGCTCGGCTCATTTAGTATACAAAGGAGCCAAGCTTTTGAGTGTAGCCGAGCTTTTGAGTGTCGAACCCAGCTCGTTTAGTAAACAAGCCTAAAACTTGAGCTTGAGCTTGGCTCAATTACTAAACGAGTTGAGCAAAGCCATGAGCTACAAGTTCGCTTGCAGCCCCAGTCTAATTGCCTGCTTATTAGTTTGACAGGTACGGATTCATTGTTTTCAAATTTTGACTCATATTGGGGCAATGCTAGGAGTAATTTTGCATTTTCACCTCACGTTTTCACTTTAGTACCAAGTATATAACAGGAATAAAGGATATGATGGTAAAAATTTGTGGGATTAACTATATCAGTTTAGTATTTCATTTTAGTACTAAGTTTCTGTCAAGCATTGTAATTCGATGTGATTTTTATCTTCACTGTGACACCATATCAGTTTGAACAGAACAGAACTCCAGGAAAACAGTGACAGATTAGACAGATCACTAAATCGGCAGAACAGAACTCCAGGAAAACAGTGACAGATTAGACAGATCACTAAATCGGCAAAACTCAATCCCAATCAATCGGGAGAACAGCACTCAAATAGAAAGAATTTTTTTTTTATCTCTCATGTACAATAGGGACTCTCGCATTTGTCCTCATTAGTCATTACATTACAATCACCTTGAATCTACTGGAACTGTATATATCACTAGAATCGAATGAATAGTATACAACGTTACGGGATTTATTATCCCAACAAATACCGCCCATGGAATCTGGAACTTTGAGTCATAAGTGTACGCATTGGTTTAGTGATCTTAAATATGAACATGGATTACGATTTCGAACTACCACCGGACTTTGCAGCTTCTGCACCGCTTGTCATGAAAGATTCTCCACATCCACACTGCCCTTTAGAGTTGGGATTGATAAATATGAACTCAGATCTGCCCATAAACCAAACCATGTGTCAGAGGTGGTAAAAAGAAACAGAGAAAAAAGGATCATAAAAGCTAAAACCTGGATCTAGTGACTTAGAAAGCCAGGGAAGTCAAGTCACAAGATGCAAAAAGAGTTTTGCCAATTGAGATTATGGAAGTTAGTCGACTAATAGCATTCAACTACACAACCGGCTGTCAAGGGTTCAAGTCCCAGCTCATTGCACAAGGACTCAAATGAGAGTAATAGTAGTAGGACTCAAATGAGAGTAATAGTAGTTGTGGTATTAACAAACATCAATTGTGAGTTGATTGCATTTAACTCTTACAAACTTAGAAATGGAAGGACACACTGGGAAGTGGAAGTCTGCATTTTTTACAAGGTGGACCATACACGCCTTGAATTTAGTTATGGTACTAAACTGACTATTGCAGTTCGAAAAAAAAAAAAAAAAAACTGACTATTTACCAATGGTGGCTTTAAGTTGCAAAGTCAAGCAATATCAAATAGCCACTACATCGAAGTCACATGACAACATTATCCTGAGCATCCAACTTTGTAGGCTGTTTTAGATGCTTGGACTTTACCTTTTGATCCCCGATTCAATAGAAATATTTCTTCAAAAAAGGATATTATTCTCTCCATTGCGGTTAGACTCATATGACTATACCTCCCCGCCCCAAAAAAAGAAGGAAAAAAAAAAACCCTATTCCCTTTGAATAGAGGAAACAGGTTTAGAGTCAGAAATGTACTTTTCTCAGATTTTTCAGTCAAAAATGTATGTCCGAGTTATGATCTATATCATAGACCATGAGAACAGGTTTACGTCAAGTAGAAAATTGCTTCAGAGATGTGTACGCAGCTATCAAATTTGTCTGTGCAAATAACCATTACTGACATATGCTTTGTACCTGAGTTTGTCATCGACAAAATCCATCGTGGTTCCTATGACATGCATGAGAGCCTTTGGATCAATCAATATCTTCACACCTTTATCTTCAACCAACTCATCAAACCTCGCTTTCTCATCTGTGTTTTCAGTATATTTGCCCATTAGAATCTGATACTAGTGAAGCAAATGATCACATTTAAGTTGAACCAATCAGAGTAACATGCAATTAGCTTGAAGCACAAAAGCATATTGAAAGGTTCAAAAAATGCTTGAAATCAAGCCTGATAGAACCCTGGGCATAATAAACGTTATGATGGACAAATCACCAAAATAAACAATGGGTTTCAGTACGATACAAGCACTATCTGGAGTCTAGAGGATCATCGAGAAAAGCACTCTGATTGTTTGAAAAAGGAAGAGGCCGATGATTTGTTCTGGAAGAGGGGATATAAAGGCCAAACGTTCTTTTCTTGCAAAAGATATAAGCAAATACAGGTTAGAAGTTTATCCAAAAAAAATACAGGTTAGAAGGATGCTCAAACACTTTAAAAGGCAAATAATTATCTGGTGAGTTGCCAAAGGGAGAGGGGAGTGGCCAAAGGGTTGCCAGTTGATGAGGAAAGAAGGGTTGCCGGAGGGGGGAGGTAACCAGAGGCGGAGAGGTGTGTGGCCAGAAGTGACATTGGAGGCCAGAGGAGCGGGTTGCCGAGAGTCAAGGTGGGAAAGGGAAGGAGAACAACGAAAATCTGTTTTCAAAC
Organism: Rhododendron vialii; assembly: GCF_030253575.1. Lineage (NCBI taxonomy): Eukaryota > Viridiplantae > Streptophyta > Magnoliopsida > Ericales > Ericaceae > Rhododendron > Rhododendron vialii. The sequence goes on along the minus strand of NC_080565.1, from coordinate 33,669,412 downwards.
CAAGTGAAACTATTTTATTCTGACTCAAAACTTCAGATTTTGAATCTAGTCAACAATTTTAGGCCGAAACCCCTGTCCATCAAACATGTTCTCCATTCCAGCTTCCAAAATATTTAAAAACAACTAAGTTACAAAATAGGACCAACCTAAAAATTCAGATTTCCAATTCAACAGATGTCAATTAAACCATCAATAGCATCCACCCTAATGCAATAAATAATCAACCGAGCATTGGGTGTGCTTAGCCCCAACATTTTCAACTTCAAGCTCTCGAGGTCCTTCCTAGATCTCTGCTCCGCGCAACTTTTATCGCAAGTAGCCAATTGGTAGAAATAACATGATAGGTGCTTGTTGTGCAATCTGACCTGAAGAAAGTTTTCTTCAAATCTGCTCTAATTTCCATCTCACCCGGTAATGCTTATTTGATAAACATTGACTAGGTGTCCTAGGTATTGAAGGGTCCTAGAGAGGCTAAGGTTGCTCAATGAATATACATGTCTCTGGAATTGACAAATGCTAGTTCCTAATTACAATGTTCCAAATATATGTCGTGCGTAGATTCCGAACTCCCAGTTTGAGAGAACATCTTCAGACTTTATATAGCTCCATTGAAAGACGCATGGCACTCGTGTCTTAGACTTATGTGCAGTTATATTTGATATCAGACCAAAGCTCTTACTCCATTGTCTTTGACGATCTTTATTCAAGAACCCTAGGACAACCAAAGCCATACACTTAGCACAGGTTCTGTATATGGAGATCATCAAGACATATGAATCCTGTAACATTTTAAACTACTACCATTAAGCCAAATGATGAAAGAAATGAGGTCAGAACTCAGCAGTTGGGGTATTTTAGGACTTCATCTTCTTGCATGAACCAACACATCAACAAACTTAAGAGTGAAGAGGCATCCACCCGTCAAACACGGAACTTAACAAATGGAACCAAACGTCGGCAGTGGTTGGTCTCAAGAGGCAAATGTAATACTTGACACTGGTAATTATGTCTACAAAACTATGCGAAATCTTCAATGATATATTTTAGATCCACAATTGACGACCATGGTTCACTACAGCACATATAATCAAACATAACAAAAACTGCATCAAAGGAAGTGCACTACATTATCGTAGGGCACTATTTGGGTACGATATAGAAAGTTGAAGGCAAAATCTACCTAAAGATGTTTAAGTCTTGGATATCTTGAAAAGCACTGATTTATTACATTAATGATATCCTAAAAATGAAGGCAATGGATCGCCCTATTTTTGTAAGATAATACTCGAATAATGGTATCATACTTGTGTCCAGAAACGAATTAAGCCCATCTTTTCAAGTTTTTCATGATCTTTCTATAAAGCTTCTTAGTCTGTGGTGTCAGAATCTAGATGAAGAAGAATGTGATTCTGAATCTTAGGATTCAGACGTTTGAAACGGACTCGAAGAGGGAAGTAACACCCGATAGAATCAAACATGTGGGAATCTGATCCACTGATCCCAACTCTTCCCATGATAACCTAGATTCGAGACTGATCCATTAAGTAAGGAACTCTATTAAATGTTTCCCGGATACTATTCCCAAATTAATTCAATCATTTTAAGGAAATTACCGCATGCCTTGAATTACTTGGTTTTTGATTCCTAGTAATCAGATTCAAGCCTGCAAGCGAAAGCAAACGACTTCTTATCCGACAAAAGGAAATTTCATACAGAAACTACATAAAAAATCGATATATCCAGGTTCTAGTCTAAAAACCCTAACTAATAATAATTGAACAATTTCAAATATATGGCTGAACTATATTAAGCCGCAACACCAATGATCTGCGTGAAATTGCAGAACACAAACAAATCTGAATTATAAGGCGAGAAGAAATGGATAGGTGGTGTAAGAGAACCTGCGTAATTAAGGGTGTAAGATAAGCCGTTGCAGCCGCGAGCCTTGACGCCGAGCTTGAGGAAAGGGCGTTGCCGCTGCTGCAAAAGGTGGCGTACTCTGGCCGCCGCCGTGTCCGTTATGGTTAGGGCTTGCCGTCGAGCAGCGGCCCCCACCTTCTCGGCGGCGGCTGACAAGATTCTCGAAGAAGCTGCAGCCATCTCTCTCTCTCTCTCTAGAACGTTACGAGCACGCGTAAAAATTAAAAAATTCGTTCTCGTTTTTTCCGGTGGGAGTTGAGGATATACCGATTTATTTACCCGTCTCGCTTATTTATTGGTGCTACTATTTCCCGTCTCGAAAAGATTATCTGATTCGCAAAATAACAAAATACGTTACGAAAATGCTAGCGCCAAAGAAAATTTATCCCGAAAGTATTTCGAAAAGAGTAACTAGTGGTTGAAATTCATTTTGATGCATGAGATCCGATCATCAAAGTGAATCTCAATCACTAATTGTTTTTTTCAGGACACCTTCGGGGTAAGTCTTCTTTCATTTTTTTTTTTTGCCTCTAGAATATTTGTCATTGAGGCTCCATTCCGCTAAAATTCTTAATGTTTTAAGTATTTATTTTTTATTTTACGAGGTAGATTACTCTCTCATAATACATCACTTTTATTTTAAAAAATAAATACGTTTTAGTCAGTGGAACATACCATCATTTCTATTAACAAATTTAAATATTTTTATTATTATTTTTTTTAAATTCTCGTTTTGCATAACGGGGAGCAACTTCCTATATTTTCGAAAAGATTCTTTTCTTAAACTACTCCGTTTTTTTTTTGGTCAGCCTTAAACTACTCCGTTCCGGAAACCTTTTTAAAAAATAAGTACTTATTTTGCCACTTCTCATTCAAAAATAAAAAGGTTCATTCCACAAAATCCAAATAAAAAATTCATTTCATATTTTCAAACTCAAAAATAATGTAAATAAAAAAAAATTCAATTTTTTTTTGCACCGTATTAAAGATCTTAATGAGATCTATCAAACAAGATCCATAGTGGTAGGAAAATTATTTGCGTAAACACATGATTTTTTAAGCTTGAAGTTGCCTTATACAAAAAATAAGATTGTTGCTATGATAATGGGCGCCGATGGAGGGAAATCGTACTGGCGGCCTCGGCGGGCCGTTTCCGGCTACCGGACGGCCGATCCGAGCAGTCCAAAAATTCAAAAAAAAAAAAAACCGAGGGGGCCAACGCGAGAATCAACGGCATCCGAGATGTGTAGGGTGCTTATCCGAGCACCCTTTTTTCCGTGTATATGATCAAGCACCCTACACGGAAAAGGGGTGTTCGGATCAAGCACCCTACACACCTCATATGCCGTTGATTTTCGCGTTGGCCCCCTCGTTTTTTTTAAAGAATTTTTGGACGGCTCGGATTGACCGTCCGATGGCGAAGACGTCCAGGCGCGGCTACCAGTACGATTTCCCTCCCCAGCCGGTCGGTACCTATATAAATTCTTCCAAAATAAGTATCAGCTTTCTTATTTTTGGGAACAAACCTTCTTATTACACAAAAAATAAGTTCTTATTGTGTTTCTGGAACACAGTCTAAGAAAATTTCTAGGTAGGAAAAAATGAGGATTAAGCTCCGTTCCGGAAACAAGAATAAGTACTTATTTTTTAAGAAGGTAATTTCAAGTTTAAAAATCATGTGTTTACGCAAATTATTTTCCTATCAATATGGATCTTATTTAATAGATCTCATTGAGATCTTTAATATGGTGCAAAAAAAAATTAAAAAATTATTTTTCATTTACATTATTTTTGAGTTTAAAATGTGAAATAAGTACTTATTTTTTAAGAAGGTGTTCTGGAACGGGGTCAGCCTAACACTTGGCTTTGTTTGTTTT